>NW_028327175.1:12614000-13267500 GCF_987537825.1 Furipterus horrens
AATTAAAGGAGAAATTGTGCCCTCACCAGTGTGGCTCAGTTGGTTGGGCATTGTCCCACAAAGAGAACGTTTGCTGGTTCGATTCCCAGTCAGGGCACATGCCTGGGTTGCAGGTTTGGTTCCAGTCGAGGTGCATACATGAGACAACTAATCAATGTATCGCTGTTACATCTATGTTTCTCTCCCTCTCTTTCTCCCTCCCTTCCCCTCTCTCTAAAAATAAAAAAATTAAATCTTTACAAAATATTTTACAAAGGAGGAATTGTTAAGGAAAAGGCAAGCCTGGTTATTTCAGTGGCATTAAATTATTCATTGGTTACTTGCCAACAGAGTCATTAAATTTTAGCAAAAACTGAAATTAATAATAGCTTGTATAATGTTTCTCTCCAGGCAGGCTTACATTTAATTTTCCACTGATTACTGATATGATCTTCTTAGGAAGAGAGATAGCATGACAGGTAGTTAGTTATAAAAACCAGGTCTTCTGATTTCTATTTATCTTTTCCTCACTGACTCCATTAGTCACCTCCGCCTTTACATAAATTACTTAGACTTGATTTGTTAATGCTTTCATGTGTATAGCCTTTGAAAAATTCCTTTCCATTGCTCACAGTTTGTTTTGCAAGGAAATAATGAACAAGTTTTGTGATCTAACACCCAGGCATAAATCTCAGTTTAAAGACAATGTGGTTTTAATCAATGAAAGAAAAACTATGCTATTGAAATACCTAATTAACTGTTAGTAAAGTATAATGATTTAGTGCTGAGGCCTTAGAATGTGAACTCATTAGCGTTATTTATTAGCTGTATCACCCTATACATCTTTCTGAGGCTCGCTTTTCCTTTATAAAACTGTGATAATATATCTCCCTAGTTGGGGCTGTCAAAAAGATTAAATAAGATCATCTACCTTAAGCCCATAACAGAGCCCCGGCACACAATACACTCTTAATACATTGTATTTGTTTTTGCAAATATTGATCATACTTCTTTTTCAACTGGACCAAATCACCACTGTAAAAAGCTCCTGCCCATAAATTTTCAGCACCCTGGGAAGGTGCACTTACCACCTTGAAGTTGCCTTTGACTTATTCCAGCACTAAGCAAAGCTTGGGAGGCAGCATGTTGTTTCCCAGGAAAGAGCGAGTGAACAGCCAGCCATCATTGGACTCCCGATTAGAAAAGCCTCAGGCAAAATTCTCTTCCAGACTCACTAATTACCAATGTATAAAAAGAGCCAAAAATAATTAACATGTTTTAGGCTAGATGTGTTTGACAGAGTGGGAAAAAGTTTATTTAGCTAATTCAGGCCCAAACAGCCCATGACTATCTCAAGCGGAGGTTCTCAGGCCTGACTGCCTATTAGAATTACCTGGAGAGCTTTTAAAACTACTGATATCTAGCTTGATCTCAAAATTCAGAATCTCTGGAATTTGGGGCCTGGCTATTGATATTTTTAAAACTCCCCAGTTGATTGTCATATGCAGCTAAGGCTGAGAACTTAGGTCACCGGGAAATGAATGTGATGCCAAATGATCATTTAGACATAAATACCTTTGCATGCATAGAGGCAGCATCTTTAGTGTGTGATGGAAAACATAGCTGTTTGGGGTCTTGGGTGCCTCTCCTGAAACCAATTAATTCAGTTTACTAAAATAAACCATATTCTCTCAACTTACCTTCCTCTTTCTGGCAACCCGTTAAGACCTTTTAGAAGGTATAACTACCCACTTTCTCTCTACCACACTGAGCAAAGTTTTTAAGCTAAAAATTATTCAGATCAAATTTACCTTAATAGTCTAAATACAACTTATCTTCCAAAGATCCAGGTTGTAGATATTTTTAGCTTTGTTAGTTTTATTCACTTACTACAGTTTTTTTTTTTTTTTTTTTTTTTTAAGAGGGAATTGAACATGTATGGAAATAAAAAGATACACCATCAGGAAAAAATAATGTATACAGTGTTTGTACAATTTATCTTCCTTGTGGATATAAAAATACGTTGGCTTATATTTATATAAATATTTACTACATTTGCTTTTGCTCATATATTCTGCTGCCTATTTTGAATTTATATTTGTCAACATGTTGACTTTTTAGGTTTGCAGGTTCTGTCCTCAAAGGAATTATCAGAGCTTGATCAAAATTGAATTTGTTCTAGGAGATAACTATCTGTGCCCTCCCCATTTTTAAAAATAAACTGAATTCTTAAGATATCTCTCATTTTTAATCACATCTTGCCCAGCTTTGCAATCTCATCAACTATCTTTGAACAGTCTGCTAACCTTCCATCCCTCTCACCCCTTCTCTTGGTGACTAGTTCCTTGACTTTCCTTTTCTTCTCCTTTCTCCTAGTCAGCAAAGCTCAGGCTTAATTCCCTTCCAAAAGAGCCCAGATGCCCCGATCTATCACATGAGCGGCCCCTCGATTGTTCCTCTTGGCCTCCCATCAATCTCTCACATCCCAGGACCCTGGTTTTCATCAACCCACCCACAACCCTTTTTTGATCTTACTATCTATCAGCCTACTGTGTACTTCTTAAAATAAGAAATCAACTTTGTGAATTTGTGCCCTTACAAAGCCAATATCTTCAATCCCTGCTGAGTCTTCACTCTTATAGACAACCTTCCTACCTGTCCTAGGTTAGCTCCCTCCCTCATTCCTCTCAGAAACTGTCCAGAGCCACCTTTGTTCTCTTACAAGGCCATTCTGGCCATTTCAGTGTTATACTGAACGCCCTAAATTGATATCTCTGGGCCAGGTCTCTCTCCAGGATTCCAGATCGTATCTTTTGGCCCTCGGATTTATGGTGAGGAAAGTATATTGTTGCTAGTCTCCCGCCCACTTATTAAATGGTAAAACCATTTACCTGTTCTTTTCAGTTAAGTATGAATCTTTCCAAACTATATTCCCTTTTAAAACTTTCATTGGCTGGGGATCAGTCTCATTGTAGAGCCAGGCATTCTTCCAGTCTCTACCTTTGCCCAGGGACTGTAGAAAAAATGATGACATTCCAGCTGGATTAGGTCATGGTGCCAGTTCTCAGTTACTTGAGAATTTAAAAGTAAAACAATGTTACAAGCTAAAAATGAGAATTAGCAAGAATACTTATTGGTTATTCACTCGTATAGGGGTAAAGGCCTAGTGAAAGACTGGGACCTGATTTCTCTAATACTCAAGATACTCTTTAGTCCAAATGATAGAGTCAAGAATTGATGAGAGGAAAGGAAATAGTAATCAGAATAAAAAGGCAACCTAGAGAGTGGAGCAAATACACATATTCACAAACCATATATATGTGTGATAATTGATTAATATGCAAATGTATAAGAAACTCCAACAACTCCATAGCAGTTGATTTGAGGTGGCTTTAAAATAAGAAAGGGAATTCCCTTTGAGGGAAAAAAAAAAACTACTGGGCACAATTCCTCTTTCCATACAGAAAACTAAAATCTGACTCATAGAATGTGGTATAGTTTTCCCTCTTTCTTTTACCACTGGCATGGAAAAAAGCAAGCAACAGAGAAGTTCAGCAGATGTTCCCATGTTTCATGGCTTTCAGTCTTAACTGTCGTGGTTCTTTGTATTCGATGCCACCAAACACTGATATTCACCTTTTCCAGAATGGGAATTTTAGGATGGGAAAGACTTGGCCATATTGATAGATGGAGGAGAAGGAATGAGTGGAGAGGGAAACGTGATGATTCAGGAGGACGCATGGACAGAAAGAACACTAAGAAGGGATTTGGTCCAGCACATGGGACAAGATTATCCTTGGCTCAGAGAAGGAAGGGCCAGTTCTTCCTCTGTGGCTGGAGGGAAGGAGGTTAGGATGACTGGGATACGGGTATGTGTGAAGGGCAGTGGGGGCTGGGGTCACAGGAGGCTCTGAAGGGTCTGATGATAGGTCTGCAGGTCAGAGATTTTATTCCTCGTGGACTGGAGTGGTCTTGGCATTAAGCTAGCCTTTCTCTGATGGCTGCTGGCTCACCTGCTGTCCTCAGGCAGGAGCAGGGAGAGTAACCCAGTGAGGAATGGAAAGGGACTGAACAACCCAGTTGGAGGTGGAATAATTGCATCACCCCTGGGAAGTCCCTGTAGAGAAGAAGGGCATGAGGTTTGCCTATCTGAATGGGACCTGCTATTCCACCAATTTCGATCCCAAGACATTTTCATAGTTAAACACTTGGAACTGTGTTCAGTTCTGCCTCATACTCAGGGGAGACCCACTCAGTGTGCCCCTGTGTCTCCTCTAAGCAAGTATTTCCTGTACCCTCAGTGGATGTTTTGGCTGCATCTGTGCTTGGACCTGCACCAAGCCAGTCTCACCAAGAGCAAAGAGGGGAGGGCTTTCAGTCAAAGGCCCAAGGCAGGTGTGGCATCTCCTGCCTGTGTCATTCACCCCAACCTCTCTTCCTGCAGAGGGTCGGCTGTGACTATGAGATCGATTCCAACGCCACGGAAGATCGCTGTGGGGTGTGCCTTGGGGACGGCTCTGCCTGCCAGACCGTGAGGAAGATGTTTAAACAGAAAGAAGGATCTGGTAACAAACAACTAATTGAAGTGGCAGGGGACTGAGCCTGGAGGGAGAGATTCATGGCTTTTGTTGTTGTTTTTTAGCAGATTGTGACTTTCAAATCATTCAAAATGGGAAAGATGGAAGAAAGTGATTTTGCTGAATGAATATGTTCATCATTCTTAAATAGTCTTACTAACCCTGAATACCTGCCCTTGAAATAGAATAAATGTCTCAATAATGCTTCACTTGTGCAACTTTTTAATATGATTCTCATTTTTGTAAAGGAGGCCCATGAGGATGAGACCTTCAAGAGGATTTGTTTTCACCTCTGTTCTACCTATCACACTTTCCCATTAAAACACTAGATTAGGGGTTAGTAAACTCTGGTTGTAGGTATGTATCCTCTTAGTTTAGCTGTGTGATGTGGTGTAGATTTTTTTCTTTTGGGAACTCAGTTTCCTCATTTTTTAGGTAAGGAGATTGGTAGCCATTCCCTTCAACCTACATAGCCATTATCAGGACATTGGTTAAATAAGTGAGATTAAGTCATTCTTGCAGTTATTGAAATGCTCAAAAATAGGAGACGACATTAAATTTAAAAAGCAATAATAGTTTGTACAGCATGATCCCACTTGTTTAAAAAATTGTGTATGCATAAAAAGTTTTGTAAGGGAACTGAATAAACTATTAATTGTAATTATCTTTGATACAGAGGGCTGGGGTAGAGGGAAACAGAAACTTGTACTTTTTATTTTACCCCTCTCTCTATGGCGGGCTTTTTTGTCACGTGGAAAGGAGTCTGGTGGATATTTATCATGGTTCTTTTTAAACTCCAGATCACTTTAATTTAATCCTTTGGCTTTCTCCTGGGTATTCTTTTGCAAATATATATTATTTCTTCTGCTCATGGTTAAATTTGCTTCAGTTTACACCACCTATCTGCAAACTATCCAGAAGCAGCACTTATATCACTAAAAGCATTATGTTATTTTGAAAACTTTTATTTTAAATTTTGAAATGTCTCCATTTCAATCGGGCAGAATCTGCTCATGATAAATACTTATAATTTTGGATGTTCTCTCTTAAGTGGGAGATCAAAAGCAAACTCTGTTGTTGTTTTTATTTCCTCTAATTGTATTTTCTCTCTTTTAAAAATTTTCTTTTTGTTTTTGGTCTGTTTGTTTTTAAACAAGGGATGAGGCAGTAGCCAGTTTTTTTTTCCTGAATGGGAAGGCATGCAACACCCTAAGTCAGAAAATAGCTGCAAGGAGCAGCCCTTCAAAGGCGTTTTTAAAAAATTACATTAGCCTCAATTGCATGTGATAAATATTCTCCCTGAGCTTGTTATAAATTAGTAGCTTTAACCTTCCACCTCAGGTAAGTGTGTGAGGGCCAAATGGGATTACTACAAGACTCACTTTCAGGTGACAGAGATGAGGGTTTGCTTGTCAGGCCGAAGAACCTACAATACTCGTGTATTCAGTGGAAACTGACCAGAATGATCTGGGTCTTACTACCATGTTTTTAATGGAAAAGTTGAAGGACTGAAGGATGTTTAGCTTCGACAATGGCAAATAGTGGAATCCAGAGCTGGGAGAGGCATCAGGCATCATTTCATTCAAGTCCCTTCATTGTGCTGATGACATTTGAAGAAGTTAAATAAGTCGATGAACATCATAGAGTTTGTTCACGGCAGTGCAGAGACTAGAACTCAAGTGTTCTGACCCCATGACTCAGTATTTCTTTCATAGTACTGTCCCCAAAGTCCACATTCCTTCCATGCTACTGCATTTATGAGCCGATGGTTCTGAGGAAGCATAAACAGGATGGATGCATGAAGAGCAGTTCTTAGTGTGGCATCTGGCAAAGAGAGGAAACATGGATGCATTTGTCCCTTTTCTCCCATAATAACCAGTAAGCAAGGAGACTGGCTAGAATTGGTTGTCATCTTTATAGGGATATCCTCTGTGCTTTTTTAAAAATTGAGTTTATTGAGATGACATTCATTAATTATATACGTTTCAGGTATGTGACTCTACAACGTATCATCTGTATATTATATTGCGTGTTTACCACCCCAAGTCAAGTCTCCTTCCATCACCTTTACCGCCTTCCTCTGTGCTTTTTTAGAAGGCTAGATTAGAACATGCAAGGTTAAAATATAAGTTCATATTTCAGCAAAACCTAAGAAAAAATAAGAATAAACTCTTTCTCATGAAAAGAATTGTCTAGCAACATAAAGAGCTGAGCTTAGAGATGAGTTTCTCATCACAAGCTGTATTCAAGAGCACTGGGATAGCAATCAACCCAAGATTCCCTCCAGGATTCTCATCATGAATTTAAGTTATGATTAAATTCCTTCTAAGACTCCGTCTTTAACTTGCAGGCAGTGAGGATGAGCAACAGGATATAGCAACAAATCAGGGAGCAGAGATGCTATTGAAAAGCTAGCTGGAGGGATGTAAATTTCTAAACTATCAACATAAAATCACAGAAAAAATAAATGCTGGATCAACCACAAAAGTTTCAGAGTGCAATCTGCATTTATTTTACCTCTCCTCACAAAACTGTTTACATACTGAGTCACAAAGTTCCTGAGAATTCTGCTTGTGACCAAGGTCTTTGAAGGTCTCCATTGTTAGTCCATCTACCAATCCCAGTGGCCACCCAAGGGCTGAGCAAGGGCACTAAATGATGGTGATGAAACACATTGTGCTCAGCTATGCTAGCATGTCCCTTTCATTCACTGTAACTTCTTCCCTTAGGTTATGTTGACATCGGACTGATTCCAAAAGGAGCACGGGACATACGGGTAATGGAGGTGGAGGGAGCTGGAAACTTTCTGGCCATCAGGAGTGAAGACCCTGAAAAATATTACCTCAATGGAGGATTTATTATCCAGTGGAATGGGAACTACAAGCTGGCAGGGACAGTCTTTCAATATGACCGGAAAGGAGACCTAGAGAAACTGATGGCCACAGGTCCCACCAATGAGTCCGTGTGGATCCAGGTAATGAAGAAAGGAAATGTTGATATGTACATCCGTTAGGTGTTTCTGAGTTTTCCTTTTTCTTTTCCAAGATATTTGCTAGGAGACATGAATTAAGGATCCTTCAAACTTCTAGCAAGGACCAGGGGAGGAAGAAACATATTAGTTTTGTGCTGCTAATCCTTTATTGCCTATAATTTGCCATAACCCCCATAATGAAATGCCAGAGACCCTAAACTATCCATTGGGAGGTTTCAGTTCAGTGTTTGGTGTAGTTGACACAGGCTGTTTATCTCAGGGCAACTGTTTCTTGGAGATAAAGAAGATGCTATCAGTCTGTGTCAGTCTGGCGTGAGTTTCCAAGTAGCCTCCCAGCCGTGGTGATGAACTGACCTGTTCTTAAACATATTCTCATGTTCGTGTCCTGAAGCAAAGGTTTCACTTTGTGAAACGCTTGGGGAAAAGTGGGGTTAGGATGTAGGATGTCTTATTCTTCAAAATCATGAGTGATTTGTCTTTGGTACTGGCAAAGAACTACAGAGGAGGAGTAGAATAATTATACTGGTGGAGACATGGCACATTGGGGATGACAGATGGCCCAAGAGACAGGCAGAGCTAACAATACTAGAAATTAGAGGGAAGTCATTTCAGAGCCAGAGATCAGAGCACTCACAGAAGCTGGAGGTCAAGGCTTGACATCTCTGCTTCATAAATGTCAGAACGCCTTATATCTTACCTATACAGGAAACTATTACACATATGAACCCCCAAGCCACCATGAGGCAACCAACCCACCCCCTCCAGGTTTAAGGTGAATTCATTTCAAATGTGTTTTATGTAGATTCCCTGCAGGAGGGGGCAGTGAAGAGAAGGTCTCAAGCATGGTACGCCTTGGCTAAAACCCCTGATTATTTTTATCCCGAAACTCTATGCTTTAAAAGAGCTAAGCAGTCTGAGAGCTAGAAAAGAGCTTCATCGGCTACAGCAGCAATAAAAGTTAATGTTCACTGAGAGCTAACTACATTGCAACTACTGTTCTAATCATATCTAATCACATTGCGTTTATTTGTTTAACTCTCACGACAACCCTATTAGTGGTGCTATTATTATCCTCCACTTGCAAATGTGGATGCTAAGGCACAAAGAGAGGAAGTAACTTACCCATAATTACAAGGTTAGTAAGTACACAAGGGCACATACCTACCAGCCTATGGCTGGAAAAGACCCTGCTTATCATTCCCTCAGAGCAACTTCCTACGAGTAGACCTTCCTGTTTCCATGAACTGAAATTCCCGTGGGAATTCAGCCAAGAAAAAATAAAATGGTGACGATCAAATATAGATATAGGTGGATGTAAATGTACAGGCGGAAGCAGAGGTCGAGGCAGACTCGCTTAATGACATTTGTTCCAGTGTATGCTTCCATAACTACTCTAAGACAATGCGCATGGTGTAATAATTTTATGTGGCCATGGAGTTCAGTGTAAAGTCATGGCAGTTTGGCATGACCTCTCTCTTGCCTTGTAGCTTCTATTCCAGGTGACTAACCCTGGCATCAAGTATGAGTACACAATCCGGAAAGATGGCGTTGACAGTGACGTGGAGAAGCTGATGTACTTCTGGCAGTATGGCCACTGGACAGAGTGCAGTGTTACGTGTGGGACAGGTGAGAACCAGCTGCTCCCCCGGGAACCCATGGCAACCCCAGAACAGGCATGGGGGCATCCGAGGCAGCGGTTCGCCTCTGTGTCCATGGGCTGCTGGCTTGGTCTAATGGAGGAGAAGTTTTTCTCCCATCAGCTTCATAGCCTGGCCTTCATGAAAGGTTTTGTTTAAAGAAAGGGTTACATGTCTTTTTAAAAAGCAGAACAGAAAGACTTAAAGCAATCACTGCTCTGCTGAGGACCCAAGGACCACAAAAGTCAAGCAACCCCCCAAAAAACATACTTATAAATAATGGCCAAATCAAAGAAAACCCCTAATTTCTAGCCCAGTGTTCTTTTTCTGTCTCCAGATTTACTGGGAGAGTAGTTTTCTCTCACAGAGTCAAGCATCAGAGAGATTTCCTTGCTGTCAAGTATTAGGATGGGATAAGTTTTGCTACAGGAACAACAACAAAAAAAAAAATTGAAGTCTCAGGAATTCAACACAATGAAGGGTTATTTTTAACCCATTCCTAGTCTGACCCAGGTTGGGTAGCCCTACTTAATCTCAACGCTAACATATCTGAAATGTGTGGTCCCCAGCTTGCCCCATAGGGCAAGAGAGAAATGGAAGAGACAGACTGCCTGTTATTAATAATCTTGGCCTCAAAGAGGCCCCAATCACTTCTGCTCCCCTTTCATGGTTGGACCTTAGTCCTATGGGCACAATCTAACTGCAGAGAAGGGCTGGGAACTAACTCAAAAGGAGTGTGGGGACATTGGGAGAACACAGGCAGTCCTGCTGAAGGGCTATATGAACTTTTCCAAGGTCCTTGCAGGCAAGGGTCAGGGCCTCCATGGGCAGGGGTCAGGGCCTCTTACTCACTTGGACGGCTGAAATAGTAGTGCCTTATGAGAAAGCCTCTGCCTCTCTTTCTCCTTTTGGATCTTGTCTAAGTCTGGTCTGGAACTCCCTGCCTCTAGCTAGTAACTACTGCTATAGGGAGAAGGGCCAGAGTTCGTGACATAGCGAAGAGAATAAAAGTGGAGGAGCGAATGGACCAGCAGAACACAGTGCAGTCCTCCACAGGCTTCTGTCTCACATTCTCTGTCTCAATACCCCTTGCTGACTCGTTCCCCCCACCCCCATACTCCTCACCCCAGGAGGTACTTGTGGAAAGAGGCTTAGAGGCAGACAATGAGTCATGCACCATCAACCTTATAAACAATTTTTGTATTACCAGCTTCTTCCTTTCCTTCCTGCAATACAGAAAGCCAAGGATTAACTTTTAGAAGTCACAGGAATCATACCATATGTTCATTTCAAAATATGCGATGTTTTGAAAATCCTAAAACTCTGAAAATCTGTCTGGGTCAAAGGTGCCGTCTGTGGCAGCAGCCGTGAGCGGTGTTAGTCAGAGTCAGGCCTGCTGTTCCCGCCACTGTCTCTAGCATTTCTGCAGGTCCCCCACCCACCACCACCCCCACCCCCACCACCCCCACCACCCCCACCCCCGTCCCCCCAGCTAACCCCTGCTGCCCAGGAGGGCTGGGCTCAGTGAGGAAGCAAAAGCAGTTTCAGCAGAAAATAAGATGGTGAAAAATATTTCCCTGAGGAGCAGTTGTGAGGAACATGAAGTCATCAGGACTCTTGTTACAAATACTTCTCTGATTTCTCATTGCTTTGGTTTTGTTCTTTCCATGAAGTCCTGGTTTAAGCTTTAGGCTTAAATCATTGTCCAAGGACACAAAGGAGTGAAACTCAGACAGCCCTGAGTGGTCAGGGACTCCTCAATAAAACAGGAGAACAACCCCCCTTCTACTTCAACATGAAATGAACCCTTTGCATCACACACGCACATTTCAGAGCGTGGGAAATGCAAGATAAATGGCAGATTTGTACAGTGATCATAAAGATACATCCCAGTTAGCTAGGACAAGAGGCATCCGCACTAAGGGTGAATCAAGCATTATGTTTTGATGCAGCCGGTTCGGTCCTTCAGCATTACCTCCGCCTACTTCGGCAACTATCATTCTGGGTATTAAACCTTAGCAGGAACTATCAGGCAATTTCATCACACTGCCTCTGGGTGACAGTGAGCTCTGTCATTTGTCAGAGAAGAAAGACAGCCTATCTCCTTTCGTAACTCTCAAACACAGAGAATGAAATGCTAATCTTCACACAGGACACACACTGCTCAATATAAAAATGGAAGACCGCCTAAAACACTGCATTCAGTGATATATTCTATTTTCTTTAAGAGAAAAGTTTCTGTGTTATGAAAGTCAAATACATTACTGAAAAATTAAAAATAAAGTCACTATCCATATACATGTACTTTGGTACTTTGAATATAGCCTTTCAATATTCTTTTTCTAATCATAGATGTATATAGGGGTATGCATATGGGAGTACTTACATACCTACACACACATGGTTTTACTTAACACCATAACATGAGTGCCTTTCCATGTGTGATTTAATCCTCATAGCTCTCATGTTTTATGGATGCATTATATTTCACTGGCAAGACAAAGCAAGAGTCCCTTAACCAACTCCTTTTGATCATCATCTTCTTTTTTCTTTTAAAGACTTTTATTTATTTTATTTTTAGAGGGAGAGGAAAGGCAGGAGAAAGAGAGGGAAACATCAATGTGTGCTTGCCTCTCGCATGCCCTAACCAGGGACCAGGCCTGCAACCCAGACATGTGCCCTCACTGGGATTTGAACCTGCAACCCTTTGGTTTGCAGGCCAGCACTCAATCCACTGAGCCACACCAGGGCCAATCATCATCTTCTGATGAGCATCTTTAGACAGTTTATATAAAGAATAATTTTGTTAGTGTTAATTTACAGATGGCATTTTTATTAATAGTTTCAAAAAGTAGAAAAAATCATAATGTTAAGAAACTTATACCAAATTGATTGCTGTTGTAAAAGGATTACAAGCAGGTAGCGGCGATCATTTTATTTCATTTTTAGTACTGCATGATGTTAGTTTTATACTTTTTCACTGGAGAACATTTCAAATATCCCAGCAAAAGAGAGAATGAAATGGCAAACTCCTGTGTACCCAGTGCTCAGCTTTATCAGATCTTACCATGTTTGTGTCGATTTTCATCTTTAAAGAAAAAAATGCAGAGCATGCCTTAATTTCACTCCCTTTCCTTTTCCCCAGAGTCAACTAGTAGAAGCAAGGAAAAGAGGCGGAAGGTCTTTGCAGTGGTCTAGGGAAGTCCTAACCGTGGCTTGGATGGAATTCAGGCGGCACAGATGGCAAAGTCATACCAGTGTGGAGATATCTAGGAGGCAGACTAGACTGAATTCCTGGTGGTTCAGTTCACCTGCTGGTAGCGAGTGGTTTGAACATGGCGGAAGGTTGAAGGGTAACATGGCTGTGTTCCCTCGGGTAACTGGCTACATGGTGCTGTCCTTCATGGAGACATGGAAAATGGGACAAGAAACAGGTCTGAAGAAGAGTTAATGATTATATATGTTCAGCTAAAGTCCCTATGAGATTTCTAGGTGAAAATACCCGAAGGCAGTAACGTGCTTATTTTAAAAGTGTTTGTCCGACCGCCTGTCTTGATCAGTTCAGGGCCGCTATCACAGACTGTCATAGACCAAGTGGCTAAAACAAGACACATATGTTTCTCATTTAGTTCTGGAGGCTGGAAAGTCCAAGGTCAAGGTGCTGGCAGATTCACTTCTAGTGAGGATCCTTTTCCTGGCATGTAGATGGCTATCTTCTCACTGTATCCTCACGTGGCAGGAGCACAAGGCCTCTCGTGTCCCTTTCTGTTTTTATCAGGGTATTAATTCTGTCATGAGGCCCTATGCTCATGACCTAATCCAACCCTCATTGCTTCCCAAAGGCCCCACCTCCAAATAGCTTCACACTGGGGATCAGGACTTCAAGATATGAATTTGGAGGGGATGCAGACATTCAGGTCATAGCTCTGCCTGATCAACTTTATCTTATCTGGAATGAATTCCTATTGCAATTGTTTTGTTGTTTTTCTTAGTGTTAGATTTGTTATATATTTTGGAATTACAATTCACAGGCTTGATTTAAGTGTGACGCCCTTTCAGTTTATTTTTCTTTCTTTCTCTTTCCTACCCCTTTCCTCCCTTCCTTCCATGTGCACCCCCTCTTTCTAGTGCTTTTGAAGTTGTTTCCCTGACCACACTGTGAGCCCTCATTCCAGGGCAGAACTTGTTAAGGTTGTTAGCACTGCTGTCCCTTAGAGACGTTGAAGACAGGTTAAAAGTCACAAGGGAGCCAGCAGGTGATGTGGCTGAGCTGCTGGGTGAAAGGCAGAGTCCTTGTTTTGCCACCTTCCTAGGCCTGAAACTCACCAACGATTAAGGTTCCAGAACTTGTGATGAGGACAGTCTTGTTCCCTCCTCACGGGGGCCCTTTGAGTCCTCGGACTTCACTGGGGCCGGGCACGTGGCTGCCACTAACTGCTTCCGGCCCAGAGCCTGGCAGACACTTCATGGAAGTCCTGCTCACCCTTCTGTGGGGATCTTTACCTACATTCAAGTGTTGTTTCTTTTTGGTTTTCTCTGCTTATATCTTTCTATTTTATTATTTAATATTTCTTATATACTTATACTTTATATATCACTATTGTGCCTTTGAAGCAAAACGCTATTTAAGCATAAATTCACTGAGATGCTATTTCCTTGGTTTAACTACTTAAAAATTTTTATTACCTTTGTTCTAGATTACAAACCCATGCTAAAAACTGGCAACACAACATCATAAATTTAGCTAAATGTCATAAAGCCAACTTATTTTCCATAGCTCACTTTTCAAAGGTCAGGAGGACCCTCAGAGTCGAGCGGCAACGGTCCGCTCTCCAGCCTCATCTTCATTCCCTGTCCCCTCAGCCACATTTCCTTGCCTTCCTGCCTTATCCCTGGGACATGACTGTAGGGTGACACTGGGGGAATTTAGGACTAGCTGTCCTTCAGGAAAAGTTGGAAGGGAGTGTACTAACAAGTGCTACCACCCGTGACAAAAGGCTCGCTGAAAACATTCACCTGAGTTGCCCAGCAAAAGAACAACCATGAAAGTTCAACCAATGGATTATCTGTGAAGGAAAAGCTGCAGACACGGCTTGACACAGATGCTGGTCTCGATAGGAAGCTTGAGGACTCTTTTAAACAAGAAAATATTTTGGCAAAAACTTAGGATTGCTTTCATAAAAAAACGTAAAAGCCACATTTTTACCCTGTTGCGTCTCTAGTACTGCAAAACTCTACCAGTTGTAATGTAAATCTATGCAAAATTGCCTGTTTTTCATAATATTCATAGTAATGCCACTATTGTTAGAAAATGGGTCATCACTTCTGAACGTGACCCTTTCCAGTTTTGTGCTCTGTGGTTCCTATTCTGCATTTTCGAGTCTGTAAGTACAACTGTGGCTGCACAAAAGGGGGAGCATGTTTCCTTGCCCTGCCATGAGCTTTGAGGTCCCCTTCACCCCTCCTTGGCTGAATTCTCTCTAGAGTTTATCATCGTCCCTTTGTATAAGGAACATTGTGTTCTAGTAGGAAAAGACAAATAGTTTCTTTTTAGTATTATGTTATTTTAGTTTTATACTTTTTCACTGGAAAGCATTTCAAATGTCCCAGATAAATAGAGAATGTAAAAATTCCATACAAAACTCCTAGAGATGGCTCCAACTGTTCTGAGCTGTCTGGGAAACTAGATCGTGTACATTAGAAATAAATACACATAGAACAGATACTTAGGTGTACTGAAACTCGTCCTTACAGGGTTTCTCTGACAGGATTCCTACTAAGGCTCAAAGTAACCATGTAGTTTGAGATTTGTCCACATACCATTGATAAAGCAGGAGAATCGTAAGTAGGGCACGTATTCCACTATGGCCCTGACTTCTTTGGGAGACCAGAGTCAGTTACGTCTTTGACTTTCTCAAAGTGCCATCCATCTTGGTGCTAATCCACCTGACTTTATCCACCATAGTTGTCAGGGAGGATCAACTGTGTCCAGACAATAGCTAGAGGATTTTTTTTTTTAATGTCGGACTTCATGAAGCTAATAGCAGGATATATTGAAATGGGTTTAAGCATTTGCCATGCAATGAGTAGTTTACCACCTGCATAAATATGTAAAATAAACTTCAAGTAACATACAATGGAGATCTGATAACCTTTCAGTTGTGGTTCATGAATAAACTAGTGAGAACCCATAGACGGAGTAGCTAAACGTTTTTTAGTGATTGTCCTAGAGTTTTCAATATACTTTTACAGGTATTCCAAATCCACTTTCAAATAGTGCTACACCACTTCATGGGTAGTATGAGTACCTTATAATAACAAAATAAGCCTAATTCCCACCTCCCATCCCTTCTGTCATTGCTGTCATTCTTATCACTTATATATAAGAATACATAAGCATATGTATTCACAGGATATATACATACCTCATCAAATACAGTAGTCCCTCTCTATATCGCAGTTCACTTACCGCGGCCTCACTGTATCGCGGGATTTTTAAAAATATTAATTTATTTATCGCAGATTTTTTGCTATATTGTGGGATTTTGTGGTACTGTATACATATGTTGTTACAGTTACATAGGCTTAAGAGTGTAGAATACGTTTAAGAACATAAGTATTGTTTATAAAAGTGTAGAAAAGGTTAGTAAGGGAGTGGGAAAGGTTAATAACGGACTGGGAATGGTTTATGAGTGTGTGGGAAGGGTTTATAAAACCTTAAAATATATATAAATACTAAGATAAATGTAAGGTTCCTACTTTGCGGATTTTCACCTATTGCGGGGGGGTCTAGAATGTAATACCTGTGATAAGTGAGGGATCACTGTACATCATTCACATTGTTTTAACGAACTGTTAGATCAATTCAGAGTAAAGAAAATTGAACTTTTCACTTAACCTTCACTTATTGCCTCTTTGATGCTTTTCCTTTCTTTATGTAGATCCAAGTTTCTGACTTCTGTTACTTTCTTTCTCCTCAAATAACTCTTTTAACATTTCTTGCATGGCAGGTCTACTTGTAATGAATTTCATCAATTTTTTGTTTGTCTAAGAAAGTATTTATCTTTCACTTTTGAAAGATAATTCTGCAGGGTTCAGGATTCTAGATTGGTGGTGTTTTTTCTCTCAACGCCTTAAATATTTTACTCCATTCTCTTCTCCTTGAATGATTTCTGAGAAGTCAGGTATAATTCTTTGTTCTTCTGTTAGGAAGATGCTTTTCCCCCTCTGGCTTCTTTCAGGGTTTTTTCTTCAGCTTTGATCTTCTGTAATTTGAAAATTATATGTCCAGGCATATGGGATTTTTTCGTGGCATTTGTCATGCTTGGTGTTTTCTGGATCTGTGCTTTGGTATCTGACATTTATAATTTGGTGCAATTCTGGTTCCTCTGGTGGTTTCCGCTCCCAGAAGCTGTGACTCCTACTCAACTGTCCATCTCTCCAGCCACAGTGGTTGGCCCTACGCCCCGTCTTCTCTTCTATCCAACAAGACTTGTTGATTTTTCAGTCTATTTAGCTTTTTATTCGTTAGGACAGAGGGGCAACTTCCAACTTCCTTGCATGGGGAACCGTTAACTGCAAATCTTTCCAAGGTGACTAATTTCACGGTCTGTTATTCTGCAGGTCTTCTTAAGTCCCATCCCGTTTTTACCTTGTGTAGCCAGCAGAGATTAGTCCCTCCCTTATTGGCAGGCCCTTAGTTTTTTTGTTTTGTTTTGTTTTTTCTCTAACAAATGCACTTGCTTCAGGGTTTCTCAGTTAGTCTCTGTGAAGGCTTGTTTGCTCAGTGTGCCCTGCAAAAGGCTGACTGCCTGCATATCTTGTTAATCTGTGAGTATCGTGAGATTATCAGGCCTCTGATTTTAAGTGTGTGTGGTGTCTGATCTGTACAAAGGGGCTGCAGAAGGGACTTATGAGTGGGAAAGAATACTTCTTGACTGTGGTGAATTTTGAAAAGGGATTTTTTATAAAACAAAACCATATCCTGCCTAATTTCATTAAATATTCTTCAAGCACCAGCAGTGCTTTGGTTTCAACATTTCTTACATAGTTGCTCATAGGTTATCCTTGTCCATGACAGTCAATTTTTATCATCAGTTCATTTGGATTTCAGGGGGATAAAAACTATTTGTGCTGAGTCTTCTTGATGTTCTGAAAGGCATGGCTTTCAGCAATGGGTAATAAGGAAAATGAAACCTCATTAATTGATTCACAATTAATATTTGTATTTATTGAAATCAGTGTTGATGCCCTTTCGAGCTAGGGAAAAAAGCATGAGTTGTGTAACTAAGCTCAGTGGTTTGCAGTAAGGAGGTTGCATCGTAGGAGTGTGAGAACTGGATGAGCTGGGTTTGCTCTGCTCCCTGGTGTCAGGGCGTGAAGCCAACCCTAATCTCATAATATGTAGGAAACAGAGGTGTGGAGGGAGCTAATGCTGATGTTTGGGTGAGTGGGTTACAAAGAGACTTCAGATTCAGGGTCAAAATCTTTTCTCAAGGACCTAATATACATTAAGCACTGTGCCAGAATTTAGGGTACATCATGTACCTATCAGGGCATATACATCCTTTTATTCTCACAACAACCCACGAGTACTATAATCTCATGAAACGGAGGCTGGAGAAGGTTAGCGAGATTCCTGATATGACTCAGCAAGGTTCACATCCGTTTCTGAATTTTGATGGTGGTGGTGTTGATATTGATGTTGTGATTGCTGTTGATCATAGACACACGCACATACATACACACTCAATTTTGGAGCTCTTGTAGTGGTGAGACCCAAGTGTTCCCTGGCTGAGCCTTTATTATGGAGATTAGCTCTGAACACTCACTGATCAAGAACATCAGAGATGGAGGAAGGGGTTCAGGAGCCAGAATTAACAAGGTAAATACTTAGTGAGAACTGAAATTGGAAGTTGGCAGAGCATGGATGGATTTGTCAAGAAGACAGATAGGTGACGGTCCCTGCTCCTCCCTTCTTCCTCTACAGTTAATGCCACTTTTGTCTAGGGAGGGGGATTGTAGTGACAGCGCCCTCTACTGATTTACAGAATTCTCTCACATAATTAAAATCAATGTTACACCTAGCTTTTAAATATTATAAGTTTTTCATATCATAATTTATGTGCTAATGTAAAATTAAACTTGCACTGCTTTACTTATACCCACATAAGTGGTTATAAAGAAAAATGTCAAGTTCCTTGACAGTGTTTTAAAGACTGAGAATGCAGTAGTTAGACTTCTCTTTCACAGGATGTGATTAAATATTCACTGCTTTGAGTATCTTTCATCTCTAAAGCATTTTGGATACAATAGGAAATATTGTCATTTTTTTGCCCTAGGTCATTACAGTAAGCTGTCTCCAGTTGTTTTTTCCGTACCATTCCTAAACTGAATTTTTGAATCAGAAAAATTAATTAATTACATAATAGGCTCCCTATATTTTATAGTCTTAATATTCAGTTGAGAATATGAAGCGCTATGTCATTGTTCTTTTTTTTTCTTTTCCTTAGACATAAGGAACTTGTTCTTATATCAAAGCAGAATTTCCACTCAGCACAATCACGTTTAGGAGTATAGGAAGATTCTTCTTAAAAGTAAAGGCTCTTCGTTGATGTTTCGCTGCTAGTATCCAGGAAGATTTACTAAACATTTATATCTGCATGGTGATGTTCTTACTGATACATGGAGAAACTCAGAATCCTATGAGAATCACATTTTGAGTTTGATTCTCATATATTTTGAAATGTGATTGATTTATACTTAACGCCATTTTCAAGTAAATATTTCCAGATAAGCAGCTAACTTAGTGTTGAGACAGCATATTGATTGATTAGCATCCTTAATTAACCAAAATTTCTTTTGTGGCAGTGTTCAGCATGTAAGAGAGAGCGACAAAAGGCTAGTCAAATTAAAAGCCAATATTATTTCTCTTTCTTTAATGTCCAGGAAGAGGTCAAGGTCATATAGATGCAGCCTAATCTTTTATATTTTCTGCATTGGCAATGTTACATCATGATTGCTGCTCTTAAAAAGATGATTTAATTCCAACCCCTTCACAAGAGCTGTTATAATATCCTATTCTAAGGAAAGGTTCTGTTATTCTAGCAATTGGTTTACAAAGAAAATTAATGAGTCTGTCACTCGAGATTAAAAGTTTGAGATTTTTACTGCAAATGAGACATTATCGGTCCAGGTCCCCTGCAGGAAAAATATAGAACACCTAAACTGAATACCTTGGCTGCTTTCAAAGGTGTGGGCAGGGTTTAGGGAAACTGAGAAAGGCTACCATCCCTAGGCCTGAAGAAGTAAGGGGAAGGAGCAGTTCTCCAAAGACACAGTGTCTTCATTTCCCAAACCCAACTAGAAGCCACAGCAATTGATAAGATCAGCTTCCCCGGGTTCAGGGCAGGTGGAGAGTGGATCTGGAGTGACAAACAGCAGAAATATAACATGGAAGAAAAGGAGAATGAAATATCAATAAAATCAAAAGTGGTCAGACTACCAGCAAGGCAAGCTGGATTGCAGCTCTGGGTCCTGACTCGAGAAAGGAGGAAAGCTGGCCTTTACTGAGTGCTGTTCCAGTTCCTACTGCAATTTAACAAACCAACCAAAATTTAGTGTAGTAAAACAACCATTGTTTTATAATACTCTTGATTCTGTAGGTCAAAAATTTAGACAGGGCACAGTGGTGATGGCGTGTCTCTGCTGCACGATGTTTGCACGTTGGCTAGGAAGACTCACATATCTGGGGGTGACTCAAATGCTTGGGGGCTGGAATCACCTGGAGGCTTTTTTACTCACGTGACTGGCACCTGGGCTGATATTCAAAGGCTGGGCTCATCTAGGACTGTCAACTGGAGCTCCTATACCTGGCCTTTCCCCGGATGCAGGCTTCTTATACCTTCGCAGCTGAAATGTCGTAAGAGTGAGGGAGCCACAGGCATCAGGCAGAAGTTGCATGGCCTTTCATGACCTAGCCTCTGAGCTCACACAGCCTCACTTCTGCCATTGGTCCAAGGACAGGGTAGCTAGACACCATGTCTTGATGGAGGGATGGCATGGTCACATGGTAGAAAGAACTTGCTGGCAGAGAGATTTTTTTTACAGACACATTGGAAACTAAAACTTGCCATATATGCATTTACTGAGGCAATATGAATTAATATAATTTTGAAACATTCTGGCAATAATTGCAACAAACTATATCCTAGGTAAGCTGTACAACTACATTAACTAGAATCCTCTCACCTAAGGTTTCCAATGATTAAACTTTAACTTTGTCATCCCTTCATGGATTATAGATTTTAAGATGTCTAAGACATTTCCAGGAATCAGCTTCCTGCCCTTACACAGTTTCTGAATGCCACTCTCCTTTTTCTTGCAGTTAGTCAAATGATGTGTAGAACAAAAAGTAGAGATTAGAACCCAGGACCTTTGGATTCCACTTATTTGTTGTATTTATTTAACCAGAAACTGCTAAGAAATGGAAGTATAGATTACATCTTACCAAATGAACCCACAAACACCAGAATTGAGGAAGAAGCCCTTGGCCAGGTATTGCCTTTCTGTAACTTGGGAGAAGTCAGATTATTGGGTTGGGACCCCTCATGGAGGATGGGCTTAGCTTTGTATCTGTCATGTGAGAACTCAAGGGCTAGGAGACTAGAGGATCAATCGTCACCAGGACCGTTAATGCCAGCTGAGAAACTCTGACACATCCTTATTAATTTTCTGTTGTGCACTCAATAGTTTCTGCCGGGCCAGTCCATCTGTTCATCTCCCTGCAATGTCATTAACATTCTGAAGGGGATTTTATTTAATGTCTTCTGCCCTTTTTCTACTTCCAGAGTCAGGAGCATTGAACACTTTCATCTTTGTTATTCATGCACAGACACAAGCTTTTGGGGACTGTTTCCAAACCCTTAGAATCACCCCATCGTTTCCTTTGATTTTCTGACATTGAGAATTTGTCACACTACCGAAAGTTTTCATAAGACTTCTAAGTCTCTAAGCTTTTTCTTTTTTCTATGCTACAGTGGCAGGTACATGTCAGCTTTGCTGGCCTCAGCCCTTCTTGGTCTCTATTCTAGTCACATTGTCTAAGACTTCTCTACAGGAGTTTGTGTCTTTCCCAACAATGACTCACACATTGTGCCACGAAAGTTCTCTTTATAATGTTGCTTCCAGCTGTCAAAAGTGTTTATTTATATGACAAAAGAAGAATAACACATCATCTATCAGTTCAGAAAGCCTGCATGGTTGAAAGTTTACCTCTCTTTTCAAATAGAATGAAATACTATTGTATTTAATAATAATGTGCTGTTGATTGATTTTAAAGGATTTACTTAACTGTTTGTGACTCCCTCTGATGTTTGTAAATGGCGAGGTTCCATCTCTGGCTTCAGAATATGTGTGCCATCCTGGGCAATTGGGCTGGGCCAAGACCGCAGGAGGCAGGATGAGGTGCTGGGTGCAGGAGGACTGGCTGCAGTCCAGGTCCTGCTGGTGGTGTGGCTGGGGGGCAGCCCCTCCATGTCCTTGCCAGTAAAGTGAGGAGGTAACCATCTTATTGGGATATTCATGGCCTTTCCAGTTCGTTAGTTCTGTACATAATTAGCCCACTCAAGCCCTACTGTCCTGAGAGCTCAGAGTGGAGACCCCTGGGGGCGCTCATTCTTCAGACTCCTCACTCAGTGTTTCACATTCAACATTGAAGTGTTCTCTCTCTCAAGAGGGATGATGAATGATTCTCTTCCTCACTGTACCTTTTCAATCCATGACATACTGTCCACTCCTCCAAGTTCTCATGCTAATGACATCCTAATTAGCAAAGTCAATGGTCCTTCTCCTTTTCCAACCTAAGAGGTTTTGCTGTGACTCAGTTTCTTCCTCTGTCAGATAGTGATAATGATAGTGTTGACCTCATTGGGTTGTTGTGGGGTCTTATTTATATATTATAATAGATAATAGGTAGTATATTTTATATATGTTTATATTTGTGTGGGACACACACACACACGCAGTTTAGAGCCATGCCTGGGACAAGGCAAGCACTACATGGGTTAGCCACTATTGTATATCCAACATCAAGCCCAGCCTATAGATAAATGTGCTTTGCCTGCCACTCCTTGTCTTCTTCTCTTATTCACGTTTCCAAAGGCAGTGTATGATCAATCCCTGCTATCAAAACCCTCCACTGGGAAACCATAACCTCTCAAACCTTACAATATTATTTTGAATTTTATTCCTGTCTTTCATACTTTATGAACCCCAACTAATATAAAGGTCCCTTACTCCTCTATTACTTTACTAAACTAATGATGTAGTAATTGTGCTGTAATACCTGGTGATGTGTGCTTTCCTTATTTAAATCTCACTTTGTTTTTTATTTGACCTGTGTGTGTTAGTCTTATCTCCACAACTAGACTGTAATCTGTATATTAGATGATAGGTTAGTCTTCCTATATTATCTGTAACCCTTCCATCCATTGCCAACGGCAGCATGAGTATGGGTAATAAGAGGTTCCCAATGCTCATTCCTACTTGAAGAACCAAATACCTTATGGACAACTTTCCCATCAGCTACAAGCATGATCTCTTCCATGCACAGGGGCCTGACACTGAACCTGTGGGCTCAAGATTCAATATGTGTGGCCCTTTCTGCCCGACCCCCAGGTATCCGCCGCCAGACTGCCCATTGCATGAAGAAGGGCCATGGGATGGTGAAAGCTACGTTCTGTGACCCAGAAACACAGCCCAATGGGAGGCAGAAGAAGTGCCGTGAAAAGGACTGTCCCCCCAGGTAACCAGTGATAGCAGCTGGAGCTCTGTGTGTCTTCCTGGAATGACATCTGATTTAATGGTAACCATTGCTCAATGATAGAGGGGGGCCCTGGTGCGCTGTTATTAGAATGAATACAGGAAAGCTGTTATAGATCTCTGTGGCTACGCTGTTGGAGCCTCTGGCATTGCTATGAGTGAGGACATTTCCTTCCCAGAGAGCAATATTTCTTATAAGACAAAGCTGGTATGTTCTGTGTTTAATTATTTGGTAGGACTAAGTCTCAAAGCATTGTTGAAGACTATGGTACGTAGATCACCCTAAAGTTCTTCAGTTATTGGGTTTTGCTTTTCTAAGAGCAGTTTACCAGCGTGACAGTCACCTCCAGAAAACATGTTGACATTTCAGATCCCAGTGCCCATTTGTCCCTAAGGCTGTCAGATCTATGAGCCAGGCTTTCTTAACCTCAGCACCAGGGCTACTTGGGGCCGGATAATTCTTTGTTGCGGGGTCTGTCTTGTGCATTGTAGAATATTTAACAGTATTACTGGTCTGCAGCTATTTAGAGCTTAGTAGCCCTCTGCCCCCCTCCCAGGTTGTGACAATCAAAATGTTTCCAAATGTCTCCTGGGGACAAAGTCACCACCCCACCTCTCTGGAGCTCCTTTGCTGGGAACAAGTAGGTTGTTGAACTAGGGATTAGGCCAGCACTAGGCTGTGCATGTCCTTGCAGCTTCTGCAAATCCTTTTCAGGAAAGAGTCAGCCAGGAAAGACGAGCACTTCTTAGAGCTAATGGACAGCCTGCTGCTCCGCTGACTGCCTGTGCACCCCAATAGCCGTCCCCCTCAGTCAGTGGCCCTCTACCAATCAATTCCTTTTGCGCTCATTAGATAGCAATGACTGTTCACGTGCCTGGCATTCTTTATTCAGATTTCAAAACCACTCTCTCTGGGGGATTGCCCTTCCTAAAACCATAGTTGTTTATTTCCTGAATCTTTTTTTATCCCTGGGGTTCAGGTTCTCATTCTTATTGTTTTAAACAGTCCACCTCAGCCTTAATATTATCAGCAGATATTTGTTAAGCATTCTTTATTTCTCATGAGAGATACAATGGTGATAATAACTATACCATAGGTCCCATTTATTAAGCACTGATATCGTGATATAACAAAAGACAGATATGTAATGTCCATACCTGGCTCCAGGCAGAGCTCCTAAAACCTTTGGAATCTCCAAAGTGTGAGAAGTGTCTTTTCTATACTGGTGGCGGGGGACTGCTGGGTTGCCTTGGGATGGGGGCTGGTTGCCAGAGTAACCAACCATGCAATCAGAGGGTTGGAATTTGTAGCCCCCACCCCCTAGCCTCTGGGAAGCAAAGAGGGACTGGAGGTTGAGTTACTTACTAATGGCCAATGATTTAATCAGCTGTGCACTTGTCATGAAGCCTCCATAAAGAAGCCCTAACTAACAGGGTATGGAGCGCTTCCCAGGTGCTGAACCACACAGAGGCACATGCAGGGTGGTGTGCCTGAAGGGAGTACATAAGCTCTGCATCCCCTCCCGGTACTCTGCCCTCTGCCTCTCCCTCATCTGCAGGCTCCTGAGCTGTATCCTTTTTTAATACACTAGTGATCTAGCAAATAAAATATTTTCCTGAGTTCTGTGAGACACTCTAGCCAATGATCAAACCTGAGGAGGGGTCATGGAAACCCCTCTTTATAGATCACAAGCACAGGTGACAACAGAGACTTGCAGTTGGTGTCTGGAGACAGGGGGTCGGCCGTCTTGGGGGCTGAGCCCTGAACTCCACACAGTTCATGTCAGAATTGCTCAGTGTGGAAAATCCACACATTTGTTGAAACAGTGGTATCGTGAAAGTAGAATAGAAGTAAACAGTAGGGGATTTTTAAAGCTCCAACTTCACTGTTGGCAATGCCTGATGTATTCTCTTTATTGTTCTCAACTACTTGGGAAAATAACTATGATTATGCCATTTTTACAGAGGAAGAGAGGTCCCTAACCTCGCTCATTATCTTGTAGCCAGTCAGTGGCAGGGGTTCGAATCCAAGCTTTCGCAGGTCTACATGAGCAGACCCCGCCAGCAGGAGGCGTGTCGCTTTGTCTCGTTTGGGCGGACCTCCCATTGGGGCTGATCCAGAGCAAAGCCAGCGCTGTGCTAGGTGTGGTAGGAACCAACAAATGCGGGTGCAGACACTCACTTGTGGGGGCCAAGGCAGGGCTGGGGACATTGCCTGTGTACATAACAGCCACGTGGTCAAAGACTGGAGATTCGGGATCAGCACCATGTTTTATAACAGACATCAACCTGTAGCTGACACTTTCTTATTCACCTGTAGCTAAACACTTGGTTTCACTGTTTCCAGAATTCTCTTTCCACAAGGGTAGTCATCTCTGCCTACCTCTGCACTCCAATTACCAGAACTTTCTGGTTAAAGGTAGCCCTATAATAAGATACAGGCAAAGCTAGAAGGAAATGGATATTGGGGCAAGAGTCCAGAGTACAGAAAATGAGCTAAGGTTGAACCCCTGTAGACAGAGAGCAGGAGCTTTGATAAACTAATTCAGTTTTTTTTATTTTCTTTTATTTTTTGGTTTTTCAGTTACAGTTGTCCCATTTTTCCCCTATTGCTCCCCCCCCAGCCCACCCCTTCTCCCACAATCATATCCCTCCCCGTTGTCCATGTCCATGAGTCATTTATACACATTCCTTGACTAGACCCTTCCCTTACTTATCCCCCTTCTCTTCCTTCCCCCGCCCCCCTATTGACTACTATTCTACTCTTTGTCCTATATAGTTCATTTGTTTGTGTTGTTCTTTAGTTTCCTGTATTAGGTGATATCATATGGTATTTTTCTTTCTTTGCCTGGCTTATCTCACTAAGCATAATTCTCTCTAGTTCCATCCATGTTGTTGCAAATGGCAGGAGTTCCTTCTTTCTTTCTGCTACATATTATTCCATTGTGTAAATGAACCACAGTTTTTTGATCCACTCGCCTACAGATGGGCACTTAGGCTGTTTCCAGCACTTAGCTATTGTAAACAGGGCTGCTATGAACATAGGGGTGCGTAGGTTCTTTTGAATTAGTGTTTTAGGATTTTTCAGGTATAATCCTAGCAGTGGAATCTCTGGTTCAAAAGGCAGTTCCATTTTTAGTTTTTTGAGGTAATAAACTAATTCTTAAGGGATACAGTCTGAGCTCTCTAGACTTGAAACTGGCCCTGAATACAGTCGGGTGGTAGCTGAAAACTAGTTCAAAGAAATCCATGTCTTGTTCCCTGGAGCCTACAAATGTTACCTTATTTGGAAAAAGGGTCTTTGCAGGTGTGATTAAGGGTCTTGAAATGGGGAGATTATCGTGAATTATCCCCTTGGGCCCTAAATGTCATTACAAGTGTTCTTATAAGAGACAGGCAGAGGGAAAATTCACACCCACATAAACACGCATACAAGAAGGCAATACAAAGATGGAGCAGAGAGAGATTTCAAGACACTAAGACACTGGCTTTACAGATTGGTGTCAGGAGCCACAAGCCAAGGAATGCTGGCGGCCACCCCAGACTGAAAGAGGCCAGGAACAGTTCTTCCCCAGAGCATCTGGAGAGAGTGCCACCCTGCCTACACTTTGATTTCATCCCAGTAATACTGATTTTGGATGTCTGGCCTCCAGAATGTTAAGAAACTAGATTTCTGCTGTTTTAAGCCACCAAGTTTGGGTAATTTGTTGTAGAAACTAATATAGGCTGCTTAGTGCAACCATGTTGTAAAAGCAAGGCAAGTGCAGAAAAAATTTCTCCACCAGATCACAGACGCTCCAAAACTTGGAAAACTATGTGCCTAGGGCCTTCTCAAAGCAGGTGGCAAAGGTTTTTGTTTTTTTGAATAGCACAAATATGTCACTTCCTAAGGAAGCTTACAGCCAGGAAGGTTATACACATACATTAACATGACAGAGCTGTAGTTACGAGGACTGGGGTGAGCAGGTGTGAGTCTAGATGCCTTGCCCAGTGCCCTGACTCCTAATCCCTGTGCATATGGTTCCTGCCCTCATTGGAGCTTTGTGGTTACTTGACCTCTCTTGATTTCTCAGTTCTAAGAGCAGCATTGTTAGAACAAGGTCAATGCTACATTTCGCCCCTTCCCCCCAGAACACTTCTTAAGCTGAGTTCATGGATGCAACTTACTGATTCAGAGCAAAATTTTGAAATGCACCAACTACACAGCCCCCTCCCACACAAATATTCATCATTATATCATAAAATCTTTTCACTGCCCTGACAGTCCTCTGTGCTTTCTCTTTATTTCTACTCCACTGCTCTCCTTACCTGTTGCAACCACTGACCTTTTTACTGTCTCTATAGTTTTGCCTTTTCCAGAGTGTCACTTAATTGGAATCATATAATACGTAGCCTCCTCAGATTGGCTTCTTTCACTTAGTCATATACGTTTCAGGTTCCTTCATGTCTTTTCATGGCTTGATAGCTCTTTTTTCTTTTTTTAAGTGTTGAATAATATTTCATTGTCTAGATAGACCACAGCTTATCAGTTCACCTACTGAAGGACATCTTGGTTGTTTACAAGTTTTGGCAATTGTGATTGAAGTTGCTATGAACATCCATATGCAGGTTTTATGTGGACATATGTTTACAACTCCTTTGGGTACATACCAAGGAGCATGTTTACCCAAAAGAGTTGAAAACATAGTGAGAACCCACTCTTCTTTAATCCTTCCTATGTTACCACATAATTTATTCTTGTTAGCAACTCCGTTTGGTAGACATTTTTATACCGTTGTATAGAAAAGGACACTAAAGGCTTCACAAAAAATTTCCAGGTCATTTAGCCACATTGGTAGAGTCTGGATTTGAACTCAGATCTGTCTACTGAGAAGTCAGTGCTGATACTACCGTATCTTGCTGCTGCCCAGGATCTCAGGATGGACAGGTTCTCGTGCTAAAACCAGAACCCCCAAATTTAAAATATTTCCCACACATTAAAACACAAAGAAAATGATATAAACAAGCAGAAAGATTTAACTCTAAAGCTAAATCATGCATGCAAATTCACAAAGGGGTAAAGAAAAGAAATTAAGTGAACTTGCTTTTTTTAAGAATAAGTGAATAAATAAATGTTGACTATTTAGTTGATATTATTTGTTTTTGCAAGCTCAGTTGAGTAGTTTCCTTGGATATGAATTTCAAGTTGCAACATCTTCGTCTGTCACCAAACGTTTGTATTATGAAAATTATTAATATAACTTTCATATTAATGTAACTTTCATATTTATAATATATGAAAGTTCATACCCATCATTCAGAGTCATTTCCTCTCCAAGAGTGATTTCATATGCAAGACTTAATCTTATTTATTTATTGGTTATTATCCTTCAGTATTAATTTTTCTACATCAAATTTTGGACATTCTGTGTTCTTTCCCAAAGGAGTATTTAAGAGAGATCTTTTTTAAGATTCTGATAATCTAAAAATAATAAAACATATGTATTACATGGTCAGTGGTTTCCAGGATTGAGTAACCTGTCAACAAATAAGTTCTTTGCAATTAAAGTACATGTATCTGGCTCCAAAAAAGAGGTCATTTGAGTCTCTTCTCACTATTGACTTCTCTCTGAACTTTGCTTTACATCCTGACTCAGTAATCTGCACTTTGGTGCCTGATTTCTCTTTTCGGTGGTTTAATTGGGGGAAAACATTTATACATATATGTCATTATAAAAATTATATATATACACACACATGTGCACTTGCGCACACATACACATATATGCATGTATTGGAGGATTTTGGTGACCTTCTCTCACATGACCACGTGTGTCTGCAGGTGGTGGACAGGGGAGTGGGAAGCGTGTTCAGCAAGCTGTGGCCCCCATGGAGAGAAGACGCGAACCGTGCTGTGCATCCAGACCATGGGCTCTGATGAGCAGGCTCTGCCCACTAAAGACTGCCAGCACCTGCTGAAGCCCAAGGCCCTCGTTTCCTGCAACAGAGACATCCTATGTCCATCGGACTGGACAGTAGGCAACTGGAGTGAGGTGAGCTCAGGGGTTAAAAAGGAAACTGGCATTATTTATGCTTCATCAACTCCTTCCATTAACCAATCCAAAGCGTCTAGCCCCTCTGGCCTATTTCCTGTGTTTTCCACCACCCAGTATTCTGTCTTGTTTGTTTTCCATTCTTACAGGATCTTCGTCACACTTGTGGCCAGGTCCCTGGCAGGGGTGGGCTGGATCCTGCTTGCCTAGGCTCACAACAGCTAATCGATAAAATCATCAGGATATTTCTTGGCCTGTCGTTAGACCATTGGTAGCAAATCAGAGCTCCCCACCCACCCAAGAGCCAATGTGTTAAACCTTTACCAGGAGTTATATTTCACTGGAGCTACTGTAGTAAAGTAAAATCAAAGGGGTGTTGCTCCCATGGTGGAATGACAGGCAGTACACTTGACACTGGAAGATACTTCTCAACGCTCCATCTTTTCAACATGTGTCAAGGCCAGATGTGACCAAGGTTTAGGATGTATGCTGCTAGCAGCCACATAAATTCAAATAAGTTTTACATTTTCCCAAAATTAATCTTATCTAACTCTCTGAGTGTAACTAAAAATTAGCGAGCTGGGTCCTGAACACTCCCAGGCTTCCATTTTCTTTGGGTCCCCACGGAACCTGGTATGATCAAGGCTTGTGTTCCCAGGGTCTATAGTGAAAGTGGATCCCTTTTATTTCCAAGGGTCCTGGAGTGTCCAGGGACCCCACTCTGCTTTCTTATGACATTTCAGTCAATGACCTAAGGAATGACTAGGAAACAAATGCTTTTTAAAAACCAATGAGGCAACATTTATAGATGGATACTGACTTCCCATGAGCTTCTCTGGGAAGGCACGAGCTTACCATAATAATGCTACCATTGACCAGAATATCTGAGGAACTCCTCTTAGAACTCGCCTTCAGAGAAATGGAAAACATTTGATTCAGGAGAATGCCACAGAAAATCAGTTAGAACTAAGACTATGGATAAGGGAATAATGTGCCAATTCAGATGAAACCTTTTTGTTTATTTGATTGTCCTGGCCAGTGTGGCTCTGCTGGTTGGAATGTCATCCCATAAACTGAAAGGTCACAGGTTCAATCCCTGGTCAGAGCACATGCCTGGGTTGCGTGTTTGGTCCCTAGTCAGGGTGAATGTGGGAGGGAACAGATCCATGTTTCTCTCTCACATTGATATTTCTGTTCCTCTCTCTCTCCTTCTCTTCCCCTCTCTAAAAATCAATAAGTATGTCCATGGGTGAGAATTTTTAAAAAGTGATTATTTGATTATAAGTAAACGAGGTTAATTTTTATTGCATATAAAGGTACTCTGAAAGTATTATCTAAAGAGGAATTTGAAATTTTATATAAGCAAAAGGTCTATCTCTGAACATAACTAATTGAAAACAGAAAATACTCATCTGATAGAGCCACTTTGATAACTTTATTTCCAAAACTCTATTTCACTAGCTCGTAATCACAGTTTCATTTTAGTTAGTTTCTAATGCTGTACAAAATGCACTCTTGGTCATGTAGTTGAAATTTTTTAAAAATGGCAAGTGTGGTCCCTGTATTGTAAGAACTTCCTGTCAAATAGAGAGCTGGGACCAAAAAAAAGAGAGAAAAAAGACAAAGGTATACATGCAAAGAAAGCCTACCTACAAACTAATACAGGTGTACTACTGATAAGTGCGCTGATATATATGCACATGTCAGCAACAGTCCAGAACATTCCCCCTCCTAGTCCCAGAAGGGTACAACCATAGCCTCTGGCAGCCTATTAGTCCACCACTGACCTAGATAGATTATTGTAAATTACAGTGTTGTTGAAACAAGGCTGAGTGGGGTATTGTGACTGCTCCTTCATATCTGTTTACCAAAACTGTTTTGGCTACATCCAAAGCAGTTAATAATTTTTGTCACGTAGGATTTACTAATTGCCAGTCTTCATGCTTTTTAAAAGAACTGCAATTACTTATTTGGCTGACGAGTTCTTTTTACTGTGTTCATGTTTATGGGGAACAAAATGATGGGACTTAACTGGGGACAAAGGACCAGAATGTTGGCATGATGTGACATGTACTTATGTCTGTTGTTCCAAATACAGGCCATTGCATGGCGCGTTGATAACAGACAGGGAATCCAGTTTCTAGCCTCCACTTGATGAAGCTAAGCTGAAAGGCCGAGCTGCTGCCTTTATTTAGCAGGTGTTGGCACCACGGTGCTTACAGTTAAATTATCATCCAGATACTCATTGAATGGGTCTTACTAGTGTCTATATGCATTAGCCCTCAATTTCTCAAATGTTCTGTTGGGTTGGCCAAAAGTTTGCTTAGTTATTTTCCTTAAAATAAAAGACACACTTTTCATGTTCACAAATAACTCTATTGATTTGGATATTATGAGTATGTCTGCTATCTCCCACTATTGGGTTCTAGTGGGCAGAGGCCAGGAGTGCTGCTAAACACCTTCCAATGCATAAGACAGCCCCACAGCAAAGAATTATTTGGCCAGAATGTCAATAGTACCAAGAGACTTCACAAACCACTTTAACACATTCAGTCAGTCACAGAACAAACCATTTTTTGCATTTCAGTTCTATTTTTACCTTTCTTGAAATAATAAAGCATAATATGCTGCAATGTTGCATATTTTCTTCCATATTCAGTATTAAAATGGCTACACAAAAATTCACTAATTTTGATAAGTTTTTTTTTAGTGCATAGCTGTCACAATACAATCTAATGAAATTGTTTTGAATGAAGGTAAAGACAACTAAGCACTAAAAGAGCCATCGTACAGAAAAAAACTAAATGAACACTTTAGCCAACCCAATATTTTCTGGAATACAATGAAATGTCTTTGACGTTCTAACTGTGCTCAGATACTTTTTTAAGAGAGATGATATAGTGCTTCTTGCTAGATACATAGTGTGTATGGTCTGGAGTTTGTCTTGGTATTGATATGGATCCATGCAGGGTAGTTCTCCAGCAGTGCCTAGTCACTTGGTCTGCGCTGGGCCATTTCGGTCACCCTGGATGAGTCTGGAGCTGTAACGTAACTTGGCCAAAAGACCCGAGGACTGCGAGGCTCCCTGGCTCCCACAGAATGATCCTCCTGGACTGACCAAGGTGGGGAAAAGAAGAAAAGGCAGCTCCACCTTTCTCTGCAGAGGCAGATCTGCCAGCCTGCGCAATGAGAGAAGGGCACGCTCAGCTGTGCCAGTGGTCGGAGGGGGGTCCTAGAGAGAGCTGGAGGCTGCTCCCGGGGGGGGGGGGGCTCTCCTGCCCCCTGTGACCAGCCCCTCACCCTCTAAGCTCAGGCTCCTACCCCCAATCTCAAGTTTCAACTAGAGTCTTCTCCTGGTTTTCCCGAACCTCCTTTCTAGGCTCAGAGGATAAGGCAGGGGGACTCTCTCTGTTGTAAACAAAGAAAAGAATCACAGTTTCTGTGGCTCCCATGTTCACTAGATACACCACTTCAGGGACAGAGAAGCCTTGCGAGAGGGAGCCAGTCTGGCAGTGAAGGGCATGGTCTCTGGGACGTGAGTTCCTGGATTCAAATCCTGCTCTGCCACGTATTGGATAAGTGAATTTGATCTCTTTGTGGTTCCTGCTCCTTTTCTGTGGCTTGTTTTCTCCATCCATAAATGCAAACAGCAGTAGTACTTAGACTCAAGAGAAATTACGAGGATTAAATGAATTAATATTTCTAAAGTTCTTCCCGGAACAGTGCCCGGCACACGGTAAGCTCTATACGTACAATTATTTGATAGTAAAGGGAATAGATGGAAGTAACAATAATGTCATCCATCATCTGCTGAGTGCTCTCCACACTATATCATTTGTCTCATTTAATTTTAAAAATAATTCTTGAGGTGGCTATCAGTTCATTAATTTCCCTATTTCTCCTGGCAGTTAGGCTAATAGATTTAGTGGCATAGCAATTACTCTAGGCTTCCAAGCCCTGGCAAGCCCTAACTGTACGTCCTTGAGCTAGAGTTAAACCTCTTTCAGCCTTTTGTCATTTAGAAAGACAGGGTTCATGTAAAGCATGAAGGTAACCCATGTCGCCCTTCACATAGTGACTGGCAAAGAGTAACAGTTGTTCACTAACTGGTAATCTGATTCTCAGGGAAGACAAGGATCTGTCTTCCATGCTACTCTGATTTTGCAAGCCTGTCCTGTCAATGGCACCCAAATATCCCAATGGAATTGATCTGTGTCCCCTACATTTGGGGCCATAGACTATTAGCCAAACTCCGGGCCATTTTATGCACGGAGCAGTGCAAGCCCAGGGCTTAGGGCCTGCAGGAATTCCAAGAGCCTGCACAATGTTAGAGACATAAAAAAAGGCTAATACATTGCATCCATGAAAACAAAAGGGTTCTGCCAAATCAGAACTCGGTATTTAGTTACACAGTAATAGCAAATACACATTGCGCATTTAGGGTGTGCATTAAACACCTTTACAGTTAGAACGCAGTGTCTCACAATGGCCTTATTAAGCCCCATTTTACAGGTGAAGAAGCTCGTGCACAAAGATGTGTAGAAATTTCCCCACAGTCACACAGCCTCCAAGCGCAGAGCCAGGGCTGGAGTGCAGGCAGCGGAGCTTTTCCTCTGAACTCTCAGCCATGCTGCATCCCAAACGTCTGCAAAATGTAACAATATCAGAGCCCTTAGTACTCATAAAAATATATTAAGTTGGGAAACAATTTGTAGATCAGCTTTTTTCACTTTGCTGCAACCCTGGACTGTGCATAATGATTGCCGAGAAATCAAAGCCGCTCATAAATTAGTTGTTACCCTCAGCAGATATTTTCAAAAGCAAAAGAATGAAAAGCCTTTCAAGCGGTTTTCACAGAAAAAGATTCTATTTCACGTGAAACTAGAAATGCTTTTTAATATATCTGATGGGGCGTGGGGTGTGTAGCTTCCACAAGCCAGTGGGCCCAGGGTCTGTGAAGATGTCTGATCAGCCCTTTCTGTGCCTGACAAAGAGCACAGACAGACAGATGAACAAAACAATCCATTTGCCAAGTCACTGAGAAGCTGTGAAGCGCAGAGCTGCTCACTTGGGGGTTGGCATGCAGAGGTGACCAGGCAGACTAAATGCAGACTTTCACAAATGAGCCGTCCTGGCTCTCCAGACAGAAGGCACTGCAGCCGCCACTGGGGACATGTCTCCTGCAACACGAGGAGCCCATTAGAACTTGTGTGAAGTCCCAGAGGCGTTCCTGCCAACAGAAGGAAGACAGAGCATGGATGGCGAGGAGACATTTCTGAGTCACTTCCCTTGGTGTTCCCCCATTTCAGTTCAAGTCCCAGGTGCTCCTGTAGGGCAGGGCACCTGGTGTTTTAGCCTCCACTACCTGCTCTTTTGTCATGGGACGTCTGCAAGTGCTAATGTCTTAGCTCTTCCCAGACGTCAGCAGCCTGTGCTTTGCCAGGCTTCCTGGAGAGCACAGGTGGGCACTCTCCTTTGAGACAACCACTCACAAAAAAAAAAAAAAAAAAAAAAAAAAACAACAGTTGGGGGCCATGTTGATTCTCTTCATCATGTCTGATTTTTTATTAAAGTATATTCGTTTCCTAGGGCTGCCATAACAAAGAGCCACAAACTGGGTGGGTTAAAAAACAGAAGTGCATTGTTTCACCATTCTGGAGGCTAAAAGTCCAAGATCAGGGTGTTGTCAGAGTTGGGTCCTTCTTAGGATGGTGAGGGAGAACTTCTTTCATGCCTTTCCAACTTCTGGTCGTTTGCTGGCCACCTTTGGTGTTCCTTGGCTGCTAGATGCACCCTCTTGGCCTGTACTCACGTCCTCACATGGCATTGTCTCTAAGTATGTGTCTCTGTATCCAGATTTCCTCCTTTATTAAGAAAAATGGTCATATTGGGTAAGGGTCCACCCTAGTGGCCTCATTGTGACTTGACTACTTCTGTAAAGACCCCATCTCAAATCAGACCACATTGCGAGGTACGAGGGAAGAGGGTGAGCAGGGGCTGGGGCTCTGATAGATCTTTTTTGTGTGGAGGAGGGACACAATTCACCCCATAACAGGTACCTATGTGTTTTAGCTCACTTTCAAAGCTGGTTTTAGAATGAGATTCCTGAGACTATGCATGAAATGTTCCCTGTGCAGAGCATTAGCTACCCCTCCACACAGCCCTTTAGGCCAAACTCTGTGATAACCCCCAAGCATGTTTTTGAATAAACTGTCTTAGTGCTACAGTTCTACGCCAGTTGCGAGCTCCCTCGGGTGGGTGGAGTGGGCTAATTTAGCAGCAGACCTCCTTCTCAGCGGGCTCCCCAGAGGCCATCATCTAGGAAGGGTGGCAAGCAAGGTCAAGGTAACTCCCAGGGAGGACTTTAGCAGATTGACAAGCTGCCTGACTGGGACAGAATTCAGGGTGATAAGGCAAAGGAATATGATAATCATGGCACAAACTGGTTTTGAGGGTTCTGAAATTACCCACTGAGCCGAGTTCTGAGTGTGGCGTGTCCTCGTTGATCTCATCTGGTGGGTCTGCCAGCTCCTGTGGAGATGACACAGTCGGAGCATGTACTGGCGGAAGCGTGGGCTGAGTATGAAACAGCACTGCCTGTCCTGGTATGACTAGGAAAAAAGCAACTTCGTTTTTAGGCCCATTATAGTTGGTAGAGAGTTAATTCTGTCCCACCGGGCACAATGTCGCCCAGGGCTAAGGAGGGGCATCCATTAATCATTTAAAAGATTCTGCATCCATTGGGGAAAGAAGGCAGGTGGGAAGGAATGGCAGGCGCACTAGAGAATGTATACTCATGGGGTATCACACAGAACAATGGCTGTGAAGCCCCATGAAATCCAGCGAGCATTCCCCATTTTCAAGAAATCTGCTTTGGGGGTCAGAGATAGAAGAGACAAGTGCAAAACAGCCAGGGAAGACCCCAGGATATCCATGTTCAAGTGCCAAGTCTTTGGTGGGTAACTTAATCTGTCATTGGGAAGGATCAGTTTGGTAAGAATACAGATTTTTCAAACCAACTAGAAACGTGTGTTATGTAGTGACTATGTGTGGTTTGCAGCTGCTGAGACTGATGAAATAAATAACCTGTGCCATGAATCCTGATGAAGGACTGCCCTGTTAGGATTCCCCCAAAGGCAGGCTAGCAGCCTTGTGCTTTGCCATGCCCTGTGGAACGTGGTGGGAATGCTGAGGAGGGTCCCTGCCAGGGCCCCCATGTATAGATTGGTGCCACCAAACACTTAGTAAAGGGTGTTTCCCACCTCTGATGAACTACCCACCTTAAATTTCAGGAAAGGTCCTGGATCTATATACATGTACGAGTATGTCTAGCTTTTAACATGATTCTACCTGACACAAACAAGTGAACATGGAGCTTATGGGGCCTGGGCGAGACTATGCGGACCCTAAATATAGAGGGAAAAGTTCATTGGAACTCTCTTAATAGACTTCAGAGAGTGTATAAACATTTTACATTAATTTAATAGCATCGAAACCTTAGGAAAGATATTATCACCATCTCTTTAAAAGATTAGGTGACTTATTTAAACCTTCGCACTCTTTGTGAATCCACGATCCATCACTCAAAGCCCAGGAGGGCTTCATTTATACTGTCGTCTGTATTTTCAGTTCGTGGAGGGTAAATGGTTCGTCCAGAGCCTTAGTGGGTCTCCAGGAGATACATATTTCCATGGGAAATTAAAGGAATACAGAGACGGAATATAAAAATATCCAATGTAGAAGTTCTAGCTGCTCAGTTCAGTTTCTCTTGGGCCTGCCCTGGTCTGTTGTAAACCTGAGCATGAGAAGCAATGACTCTTTCCCACCTAAGTGAACAACTGTCTCTCTCCTGCAGTGTTCTGTTTCCTGTGGCGGTGGAGTGCGGATTCGCAGTGTCACGTGTGCCAAGAACCATGATGAGCCCTGTGATGTGACAAGAAAGCCCAACAGCCGAGCTCTATGTGGCCTCCAGCAATGCCCGTCTAGCCGGAGAATTCTGAAACCCAGCAAAGGCACGGTGGTCACTGGGAAAAGGCTGCCAACATCTGAGCATGACCCCTTAAAGCCCATCCCACCAACGACACCCAGTCCCGGGATGCTGGCCACGCCCACAGTGCCTGAGTCTGTGGCCACAAGTGCTCTGGCAATCAACAGCCCTCGTCCTACCGCAGCCTCCCAAGGAGACCTGGGTGGGAAGCAGTGGCAGGAGAGTTCAACCCAGACTGAACTGGACAGCCATCACGTCATTCCCACTGGAACTACTTCCCAGCCCATCCTCTCTGCCCAGTCTCTGAGTATCCAGCCAAACAAAGAGAATGTTTCCAGTTCACACCCTGGTCCGACCTCAGAGGGAGGCCTTTTAGCCACAACAGTGAGTAGTCCAGATTTGTCATCTTCCAGCATCCCCGTGACTTGGCAGGTGACCCCATTTTACAATACCTTGAGCAAAGAGCCAGACACAGAGACTCCTAGTGGCTCTGGAGAAGACAATGAACAACCTGAGAACACAGATGGAAACAACTCTGTAATATGGACTCAGACCGTAGCACCGGGAAATGATGCTTCCGTGGAAAGAAGTACAGAAGTGCCACATGGACCTCCACCAACACCTTATCTTTGGGGGACATCCTTGTGGCCCCCTGTCAGCACAGTGACAGAAGGACTGCTACCCAGCCAAGGGCCCACTGCTCTCAGAATCGCTACACCCAGAGCTGAGGGGATGGTCACTGGAAAGCCAGCAAACGCTTCTCTTCCTCTGGGGGGAGACCACCAGCCAGCGCCCTTGGAAAAGCTGATAAACCATGACTCCCCAGCACCTCCAAGCAACATGAATCTGACACAGAGCTCTGGATCAGTCCTGACTGAGGAAGATGCAACCAGTCTGATTGCTGAGGGGTTTCTGCTGAATGTCTCCAATTACAAGCAGCTCCCGACAGACCACAGCTCTGCACACTGGATCGTTGGAAACTGGAGTGAGGTAGGAGTTCCATTACTTGCCCCACCGCCTGCCTGTTTCTCTCTGGACAATAGTTAGGGGTGTTACGTTCTTGTGCTAGTTTTAAAACGGGCTTGTAGGAAATATAATCTAATGTGAAATCAACGTGAAGCAGTCCAATTTATGTGCTCACCTCCCTCTTTGCCTCCAAAAATGAAAAAAAAAAAAAAAAAAATCTCCAGGGAAGAGAACAGATGTAGTGAGGTCTGGGTCAGCCAGCAGCTGTGTGATAGTGGAGAATTCAGTTCATCTCGCTGAGCCTGCTTTTTATCTGGAGAACAATGAGCCAGTGTAGATCTTCTCCAGGATCCCCTCCCACTATAAACTGGGAGGATCCTGTGATGGAGGCCAACTGGAAGGGCACATTTCATTCCAAAAGCTAAGGTTTGAGACCTCAGCATAAACCTGTCAGGCCATAACAGTTGGAATGCAAATTTAACTCCCCATTCCTGAAATGAATTCTATAGCTCCCTGTATTAATGATTTCTTTTTGGGGGTCTGTGTTTGCTTATATACCAAAAATATCATTTTGGCTTTTAAAAATGTTAGAATGTAGAGGGAAAAGAAAATACATGATGAAACAATGTTGGGCCCTTTTTTCAGGCTTTAGGAATTTGGCGAGACATTTGTTTTTCCATTTCTAGAACTAATTCAAAATCATCCCCCCCCCTCCGCTCCATTTGAATTTCAAATACACAGTACATGTACTTATGAAAAATTATTTGACAACTCAAAAGAGGACTTTGTGGCAAGAAAATTATATGTTCAAATCATTTAGCTTTTTATGGCATTTCATGGCTCATGTTGATAGATAAAGGGAAGTGAAGCAATAGTAGCTAATATAAAAAAACAAGCATTTAATTTATAAAGCATGTTAATTTCCAAACCACTTTTATATGCAATCTCTTATTTCTTCCTTTCAACAGCCCTGAGGAGCAGGTAGGGTCTGATTTATATCAATTTATAGAGAAAGAAACTAAGCTTTCCAATGGCTCAGTGACTTGTCTAAGGACACTTGTCATTTGCATGACGAATCTTCTAACCCTTCCCACTCTAATCTGCTGTCTCTAGTGAATTTCAGTGCCAATTGACAATTTAGCTGTATAAAGTTTTTGTGTGACCTAATTATCCTCTTTAGTCATAGAATTGACTATATGGGCAATACGTAGGTAAATGCAAACTTTCGAAAATGCTTGTTTGCATCTGAACTCTGTTTTCATCTTGATGTCCATGTGATTTCGTAAGTAAGTTATCACATCTCCTGTCAGTGGAGCAGCATCTTTCTATCTCCCTTGGCAAGCAAAGAGTACAGGCTCGGGGGGGGGGGGGGGGGGGGATGATTTTCATGCCTAGAGGAATGGTCTTATGATTTCTGACGTTTTAGTCCTATTTCTTTCCATTGGGAAAGTGTGAATGGGCTCTCTACAAGGAGGAAGATGTTGACAGTGAGCATTTATAAAGCACATGTCATGCTTTCATAGCATGGTTTTATGCTAATGAACATGAATTCTCTCATTTAATCCTCCCCATTGCCCAATAAGATTGGTCATATTCTCCCCATTTTAGAGATGAGGAAGCTGAAGCTGAGAGAAGTCGAGAGCTAGCCAGGATCACACACACTCATGAGTGGTGGAGCAGGGATTTGACCCCAAGCAGACAGACTTCAAAGCCTCTGGCCCATTGTTTTGCAAGTAAGAAAACATCACTGCTCTCTCTCTGCCTTCTGTTGCATTAGTTTCTTCTTTGGTCAGATGGCACAAAAACAATGCCAGGGGAGGGGTGACCCTGGGTAGACAGAGGAGAAAAATCACAAAGTTCATAAGAAAGTATTTTAAAATAATGTTCAGGGTCCCATGGTTTACTTTTGAGCTCACAGAGCCAAATGGTGCTTATACTGTCACCACAGTGGGTTCAGCCACGACATGAAATTGACCTATTTCAGTTTTGTGAGTGATGTCCTGGAAAGGGTGTACTTGAAAGTAGTGCCCTCAGATGTAGCTTTCCTTCCAAACACATGCAGCAACCCTAAAGGACAGGAGATCAAGCTTGCTGTCTTCTCTCCGTCAAAGCAGTCTGGACAGTGTTTGGCCTCTGCAGACTCAAAGAGAACACATTAGGGATGCTGAGGCTGCTAGTTTATTTGTAGTATTTTATTCATTAGTTAATGGAGATGTAGTCTGAAAACATCTGCAATTAAAGACACTGTGGGCCTTGAGAAGAGCGTAAACTGGTCAAACAGAACATGAAAGAGTAGGTGGTAACAGGCTTAGGTATAGGGTTGATGTCAGAATAATCCAAGTATGACATGTGTATGGTATGTATATGTTATTAGAAACCACACACACACACAGGAGGCTAGGCTGTTGTAACAAACAGAGCCAGACACGCTGTGGTTCACTACAACAAGTTGTATTATTATGCACTCACGTAATAATACAAGGTGATTCCAGGTCTGCAATGGTGGCTATAGAGAATGAGGTGCTGATCCGTGCAGACATTTGGGAAACCAGCCTGACAAGGGCTCTGCCATCCTCCTATCATCACATTTGCCCTGGGGTCACCCTCCTAGTCTCAGAGAGGGAAGACAGCACAGAGGTATTCCTGTAGGGAGTTTTATGCGCCAGGCCTGAAAGGGGCATGAATTACTTCTGCTCACACTCCATTGTCTAGAACTCAGTCGCACAATCCAACCCAACTACAGGGCCGCTGAGAAACGTAATCTCATTATGTGCCCAGAAAGAAGAGAAGAAAGTTTATGGTAATGAATAGCAAGCAGTTTCTGCCACTGAATAACATGGCCCACTGTGTGTTTGAGGAAGCTCATTCTGGAAGGATGAGGGATTTGACCTGTTGGGAGGATACTGTCGCAGTCTAGCTGAGGTGTGATAACTCTGATAAGAATGCTCAGGATGACAAGGGGAAGATAAATTCAGAATATCTTTAGAACTGAACATGAGTAGGGCTTTGTGAATAATTGATGGGGGGTGTGAAAGGAGAGAGGAGGAGAGGGGTCTGTTATGACGATTCATTTGGAACCTCGGGTGGCTGTTGGGTGGTGCGCCTATAAACCGAGATATCGCACATTACATAGGAGGAATAAGTCTTAACAGAGACAAAGAAAGCGGGGCTGAGGACTTTAGTTATAGATCGAGTTATATTGGTGGTACCGCTGGGATATCCAGATGATAAGTAGCAGATGTTTATGTGTTTGGGTCTGAGGTTCCTGAGAGAGGTGAAAACTGGAGATAAGATTTGGTGGCCAAGTCCAGTAGGTAGAAGTCAGAACCATGAGAGTGAAGAAGGTCACCCATTAAGCTGTAGGATGACAAGAGGAGGGGGCCAGGGATGGGACTCTAGGAAACAGCTTGTTAAGAAGCTGGCTAACAAAGCTCCCGTGTGGAATAATAGTACGGAATTGTCTAATATTTGAGATGTAAACCAAGAGGAATGGTGCCATGGATGGCTGGGAACATAAGGACTGAGGGTGGACGTGATGGATTTGATGATGAGCAGGTCACTGGTGTCTTTGGGGAGAACAGCATTTATGTTGAGATAGAGGGAGGTACCGGATTGCAGTCCAGAGGGGAAACCCTTTAAGAAGCTATCACAGTCTTCAGGTGGAGGAGCCTTCACATTATGACTGTTCATAAGGAAGGACAAGCCCTTCTCCATCCACAAGTTAATACAAAAGTTTTATTAAAAAGGAGCCTTTGGATGACCCAGAAATTAGTTTTTTTTCTCACCCTCTTATCTTTTCATTCAATCCCCAAATCTCAAAGCAGTTGTAGAATTATCCAGTTCAAATGTGTTCTAATGATTTTGTCCTGAAGATATTTGATATGGGATAATTAATTGATAAGTATTAATGGATTTTTTGAGAAATATATCCAAATAAACTAAACCGTAATAAAAGTACACATCAAACCTGATGAGTGCTTGAGACCAGAGGTTAATCAAGATACACAGAATTATTTCTATCTCAAATGCCACCATTTGACTTTGACAGAAATAAACTGTCTTATTGAATACATCATAGCTCACCAAAAAACTGGCAACCATGGGGGAGCCTTTGAGAGCTATTAATTCCAGGGAGTTTGGCTGGAAAAGGGAATTGGCCCAGACTGCAGAGCTTGTCAAAGCTACAAGGCTAGAACAGAGTTCCACGCTTGGCAGGAGTTCCCTTCATGGCTGGGCTCGGTGCCTGCTCCCTTTATGCAGCTTAGGAAATAAAATGTTTAACACAGGATTGTGAGCGAGGATCAGGACGCAGAATGAAAACTCTGGGTTTGGAGTGTCCCTTGTCCCCAGTTTTTATTCTGCCAATTTCTGAAAGTGTTCCTTTAGGATTGTCCCTCCCTATAATGTCATCCTTCTCCTCTCAGTCACCAAGTTTAGAAACCCCAGCATCACCACTGATATCCATCTGCCCCTTGCTACTAAAAGAGCTCTAAAAGTTTTTTTTATCAGTGCCATCTCATCATTCTGTCATCTCCTCTTTATTTCCTGTTAGTTTAGGGCTCAGTGTTTTCCAATGTAACGAAATGGTAGGAGGCCTTTGGAAAAGAGCGGGAACGCTTTTGCTGCAATGGTAGAGGGAGGGGCTGCTATTAGCCTTCCCTGTCTGAGAGCCAAAGATGGTAGATGTCCCACCACATTTGGGGCTGTCCCTTGTAAGGAAGAAGTGTCCGGTGCAAAATGCCACCAGCGCCCCACTGGTCAAGAATGAAGGACCCTCTTGTGTGGGACACCTGCTGGATGCCTCCATGCTGGTCTGTGCACTTCAGTCTCTCCCTTCTCCAGTGCTTTCCACACATCATCGCAAGAGATGCCAGACTGCCAAATTAGTCTTCCAAAAGGAATTTTCTAGTCATTCCAAACTTCTGCTCACAAATCTGTAATGCTTTTTCATTACTTATCAGAACAGATAAAATCCAGTCTCACATCCAAACGGACTTCCCAACATAATCTAGCTTTCAAACCCGATGCCTCCTGCTTTTCTTCACCTACTTTAAGCTTCAATAAATCTACACTCAATGTTCTCTGAAACCTTCTGCTTTTTTAAATCCTACCTGTTGTTCAGTATCAGCCTTTGAGCTACTTCTTCCATAAAGCCCTTCCTGATCCTAAAGGTCGGAAGTCATTTCTAAAGTTCCTTACCCTTGATCTGCAGTTGCCCTCACCACACTCCCCCCTTTTCTGTCCTGTGGTGAAGGGTTGTTCATGTCCCCTGCTGCACACAACATGGTCCTCTACCTCACTGTGATTTCAAAAATTAAAGAACAGAAGCAAAAACCAAGTTAACACTATGAACAGATATAAAGCAGGAAGCCAGACTTTCTGGCTTTGAGTCCTCCCTACACCTCAGTTTCCTCATCCATGAAATGAGGGGGAGGATGTGCCTGACTCATAAGCCTGTTAAGAGGTAAAAGGAATAGCTCAGAGGAGTGTCAGGCACATAAGAAGTGCTCAGTGTTGCCTCTGATATGTATTTACAGAGCAGGAAACATGCTACACCATGTGCAGGGGTGTGGCTCTTATTTTGACAGAAATCACCTCTCATCAAATGGCCTCTTCATTCGGTCGGCTTCCCTGGACCAGTCAGTTCAATATCGGCTCTGGAGTCATGTCACTGGAAGCATCAATGTAATTTTCCACAGCCTCTCACAGCCCTTCCCATTAGTTCCAGGGCCGAGCACCCTGAAACCTGCTCCTTGACCTGTAAGTCAGTGCCCATGTGGTCACGAGCTGTTTCCAGGACCAAGTGAAGTCTCTCAACTTCCTCAGAATCATCCTTTCTTCTCTGACACCCCCACTCCCAATCGGAAACTAATATAAATGGCCATGTGTGGAATACCATTCACTTCTCCAGCATCCCATGGACTACCTCCTGTCAGCTTTCCCTTTGAACTGCTCTCTCTGCTGCTTCCATAGAGACTGTCAAAAGGAATGAAACAAATATCTGCTCAGGACATCTGAATCTAGCAGGACTAGATGAAGAATCCCAGGGACAACATGCATTTATTTGCAACATAATATGGTGCAAACAACTCTAGATATCACTTGAGTTTTTCCACCCATGGTCATCTCTAACCTGGGAATTTGGTCCTCCTAGCTCCTTTCCTGGGTTTGGGAAAACGTCATTTTCCTCCATGCTGTGACATGAAATTAACAGCACAGCATCTGTCTGTGTGACCTTGAGCATAGTTTCTAAACTTCTGGGCCCCAGATATTTGGAAAGTAGGACTCGTAATGCTGACCTTGCAGGTGTGTTGTGTTTAGTGGGAACATTTGTAGAACACTGGCTGTGTGCAGGGATCATCTCTTTGGTCTTCCCAACAACCCAGCAAAGGAGGTCCAAGTGTTTTCACCAATTTTTCAAGCTAGGGAAGTTAGGAAACTGCAAAAGATCATACAGTTAGCCACCTGCCAGACTTTAATTGTGCCCTGCATCTCCAAAGGTTGTATGTAGGAGAGATACCTGTTGTTGTGGCAATTGTCTACTGCCACAACAGTGCTACATAGAAAACAACCACAACACCTCAGTAAGTATTTTTTGTTGTTGTTCACGAGCCTGTAGGTCAGCTGGGAGGTTCTGCTGATCTGGGCTGAGCTTAGCTGATCTCAGCTAGGCCGGTCAGGAATCTGCTAGAGTGTTGGCTAAAGGCTGGCTGCTCTGGGGTGGCCTTGGCTGGGTCACCCAGCTCTGTTTTCCATGATGGCTCATCCTGCAGCAGGCTAGCCCAGCTTCATTCTCATAGTGGAGACAGGGTCCGAGAGAGAGGACTGAACAAGCAAGGCCTCACCCACTGCATCTTATTGGCCAAGGTTGCAAATACAGTCCTGAGTCAAGGGCTGGGGAAATATTGGGTTGGCCAAAAAGTCTGTTTAGTTTTTTCCATAAAATAAAAGACACATTTGTTTTCAGTTCCACCAGTAACTTCATTGGCTTGGATATTTTGAGTATGTCAACTATGTCCCGCCATTGGCTTCTACTGGGTAAAGGCCAGGGGTGCTGCTAAACACTTTCCAATGCATAATTCATCCCCGCAGCAAAGAATTATCTGGCCAAAATGTCGATAGTACCAAGAAGCTTCACAAACCACGTTTGACACGTTCAGTCAGTCATAGCACCCTCTCCACACACTGCACAATCTTTCTGTGTGTGTGTTTCAGTTGCACTTTTACCCTTCTTGAAATAATAAAGCATAATACTCTGAAAATGTTGTGTATTTTCTTCCATCTTCAATATTAAAATGGCTGCACAAAAATTCACTGGTTTTGAGGGTTTTTTTTTTAATGTATGCTGATATGACAGTTGTCACAATACAGTCTAACAAAATTGTTTCCAGTGAAATTAAAGACAACTAAGCATTGCTAGAGCCAGCTTATGGAGAAAACTAGATGAACGTTTTGGTCAACCCAACATAGTCCACGGCCTGACGAGAGGAGCTGCAAAGTCCCATTGCAAAGAGCATGGGTGTGAACAGTGGAGGCCACCAGGGGTCAGTGGTCAATGCACTTCAGCTGTTGCTGTCTCTATTACATACACACAGTGTCGTACAGAAGAGGAGGAGCTAGGAACTTATGAGAGATACAAACCAAACCCTAAACAACTTTAAGGAGAAGGAGAGATTCCCTTCATGAGCCAACTGGAAAAAATGATGACCTGGGCTGTTTTCTACTCTTCTGCTTCTATTCTTCTGCAATATAATAAATTTATCTACCTAGGAACTCTACGTTATATATGTGTTATAACACAAGAACTTGCACAAAGTAAAGCATGAAATTATATGGAGGGAGAAAATGCAGCCAGAGAAATATAAGGCTGGTTTTTATTTATAACTCATCAAAAGAAACTTCCAAAAGTGTCATAGATGGAACTTCCACCCCTTTTTTTATTAGCCCAGACTGTGTTTTACGTGTTTAGAAATAGCCTCTCCTTCTGAGGATGGGCAGGGGACAGGAGATGCAAGTAAAAACAACCATATGAAAGAATCAGGCACGTAGAATAAAATTGATTACAAGGGGAAAGTTTGTGTGCTCCCATGCTAAGCCTGAGGTATGTAAGAATTGTAAATAAATGAAAACATCTTGTGATGAACAGGCTGTACATGTGGCAAAAGCCGATTGATCTCTTAACCACCAGGGAGTCAAATAGAGAAAAGCATCCTGTTGCAGCATCTTTCCAACTTGTGTGTTGTCTGAGGACCTCATCATCTGTATCCCCTGGGAGCTAGTTAGAAATGCGTGCTCTCCAGTCCCGCCCCCCGCCTCCTGGAACAGAACCTGCGGTTAGCCAGGTGTCCCGGTGAATCCCGCGGACACTCCAGGTTGAGAGGTGCTGCTGTAACAATACTGTACCGTGTTTTGGAGGCAGAACATCCTAGCCTTCCCCTGTGGGCAGGCCCACTTTCCAAGCCTTGGTTTCTTTATAACAATACCCACCTATACCACAGTTTGTGGCGGAGAGGACTAATTGAGAGACTGTCACTGCGGGGAGGTACGGATGTGAGGTAAGAGGCAGGTGCATGCATGGGTCGGATGTCCACGCGGAACAGCGTTGGTACGAAATTCAGCAGTTGGGCACGCGAGTCCGCTAAGTTTTAAAGGGAAGCAGATTCTTATTTGCGTTGGGTTTTCCTCCCACATATAAATCAGGCATTCTCAGCCCTGGCTGTTTATTAGAATCACCTGGGAAATTACTTCAATTACTGATGCCCACGCCCTAGCAGCTAAGATTCGGATTATTTGCCTGAGGCAGGGGTCCCCGGGCTAATATTGTTTCCAAGCTCCCAGGGCGGTTTTCATGCGCAGCAGAGCCTGAGCGCTCCTTACTGCTGGGTGTCACGGGCTGTGTCTGAGGAGGTGGCGCTGAGCTCTGGCTTCTGTCCCCTGCCACAGTGCTCCACCACGTGCGGGCTGGGGGCCTATTGGCGACATGTGGAGTGCAGCACCCAGGTGGACGCCGACTGTGCCGCCATTCAGAGGCCTGACCCCGCCAAGAGATGCCACCTCCGTCCGTGTGCCAGCTGGAAAGTGGGCAACTGGAGCAAGGTAACTTCCCGGGCCCAGCGGTGTGCAGAGGGGGTGGGGGTGGGGGATCTTCTTCAACCATTTGCTTAAGCGCCAAGCCTGTTTTGTGTTCCTTACCGTTTAGCCCGAGCTATCCGATTTCACGGGTACGGGGGCGGCCGGAGATCTGTGTAAGGCTGCGATAAGACTGCATGTATATCTTCAGATATGTTTCTTGTATGTATTTATCGCAACCTGTACTCTGTGTTCTTTTCGAAATGCTTTCTCTTCAGTGAGTTGTCTGTGGTTCGTGTTCCAGTGCAGTTTAAACAATTTCATTTGCCTGTAACAGTGACAATGTCAGTAGAAGAAGCATGTGAAAGCGATTCAAGTGAAATTAGTTTTCCTAGAAAACGTCATAGACTCATTCTTTTTTTGTCACCAGAGGATAAGGATGAGGGTTTTGAAGAATGGCATGATCCGAGAGGTAATCAACCAAGGATTAGGCCTCTCACCTATCAGTCGGCTTTAGGACTGAAGACTTGAATGTAAAGTCGTGCAACAGTAGAGAATTCTTATGAACTGTTTGTGCCCAATGAATTGTTTGGGGATATCTCTAAACAAACGAACTTATATGTGTCGCAAAAACTAGGGGTTGAAAACTTGCAGCATTTGTGCAGGTGGACTGTGACAAAAATGAAAAGAAAAGATTTTGGGGTGTTGATTCTATGGATGGGACTAGTTGAACTACCATCTTTATGTTTATACTGGTCCCATGTTCCTGCATATATGCAAACTTTCCTGAAAAAAATGTCAAGAAAAAGATTTGAAATATTATGAATGCTGCATTTTTCAGACAATAGGGAGACAGATGTTTCCAATCGTTTATACAAAATACAACAACTGATAGATAACATGGAAATAAATTTCAAAAAATATTACAATTCATCTGAAGCTATATGTATCAATAAATCTTTGATACCATTTCATGGCTGCATAATATTTAAGTAATGTTTAAAACAAAAACGCCACAAATATGATATTAAATTATTTAAGTTGTGCTGCGGATCTGGGTACATGTATGCTTTTCATGTATATGCAGGGAAAGGTTTAGAAAAAGAAAATATGACACCAACTAATGTTGTGATGTCTCTTTGTAGAGATGTATTCATTAAGGGATATTACGTTCTTGACCTGCCCCCCCATGAAGTAGGAACTGTACATTTATTCTACACTCTTAAACCTACATAACTTTAACAACAAACGTATACAGTACCGCAAAATCCCATGATATAGTGAAAAATCCACAATAAATAATTAAATATAATACTTTTAAAAGTTCTGCAATAAAGTGAGGCCACAATAAATGAACCGCAATATAGAGAGGGACTACTGTATACCGTGTTTTAATAATATTCATTAAGAATTTTTTTGGTAACAAGTAATATTTAGGTACATTCTTTTATGATCTCCAAATTATTTAAAATTTATTAGTAGAAGAATATAATTTTTTTAATTGTATATCGTCAATCAGCAGTGACTGATGCAGACTGAACGAAAAGTATACTGTCAGCCACCAGTGACTGACGTGGTCCGAATGGAAAGTATAGTGTCAGTCTTAAAAGTAGGTTTCTCACCTCCCTTCTTACCTCCCTTCTGTCACACTTCTTTGATAAAATAGTGGACGAGTAAATCATAGGCATTACCATAGACCTTCTACTCTTGCATACAATAGCCTTAGAACAAGTACAGAGTTTTTCTTAACCCACATATTCTTATTGGCCTGTCCTTTCCCTTGACAGGTAAACTGGGATGAGGGGGAATTGCATAATGAATTTTCTGTCCAACATGAAACACTACTTCTAATTTACTTAAATTTGGCATTAGAATTAATAATTGTACATGATCACATGTATAATTAAATCATAGCTCAGCAACTGCTCACAAAGCGAGTATTACGTCAAATCTGCCAGACTCAGAATAAAAAGAAAGCTGAGCCATAGAGAAGAATTTGGTCTTTAAAAGTATATTTCCTGTGCCAATCTTTTTGTGTGTGATTTTACTGTCCTTGCTAATCGGGCCATGGTTACTCATTTTATTGTGCTGTCTGCAGAGTTCTTGTAAAGGCTGCATCGGTTTTTAGGATTAGCTAGCTTTGGTGCTTTGGAGCACTAACCAGGCCTAACCAAATGGCCTGTCACCCTGGACGGGGCTGAGCCAGCCCCTGCGGGACTCACCCAGGCTGTGAGACACTGGTCAGTGGTGGGCTGAGAGCCACCTGGCAGCAGGTGGTACAGAGGCAGGAGCATGCCTACACCTGTTTGCCAAGCACATCCTGCCCTAGGATGCCCGTTAGGCTCCCATCTGGGGAGCCAGTTTCCCTGAACAGCCTGGCACAGAAGACAAAAGCAGGAGCTGCCCAGAAGGTTGGCGAGGCTGGGGTCCTCATCTCACGGGGAGCTCACGTCCCCTGACAAGCAGCACCTGTGAGGTGTCTCACTAGACACCTCTGGTTCCCCTGGCGGACTTACCTGGCTGGCAGGAGCGTGGGCTGTCATATCTGCCCTAGGCTGCTTTTCCCAGAGCAAGGCTCTGACCTTTGGGAAGAGAGGGGAAGTGGGACGACTCCCTGAGAAAATTACTGGGCTTTTCTTTGCTACCCCCTATCCCTGCCCCCCCCCCCCACCAACCTCCCTTTCTCTCTTTGCATACCATTGTTCTTTCAGGGATGAATGCTGGTTCTTCTTCCTTTCTCTGTTAAAGCACAGCAAATGCAGGGTCCAACAGGGACTTAGCTATAAACTCTCTTCAATATCCAGAAAAGTCTCCAGAAACATCTTCTATTTCTGAGCAAGTCCTAAAGGCCCACTTTCCCATCATTGGGACTAATTCTTTCCATGGAAATTACATGGCTTGTTGAAAGGGCAGATGCATGAAATAGCTCACACTTTGCAGAGGTTGCTCCGGTTAAAATCCTACACATTCCAGTTGGTGTAAAACCCTGAGTGAGAGGCCTGGAAGCTCTCTGTGGGGCCCGATCCCCCAAGGAAAGCCCTCGTCTGCCACTGTGTCCCTCCCCTGTCTCTGGATCTCCACTCCCTGGTGGCCAGGAGGGTGACAGGTACTAGTAACCCTCAAAGCACCCCTGGTGGTTCTGTAGAAGATGTGACACCATCAGGTTCTGCCAGATTGTGGTCACCACCACAGCTGAAGTCTGATCCTCAAAGTCACACAGTCCTATCAGTAAAGAAAGTGTCTCTTTTTTTTTTTTTTTTTCAGAATAATAGATAAACCTTAGGCCAGGGACACTGTTTAACTACTGATAGTCCATTGCATTAACGTTCGTTTTTTCCATCATTATGGATGTCACATGCGTGATGCTCTTTTTTCCTAGAAATGTTGGTTTAGATTTTACCTTAAATTTAGATGATGAAAAAAAAAAAAATTTAGATGATGATGAAGAGAGACTCTGTTTTGACTCCCACATTATTAACCAGGTCCTAAGGATGTCTGAAGTGCAGACCATGCATTAGGAAAGATTTGAGGGCTTTCTTAGTTTCACTATTCCATCAGGACTTATAAGCTCACTCAGAGGCAAACCTCCCAAACCTAGAGTAGGAAAGCAGACCCTTAGTTTTGCCTTTAAATGTCCAAAGAGTTTAGATTCTTTCAAGTTGACAAGTTTGCCTTTAAAAACTGTTTTCTTTTCTAATCCTCACTCAAGGACATGTTCACTGATGAGAGAGAGAAACATCAATAGGAGAGAGAAACATTAATCAGTTGCCTCCTGTACAAGCCCTGACCAGGGATTGAACCTGCAACCTTTTGGTTTATGGGACGATGCTCCAGCCAACTGAACTATCCAGCCAACTGAACCATCCAGCCAGGGCACAGATTTGCCTTTTTACAGATACTTTCTCAGAGGGAAAAATCCTAATATTGTCTTGAACCCTCTACATTATCCTGCCACTCTTTACCGCAGATGCAGAGACACTTAAATTCTCGCTCCCGCCTCATCTGAAGCTACAGGTATCACACCTGAGGCCTCCAGGTTCCTCCCAGTGACTCTCCCTGGTGACTGCTGTCTGCATCACAGTTGTTTGACTGGCTTGCCTCTCTAGCACCAGTCAGGTCCTTGCTGAAAAGCCTGACACAACTGCTGTGGACATTTTCTCATATGTGACAGTAGAATGAGACTTCACATTCGGATCTCTAGCTTTGCAATGTGTAGAAGCAGTTTTTTCAGAATGACTTGCTGCCTCTTGATGCATGCGTCAGTCCGGGACCAACTCAAGGTCGTAGTCCTCAGGTTTGTCCCAGAGGCACCCTTGGGAAAAAGTAGTTCTGCAGAATTGAATCCTAGAAGCAGCACTGGGCTGGGGATCAGACACATCGGGGTTACCCCACCACCACTCGGTCGCTGACCAGCATGTGGCACTGGTCCACTCACCTAGCCTCTTAGGTGCTTTAGTTTACTCACCTCTGAAAAATGTTGTGGAGAATATTGCCTCTACTAACCTCATAGGGTTATTATAAAGACCAAAAGAGAAAATGGAAACAACTTTGTAAGTGGTAAAGACTGTTCACATGAAACCGTGGGCAAACTGAGCCCTCTGTAAAGAGTAGGACTGGCTCTTACGTGTTCACTAACCTCTGGCTTCCAGAGGCAGAAGGCCTGTGAACAGGCGATAGTGAAGTAGGTCCTATCAACCAAGTGACTGGCCCAAGCAGGTGTCCTCCCCAGTCCTAAGCAGACAAGGTGCTCCAAGTGTCCATGAACTTTGGAGGACTTGACCTTCCTTGGGCCCTGGCATTTGCCAAATCCACCATGCGCCCAACATCACACAGGATCTTTCAATAAACAGGTTCATTTTCATCTAACACAGAACATTCTTTATAATTCCCACTGTGGAAACAAAAGCGTGGAGTGTTTACATCACTCACACTTGTTCACGCAGCTAGTCCTAAATACTCTCAGTTTAAGAAACCATCACCTGGCAAGTGAGTCATCAATTTAATTACAGCTTTTCAGAGAGAAAGGAAACACTACACGATAAATACGTACATCGGTTGTAAGACACATGGCAATTCGGAACATTAAAATTTGTATGAGAAAAAAAATGCGATTCTTGTGATGGAAGAAGTGCAGTAAGTGACACAGACAAGCTTGAAGAATCCTCAGTTGGGTTTGACACCAAAGCTGCGCGACACTCCCAGCTCCCATGCTTCCTGATTAAAGGGTCTGCCTGCACCTTCTGATGTTTTGTAAACCTGTGATTTGACAATCCCTTTATTATCTTTCTGAGGATGAGTTCTGCCCTTTTCATAGCTAAGTCTAAGAGGCCTTGATTATTTCTGAAATGAGTTAGAAATACGTTTACATTTTTCTCTTGGAATGTTCTGCCTTCCCACCTCAGTAATGCTGCAATTTTATTTCAGAGGTAGTTAGCTTTGTTATCTGCAGCTTGGCTGGAAAAATAGAGAAGGTGGCAGCCTTTCCTTCTGACCTGGGATGTCCTATGTTTGCTAGTATATTTGCACATATTGCTAGTCTTTCTGTCTGATTCTACTTCTTCTCTCCATGTTTATTGGATTTTACAGATTGTCAGCGGCAGTGTGACATTGTTTTAGATGTGAATTTTTACAAATGAATTAAATAGGGAAAGAACCACTGTCTTTCTTGCTCAATCCAAACAGTCCCCAACTTTTATATATAACATGATCCCAGGGACATAAAGTCTAATGTGCAAAAGTCAAAACATAGAATTGCATTTTATAGGGGAGCTTCTGTACCCAGAAAGCAAAAGTTGAGCTGCAGGAAGGTGGATCATATACTAAGAATCACTCTCGATATACAGTAATTTGTTGTATGTCTAAACAATCATTCTGTCTTGACACCCCTGAAGGTTTCAGATTAAAGGCTCCCAAAGAGGAATGACAATTGAATAGAAACCTTTGGGAGACAGGAAGCATGAACCCAAGAACACTTTAGTTGAGGACTGATGTCCAGACCAGGAGCTCCACCCCCCCCCCCATGATGGCCCCCACCACCGCTCCTGGTCATTGTCCACCTCTACACTCTGCTCTAGCATTGTGATCAGCTTGCCGATCCTAAACAAGCCTTGTCATGTCACAGCACTGTGCTTCTGTGCATGCCATTCTGTCCACCTTGAGTGTCTCCTACCCTATTTTGCCAGCCACGTGAGCATCTTCTCATCTTATATGATTCAGCTCAAGCCTTGGCTCCTTTATTCAAGCCTTTCCTGACCTCTTCACGGAAACTGGCCACCTCCTCCTTAGTATCCTCACAGGATCATGAACAATTTATGACATAAAACCTTTATAACTTCTACTCATTTATGAAACTTCTCCTTGCTGCTTGATGGGGATTCAGAGCCTGGAATTTAACAAATGCCCAACAGCTGGGAGGAAGGGAAGTAGGGATAGTGGGATGCGGGGAACAGATGGAAGGATGAATTTTCGTGCTGTTCAACTTAGCATTTTTGGAATGCATTATTTGATCTTAAGGGTCTTAGGAATCTGTTTAGCATAAAGAAAGGAGCAGAAAAGAATTCTTTCTGCATCCTGGGCTAGTATTTGGCATGCAACTTGGAGAGCAAGAAAGTATTCTAAAATCAAAACAGAGTGCTAAACTAGTGATCGTATACACTTACACCACTCAAGAATGCTCAAGTTTAGTCCTCTCATTTATCCTCCTTCTAATACCAATGGAGAGACGGAGGCTTAGAGAAGTGATTAATCCACAGTTATGTAGCCACCTGGGGTCAGGGTCATAATTGCATGTAGTCTCCTGCCCTCCCGACCCTATGTTCCGTATTGTCACTATACTCTTCTGAACAAGCCACGGAGTTCCATAAATCATTAACCACACAAGGGAGAAATTATTGTGATTTCCATCTATCTCTGCCATTGGCTCCTGTATACTGTGGTTATTTTCATGCTAACTCAGTCTGGTTTGTAGACTCTATCAGTTAAACAACCTGATGCAGTGCCTGGAAAATGATTAGCCCTGTTAGGTCACAAGAGGACATTCGCCAGTCTTTCTCTTCTCATTGGCCCGGCTCCTGTCCTCAGTCTGGTCCACAGGTTAGGAAAGCGTGAATACAAATGACCGTCCTGTAAGGCAGTAAGAAAATGAATGTAATAATTGGCCTTCCGCACACAAAGGTAAACAGTGTTAGAAGCGGAGTGACTTAATATCCTGCCCCTGTTCTCGTGCTGACTGAATCAGAGGACTCGATGAAGACGGAACTGTGAAGTCATAGCTTTACTGAGCGTCTTCCCTTAGAATTTAGTTCAGCATATTAACGAACTTCGTTTTTCATTGAATGGGAATCCCCTCTTTGACAAAAGGGTAATCTATCCTGAAAATTCAATTTAGGAATGTCAGATTATAGAAAATAAAACCCCATTTTATGCTTACGTCTTATAAAATTTTCCTTTTCCTAATAAAGAACGTTCTTGTTTGAACCATGTGCTACTTCCCAGAAGTCTGTTTTGTCAGACAAATGGCTGCTTTCTGTGGAAATGATTAGCCTGCTTCCTCATTTCTTTCGTGGCTGACTTTCAGTTGGCAGTGACTTTTTTTCTATGTGACTTACAGCGTGGCAGGAAAATGAAATCTCTCGTTTCTTGTGGGGTTGGGGGCGGGGGGCCATCTTTCAGGTGTTGCTTATTTTGGAGAAGCCTTAGTGCATCAGTCTGCCCCCTTATCACATGGGCCCATACCTTCCATGTTGCAGCCCACAGATTGAAGGCAAGTGACTTGGTGCAGGCTTGCCAGGTGGCAGAAGAAGTGGGGTGGTATTTTGGGATCTACCTCTCTTGAAAGGTTACAAGGAATTTTCTTTTCCCAGCAACAACCCTACAATTATGCCTAGTCCACCATGGCCAGAAAGAGAGCATGATTTTTTACTAAGCAGAGAGCGAGGCTATGAAACCCTGCCTTGCAGCTGTGGACACACTTTTGGGGGCAGGGAGTGCATTTTCTCAGCCAGGAATGCAGTGAAGTGATGGCTGAAAGGGTTAGGATGGTAAGAAGGACGACCTTCATCCCCATGGTCACTACACATCTCTGTAGCGCACTGAGAGACCCCTGGCTGCCCTTTCCTCGGACGTTCATACATTCATTCAGAAGGTTAGGGTGAGGCTTGTGCAGACCCTCTCTACTGTGTCTGGCATGTGCTAAGTGCTCGGGACACAGTAGTGACCAGGGAAGATAGGGTTCCAACTTCACAGCCATGAGAGTCTAGCAGAAAGGATGGACGCAATAAATATTTGTTCCATATTTCCTGCCCCTGTGAGAGGAACTAGAATGGTCTGAGGTAAATAAGAGGGAGGGCTTCCTTAGGATAAGGTACTCAAGGAAGGCTTCTCAGGGCAGGGGTACATTGAAGCCGAAGCCTAAAGGAAGAGCAGTGGCTGGTGGGTAATGTGAAGGAGGGACATTCAGGACATAAGGACCACAGGGACCTAATGTTAACCCAAGGAGAATGTTGGGGAGAAATGCTGAGAAGCACAGGGGTCCACCTCTACCTCCCCTGCCTCAGGTCCCCATCTGAATGTGGGCAGTGACCAGACAGGCCAGGCCAGGACTGGCCATGAGAGAGCAGGATGCAGCATTCTAAACAGACCAGAGACACAGTCTCACAGGCTCAAGTGACAGTCAAATAAAATTTAACTAGGTGGGGGATGGAGTTAACGTCCCAAGTCCAAGAGGTCAGACAGCAAACAAAAGAAGTACTCCAGAACAGGCGACGTAAACTCTGATTTTAGGGGACTGTGGCTTGTCCATGTTCATTATGCTCTAAAGGAAATTAGCAGCCTGCACTGAACCATGCCCTTTACTGAGACAGAGCAGGACGAAGGGACTGTTCCCCAGAGGTGGGCACGTGGGAAGAGGGGAGTTGGGGGGCCTCTGTCATGGCTTCCAGTGGGCATGCGCTGAGAAAACTCTGTGATGGCACCTGGGTGAGGGAGGATGGCAGTGGGGACAAGGACAAGGTTCGCTCAGTCTGGTGTGTCAAACCACTGAGCAGGTATTCAATTTATGTCTCTCAACATAGACAGACCCACCCTTCACTTGAAAGTGTAACCTATCTTGTGTTCTAAGTCACAGGGAAACAGGTTTGTGGCAGGATTCAGAGGGAAAGGTGGATGTAGCTTGCCAGAGAGGTCCCCTTGGGGGCAGTCCAGTCACCTGGAATGAACAGACATCAGCGGGAACCGGTGCCCACTGAGACAGACACTGTGCCAGCAGGGACCCCAACCCCAGTGCCTGTTGTCTTCACGACAGCCCCAGGACGTAGCAGTTATGACCCTACTTTACCATTAAAATGTATGAGGCTCAGAATGTGTCTGTGACTTGACCAAGAGCTCATGACAAGTGAGTGAAGACGGGACTTCCCGCCCGGTCCCATCAGACAGCAAACCCTCACTCTCCCACGCCTGCGTTTTTGACACTCAGGAGCCCCATCGCTGGGAGCCGCTTGAGTGGCCCCTTCTCTGCCACGTGCGAGGGGAAACACTTCCCTTGCACAGGAACTAATCTCTGCGTGACGACAAGATGCCATGCCCCAGGGCTTTGTGAAAGCTCCGGCAACTCAGGTCTCCCCTTTGCTCTCACCCTGCACACAGTGCTCCAGGAACTGCAGCGGGGGCCTCCAGATCCGGGAGGTTCAGTGTGTGGACAGCCGGGACCACCGGGGCCTGAGGCCGTTTCACTGCCAGTTCCTGGCCGGTGTCCTTCCCCCTCTGAGCAAGAGCTGCAACACAGAGCCCTGCGATGACTGGCAAGTGGAGCCCTGGAGCCAGGTACAGCCCGTAGTACACTGTCCCACAGCCAGGCCAGCATGAATGTCTGTCTGTGTCACCTGCGAGTCTAGGAGCCGGAGAAGACCACACCTGTGTCCTACCAATGATGGGCCTCCACTCAGTGACCCAACACTGCATGGGGGAGGCTAACCCGGTCATCAACTTGAAGGCTGTTGTGTGGTTTCCACTGTGACAAGTCAGCATTTTCATTAGAACCTAGTCTCCCTGGGGATATGAGTTGGGGTCCCTGCTGAGGAATGTACGTAGAACTATTTTGGAAGAAGCTACCCATGGGCCAGGGAAGGGAAGGTAGAGAACCACAACGGTAGGATGTAGTTTGGGTCCAACCATGGAAGTCTGATTCCCCTAAAGCTACACACTGTCTACTGCGAAGCCATGTTGATTTCTAAACCTCTAGGCCACCTGGTGTTTTCTGGGGCAGTGGAGAATGTGAAGTGTCTGCTATTCCCTCCAATTTCCCCATTCAGAACACAAACAAATTTAATTCTCAGCTTTATGTGGAAGACTGAATCCCATTTTAACAGGAGATGAACAAAATTGTATTGCAAATGTGTGTGTTTCCCATTTAGACTGTCAGAGCTAATCATTAAAAAAAAAAGTCAGTATTTTACATTTTGACTTTTAGACTTTGGGGGCAGATAACACTGCCCATTCTGGGATGATGACTCATTTAGATTTTTAACCAAAATCCCTTCTGTCTGACATAGTATTTGACATTGAACTATTTGGCCTCTCCTGTTTTCTTCTCCTCCTCCTGTCCTCAGAACTTCCTTTGTCAGCCTCCTTCCCTTCTCTTTAGTTCTGTGTCCCCACTGTTGTTTGAAATGACTGAGTGGCCGTTGTAAGAAGGCTGTGACAGATGCTAATATTCTTAATAATGCTGGACACAGCAAAAATGATGGTAAAAACCTCGCCCCTTATCACTGCAGATGTTGCCATGTGATTTTTACCTAACCTTGTCCCTGTTGTGCATCAGTGTTCTAGGTCCTGTGGAGGTGGAGTGCAGGAGAGAGCCGTGGCCTGTCCGACAGGCCCCTGCGACTGGGCGAAAAGGCCCATGTCCACCACACCCTGCAACCAGCGCCCCTGCTGTGGCTGGGCCACTGGGAGCTGGGACCTGGTAAGGGTCAGTTATGTGCGCTTCAGTTTAGTTTAACCTTTAAAAAAATCATTTGTTTTCTTTTGATTTCAAAAGATATATATATCTTTATATATATATATATATATATATTCCCCTGGCTGGTTTGGCTCAGTGGATTGAGCGTCGGCCTGCGAGCTAAGTGTCGCTGGTTCGATCTTCCAGTCAGGGCACATCAGAGAAGGAAAACTCTGACTCCAAAAAACCTCCGCTGCCTTGCGGCATACCTCTTCAGGGGAAAGGCTAAGGGAGTAAACCCCGACAGAAAATCCGGAGCCGGAGTCCCTAAGGCGGTTTGACGTTGTAGTCAACACCGGCAACTCCTACGGCGCACCTGAAGCCAAGCTGTATCGACTCCGTCTTTCCCTTGGACCCTTCAGCTGCGGAGAGAGGGGGGGTCTGCTGCATGGGCAACAGCAGACCCTCCATATCACCCTGCCCAGGCTCTGTAGCTTCAGCTTCACTGGAGAGGACACTCCAGCGTCATCGCAAGATGTCGATTCAACACAGGAGGAGACAGATACCGTGTCACTCCCGAGTCGGACTGCACAGCCATTCTCGGCGGTGCAGATAGACTCTTAAGAAGCTACACCATCGTCTCTCGAGACGGACGGCTGCCGCCGCCGCCGACGACAATATATATATACACACACACACACATACACATACACACACACACACACATATATATATATATCTTTATTCATGGTAAATGTTCAACATATCCATTGATGTATAGTGTGTTTCTGTCTATTCTAGTTCTAGTATTCTTCTGCTGTCTAATATACCTGTAAGTCTGGTAAAGTTGACCCATAGCTGACATGGTGGCCAATGTTTACTGTCTTGGGTTCAGGAGAAAAAAAAGATCAAAGACTTTCAAAAGATAAAAGATCAACTGCCAAAATTATACCAGAGGGCCTAAGGAAAGGCAATTTGGGGCCAGAACTCTTAAGAGCCCCTGGCTTTTCTTAGAGCAAGTGAGAATCGCAGGTGCCCTAACATTTGAGGCTTGGCCTGATTTGGGGACTTCCAGGTGTCTTGTCATCCACAGATCAGTTTGCCAGGTGAATAGCCAGTTTGATGGAGAGACAAATAAAAATTAACTATAAATGAGAAAAAGATTTATTATTATTCAGAGTTTATTTATTGTATAAATAACTATCAATGATATTGAAAATTAATAAAATTATTCCATGACAGATTTGGCCATCACGGTAACTTGTCTTATCCTGGATACTCTAGAAAATCAAAACTGGAGGCCAAATTCATCACTTTATTAAGAAATACAAAGCCAGGGAAGCAGTTTTCTGTATCTATAGCTTGTTTTTTTGTCTGTTACTTTTGGTTTTGTATCCAGCAACTAAATGAATTCAAACAGTCCTTGTTCTTTTCTGTCTGACTTAGTATCCTTTCCAGATCCATCTGTGTTGTTGCAAATGGCAATACTTCATCTTTTTTTTGACTGAGTAGTATTCCATTGTCTGTATGTAACACATCTTCTTCATCCAGTCATCTGTTGAAGGACACCTAGGTTCTTTTCATATCTTGGGTACTGTAAATAATTCTGCAATGTATGTAGGGGTACATATATCTTTATGAATAAGTATTTTCAAACTTTTTAAATAGATAGCAGGAGGAAGGACTGCTAAGTCATATGGTAGCTCTGTTATTAATTATTTGAGGGACCTCCATACTGTTTTCCATAGTGGTTGCACCAATTTCCATTTTTACCAGCAGTTCCCGGGGTTCCCTTTCCCGCCCATCCTCTCCAGCACTTGTCTTATTGATATACCCATTCTAACAGATGTGAGATAGTATTTAGTTGTGGTTTTTATTTTCATTTCTCTTATAACTAGTGATATTGAGCATCTTTTCATATATCTGTTGGCCATCTGTGTGTCTTTCTTGAATAAGTGTCTATTCAGGTTCTCTGTCCATTTTTAATCAGATTATTTTTTGTTGAGTTATATGAGTTCTTTATTTTGGATATTAGCCCTTTATCAAAGTATCATTTCCAATTATCTTCTACTCAGTTGGTTACCTTTTTGTTTTATTGATGGTTTCTTTTGATATGCAGAAGCTTTTTAGTTTGATGTTATTTCATTCATTTATTTTTGCTTTCACTTCCGTTGCCTTTAGGGTTAAGTTCACAAAAACCCCTTGAGATCAAGGTCCATAAGTTTAGTGCCTATTGTTTTCTATGTATTTTATTGGTTCGGATCTTTAACCCATTTGGAGTTAATTTTTGTGTATGGTGTCAGATAGCAGTCTAGTTCCCTTCTTTCGCATGTAAACCTTCCAGTTTTCCCAGCACCATTTATTGAAGAGACTGTACTTTCCCATCGTATTTTTAACCCCTTTGTCAGAAATCAGTTGTCCATATATATGCGAGCTTATTACTGGGTTTTCAATCTGTTACATTAGTCTGTGTGTCTGTTTTTCTGTCAATACCATACTGTTTTTATTACCATAGCTTGGTAGTATAGTTTTAAACCAGGGAGTGTGATAGCTCTGGCTTTGTTCTTTTTTTTTTTTATCAGAATTGTTTTGGCTATTTGGGGCTCCATATAAATTTGATGATTTTTTTGTTTGTTTTATTTCTGTGAAAAGTCCCATTAAGATTTCGATAGTGATTTTATTAAATCTGTATATTGCTTTAGGTAATATGGCAGTTTAACCATGTTAATTCTTCCAGTCAATGAGCATGAAATATTTTTCCATTTTTCAATATCTTATTTAATTTTTAAACAATGTCTTATAGTTCTCAGTGTATAGGCCCTTTACCTCTTTTGTTAAGTTTATTCCTAGGTATTTTATTCTTTTTTTTTTTTTTTTTGCAATTATAAATGAGGTTGCTTTCTTCGTTTGTCTTTCTGATATTTTGTTGTTATTATATAGAAACACAAAAAGGTTTTGTATCCTGTAATTTTACTGTATTTGCTCATTGTTTCTAACAGTTTTTATTTTTATTTTTTGGTGGATACTTGAGGGTTTTCTACATATAAAATTATGTCATCTGCACATAGCGACAGTTGTACTTCTTCATTCCTGATTTGAATACCTTTATTTCTCTTTTGTACCTAATTTCTGTGGCTGGAACTTCCAGTACTATGTTGAAAAACTGTTGACAGCGGCATCCTTGTCTTCTTTCTGATCTTAGAGGAAAAGCTCTCAGTTTTACACCATTGAGGATGATGTTAGCTGACGGTTTGTCATATAGAGACATTATTATGTTCAATACCCGTATTATTGAGCATTTTTATCTGAAGTGGATATTGTGTTTTATCAAGTGCTTTTCATGCATCTATTGACATGATCATTTGATTATTATCTTTATTTTGTTGGCATGGTGTATCACATTGATTTGCGCATATTGAATCATTCTTGTGTTTGTGGAATGAACCCCACTTGATCGTGATATGTGATCCTATTAATGTATTGTTGCATATGATTTGCTAGTATTTTGCTTAGGATTTTGTGTCTATGTTCATCAGAGATATAAGCTGCCTGCAATTTTCTTTTCTGTGTGTTATCTTTGCCTAGTTTTGGTATCAGGGTAATGTTGGCCTTGAAAAATGAGTTGTGAGTATTCCCTCTTTTTCAAATTTTTGAAAGGGGTTAATAGGGGGAGGGGTCTGAGAGGGAACAATGCCACCTGACCAGCACTCGCCCCTTTTCCAGGCACTTCTCCCACTTCTGTATGGGACTGGTGCCTCTCTAGCTGTTGCTCTGGCCATCGTTCCCAGAGTGGGTAGGTCTTCAGATGTTCCTTAAAAAAGTGGACTCTACTGAGAGACCAGCAGTTTCTCCCTCTACCCCAACCCCCACTGGTTTTCACAGTCAGAAGCAATGAGGCTTGATTTTCCCTGATGCTGGGACCGTGAGCTGTGTGGTCTGGTCTGGTGCTGGGAGCACTCCCTAGGTGTCCCTCCTTACTTTTTAAAATGTGCGATTGCATTTTCTGCCAACCTGCCACTGCTGCCACCACTACATCGTGACCTTTCCACCCCTATATATGATTCTATATGTATATATAGACATGTGTATATATACACACACAATAGAATATTATTCAGCCATATAAAGAATGAAATCTTGCCATTTTCCATGATATTGATGGACCTAGAGAGTATTATGCTAAGTGAAATGAGCCAGAGAAATACAGAAGCCATATGGCTTCACTTTTCTGTGAAATCTAAAAAATAAAACAAATGAATAAACAAAACAAAACAAAACAGAAACAGACCCACAGATGTAGAGAACAAACTAATAGTTGACAAGGGGGTATACCAGATGGAAAATTTTTTAAAGTGATGTAAATCAAGAGAAACCTTGGAATACACACAGTTGGTGGGGATGAAAGGGCTCTTCTCACCAATGATTAAGTGAATATAACACACAGTAAATAGTGTCTTCCTTCCTCCAGCTGAGCTCCACAGAGGCAGGGGCCTGGCTTAGCCTGAAGGGGAAAAAAAAAAAAAACACACAGACAATAGCTCTCTTCCTGATCACCTTGTATAACACCACTTCTCAATAACTGCCATCCATGGAACTTGCAGTCCGCTCATTGGTCCCTCATCGTACATATAAATAGACATAGTGAAGCTATATGAAAGGAGTATTCAGCGTTAGCCCTATTCCCATTTGAGGTCCTCAGTTCTGCACAAAGATCCCTTATTTTTACTGGAGCCAAAGAAGTGGAACTGAGCACTGAGAGGACAGCACCTCCTCTCTGAAACCCCAAACTGACAGCATTTTCACAATTAACAAAACCCAAGTCAACCATCCTGTTTCCTACTTCATCCCCCGGTTAAGTACAAGTCTAATTTATGCATCTTCTTCATCACAAGTCATTGTAATTGCCAATAAATGCAGGGACAGTGACCTCTTTGTTTATTTCTGTGCTTAGCTTGGCATTAGCTCTTCTGTCTTACTTTGCCCTGCCCAAGACGACTTGCATGACTTCAGCACCCAGGCCCAGCCAGCCTTGTTCTATCACACCCTCAGGAGCAGAAAGCAGGAAAGGAAGGCATTTTGTCTGTTTGTTTTTAATATAACAATCTAGTTCCCGGAAGAAGAAAGAGGGAGTGATCAAGTAAATGATTCAATATCATTTACAATATTCATTTACAATATTCAGTGAGGAGAAAAGGCCCACGTCTCCTGAATCCCGGCCCAGAACGCTTTACCAAACTCTGGCTTGATTAATTTCCTTTGTTCTTCTCTCGGTCCTCTTTTGCACTTTTATTTACTTGGAATCAGTTGAGTAATTTCTTACTCTGTTTTTCTTGTTCATATCCATGGAGAATTTGAGGGGAATTCACTGAATAAAATTACTTCCTCTGACTTTATAAAGCAAACACGAGGTTCCATGCTGATAACCCTGGTCCAGGCGCTGTGAAGAGCAGAATAAAATAAAGCGGTGGATGTTAAGAAAATTTGATATTTCCCCTCCTATCCCATATGGGAGTCCCATGGAAAACCAGATTCGGTAGCGCTATTCTGAGGCTACCAATGGTGTCCAAGTGTGGGTATTTTTTTATCTACTGATCTGCGTGACCAATAATATTTCAAATGGCAGTGGAATCTTTTGGGCCTATTGATTTTTCCAGAATTTGCCATGCAGCAGTCTTTTTTTTTGGCCAGTCAGTGAGTACTTACTGACTTACTTACCTAATTGCCATGCAAGACAATGAAGCAGGAACAGGTTTCTGCCCTCTGGGAGATTTTGATTGTATCAGAAATATGATGCTAAAAGTAATAAAAGTTGAAATAGAATGTAAATCACAAGACTGTATGTGGTTCACAACAGTCAAAATGTGGAAGCAACCCAAGTGTCCATCAATGGATGGACACACAAAATGTGGAATATACACACAATGGAACGTCTTCCACCTTAAAAAAGAAATTCTGGTGCACATTGTAACATGGAAGAACCGTGAAGACATTATGCTAGTTGAAATGGTAAACAAGTCACAAAAGAACAAATATTGCATGATTCCACTTATGTGAGGTACCTCCAACAGTCAAACTCATAGGACAAAAAATAAGGGGGCAGGAGTGGGTGGGTACAGAGTTTCAGTTTGCAAAGATGAAAAGGTTCTAGAGGTGAGTGGGGGTAATGATGGCATAACAATATGAATGTGCTGAAGGCACTGAACAGTGTACTTTAAAGTGGTTCAAGAATAAATTTTATGTTTCATATATTTCACTACAATATAAAGAATTTTTAAATGCATATATATATATATATATGGTAAATTCGGACACATTTTCTTACAACCCCAGGAATCACTTTATCTGAGCTGCTTTCACAGGTCAGCCGCTTGCAGGAAGCCACATCATGACTGGACAGTGGGAACCTTCCCTGTTCGTTAGAATGGCTGGAGACCACACACGGTCCCGCTGGGTCCATCCACATTCTTCGTTCCACCAGGGTTGGCCTCTCCCAGTTCCTTTTTATCCTACTCTTAGCTTTCTTTGTAGCTCCCTTCCCATCTTTCACATCTTTTCTTCACATCTGACTTCCAGCCCCAGATCAAAACTATTTCAGAGAAATGGGATTCCTGAGGCACCCGGGCCCACATATGAAATTTTTTTCTATTTTACTCTGCACATAATCTACAGAGAACCCAACAGTAAATCAAGCCAAAGTGAGTCCACACATCTATAGTACAGGCTCTTCCTAAATTCACATCTCCAAATAATTAGTACCTTTATTCTGTGACTCCAACAAGGTTTCTGATCATTGAAACTTTTCCCTACTTGACCACAGTGGGTTGGAGGTATTCTGGAGTTCCCTGTGAGTCTGGGGAAGAAGTCTGACTTTCTCATGTGCCCATTTCTTCCAGTGCACTGCTTCCTGTGGAGGTGGCTTGCAGAAGAGGACTGTCCACTGTGTTTCCTCAGAGGCCAACACAACCGAAGATCAAGACCAATGCCAGTGTGATCATGAACCTAGACCTCCCGAATTCCAAAAATGCAATGAGCAGGCCTGCAGGAAGAGTGCTGGTGAGTGGCTTTGCTCAGGGGGGAGGGGAGCTTTACACAAATAAGTGGTCCTGCATGACTCGACTTTTGGGAAGTTTTAATTAGTCCCCTTTACTGAGCCAGGAATCTTAATGCTGAAGAGGCCAGCCAGCATCCCTGGGAGGAAGCTGTCTGACTTGGTGAAGTTTGCGTTTTCCTAAAATGCATTCACACTGATGTCATCCCACACAGATGGGAATCACTTCTCAAAGGTTTTTCAGAGATGCTCTAGCCTTTCTCAGAAACCCAGTCAAGTACTGAATGGCCCTCTCTATCAATCTAGCATACTGTCTTAGGTTCCACAGAAACAGACTCTGAGATGCAAATTTGTGTGCAAGGGACTCAGTAAGAAAATGCTCCTGAGAAGACCATGAAGGGAGTGGGGGGAGCAAGACAGAAAAGAGAGGAAGCACAGCCAGGCTGCCATCTCAGGCACAGTCCTAGCTTCAGCCTGGTCCCCTCCAGGGTGTAAGTTATGTCTCAGATGTCTCCTCCTGAAGCCATTGAGCTGGACTGTCATGTTCTTCAGCCATTGGCCAACAGCTACCCCGGGGATGTGAATTTGAAGGCCCTTAAGGCTCTCTCTGTGCAGAGATAAAGCAGCTCCAGTAGGCTGTGGGAAGTCCTCCAAAAGAGCCAGAGGCTCTGGGTGTTAGAGGCTAAAAAATGGGGACACTGGGATGTGGGTGGGGATGAGGTGACACCTAAAAGTAGACCAAAAAATCGAAGGAGGGTGATCTGAATGGGAGAACATGACTGTTGTCTACTATCATAGTCAACATTCACTTTCTAAAAGCACCCCTATTTAAATGTTGTATAGTCACCTTAGTCATTTGAGGTGTGCTGACTACAGCCTGGAAAGGTTACGTGGCATGTTCATGATTACATGGCAGGGTGATATCAGAGCCACAGTGCCAAGTCGGGTCTCCTTTCTACTCTTCAAATGCCATAACTCCTCAGAACCAAAAAGAACCCAACTTTGGAACCACCTGGTAATGGATTTGTATCCCATAGCAGCCACTTTCTACCTATGTGACCTTGGCACATTATTTGACTTTCTGAGCCTCAGTTTTCCTTTTGGGATGAACTTAAAGAAGGTGAAAGCCCTGTACACTGAAAACTACAAGATGGTGAATAAAATCGAAGAAGATACAAAGAAATGGAAAGACATTCAATACTCATGGATTTGTAGAATATTGTTAAGATGTCCATAATACCCAAAGCAATATTCAGATTTAATGAAATCCCTATCAAAATCCTAGTGGCATTTTTCACAACAATAAAACCAAAAAATCCTCAAATTTGTATGGAACCACAAAAAAAAAAACCTGCATAGCCAAAGCAATCCTAAGTAAAAAAGAAGAGAACAGAGCCAGAGGTATACTCCTTGACTTCAAACTATACTACAAAGCTATAGTAATCAAAACAGCATGACATTGATTGGGAAGAAAAAAAAATCAGTGGAACAGAATTGAGATCCCTGAAATAAACCCACACCTATATGGGCAACCAATTTTCAATAGAGGGCCAAAACCATACAGTGGATAAAGGAAAGTCTCTCAGTAAATGGCACCGGGAAAACAGGAAAGTCACATGCAAAAGAATAAAACTAGACTTCTACCTGACACCTTACACAAAAATTAACTCAATATGTTGAAGACTTAAATATAAGACTTAACCAAATAAAATACATAGAAGAAAACATAGGCACTAATCTTATGGACCTTGATCTCAAAGGGTTTTGTGAACTTAACCCCAAAGGCCAGGGAAGTAAAAGCAAAAATAAATGAAAGGGATGATATCAAACTAAAAAGCTTCTGCACAGCAAAAGACACCATCAACAAAACAAAAGGCAAGCAAATGAATGGGAGAATATACTTGGAAATGGTGCTTCCAATAAGACATAACTTACACCCTTTTCTGTCTTGCTTCCCCCACTTCCTTAATGGTCTTCTGCAGGAACTTTTTCTTAATGAATCCCTTGCACACAAATTTGCATCTCAGAGGCTATTTCTGCAGAACCTAAGATAATAGTGCTAAATCAGTACATCCAAAATATATAAAGAACTCATACAACTCAACAACCAAAAAACAAACAATCTGATAAAAATGGGCAGAGGACCTTAATAGACAGTTATCCAAGAAAGACATAGAGATGACCAACAGATATATGAAAAAATGCTCAACATTACTAGCTATAAGGAAAATGAAATTAAAACCACAATGAGATACTGGCTCACATTTGTTAGAATGGCTATTATCAAAATATAAGAAATAAGTGTTGAAAAGAATGTGGGAAATGGAACCCTCATACACACCTGGTGGAAATGTAAATTGGTATAGCCACTGTGGAAAACAATATGGAGGTCTCTCAAAAACAATTAAGAATAAGGTTACCATATTACTCAGCAATCCCTTTTCTGGTTATCTACCAGAAATTTTTGAAAACACTTATTGGTAAAGATATAGGTACCTCTATATTCATTGCAGCATTATTTACAATAGCCAGGATATGGAAACAACCTAAGTGGCTTTTGACAGATGAGTGGATTTTTTTTTTAATGTGGTATGTATATACAGTGGAATACTACTGAGCCATAAAATGATTAAATATTGCCATTTTCCACAACATGGGTGGATCTTGAGAGTATTAAGCTAAGTGAAATAAATCAGATGGAAAATTACAAGAACAGTATGAGTTCACAAAGCAACAAACAAAACAAAAAAGCTCATAGATACTGACAATATAATGGTAGTTATCAGAAGTGAACAGAGGAATGGGAAGGGGGACTATTTATAGTGACAACAGGAGACTGGGCTTCGAGTGTTGGGCACACAATAGAATATACAGATGTATTATGAAGATGTATATCTGAAACTTGTTATTTTTAACCAATGTCACCTCAATAAATTTAACTTAAAATGTTGAGGCAATAGAATCCTATGTTATGTTGATTTTATTTATATAATTGAGGTAGCAACACAGTCTTGGTTGAACATGCCTAGTATTATCAGTTATTTTAAAATTATTTAACTGTCTTATTGCTGGGTAATATGATCTTCAATAATCAAAACTGAGTTAAGTGCATTCCTGGTATTTTTATCTTGAATTCAAACACTGAAGAGGTGGCAACTAACAGTTGGCTGGCAGTGGATGTAAATAACAATAAATTTCAATCACCAGCAATTGTCAGGACACAAAAGTTAATTATTAGCTTCTCTTGAAGGCAGAGCCATGCTTATTCATGGACGAACAACATGAAACAGCAGCTGTAAGAAATGTCTTGATTTAAAAGCCAACCACCCACTGTCTGCTGTGCCCTCTAAAATGCTTTGAAAATAAGTCATTCACTGCCCAGACTCCTGTCAGCCATCCACCTATCACAATAAACATACCCCCTATGCCCGTCTTGTAAGATCGGGCATGGATTCATGTAAGGTTTGCTCTCCTCCAGGCCTTTGTACTTCCTTTGGGTGCCATCTAAATTGTTAATGATTTAAAATTTAATCAAAACTACCATTTCCATAGTAGGGACTATAAAAACCCTTTCCATGTACCTGGGCTAAGAAATAAAACATCAAATTCATCCAGAAGTGTTTATTAAGTATTAGCTATCTTATATGTATTATATTTATAATGATTAAAAACCCAAAGCAAAATCATTCTGGACACTATTCCTGGGTTTTTTTGTTTTATAATTTGGAGAGTGAGGAGTAAAGAAGGCATGAAAAATAATCAGGAAAATAAGAGAGACAGTACTTAGTCCCAAAGCTGATACAAATGAACATTTGAGCCAGCAAACTTTCTGTTGGAAAATATTCTTCCAGATAAATAATATTTAATTCATTAATTTATTCAGCAAGTATTGTTGATAATAACTTCTGTCTCAGGCAATTGTTAAAAACTTAGGGTATAGAAATGAGTATAACCAGTCCCTGGCCTCAAGAAACCCAAAATCTCACAGAAACTTTTTTGTCAACAATATTGAAATTGTGTTTCAACTTTCTTTTATGGGCAAAAAAAAAAATGATCTTTTCAATCTAGACACACCTGACAGCAAGGAAATACACTTATAGCTGTCCCTTTAAATTTCCAAGTATGCTTTCTGTTGAAAAGGCACAGGCAAATTGAGAACTCCTTTCCCAGTTACCCATAATTACAAGCATTGTGTACAGTCTGGCTGAGATCCATTTGTCTGATGAATACCACAAGCCTTTATTGTTTTACAATAATGAGAACTGATGCAATTCAGCCATGTCATGAGGTTGGTCTCATAGTCATTGTCTAAATGAGCTGCTAAACATAGACCTGGCACACAGGGCCCCAATAGAAGCCAAAATTTTCCCCCCACCCTCTTCCCCCTAGGCCCCTACTCTCAAACAGGAGGATCCCAGGACTCAGCATGTTTCTAGGACTCTTGAGCATGATTAAAAACCAGGGATCATGATCTCATGGTCCCCAAGGTCAGGCAGGACCCCCTAGCTTGGCTGAGCCTCTTTCAGTCATGTAGGGGTGTTGAACTCACCTGACAAGTGTGTGTTGAGTGAATGAATAGGTTCTGGTCAGGGAAGGCTTGCCCAGGTGGTCCCCTCCACTCCCATCATCAGTTCAAGAGATTCACTCTCTTGTTAGCAGAACTTTGAAGCCACTGAGGCAACATTCAAATTCAAGCACCATCTTCTTATGTACCAGCTATGTGATGTGGGGCTAGTTACTGAGCTTCTTTGGAACCCTAAGTTTTTAAAAAGGAAAATATAACTAAGTAAATTTCTTTGAGGATCAAATGAGATAGTACATGTCAAGCACATTGCTTAGCATGTGTTAAGGGCTTACCAAATTGTGTCTATGTTATTATTGTCATGGGAGAGGGGGAACATTCGTTTCCTAGGGCTAGCATAACAAACTGCCATAAGCTGGGTGACTTAAAACAGCAGCAATTTACTCTCTCACAGTTCTTAAAGCTAGAAGTTTAAAAACAAGGTCTTGTCAGGGCCATACTCCCTCTCTTAGTTTCTGGTGTTTGCCAGCAGTCCTTGGCTTTCCTTAGATTGTAGCTGCATAACTCCAGCGTCTGCCACTGCCATCCTGTGGCCTTCTTTTCTCGGTGTGCCTGTTCTCACATGGCTCTCACTTCTGTGTGTCTGTCTCTTCTTTTCTTATAAGGACACATTCATGTTAGACTAAGGGCCCACCCTTCTTCAGTATGGCCTCATCTTAATTTGCATCATAATCTCCAAAGAAGTATTTCCAGATTTTCAGTTCAAAGTGGTGGCATAGGAGGACCTTGAACTCATTTCCTCCCTCAAATACAAGAAATTTACACCTGTAGTTGGAGCAATTCTCCCAAAGAAGAACTGAAAGGGAGAGATTGACAGTGTTATAATAACAGGGGACTTGAACAACCCACTTTCATCAATGGATAGGTCATCCAGACAAAATCAACAGGGAAATAAGGCTTTAAATAGCACATTAAATCAGATGTACTTAATGGATACTTACAGAACATTCCACCAAAAAAACCAGTGGAATGCACCAACTTTGGAGGACACAATTCAACCAACAACAAGGTTAAAATTCTGGGCTGTCCAGGAGGCCCTTTTTGTAACAGAAGACACCCTTAAAAGAGATAAGACTTCAGCCCTTTGCAGAAAAGGCTTACATGGATTAACAGAACAGTTCAGGTTAGATCGTAGCGCCATGTTTGAGCCAGTGATACAGTAATGATACCACTTTGGAGACCAGGAGAAAAGAGATCTGTGATCCAGCATGGCCAGAAGCAGCTTTGTGGAGAGAAGGGAGGTAAGCTGAGACTTCACACTTCCTCTCTCTTCTTCCTCTCTGGAAGCAGCCCCAGAGCACTCACACACTTGTGGCAAAAAGTACGTGGGGAAAGAGCTACTGCAAACGCACCTTCTCTGTCCACCATCCACGAAGGCTTCGGGAGAGGCCGGCTAAGGGACCGGAGCAGCCTGTCACCCAGGCTTCCATGCTAAGCCCTGTTCCAGTGCCAGAGGCCTAGGAAGGATCTTTCCTTGTTCTGAGCAGCAGCCCACATGGCCCACGGCCCAGGTCCCATAGAGAACGCCAGCTGCTGGGGGCCGGGGTGTGTGACGTGGGAGACAAAATGCTCAACTTTCTTTCCTCAGTAGGAATACTTGGCGGAAGCACGTGCTTTCTCAAATGTCAGAGCACGTACAAAAGTTGCCCGGGGGATTTCAGCAGAGAGAGATGGTTAGAACGGACAGAAGAAGAGGCCTGAAGAAGAAAAAAGTGCAGATTGAAGAGATCTGCGGTTCCAGGAACACTGCATGGTACCTGTTCTCAAGGGCACTTAAAATTTGGTCATAAAATGGAACTTCGCAGATAACAGAAGATAATCAATGTCTCAAAAAAAAAAAAAAAAAAGGCACTATCAAGGGAATGATGTGTTCTGAGGGGATAAAAGGTATTTTTTCCTTTATGGCCTGAAGGTGAAAAAGTAGAGAGGTACAAAAATACTGTCACAGGTTGAGTTAAGAGGGTATTACCTCTTACTGACAGTTCTACTGACAAAGGACAGGTGCCTGTTTTTGAAAATGGCTTTTCTTTGGGATTATTCAAATAATTTTCTGTAAAGGAAAAAGAAAGACAGCCAGAACTCAGAGAGGCCACTCAAGCAAAGTTTGAGACAATTTCACTTTATAGAAGAGAAATCTGTGATTTGAACCCTACTGAATTCCTTCCAGACCAGGAGTTTGTGGGCCAGGCAGTCTGAGTCCCACCCATAGACTGTGTGGTGGTAGTTCCTGAGAAATTTAGTCTGATTCCCTGCTTTGTGTAAGGGGAAAGCAGGACCTTCCCTCCTTCCAATTAAGGGACTTCTTGCCCAGAGCTAGTTAGAGCAGAATAAAGATTAGGAAGCAGGTAACTAATTATATGCTTGCTATGAGAGTTATCTGTGTATGTCTGATGCCTTCCTATCCATGGTACATTGCTGGAGGGCAGGGACCACATTACCCACTCTGCTGAGTGATGCTCAGAAAGCATTGGGTAGTCGGCTACCTGGGTGATTGCTTGGCACTCTGGATGGTAGGACTGATAAAAGCAAGAGCTGTAGGATCAATACTGCCTGTATCCAGATCTCACTGCACCACTTATCAGCGAATAACATTGTGCAAGTTCTTAACTTCTACAGGTCTTACATTCCTCATTTGTAAAACAGCAAGAAGCGTTGTCTTTACCTTTACCTGACAGCACTGCTGTGAAGATTAAACGAAGCGATGCCCGTAAAGCATTGCCTGTAGCTGCCATGTAACAATACCGCAGAGCAAAACGTCTCTGCACTCAGAGCTTTAAAACTACAATTGTGTATTTTTTGTTCAGCATCTACAGGTCAGCTGAGGTGCAGCTGAGCTAGCCTGGCCTTGGTTGGCCTTGGCTGCCAGCTATCGGTTTGGTCTAGATCGGCTTCTTAAGTCTCAGCCTCCTCGCTTCAGTGGCTGCACCAGCCATGTTCCCGTGGTGACTGCAGATGCTCATCAGGGCTGGGTCACCCTTCTGCCTATTCCAAGGCCCCACAGGGATCCTGTCTACTAATGTCCCATTGTCCAAAGCAAGCCATAGAGCTGAACCCGAAGTGCAGAAGTAGGGCAGTATTCATCACCCACCAGGTGACTGCGGCAAGGTAGAATGTTTAAATCTGCCCCAGGGAGTGAAGAAGTATGACTGGTAATTCAGTGTAACACAGAGTCTTTGCACAGTGCCTGACACGTAACATGTTCAGAGGATGTCCACTAGGATTATGAGTTGTTAGGGAACTTTTCTCGGTAGACATACGAAGTCCTCCATTATTAAGAGAAGTTGTGTGCACTCACTTACAAAGGATATTAATCTTTGGTATTTCCTTAATTTTGTTCTCCTCCCACAGATGTGCTTTGCACCAAGGACAATTTATCAGCCAGTTTCTGCCAGACACTGAAAACCATGCAGAAATGTTCTGTGCCCACTGTGCGAGCTCAGTGCTGCCTGGCGTGCTCCCAGACGCACGTCGTCCACACCCAAAGGCCAAGAAAGCCACAGTCGCTCAAAAGCCGCAATGCATACTAAGTCCAGGAGGAAGCCACCTGCCACCATAGACTGCCGCAGCCTGCTGACTGGGACCTGTTCTAACCCCAGGGTCCACTTCATGGAGGTTTTCCTCTGTCCATTTCAGGCCCAACTTTGGATCATACCAAAACAAAATCCACTGTGTTCTGTAAGCCACAAAATGGCCCTTGCAGGAGGGTGGGTCCGTAACACTTGCTGCTCCCTGACAGGCAGGTAAGATAGCCAGGAGAATGAGGCATCTCCTGGGCTGTTCCTGGGAAAGGGGCCAAATAGTCAAGTCTGTGAAAGAATATCTTTTTTTCACCCTTCAAAGAGAAAAACAAAGAAACCAGATTTTTCCCAGACTACCTCAAAAGTATCAGGAAACGTAGCCACTCTTATCCAAGGAACAAAGAATCTTGTTAGCTGACCCTGGTGGAATCATTCCCCCTCCACCTCTGCTGGGGGTGTTTGAAATACATGGGAGAGCTCTTAGGGACACTCCCTTAATTCACCCACACAGAGGACCCATTTCTTCACCCAGTATTCAACTCGGTAGGAGGAGAAAGCCCCTCATCCCTGCAGACCCCATATCTGGGCAGAGGAAGCAGACAGAAATGGCAGGATTTAGTCAAGCGAAGGGATTTAGGTTATACAGAAGACATTTCTGAGCTGAGGATCATTTCTAGGAAAACTGTGAAAAAGCAAGTGAACAGAACAGTTGACCCTTGAACAACATGGGTTTGAACTGAATGATTATGCTTATACACGGATTTTTTTCAACCAAGACATGTACTGCTTCCCATCTGCAGCTGGAAGTCCACATATACGGAGGGTAGACTGTATGCATAAATCTATGCCATTTTATATAGGGTACTTTAGCATCCACCAATTTTGGTGTCCGTGTGGTGGGGGGGAGGGGGCGGTCCTAGAACCAGTACCCAATGGATACCAAGGGAAACGTACATTTGAGGGAAGTCAAAAGTTAAATATGTGGATTTCTGACTGCATGTGGTTTGGCACCCCTAACCCCTGCCTTGTTCTAGGCTCAACTGCACTCGTATAAGAAAGGGAATGTGGGCCTTCATTCTTCGCACTTCCCAGGGATATTTTCTTTCCTCGGCAGAAGAGGCTTTCCCTCTCCAAGCTATTCATTGCTGGGGGTTTACTCACAACAACTGGGAGAGCCTGGTTCCATGGCTGCCACCCGCTATTTCAAAAGAACCAAGTAAGTTGTATTCAATACCAGAACTTAGTACAAATTTCTAGTCTGGAGAGAAAAACAAAAAACTTCTCAAAGTGAGGTAAAGATGACCTAGTCCTCAGTGCCCCCGGTAGTTACTTTTGAGGCAAGTCAGAGGAATTCACAAAACTGAAATGAGAGTGAGGAGGCTTATCCTGGATATTCCTACCACTCAACAGGAGTCCAACTAGGCGATGGGCTCAAATTCAAGGCCGATTGCTTGGTTTCAAAGGGGAGGCGTTTATATGATCTGAACCCAGAGGGAGAGGGTGGGTGGGTGAAGAAACCCTCAGAATCAGCTCCTGACAGAGGGAAGGACGAATATGGCCTTCGTGGGATGGGCAGCATATTTTTCAATGTGTACACAGGTACAGTTAATATTCACCATGGAGCACAATGTCCCATATCTTGAATTATCTAGCCGTTCAGCAGAATGGTGCTATTGAAAAATGGTGCTAATATCTACGTGGTGGCAGAACTAAAAGAAACATGTAAATAGATGTAGACGTGGGAAAAGTCCATCTACATCTTCTGTTAAATGTGTGATGAATGGTGTTGCTGGCCAATGCCAGTTCTATTGCTTGGTTACCAGAAGCTTTAAAAAATGTTATATTATGTGCTTTTTATTATTTTTTTCAAACCATTAATGTATAGTATTGTGATAAATTTCTATGGAACATAGAACGCTGGGTTGGGATGAAATTCAGAATAGACCAGAAATAGGAGGAAAGTGGAAACATTTACCTAAAGCCAGGAATTTTATTTCAAATAATAATTACAGTCTTGTATTCTCTGTCTTCAGATATGAACATTGCTGGCTGATGACAATCTCTTGTGAAATAATAGTTTTAGAGAGAAGATGCTTAAATTGTTAGCGACTTGAGTGGAGAAGAACCTGATTTATTTCTAATGAGGCAATTTGCAGAGACAGCCCCTGAAGTGTAGTGTAAGCTTTCAGGGGTGTTAATTTAGGAATCCAGATTGATATAACGTGGTACTGTACTATCATAAGGCCATACATGTCATCAGAGACCTGATAGGACCAGTCTTGCAAAACTCAGGAACAAACTTAGCTTCCTGTTGACCTCAACAAACTTAACTAGGCTGGATTTCCCAATACACAAAATGTTATTTGTGACCCTGGTGGAGAAGATGGTAGAAATGTAGGGAGGACATGGCCAGGTGCTTTATTTTAGGCCTTTCTCCAGTTTCCCAAAGGTAGAATAATGGCCCCTAATCACGCCTCATAGACATTCACTTCCCAGATTGAGCCTGCGTTGGGAGAGAGTTGTATGGCATCTGCCAACCTTGACCCCAGGATAAAGATAGCACTTGCTGTTGGTGCCGTCTGACATGGGTGTTGCCTTGACAATCACTCAGCTTGGGGTCATCAGGGTTCTGACAGGTCCCTGTGCTTGTAATAAGAAAGGGGCCTCAGATTACCAGGGAAACCAGAGGCAAGAACATAGATGGGGTCTTCACTATTTCTTTGATGCTCACAGGGACCAACATGAAGCAACATTGTTGGTTTATTTCATCCATGTCCTTCTTCCTTCCCAACTTGAACAAGCAAACGAGAAGTGTGGAAAAAGACACTGGATGCACGTCCTCCAACCAGAGAGGGCTGCCCCAGGGCCTGGTGCTCAAATTCATGACGGTGCTCAAATACGTGAAGGTTCTCAGACCCAATTTGGTTTACACTGCCTTTCACAGTGGTAGAGTTAGCGCTGCTCTGAAAAATTGTGGGTTAATTTAATTCTTGAACACAAAACATACCTGACCACTGTGAGAAAACAGTATTCCAAGAGACTAAGCAGTGCAATAGATCATTTGGTGATACGAACATTTGTCTCTCTGTAGGAATGACTTGTTTTATGATAGGTTTTCTTAAACAAGGGTGAACCTCCATCTTGTCTCCTGACACCCAGTTGGCAGAGTCATCCCAATGTGATGCTTGAATGTTTTTGATAACCTTCATCAAGTTTTTGAAACACAGTTTAAGGGATTATATTCTTTCAGAGCATAATTTCCCAATCAATTGGCTAAAGTCCTCTAAACTCTGAAAGCCACAACATTGCTACCCCAGAGATTGCAGGTCTCAGACCTTCTCTCTACTGACTTTAAGATGAAATCCTGGGCCAGTGTATCTGGTACCCACTACACAGCAATTCACTTTCAAGAGAGAGAACACATGATGTGAACTGCCTGGTGCTACAACTTCGTCAACATATTTGATGCTACTCCTGGTTTTTGTATGGCTAATTCAAGTATTATTGATATTATTAGCATTATTATTATTAAGTTATATCTTTTTTAAAAACATGGTTGGGAAGCACAATTCTACCTATCATTGTCCTCCAAAATGGTTGTATGATGTAATGGCCCAACCCATTGCCTCCCTGCACCTCTGTGCTGCTTTGCCAGGCCCAGCCTGAAGGGGTACCCTGCTGGGCACCTCAGTATTTAAAACCAGACTGTAATCATAGCCTGCCATTGTGAGGCATCAATAAATGGCCAAACTCATCAATGTTTCTATGTGATTCATTTACCCCTGCTGTGAGACTCAACCCCCACCGCTGGTACCCATGAGTTTAGCAGCCTGGAGAAGAGTGCTGTCAAATTCTTCCCTACTCCTTGCAGATTCCCTCCTACTTCACCCCTAGATCAGTTTGTTACCAGATGAGTCACATCCCAGGCAAGGTAGAGAACTGAGGTCTCTTCTCATGAATGACTATCATATGACTATCATGCTAATCTGAAGTGATACCTAAAATTCTCCACGATACCTGATCCAATGTATTCAGCATTACCTACTCCTCATCTTATCCAATGTGTAGACATGATGCTTAAGAAAAAGTAACCCACATTTAGAGGAATTTGCTTTGGAAATTCCTGTGCAACAAGCAAAGGTAGAATTTGGATGCACAGACATGGAATCCATTCATATGGAAATGATCAAAAGGACTGAGGCAGGGAGAGCCAGGCATCTGCAGGTGACCCCTGGAATGTTGGAGGGCACACATGGTGGTAGAACATGTTTTTGAACCAGCACAGCACAGAGGGCCATGAACGCCTTCCTCACAGTACCTTCAAAACTCCTCTCTGTGACTCCGAGGTAACTTACGTCCTACAAAGCGTAGGTCAAGTCTGCTTCCCCGAGAAGCCTATGCTTTTCTTGCCAAAAAGAGGCCCTTCTCTGCTCCTTCTTCACCTTGTCCATTTTCCTCTAGAGTAGTTCTTACTCAAGAGCGACTTTGCCCCCCAAGAGACATTTTACAATGTCTAGAGATATTTTTGGTTTTCACAACTAGTGGGGGAGGAGACAGTGCTTCTGTCATCTAGTGGGTAGAGGCCAAGAATGCCGCTAACATCCTACAGGATGGCCCCTCCCCATGACAAAGAATCAGCTGGCTCAAAATGTCAGTAGTTCTGAAGCCAAAAAACTTCACTAGAACAATGATCTTCTTGGAATGAGTAGCAGGTTCTGGGTTGGGTAAAACAGAGCTCACCCTAAAATTCAGACCTCATAAAAGGGCTGATGAAGAAAAATAATACATCGGGATTCAAAGCATATCAGCTTGATAAAAGCATCTTCATGTTCGAAGGGAGAGATATCAACTCCAAGAGTCTTAGACCAGCCCCTGGGACCCAGGTGTCTCAATCCTCAAGCAGCGGCCATACTCCAAAAGCCAGCAAAACGAAAAAGTAGCATGTTGGAGGCTTGGGATAAACCTCTTCCAAACGAGGCTTCTAACCAAACAATAGGCATAATTAGCCAGATCAAAGTAGCAGCTTTACTAAGGTGAGGCTGGCTTAGAGAGCATTATCTCAGATGCAAATGGAAAAGGGCTTTCCTGCCCTTTTCCAAACCTCCAGGGGTGAGCCTCAAGAGCGAAGGGGCTGAGGGGTTGGAGGAAGGGAGAGGGGAAGAGGGGGGAGGGAGAAAGAGAAAAAAGAAGAAGAAAGAGGCGGGGAAGGGATATGATGAGGAAGAGGAGGAGGAAGAAGAGGAGGACTCGAGGAGTAGGGGAATACAAGGGGGAGGAGGAGGGCGAGGGGGACACAGAAGGGACACAACGGGGAAGGAAGGATGAAGGACAAGGGGGAAGATGAGGGGGAGGAGGACGAAGAGGGGGACAAGGACTTAGAACAAGTAGCGTGAAGAGAAGACATGGAAGTTGCTAAGAGGGTGTCCTCGCCTTATCTGCTCCCTCCCCCACCGGATATTGCCCACTGCCTCACTGAACAGCCCTCGGGCTCCTCCCTTTACAGGTAGAGCCTGGCTCACCCCATCTCCAGCTTGGTGGGATATTGCCAGACCAAGAGGCCCTCAGTGATGGGATGTGGTGCCTGAGGCCAAGGCGGTATCGAGGGCCCAGGGAGCACAGTCTAGCTGGAGACTGACATCAGGCGACAGTACCCCTGGCACCATCACTACACGGCTTCCTCTTTGGCTTCTAGAGCCACTGGGAGACATCCCCACAGCCAGCTGCACGGGACAGGAAGGTAATGCTGCACGGGGAGAGGCCTCAAGTGGGCCAGTCCTCAGGCGACAGCCTCTCGTTGCTCCCAGAAATCTTGGAGAGTAATTCACAGGGACTGGAATTCCCTCAGAGCAGGCGGGCACGGGGGAAAACCAACTCTTAACCATCACCAACATTGCATCCTTAACCCTGGACTGGGAAGCACCTGCGAACAATATTTGTGCCCACACACGGCTTCTCTAGACTCAGTTCTTTGAGGACAGGGAAAGTATTGTTTGGTATGTCTTTTCCTAGAACCTTGTCCTCTGCCTGGTACATAATATGTGCTCAATAAAAATGGGTTGATCATGTTCATTGATGCCAAATTAAGGATCTAAGAAAAACAACTGAAGTCCTTTCAGCCACTGAGAAGGGGAAGCTTATTCTACATAGAAACTGCAATTAGGAATCCATTCGGAACAAACACACAGAGCTAATCTAACCATCATAGCTAGTAATGAACAACTCATTAAAGGCACTTGCTCCTTCCCACAACCCTTCATAATTCAACAGCATTTGAGAATATGATGTGCCCCGAGAAAGAGTAGGATCTGTTGATTGCAGAATCCCACTGACTTCCCCCTCTGTCCCTGCCCTGCTGCACAGCTCCTCACTGCAGTCACACCTGAAGGCTGTTTATTTGCTAACCCAATTTTTCCTGGCACAGGCAGGAAAGTGATGATGGCTGCTGACTTGCTTCATCCCCTGTGCCCCTGATCCCAGCACCCTACATGGCCCCGGATCTAATCTATGAGCAGGACACCACGTAGAAGAGTTGTACTTTTCCACTTTGAACCCATAAAAGCCAGTTGCTGAATACTCATCACACCATGATTTTGAGGATGGAATAAACCATCTGTCCAAGGATTTAACTGCTGGTTGTTACACTAGTCAGAGGCAGGGGCTGGGGAGCTGCTTCTATCAGAGGAGATAAGCTGCAATGTTCCAATTACTGGGTTGGCCAAAAAGTTCATTTATTTGTTTGATTTTTTTCCTTAAGACAGCTCCAATAGTGCTCAGGTGTCTCTAACTTCATTCAAAACAATTTTGGTAGATTGTATTGTGACAGCTGTCATATCAGCATGCATTAAAAAAAAATTAAAATTGGTGAATTTTTCTATAGCCATTTTAATATTGAAGATGGAAGAAAATAAGCAACAGTTTCAGCATATTATGCTTTATTATTTCAAGAAAGGTAAAAAAAAACACAACTGAAACACAAAGTAAGATTTGTGAGGTGCTGTGACTGATCGAACGTGTCAAAAGTGGTTTGCGAAGTTCTGTGCTGGAGATTTCTCTCTGGATGATGTTCCATGGTCCGGTAGACCAGTTGAAGTGGATAGCGATCAAATCAAGACATTAACTGAGAACAATCGATGTTATACCATGCAGGAGATGCCAGACATACTCAAAATATCCAAATCAATAAAGTCATTGGTGAAAATGAAAAATGTGTCTTTATTTTAATAAAAAAACCACATGAATTTTTTGGCCAACCCAATGCTATTGCTGTACCCCCAACTACTCCCAAATGTAGTGGTATGACAACAGCCACCACTTTCTTGTGGTCGCCGATTCTGTAGGACAAGGATCCAGACAGGACACAGAGGGCCGGCTTTTCTCTGCTCCGCGATATTGAGAACTGCAAACACTTGGCATGAATGACTCCATCCATACTCCTGCACTAAGAGACTTGACCTTGGCTTCTAGCAGCCTAAGATTGTGTCCCTGGGATGACTTTGAGTTCCTGTCTGGAAAGATCAAGCGTGCCAGGAGAATTTAACATTTGTTCCAACAGGTACCTCACCTCCCTATTCTTTGAGCATTTGTTAAAATCTTATCATTGGGAGTGCTTTCTTGGTCCCTTTAGAGATGTATATGTATCTCCTACAGCCCAGGACTGTCACTCTCCAGGACCTGAAAGTCATTGCCCTGGAATGTAATCATCAGGAAGCATAGGGCACCTGTCTCCCAGCCTCTGTGGGAAGGAAGAAGCCTGGCTTTGATTCGTACCCCTCAGTAGACACAAATGACCTAATCGCATTGACACTAAACAGCCTTCTTACCTGATTTTAGTGGTTTTTCACTTTCTGACTATACTCAAGCCCTTGCTCACTCCTCATCCCCACTGTCTCTCATCTGCCCATTAAAACATCCAGTCACCTTTGCACAAATCAGAATTGAATCACAACACTGGGGTATCTCCCCATATTCAAGGGGGAAAGATGGAGACCTACCTCACGACGGGACTAGTGCCAAATAATTGGGGCTATGATTAAAATCCACCACAGGCACCAAGAACCAAGATCCAATAGAACTTCATCAGTCACAGGCTCCTTATTTGCAAATTCACCTATTCGTTAAAATTTATTTATAGCTCCAAAATCAACAGAGTGGCACTGTCACCAGTATGTGGCACCAGCCCAACAAGCTCAAGTCTCCATCTCTGAAGGCTGATTCTAGGGATTTTCCAAGGCAAGGGTAGTTCTCCTGGTGCCCTGGTTGCTTCCCTTTTCCAGACCTCTACAGTTGTTGCCTAACCTCAGACCTGCCTTGCTCACAAACCTAGGCGTAGTCATGCGTGGGCTGCCCCCTGGTGCTGTCCTTGGGAAGAGAAAAGCTGTGTAGCCAACACAAACAGCTGTTATTTCCCATTTAAAATCCAACACAGGTGTACAATTATAATCTTGTACACCTGAAAATTATATTATTTTTACCTCCCCCAAGCTTAACTTAAAAATAAGCATGCAAGAATATCTACATTTGACTAAACAAAAATCAGTTTTTAATCAGTTTTTATACATGTTTAGGGTATATATTTTCTACTTTTCTCTGAGACAGAAGGAAAATAAAATATCTGGAAAAAGATATAAAAGGAAATACTGTATAAGATAAAATCAACACTAAGTCTCAGCAGGGAAGAAGCACCCTGGGAGGAGAAATCAGAGTGATAACAATGGCGGTGCTGATGGGCTAATAACAGAGATCACCTTCCTTCAACTCGGTGGAAACAATTGCAAACCGAGTCCACTGGTGGAGGCACAGGGAACAAGCTTAAATCCACAGCTGCACAAAAGGGCGATTAGATTTGGGCTCATCGTCTTGCACCTGCTCCTGATTTTAGACAACCAGTGGACCAATGAAGCATGAGATTCCGTGAGCTCTCCCCGGCCGCTGTGGCCTGAGAAATGGACCAGTTCTTTGTTGCTCCAGAACAAATTGTCCTTTATGGCCTTTATGATGCACTGAAGAGCAGAAGATTAAGAAAATGCTCCTTCATGTGCCTGGTGGTAAGGGACCAGCTCAGCTGAATGGGCCTCTGACCCTCAGAAGGATGAAAGGTACAAGCTGGGAAACATTTCTCCTCTCTTTTTTATGTGGGGAGCTACAACTCGGGGACCCATCAATATTATACCACGGGGGAGATAGCAGGGGATCATTTTTAAACTAGATTTGTCAGATTGGTGGGAGCAGGGAAATCGGAAGTGAAGGTAGTACAGCTATGAGCCTCCATGGTCCTGCCCTATCCACCCACCATGGAAGAAGACCAAGGGCACACTGGGGCTTCTCATAGTGGCCCCGGGTGTGTGTTCGTCCCATCTTCACACTGTTCTGAACCCTCCTGTCTCTGCTCACTCCAGCCCGGTGCAGCCTGGGCGGTCAAGAGGCGTGAGCCAGGGTTCTCTAAAGCTGCCTAAGGTCTTTTCCATCAGGCCAGAGGTGGCGTTTCTCCTGCCAAACCTGGGCCCAGAGAGATGGTTGCTTAGGCTTGTCCCTAACATTTGCGGGGCCTGGAGCACAGTTGAAGGACCACACACCAAACGTCTTAATGTCTAGAAGTTATCAGACAAGCTGCATCCCGGCCCAGCCTGCTCCCCAAGGACTGCCCTTGTAACTGAGGGGATAAATGAGCGCCATGGGCCAGCCTGGCCTCCCGAGAACCTGGCAGCCCAAACACAGGGCTCCCAGGTCATGATTGAAGCCAAATCCATGGCAGAGACTCACCTGGCCAAACCCATTTCCCTCCTCCATCTCTCACTTTTCTGACTCAAAATCTGCAGACAGTTCTAAACACCTTCCAAACCCATATCATTCAGGCACAGAGGGAGCACAGTTATCTGGGGAACCTGTCTGGACAGGGCACACCCATCTCCCTTGCACTGTGCATCTCTTCCCTGTGGCTCTTCCTTAGTTATTTCTAGCAAATTATGTTTCCTAGAATATGGGGTCACCTGAGGTTGTGGTTGGCCAGGCAGATGTGCAGGTAGCCTGCATACCCCATTTGCAAATGCTGCCTGAAGTGGGGCAGCCTTGTGAAATGGACCCCTTCACCTGCGGGGTCTTCACTAACTCTGAAAGTGTCAGAACTGAATTAAATTGTGGGGCGCCCTGCTGGTGTGAGAGAATATGAGCGCGCGTGTGTTGGAACATGTCTGGTATCAGAAAACACACACACACACACACAGTTGTTCCTTTCTGATAATTCTTATTCATTCAGATGGTTACAAAACTAATTAAAAAATAAAACTCTTCCTAGACCGCAAAGACAGCAGAAGCGTTTGTGATCCGCTGTCCGTGATGTCTGTGGCATGCTGGCCCCGCTGAGGCAGGGCTCACTTAAGAGGACCCCCGCTGTCCTGCCCCGGACTGCAGGCAGTGCTGCCCACTCTGCTGTGGCTCCCGGGAAGTTGACAGCTGAAGCAGACTCTTGAGGAAAGGGAAGCTGGTGGCTAAGTAGGATCCAGGATCATCTTGCAGGAAGGGATAGACGAATACATGGAAAATGGTGCTTCCACAAGACTGGCAGCCTGCTGAGTCACTTCCGCCCAGAAGCCAAAGTTTCAGAAGGCCGCCCAGGAAGACAGGCGACGTTGCAGCTGTGACTGCCCACACAGAGATCAGCAGACAGGAGCCAGGGTATCCTGAGTTCAAACTGCCGTGTGTCCCAGGCAACCCCAGGGCCCTCACTTCCTGTCCTGCCTACTGACTCTGCCGACGGCCAGGAATGGGCCTCACAGAAGGCCCAGAAACAAGAGCAGTGGGCAGAAGGGACATGGCCTCCAGGCCTGTTTCAAGTTCGTGGGAAATTATCCTTAATTATCCTTTCTCTGCACTCAGACACAGAAGCTAATTTTCATCCTGAATGATTAATAAACTGTCAGATTGCGCAAGTAGTTCCCACATTTCATTCTAGAAAGCTGAACGCCATCAGTCACTCTTTATCAAGTCGTCATCAAGCCAGTGTGTGGATTTGGGGGTCAAATAACAGCAGAACCACACAGGAGTTTGCTATCTTTTGTTTCCATCTGGGGGTTACCAGGAATGGGATGCCAAGGAGGGACTTCGGGGTGAAGACAGGAGACAGCATGTTTATTTCTCTCCTCTTTGGTCAGGTGAGTTTTATTATTATTTGGTTCACCTGAGAACCTCTCAGTGTGCCTATAGACCTCAAACAAGATGACATGCAGGAAAAAGCTTGAAAAAGACAGTGGGCTAGAGATGTATCTATTGTCATTCAGTCGCCTATAGGAGAGTCATCGCTGTTCCAGTCCTCATCTCTGTCACCCTCAGTCACTCCCTCATATTCATCAAGGCCTTTGGCTTCCTTCCTAGGGAAATCCAATGTCTAATGGCCCATCCGACTCCCCAGTCATACAGTGTCAGACTTGAGTTTGCATAAGTTACAAATGCCAGCTCTTTGGCCTAGATCTTCGTACAATAATTCTGACTCAGTGGGTCAGGAGAAGGACCCAGAATTTGTAGGTGATGCTGATATGGATGGTCCAAGGGTCACAGAGAAGTCTTCCATTTTCTTGATTCCTTGATGTGGTCAGTGAAATTGACCTCAGGTCCTATAGAGGTTTTAAACAGGGCTAGGTCACTTCTAATCTTTGAGGTTTCAAGTATATTTTTTTAATGAAGAAATGTTAATATCGTGGTAAATTTGAATGTTTATATAAATAGGTACCCACTCCCCCCCCATTGCCCTGGCTGGTTTAGCTCAGTGGATTGAGCGTCGGCCTGCGAGTTAAGTGTCGCTGGTTCGATCTTCCAGTCAGGGTACATCAGAGAAGGAAAACTCTGACTCCAAAAAACCTCCGCTGCCTTGCGGCATACCTCTTCTGGGGAAAGGCTAAGGGAGTAAACCCCGACAGAAAATCCGGAGCCGGAGTCCCTAAGGCGGTTTGACGTTGTAGTCAACACCGGCAACTCCTGCGGCGCACCTGAAGCCAAGCTGTATCGACTCCGTCTTTCCCTTGGACCCTTCAGCTGCGAAGAGAGGGGTGTCTGCTGCATGGGCAACAGCAGACCCTCCATATCACCCTGCCCAGGCTCTGTAGCTTCAGCTCCACTGGAGAGGACACTCCAGCGTCATCGCAAGATGTCGATTCAACACGGGAGGAGACAGATGCCATGTCACTCCCGAGTCGGACTGCACAGCCATTCTTGGCGGTGCAGATAGACACTTAAGAAGCTACACCATCGTCTCTCGAGACGGACGGCTGCCGACGACGACCCACTCCCCACATATAGACACACACTCACTGCATTTAGGGTAAACAACACAAGTCCAACATGAATCGTTCCTGAAGAGGTCAGCCTTGGCACAATGTCTACCTTGGTCCTAAAGCCTTGGAGAAGCTCCACTTCCAATAGCAGCTCCCTCTATCTTTCTGCTCCAGCCCCACTGCTGGGTAGGGCCATAGCTAGAAACACACATCAGACAAAGCAGCTGGGTGCCTACACGGACGATTGCCTGCTCGCATCCATGTTCAGTCTTTAGTCAATTCTATTGAAGGGATGGTTGACCTGAAGGGTTAGACCGTACCCTCCATGGGTGGATATTGACCGGAACTCCCATAGAGCCAATCACCCAGGCAATGTGGGAGCCTCTAACATAAACTTTAGGGAGACCAGAGGGAAAACTGCTTGAACCAAGCCATACCTGGGGGAAGTTTCCAGAATATCCTGCCTTCCTCTTTCCCAGAGGTCTTTTCTCCTCTCACTTGGGTGACCACCATGTATGCCTGCTTGTAGAAAAGGTTCAGCTATCAACTTCTACACAAATGTGTAGCGAGCTAAGTCAACAATACTCACAGAGAGGAAAGGGTAGGACAAAAACAAAAAAATATGGCTTGTTTCAGTTGGATCCTCAATCCAAAAATGTGGGTGAGGTGTCTCCCTCTTCAGCCATGTCTGAGACACTATAAAATACTAGTTTGGTTTAAGTAGAACCATCTGAGGTGCATGTTGAAAATTGGCTTTCTTGAGGTTCAACCCAAACCTAAATAACTCAATCTAGATGGAGACCAGGAATCTGCATTTCTTCTAGAAAAGGAGCCACCCTCCCCAGGTGATTTTACTATAGGTGGTCCCCCAAGCTCACCGGAACATGCAGTGTTGTAAAGCAGTGGGCTTCCTAGAAGTGTGTTTAAAAACCATGTGTCCTGTCGTACTTTTAAGTTGACATCTAAAATTTTTCATGGGAAGTTAAAGTTGCCAAAGTATGTACTTTCTGCTATCCTGTAAATATTCATATTTTAAAATAAAAACTTATTTCACTCTAAAAGATGCCTCCTCCAAGCCATGCATGGGGTGCTTCCATTTAACTCTTATTTTCATTACAGCCTAGGACCCTGCGAAATGGATTAGCTTGAACCATATGAAGCTGCCATTTTTGTGGGCCAAAAAATGGTTGCATATTGGCAATTTAAACGGTTCAGCCTAATATTTCAGACATTGGGGAGCATATGAATACAAGATTTTGGGAGCCGGGGAACAGAGATTGACCCAAACCTAAAAGGTCTGACCAGATAGCCATTGATTGAACTGGTGGACCAAGAGCAGGACAGGGAGTAATATTATTAATAATTCTCTGATTAACAGATGGTGAATGATGGGCTTTGTCCTTGCTGTTGCCCCTGCCTGGAAGTTCCCCCAGATACATACAGCATTTCCCACTCACATCCTCAAGTCTCACCTCAGTGAGGCCTCCCTCATTGCCCTTACCCCTAGGAAGGTCTAGCTCCTCTCCTGCCTAGTTTTTCTCACAACTCTTATTTAACTTATTAGCCAACCCCTACAACTAGAATGTAGACACTATATGTGCAGGGGTCTCTGTATGTTCCCTCCCACACCCCCCATTCATAGAAGGCTGCCTACCATGTACTGTGTGCTCCTAAATGAGCAGATGAACAAGTGATGAAGATCTGTATACTGCATCTAGGCTGCTATGGAAATAGTCAGATCTCATAGGAACAGAAAAGTGTATGACAATACTGACTACAAACATGACTTTCACTTAATAACATAAAATGATTGTTATCATCGCTTTAATGTACTACAGCCCAGCACTCTGCATCTGCCTCCTAGGTACTACATAGGACTATCCTGTTCAGGTCTCTGTCGGGGAGGTTTGTATGGGTCTGGCTTCCTTTTGGGAAAAGAGGACAGTCTGCCACAGAAAGATGGACAGTCTGCCACATACTCCTTTAACAGAACAAGTTCCTGAGGGGGCAAGTGGGGGCAAAGGGCAGAGTAGAAAGTTCAGTATCCAACTCCAGTTTTGGGAAAAATAATCCCTCCAGGGGCATCGAAGTGGAAGGTGATTGAAAGCAGCTGCCATTGATACTCCCCAGTCCCGTTCCATGTTGAAAACCTTTCTGTAACTGTCAGCAAAGGGCTGTTGCCAAGCCTGTTATGAAAACATATCCTAGGCACTGGCCCTTCCTCTCTAAGATCAATACAGTAAAGAAAAGCCCTCAAAGACAGTAACGTACCCTAACTCCTTTCTGCTCATCATCTTCCGCTGGGCTGTCCCACTGTGCTGAACACAGTGTATGAGGCTTTGAAATCAGGACCACACCCAGGGATTACCATCCAAAAAAATAACATAGCAAGACAACTAAGTTCTCATTTAATGTCATGGGTAGGTTCTTGGAACTGTGGTGAAATGACACATGATAAAACCATTTTTACCACAGGCTAGGTGATATAAACAAGAGTTAAGTCCCTATGGCATCTCACCAACACTGTAACAAAACGACACTGAACAAAATGATGTTGAACAAAAATGTTATTTGAGGATCTGCTGTAAGTCTAAGTGGCTAGGGCTACTTTTGACCTTCAGATTCTGCTGGGTCTAACAGGCATCCTGGAATGAATCATTTTACATCCACAGTCTTGAGTACTTTTCACAATAACTTCCCCCACCTAGTAATGGGTTGGCCCACCAGTCTCTTACATTTTTTCCATAAGGTGGCTCTAGTAGTGCTTAGTTGTCTTTAACTTCATTCAAAACAATTTTGTTAGATCGTATTGTGACAGCTGTTGTATCAGCGCGCATTAACAAAAATTATCAAAATTGGTGAATTTTTGTGTAGCCATTTTGATGTTGAAGGTGGAAGAAGATACGCAACCCTTTCAGCATATTATGCTTTATTATTTCAATAAAGGTAAAAACACAGCGGAAATGCAAATCAAGATTTATGCTGTATATGGAGAGGTTCTGTGACTGATGAAATGTATCAAAAGTGGTTTGCAAAGTTTCTTGGTACTATGGACATTTCGGCCAACAATTCTTTGTCTTATGCATTGGAAGGTGTTTAGCAGCACCCCTGGCCTCTACCCGCTAGAAGCTAATGGTGGGAAATAGCCAACATACTCAAAATATCCAAATCAATAGTTATTGGTGAACGTGAAAAATGTGTCCTTTATTTTACAGAAAAAAAATGTAATGGACTTTTTGGCCAACCAAAAATAAGGAAGAAGGCTCTAGGATGTTTCTCTCATTTAACCATGCAGTGAGGGAGCTGAAATGGATGGAGGAGCTACAAAAGGAAAGGAAAAAATCCCAATAACAGCAACAACGGAGAAAGATGCCGCTAGCTTGCTTGTTTGGAAGCTGAGTGTAAATCCTCCAGCAAACTGCCATGAACTAGGTGGCTTAACAGTCCTGTAGGTTAGAAGGCCAGTGCGTGTCTCCAGGGTGTCGGCGGAGCTGTGTGCCTTCTGGAGGCTCCAGTGGAGAATTTCTGTGCCTCCTGTAGCTTCTAGAGGCCACCCTCATTTCTGGCCTCATGGTTTTCTGTCCCAGCCTCAAAGCCAGCAATAGATGATCACATCTTCTCTCTTCTCTTACCTTCACCTTTGACTTTCAATAACCTTGTAATAGCCACCTGGATAATCCAGGTTGCTCTCCCAATCCTAATGCCAGCTGATTAGCAACCTTAATTCCACCTGTGACCTAATTCCCCTTTGCCATGTAACCGAACACGTCAGAGGTTGTTCTGGGGATTAGGGCATGGACCATCTTGAGGGTGGGGCACATTATTCTGCCTGCCTTAAAGGGGAAGGTTACAAAGGCCCTTGCCACCCTCGTTAAAAGAGTTTTTATTTTAGCCTAAGGACAGAAGGGGGTCATTAAAGGGTTTTAGCAAATGAGTAACATAATCACACTGTGTTTTAGGATAAACTGTTATGTTGTTTTTCTTTATAGTTTGAAATGGGGTCTGGGTGCTTTGGAATGGAACTCCAGGCCTAGTCCTGATCTTTGGTCCTGGAGAAAGGCCTGTCCAGAGAACAGAGGAGAAATTGTAGGTGCAGTACTTCAAGTGGTCACTAGTTGCCCAGTTCTTAAAACTCATTTTCATCCAAATCTAGACATGAGAGTCTACCGTAAACTAGACAGATACAGGCACACCTCGGAGATGCTGCAGGTTCCGTTCCAGAACACTGCCATAAGGCAAGTATCACAATAAAGTGAGTTGTAATCTTTTCTGCTGGTGGAGGGTTTTGCCTTTAATTTGTAAAAATTGCAACACCTGGGGAGCACAATAAACTGAGGTCTGCCTGCAGCCTCGTTAAGTCCTGCTAACCCGCAGTCACCTCTAGGGAGCCAGGCTGGATCAGAGAATTTATTTGTAAGTCAGAGAGCTGCCACCCATAGTGGGAACTTGCACACACACACACACACACACACACACACACACACACACACACCACCCTTCCCTTTGTCTGAGTTTCTTCCCACTTCCCTATATTTATCAGTACCAGCATCTCCTGCTTCTAACCAGGCTCCTTTCCATAGACAATTCAGGAAATGTACCCGCTTACCTCTATATCTGCTTTACCATGGAAACAATACTTCCCAAGTCCTTACCGTTTTAGCAAGAATAAGACAAAATGCCAGAAACATTTTATGCTCTTTTCAATAAAACAATGCACTTCAAAAGGGGAACCTTCTGGAAATAAAAGACTTATTAGGAGCCCAGCCTCCCTTCTGAATGACATAGATATGCCACAGCACCAAGAGCAGGCTCAAGATCTCGTTCAACTGTACTTAGTTAATTAGCACAATTGTTCTGCCAGCTCACAATCAGCTGTCCATAGCAGCCACTGGTTGCAATGTGTTTACTTGACGGAACAGGTGGCAAGCCTTTGCTTTCCTCCTTATCTCCCAGCGGGAAGATATAATCAACACTGAGCAACAGGGGCTGTCCAGCCTCAGGCCTCCCCTCACTCCCAGGGCTAAGGGCTGGGACATCACCACAGGTTGCCTGACTTTACCCACACCTTCCGTTGGTCCTAGACGATACAGACCACCCAGGCCACCCTAATTCCATCCCAAGCCCTAGCTACTTCATCTCATTTGCTGGTTCCCACTGCTCATTAGCTCACTCCACCTGGGTCTCCAAGATGGAGACAGAAATCTATCTGGCACATCCCTCCCTTCCTCCACAACATGATATGAATGGAGCCACGGAGCCCCAAAACTTGGGTCCCAAACTCTAACACTTGTTAGCCGCCTTCACTAGTTGTATAATAATATTGCCCTCAGAGACATATCGCAAGCATTCAATTAGTTAACGCACATTGAGGATTGCTTCTCAAAGTGCATTTCATAAACCAATGTCATCCGTAAATTTCTGGCTACCAGTCTGAAGCTAGATAAATAAGAAAATACAGTTAAGTAGAGAGTATTTAGAAACTTGCCAATCAAGTCTCATTGAACTGATAGGTCTCTAATGCAGGAAGAAAGCTCATTTGTCCACTACAGACTTTAAATGTTGACATATATGACATTTATTCAAAGTGTTCATTAAAGGGCCTTAATATGGGAGTCTGTTTCACTCATAATTTTTTTGTGAACTTACGATTGTGAAATAACAAGCTATTAGTATAATGATGATTATATTAATCACTTATACATACACTTTCATTGAACAATATGTACAAATTTTTTTTTCTTTTTTCCAATTAATTTATTTTTATTGCATTTTGCAAGAACACCAATCTGTGACAAATTGGAAATTAAAGGAAAAATCTAGTCATTTGTCATAGAGAACTTGAGAAGCACAGACTTGGAAACTACCTGGCACAATGTAATGTAAAGCACATTAAAAAGTGCCAGGCACATACTAGGTTTTCAATTAACATTAGCTATCATTATTTTCACGTTAGAGATGAAGAATCTTAGACAGAGAGAGGTTAGCAATTTCCCCAGTGCCCCAGGTCCATGGCCCTAGTCCAGCTGGGGACACTGTACAGGATCTGGACATACTTGCCTGTCTCCCTGGGGGAGATTGCCAGGAGTTGTCTCAGTTGGGACAAGGGCGTCCTGCAGAAAATCCTGCAGGACCAAAAGGAGCAGCCAGAGACAGATGGGTCCCTCAGCCTGTCCTCAGGGTGTTCGTGGAACCTGCAGGACCTGAGACAAAATGGGATCACCCAGGAAGCACCTCCAAGTACATTGCCCAAGGAACAGTGGCAACCCTTAGTACCCACCCAGACATGGGGACTGTGGGCCAGCAGGGTGCCTGGCAACCTGGAGGAAAAGAAACACTGTCCAGAAACAAGGGGATCCATTGGGCGGCACGAGGTCTCTAGGGCTCCCTGGGGACACCGACTCCCCGCAAAGCCACAGGTAAGGTAAGCTATGCTTCAGTATCAGATACAGCCTTAGGGAGACAGAGGAAAAGAAGCTACTCGAGGGCTTGAGCACGTGTAACTAACAGACACTGAACCCCACTTAAAGGGAATAAGTGAGCTTTAGACTGGATTGAAGATGTAGTTCATTTTTGCTGTTAATAGTTGCAGCTCTGAGTCGTGACAGTTGAGTTTTCTGCCTTGGGGGAAGTGAGGCAGCGAATTAAGGAACCTGTGAATCTCATGCTCAGTGGTCCATTTCTGACTCCTTCCCCCAAGGCGCCGTGAGAGCTGAGTCCGCGCACAAACCTGGTCTCTGCTGTCCCCTGAGCCCACGTCCGTCCAAGGTGCACACGCGAGGACAGGGGAAGCCAAGTGCCACAGCCCACAGCACAGCATGGAGGTGTGTTTGCAAGCCGCGGGGAGCATGACACCTCGAGAAAGGTGCCTGTGACAGCAGGGGAGACGGGGGCAGGTGGGCAGGGCTTCTTCCTAGGACTAATGAGGCTTTTCCGGGCAGGAGCACATCCCTCTGCGACCTGCATTAATCCTCCGTCGAGGGGTGACAGTGGCAGGAGGATAATCATGACTTGGGGAGCCCGGCCGTCCAAACAGATGGCAGGGCAGTTCCTGCACCGGCCTCCAGTGCAGTGATGGCCCAGTGAGCCTTCTAGATTTTTCCGATGCACATTCAGTTTGGGCAACGCCGGCTTCAAAAGCTTAGCTAGTCGGAGAACTGAAATCTTTTTCCTAGAAGAAGGATGACTTTTACATTTTTGAAAATAAGTGCCAATTAGATGTCAAAGCCCAGGAGGAGGGCAAACAGCCCGGTTTCCAGTTCTGCGATCAAAGACAATGATTAGTGGCTTAGATGAGAAGCTGCGCCCTGATTGGGACCCTCAGCTTACAAAAGTGTGACTAATGACTGCTAGGAAATGTTAGACATCTGAAATTCAAATGCACAAATAAAAGTAAAACACGTTCACATCCAAATTATGGGAGTACAGCAGGTGTCACAGACATGACTCCAAGAGACTAGCATCAATAATTCAACATAAATAATAGCCAGCTTTATTCATAAATTCATTAATTTACTTTAAATTTGTTAATATGCCTTCAAGGTATCTATAGTTCCCATGTAAAGTAGCAATTCTCAAGCTTTGGTGAACATAAATCCCTTAAAGGAGCTTGTTAAAATATATATCCAGGCTTTTCCTGTAGAGATTGATGTGCCGAGTCGGGGATTAGCCCAGGATTTTAACAAGAGCCCTAGGTGAATGGGAAACGTGTTAGCAGGTTAACCTTTGAAAACCAAACACTTAAGCACTGCTGACCAACTGCTCTCGCCCCCTGTCCCCCCAAACCTCTTTACCGCTGCTTCTTCAGCCAACATTTCCATTTAACTGCACAGCGGATCAATGCTCATTGAGTCAGTTAACACAGCACACCCTTTTCCAGAGCCGTGGACACCGTAACAAGATTCACTAAAATTGAATTTTAAAAAATAAATATTGATTGCAAGCATTCAGATGGCAGACTAACAAAGGGTGGTTCTCTGGTCCCATGATGCATGAACATGCCCATGCAAATCAAATGCATTGGGAGATGCATTAAATTTCACCCCCTGGATTTCTGCCTACAGGACAATATAGTAAGAGTGGGAGTGGACACTTGTCATCCTTTTAGGTCACACAATACTTGTTCAGTTCTATTCCACTACTGGGCAATTTCCCCCCTTATGCATGTTACCAACATTGAAACGAGGAGAGCCAAGGAGCAAGACTTTCACCGGGAAGAAGGAAGCACCATAAAAACACAGCAGGCAGAGAGAGGTGGGTGGGCCAGTGGGGAGAGATGCCCAGCTTTCCAAGGCAGCCGGGGTGGAGATGACAGGGCCGTTACCCTCCCCAGCACAGGTGTAGCGAGCCAGGGGCCGCGTCCTTCCCAGGCTGTAACCAGCTCCATAGGGAAGTCCGGCACTGCCCTCTGGGACTGCTCCTGTCCAACCCCAGCCCCCACTCCCTTCCATAGGGTCTGTGAACTACAGTATTCTTCAATTAACGCCTCTCCGCCTGAACTAGCTGGCGTGGGTTCTGTTGCTTTCTACTACGAATCCTGATAGAGAACAGTAATTGCCTGTCTCGTCATCATTCATTCTTTATCTGAAAAGTCATCACATCTACTTTGCTGAGGGTTTTTTTTTTTTTAGTATAAACATATAATTAGTAAAAAGCATTCCTTTTGTATATTTAAAAGGAAGCCTTTTTAAGCTAGATTTGGGGACCCAGATCCCTAGCCTTCAGTTTCGGTGACCAGCCCCCGCCCAGGACCAGCTTACACACTGGCCAGGATCAGCCCGAGGCAGATTCGACCACATCAGCACTGTTTCTTCGGTTCATGCAGGAGCAGGTGCTGAGACTTGTTGGTGTGTTGAATGTATTCATTCTGGATCGCGTAAGCAAAGACCTTGGGCCTCTGTCTTGCAGTCAGTTGTGAAAAGTGGAGGTTCCAAACAGTAGGCTCTTTTGAAAACAGTGGCTACAGAAGAAATTCAGAGTCCCACTTGTAACTTTAGATAAAAGACCGGGACTGAAGCTTTGACCTGTGCTGCCGAAATACCCACACGAGCAGCTTCACTGGTGGGAGTAACTTTGAATAAGTCTAAACAGCGATTGTTAGGAAGGAATGCCAATTCCTTACTCCTATGTTTACATCTTGTCAACCCGTTGGTCCCTCCCTTCATCTCTCTTTACTCCCTATTTTCCATGTATGTGATGGGCAGAGTAGGAGAGTGGGCCCATCAGCCCCTTCCTCTTGCTGTGAACTGACTAGTCCAGGAAGCAGGCATTTCTGCCTCACGTTTCAGCAGGAGAGGGTTGTGCAGAGGTCTGGACCGGGTGGAGAAGTTCCTTCCACCTCCACAGAGAAGGGGCAGCTGGCCCACTGTCATCGCAGGTGTGCAGCTGTGTGCTCTGAGCTGGTTTATCAGTGACAAACGCCAAGATTGGCTTTGCAGCTGCTAGACTCCTGGGTTTTTCTCCCTCTCAACTGCCTCCTCACCCGGGGGGGGGGGGGGGGGTGGAGAAAAGGAACTACTTACCAAACCTCAAAACCTTTATATTCTTATATCTTTCTCTAGTTTCATCCCTATCTAGCCAACTCCTGGCAACTGATCCCGTGACATCCTTCATTTAACTGAAATGTTCCTGTAAGTTCCCTTAGCCACAGGGCTTTGATGATCCTCTGCAGGGCACGATGCCATAGAAAAACGTCTTTCTGGGGAACCCATTCTCTGACCAGTTCAGCTATCAATAGATATTTCCTTATCTGTTAAAGCTTTGCTCCTCGTAGCACCTTGGCCCTCACCTTCCTTGAGTTTTTTTTCCCCCTATTTAAAAACCAGAAGTCTAACCACAATTCGTCCGGGGCTGTGCGCATCCGCATCTCACTGCCCCTCCCCGTGATGGCGGAGGCGGTAAGGCAGCTTTCCAGGTTCTTCTCATGCGTTCGCCATTATTGGTTACAACGAGGAGCAGCTGAGAATGACCAGTGCAAGGCCCCGGTCCAGGATGTAAACGTCATCAAATAATGCTGTTTGATTCCTTACCCTTTCCTAGTAAGTGGACAACTCAGAAGGGGTTACCGCCGGAGTCTGTTCTGGCATCAATGGGCCTCTCATTCGAACGATTTTAAAGGTGACTTTTCTGCAATAGTGGCCGTAAACATGGCACAGAACCGTGCAGGAAACAGAGAAAGCTCCCCGTGAAGCTCAGGCTAGCACGGAGGTTATTTTTGCTCATTTCGCCTCACCCTTGTCTCAGGTGCGGTTATTGATCTAGATGAGAAAGGCAAGATCGCCCTCTGCTGCCTGGAATTAAAATAGCATTTAATTTTTCCCGGCGGCACATCCGTTGAGTAAAGCCTTATAACCAGTAGCCAGTCTCCTTTCACTAAAGGAGTTCTGGCATCACTTGAGATTTAGAAGGCACTTTGAGATACTGAGGACTCCAAGAAGTCATAACCTGAAGAAATTGGTTTACCCAAGTCGCTCCCAGAATGACTGTCTTTAAGAGCCTGTAGGAAACACGACTTCCTATTTTCAAAGCCAACAAATAACTGTTATTTCACACAGGCCGCTGTGAATCTAGGTGCAATCATCTGTCCGTCCTCGGATGGCACCATCCTTGGTCAACCAACCCTTGGTTCTAGTTCTCCCCCGGTTCCCCAGACGCCCCGCCTCCTGTCCCCACTTCTGCCCCCACGCCTCTGCCAGGTCCAGTCACGCCTGCTTTCTTGAACCTCTTCTCTCAGCTCCTTCCTCACTCACCACAGCCCCCAATTTCATCCCGGCCCTCATTTCTGACCTGCCTCCCCAGACCCCACAGACTCTGTGCTTCTGTCCACCCAGTGACCCCTAGACTGGGAAGTGCATGAGGGCGGGAGTCTTGTCTGCCGTCCCCACTGCCTCGTATGTCACCTCCCGTTCCACAGATGGAGCCCGACCCACCCCCAAACGCACCGCCTTCAGAGCGAACTGTCAAATCCAACAGAGAGGATCTTTGGTCTTCGGCAAGAACCACGTCGGTGGTGTGGAAAGAGCTGAAGTCAGGGTACACGAGGACACAGAACGCCGAGGGACAGAAAAGAGAGTGCTTTTGGGTTGACAGCGAGAAGGCCACGAGGAGAGGAGTGGACGGTAGAGAAGGGATAACTGTTGGAGCGAAGCTGTAGGGGAGCAGATAAAAACATTACTCCTAAAACTCACTGACTTCTCGTAACAGTTCCAGGAAGGAGGCATTTTTCAATGAATAAGAGGTTCAGAGAAATTAAACAGATCTAACTGGTGACAGGATATGAACCGAACTCTGTTTCCAAAGTTCACCCCCTTGCCTCTGTAGCCCACTGTCTCCCACGGGGCCAGGGGCTCGGAAGAACGGTTGCCCTGAGAAGCAACAGGGGAAGGAAGGGGACTAAGCGCAAGGGCGTTGTCTGAAAGTCTGCACAAGGAGCAGTTAGCCCCTGTCTGAATCCCTGCCCTGTGCCAGCAGGTGGATTGTCCCACCGTGCACCCCCCACCCCAAGACCCTTGGGTTTACTCTCTGGAGAGAGGGGCTGTGACCTGGGACAGCAGTCTGGGCACATGAGGGGGAGGTGCTGTTTTGGCATACTGAAAAGATCCCCCCCTCCCCAAGCCCTCTTTCCTAATGTAAAATCGAAATGTCACAGGCTTACCATCCAGGGAGAGTGGAAGAAATGGCTACAGGAAAGACGTCTAAACTTTGGGGGGCGGGGGCGGTGAAAGACAGGTGACATGAAGGGACTGCGGATAGGAATGGATTCCTCACAGAAATGCTAAAAGGTAGAGGAAAATGGGAGCAACGTCTTCCAAGTTCTGAGGGAAAAAAATTTCAACCAACAATCCTATACCCTGCATCCCTGTTTGAAAAGCCACTGGAAAATCCTGTTCACCAACATGAAATAGTGAACAGAGAAAAAGGAAGACATGGAATCCAGGAAAGAGGCCTGAACAGGGAAGTGAGGTAAAGGCTAACGGAGGTGAGTGCTGCCACACACCCCAGGTGGAAGGTTCTAGAAGGGTCTTAGAGATAAATGAAATTAGAAAATTGTCTGTCAGATTTGGTTGACAGATGATAATTATGTGCAGGGATGGAGGTGCCAACAAACCTTATTATGGCAATCATTTCACAATATTTATGTGTATCAAATCATCATACTGTATACCTTCAACTTACATGCCATGTGTCAATAGTATCATAATAAAGCTAGAAAAAAGAAAGCATTTGGCTTTTGGAAGAACTATAATGAAAGGTATCAAAGAGCCATTCAAGTCAGATATTCACAGAAAATATTTTACAAGGGATAATTTTTAAGTCCAATAAAAGCAAAAAAAAAAAAAAGTTGCACTAAAAATCATAGAATACTATTTGATTTAGAGCATCATATTTATGGACATAGCAACAAGGGCAGCTAGTATGAATATTTAACAAAGGGAAGATGTCATATTAGAAGGATGGAGGAAAAGAAATCAGGGAATGTGAACTGAAATCCTCATCTTCGCAGTCAATAGAGCGTCTGAAAGGGAAGAATCAAAAACAGGAACAGAGGCCCACACCAGCGGCGGCAGAAGTGGCTGCCTGGGACCCTGGTAATCAGAGCAGGGTCTCAAGGACAAGAGACTGGTTTTCTGAAGTTTACTATTTCCCTTTAAGGCAGAAGAGAGAAGGCAAGTCAGAGAGGGAAACGAGCGCCTTCTCCCCGAAGTGTGCTCCTCAGCAGCAACCAGGAGCCTCTCAGACCCACGGAATGCGAGTCTGCGTTTCCGTCTCCTGGGTACTCCCAGCACAATTGCAGAAGCACCGGTGTAGCGGTCCCAGTGCTCATGCAGGTGTCCGTCGCTGTAGGAAAGGTGAGGAAGTGAAGTGAGGGGATGCACTGGGCACATGGTGATCAGGGGGTTCAAGTGTGACCTCAGGTCCCATTTGAGGTCCTTCCCCCTTCCCCTTGCCTACACTGCCTTCACCCAACTGCTCTGTCCTCCTGACCTAATCCATCTTTACAGATTTGGGGTTTGGTACCTATTTTACACATTTTGGTGCCTACTTTGTTTGGGGTACCTGTTTTTTAATTTACCAAACCTGCCTTTACAGAATTTATCACATGGTGGCTGTAACTTCGCTGTCGTTGTTTTCAAACTGTTCCTATATGTTTAATTATGAAGTTAACTCTCAATAGGCTTGATGCCCAATAAAGGCTTAGCAGTTGGGGTCTTTTAATTGTTACACGCCTGAACAGAACAGATGAGTAAGTCAGTAAATAGAACAAGCATTGCCTTCCAGAAAAGAAGGAAAAGCAAGCAAAAGACTACAGAGCAAAGAGCTTTGAAGGGATAAGCCCAGACTGTAGGAGCCTTCAGCAGGGGGTCCCTTAAAGCTCCCGCTGGAAGCAAGGGGTGAGCTGAGCAGGTGGCTGCTACACAGAGGGTTCTCTGGTTCTCAGTTCTGCCAACCTCCGTCTTTACTATTCACTCTATCTTCTGTATCTTTAAAGTTGAAAGATTTATAACGCTTCTTTGACTGGCTCAAGAAAATTGTTAATATATCGTATAAGCCATGTGCTACTGTAAGTATAAAAATAGGTAAGAAAAATCAGGCTAAAACCATACTTGGTCTTTGGGCTACAAAATTATTCTGTAATATGAATTTCTTTAAACTGAAGAAAAATCCAAACGAAGATATTGTGAATTTTAGGTTAAATAAAATACACTGTTTTAAAATGATTCTGACTTGATGTTCATGACTCTGGTATCATGACTTGATTTAAATATAGCTTCCCTCAAGATACACATAAAAATTAATCACAAACCTATCAAAGACTAAGTCTTAAGACAGTCAGAAGCAAGGCTTAATTATGAAATTTCAAAATAAATCCCTGATTAAAGATCATATCTCCTTTATTAAAGTGAGGATTAATCTACGCAAATTCGCTTTGCTTTTTCAGTGACCCTTGCACACACACTATCGGGGTTATTAGAAAACTGCCAAGATGTTACCTTTTAAAAATTATTATATTAAAGAGAAATTTATATATAGCTACGCAAGAAATTCCTTATTTTGTGGCATTCTCTCAACCACCATTCACTGGTAGAAAAATTCAAAAACTATCCCTTAAGAGAGAATATGAAATTTGTATAACAAGAGACAAAATGGCCCAGAACAGTGGTTTTAATTGTTGAAAGGTTTATATCCAAAAAGAAGTGACATAAAAGCGCCACTCCGAAGACACCATCCTGCCACTGGTAAGCAGGCGCCCAAGCTCCTATCCCAGTTAGAGAACAGCACACATTGGAGAGTTGCTCCCCTCCACCCACCTAACATGTCTGCTATAAAAAAAAACATTAAAGGTAAAACATAAATTGAAGTTTTTATTTTTATACTGTAATCCAATTCTAATCTTTCTTTCACCTGAATCAAATTTGAAAAATTTTATTTTTCAACAGCATTCATTCACAAAACTGTTCTCCCTCATCACACTGAAGCAACCCTCGTGGTTTACGTCCAGTGCTCAGATAATTAAGGAATAAAATCATTTGCACATGCCTTTTAATGATCTCCTTCAGATACACATTATCTAAAACCTGTCCAGGTCAAAATCGTCCCTCCCCTGCCGTCACCTCAGCCGACCCTGCGGGACGCGGCTTGTCCTTCCCACTGAGCCAGTCACCCCGAGGGCGTCGCTAAAACTCCTCTTCCGCCTGCTTGCTGCGGCCCCGCCGGAGCTGCTGCAGCCGCGCGACGGTCTCGGACACGGTGCGCTCTCCGTGCACCTTGTTATCTCTCGTGCGGATGTTGACGGTGCCGCTGCTCTTCTCTTTCTCACCGACCACTGAAACAGAAGACAGTCGGGATCCTCAGACGGAAGGGCTCCCGTTGGGCACTCCAACAGAAATGATCCCGGGACCCCGCAGCCCCCCACCCTGTACAGCTTCTGATTCGAATGTACAGGCGACCATGCATCGCTGGGCAACTGATTTAAAAATCTATTCATTAAAGAAAACCAAACACTTCGTAACACCCAAAACGGCTGTGCTTGCTGAGTCACTTAGTTCAGCTGATGTGATACAAACTTAGCATATGAAGAAATGAAAGGTGAGGGGGAGAAAACTTTTAGACAAACCTTTAGAGATTCTTTTTCACACCGAAATTTTCCTTTCTTATTATCAACTGAACAAATTTAATACGTTTAAGAATCAGGACTAAAAGGAGCTAAACTGACAACCACAATTCTCTTAAGCCTAAGTCTCAAGATTTCAGAATTTTCCTACTTAGCATTTGGCAGCTTTTCTTTGGTAGTTCCCTCTCTTACCGAGGATGAAGTTATACTGTGCTAACTGTGCATTTCTGATCTTCTTATTTAATGTACAGCCTGGATCCAGATCGATGTCCACCATGAATTTAGCATCATGGAATTGTTGCCGTACCTATTTAAACAAAGATGGAAAATTCTTCAGATCTAAAATTAGAATTATATTTTGACCTTAAAAGATTTTATTTAACCTGTAATTTGGGTAGTCACGTCAGCATTAAAGATTAGTCTATAAGAGTAACTTAATAGAAAATATCAAGTTAGAGAAATAATAAGTAATTTTTCTTCAACAGTGATTTCCTTTTCGATTAAAAGCTTGCTGTGTCCCATCTCAGCCACGTCAAACAACTTCCTGCTTGCCCCTCGCTCACCAGCGAGCTCCTCCTGCAGTGTGCTGAGCACCCCCAGCTAATCACTGAAAGCAAGCAGGGAACAGGTTTTTCCCATTCCCAGGGGTCTGATGGGGGATACAAGCATAAAAATGATGGGTTCCATCATCATATGACAAGGGAAATGAAATGAAAATACTGGATATTTTGATGGTTTAGGGAATGGACACATCACCAGGTTGTAATTCAACACCAGTAAATGAAACTATTTTTGTAGAGCTACGAATGAACTGAACTCGCTTTGATTGAACTGATCTTTAAATATGATGAAACAAATTTATTTGTTGATTTTTTTTTATATCATTAACTAACCATTAGGTTATTTTGTTCTTAATAAAATGTAGCCTCTTTTCTCCTAAGTCATCTTATGCCGAAAATCAGGCTAACAGCTGTTCTTTTCTCTTCACATCATTACATATACATGTGTCTTGAAAATCCACCCCCAAAAAAGGAGGGGAAAAAAAAAGCTTATTAAATGAGGGAGGCAGATAAAGGAGTTAGAGCCAAATATCTAATCAGAAAATCTTGAAATAAACTTCCAGGAATTTAAAGTTGGCAAACTACATTAGATATCATTATTATTATTATTTACTACATTTTTTCCCCTTTAACAATACCAATTCCACTTTATTGTCTCAAGTCTTTGTGTAGTAAGTAAACAATATTTTCAGTATTCCCCCCACCAAAAAAACGCTATATTATACTGTATGAATTCTAAATTAAATTAAACACACTAGATTAATTTTTCATCTACCTGTCAACCAGTTACCACAAGTATAACAAATGGGTTTTCATGCCTTAGCGGCCATTAACCAGTGAACCTGCTGGGATTTTATACGTATGCCAATTTCCAAGAGTTCTTATGTAGTTCATTAGAGCACCAGGACAAGACCACACTTTTCAACTGGAACCTACTTTAAGAATAAAGCACCAGTGTCTTAGTTGCTCAACCTGGGCCTTGTCCCATGTGAGCTGGGCTAGTCTACATTTGGGGAAGTGGCCCCATAATTACGACTATTTAATACCTCTGGTCTCTAGTCATTAAGCCTCAGTAGTAGCACCCCCTTCAGTGAATATAATAAAAAAAACAACATAAAATAAAAACCCACCCCTAAATAATTCCAAATGCCACTCCACTCCCAAAGGGGAGAAGGTCAGTACTGTTTCCAGCTGAGAAGTGAATTAACTGATATGAACCTTTTCCTACTGAATGAGTTTTCATAATGTATATAAGATAAAGTACAATGAATTAACCATAAAACATAGCTGATTCTCATCATTTATAACTAAGACTATAGTGTGCAGTAATAGGAATACAGGATGTCTGAGTACCTGGCTTATTAGCCAGTTTAATGTTCACTTATTTCTTAAAGACAGGTGAGACCTGAGTGCAAGTTATTTAGATGATCTGGAAACACGGTTTTGATGTTATAAGACTCCTCAACGATACTTAAGAATTTTGTCTGTTTTAACTAACCATTTTATTACTTTTAACTTGCAATTCTGAAACAATGCTTTTTAATAACGTAACTTTTAATAATTTAACATTCCTTAGTATAGAACTGTTGCTATAATGAAACAGACTGTCACCGTCTTTAGGGTGTGAAGAATGAAGGACTCTTTCTACATCTGTTAGACAGTTTTTTCGCAGATAGGGTAAAGCAGTGGTCTGGCGTGTCATTAACCTGAAGAAAAGTTTCAAACTGAAGAAATTTTAACTGAAAGTGAAGCAAAATTACTCTTTGAATCAAAGAGCAACTAGAGCAAGTTAAACTGCATTGTGCATTCGAATTTACATATCATACGGAGACATTCGCTATTTGTTAACAAAAAATAATAAAATATACCGGCGCACAAAAAGTACTGCCCCAACTATGTCTTCTGATCATGGAACCACACAGAAAAGCATTAAAGAGGTAATACAATCTATTCATGCTTACCACAGATTGAAAATAGTAACCCTTTTTTATATCATAAGCAGCTTGATTTACCAAGGATATAACTTACGGAATTTGAAAAGCCAAACAATGGATGTTAAATTGAAAGAAAAGTCATGCTTAAGGATTACCTTTTGGGCATATTCATCACATGTTGGTCCCACGGGAACTACCATTACCTGGCGAGGAGACAGCCAGAAGGGCCTTAAGAGGAAGTTAAAAATATTTAATGTGGATTTTCCTAAACAAGGATAGCATATTCATCGATGAGTCTACTCTTTCGTATCTTTTCCTGAAACATGCGAGGGACACTTTAAAAACATGGCTTTTCTTTTTCTTTCAATATGCAATAAAGACTAAAATAAAGGGAGATGAAGTCGCAGAAAACCCTAAATAAAAAAAATATGTAACTAAGGATTTTTCTTGCCAAGCAGAAGGCAAAGCAAATCAGGGGCAGAGAACATGCCTCCCACTTTGATACATTATGTAACAGACCACGAACTGGCTGCCACAGGGCTTAACAAGGTGCTGAAGGACCAAGCTTAGTGACCCGAGTTATTTTATTCAAAACGTTGTTTTGCTCATTGTTTTATTACTTATTCTTCCTGGTGGGACACAAACTGCGCCTTCAGTTTATTCAAGACCCACTTTGCAGGATTCAACAAATTGTAACTGACAGTAACTGGAGAAGGTATTCGGTAAAAATGACTGTGTTTTCACTTCTTATTAAATGACTCTCCCTTCGGGGTAGCTCAGGTGTCAAACCTGCCTGATGCCACCAACAGATTCGTGCTTCTTTCGATAGTGCCTATACCTTAAGTCATTGGGCTACATCAGGGAAAGGGCTGGAGGGGGCACTAAAACCCGCTCAAATCGTGGCCTTTCCCCCCACCACAGGTCTGGCAGAGCAGTTAGCTGAGGACCCCCCTATTCTCTAGACGTCACATAGAGAATGTTTCCCATATTTGATTTGATTCAGTGAAATGTAACTGAAAGCAGATTATCTTATTTCACTGGTAAGTATGACAAACTCCCTTTAACGTCTGAACCAACCAAATTATAAATGAAACTGAAATGATTGCAGAGCATGAGACAAAACAGGTCTACAAGACTTCACAGAAGCTCGGCATCAATAGCGTGGCTACGGCCGGCTCTGCGACCTTGTGCCGTCCTCAGCTGCCTTTGGACTTGCGGGCCCAGACCAAACTGCGTAGGAAGGAAAATGGCAGTCGTGCGCTCAGGTTTCCAGCAAAAACATAACCTTTTAAAAACAAGGCCCAAAAATGCTGATTGGTCTGGAGTCTGTACTCTCAATTTAAAAAATGTGTAGCTTCTAAAGGGTGTCAAAATACTTCCTTATTAGGACCAGCAATACTGAGCAAGCTGGGCCAAAGCCCACTCCTGTTCATGCAGACAAAAATATCAATGTTGCTTGAAAAGCAATCAAAATAACAAATATGCTTCTTACTGAATAATTCTTAATTAGAAAGTATTATATAACATTCAATAAATAGTGAAATAAAAATAATTACTCCCAACAAATATTCTTACAGCTAAAAAATTTGAGTTTTAATTGTGATTCCTTACTCCGTGAATACTTGTCATTAATTAGACGTGACTAAATGCAATCATTCTCCCTTTCCATCACATAATTAAGTTGGACAGTAGGCATTTCTTACAGCCAATTTACACTGTCCTACAGAAAAAGAAGGAAACAATAATGAAAATTACCATTTGCCCCCGTAGTTTTCAGTGAGGATAGCAATCATTCTTTCTACTGATCCCAAGATGGCTCTATGGACAATCACTGGCCTTTTTTTATCATCACCATCATGGCTAGGAAGAAAAAAAAAAAATTTTGTTTTCCATATATATGCATGCACACATAACTTTATTTCATATTATTTATTATATGTATATATACACACACACACACACACACACCATTATATGTCCTTGAAGAATATTCGGGACACTAGAAACTCACCTTACAAAAGTAAGATTAAATCTGATGGGCAACTGAAAATCCAGCTGGATCGTTGCACACTGGTGGTACCGACCAAGGGCATCTTTAATCTGTATGTCAATCTAAGGAGCAAAGATGGAGCTATTATAAGGTGTTGTCTATATTAAAGCTGAACTCAATTGTTGTATTAGGGCTAATTCTCCCCACCCCCTTTTTATAAAACTTAAAGTAATCTCTTCACCCAAAAATAAGTCACATTAGTCAAATATACTTCGGTACTGACCTTTGGACCATAGAAAGCTCCATCTCCAGGGTTTAATTCCCACTTTTCACCAAATTCATTCAAACTGTTTTCAAGTTGCTACAGATAAAGCAAAACTGATTTTAATTTTTGTTCCTCTGCAACGTCTCCTGGTCTAATTTGAGACTAAAAATACCATGACTACTTTCATGGGTCACTACTCTCTGCTGTTATCATTTTGCCCACTTAAACCTGCTCACACACAAACCCCTTTTCAAGGTTACAGCTTGATGACTGAAAACACATCCGAGTATTTCTATCATACAGAAAAGAAACTAGCTTACTCAGACCTAGGAACCATTTCCAATTTCCTTTTGCTTTCATCCATTTAAAGAGGCTTGGTTTTCTTACATTGCAGGGGGAAGCAACCTCTTCCAAACAGAATTCAAGCATGCTGAAAAACACCACTTACTTTCTCAGCTTGATTCCAGACTTCAATATCTCCAAGGAATTTTTCTGGGCGAGTAGACAGGTTCAATTTAAAAGAAAATCCAAATATGCTATATACTGTACGCAGAAAATCCAAACAGCCTTTTATTTCATCCTCAATCTTTAAATGAAAGAAAACAGCACAGCAGTAATTTTCCTCAACTGCCTTGACATTTCTTTCAACGTAGTTTATCCCACACGGTCTCCTACCTGCTCTATGGCGCAGAAGATGTGAGCATCGTCCTGCTGGAACCGCCGCACCCGCGTGAGTCCCGTGAGCGCTCCCGACAGCTCGTTCCTATGGAGCACCCCGAAATCAGCCAACCGCAGAGGCAGCTCTCGCCAGGATCTTGGGCGATGATCAAACATAAGGCTGGAAGAGAAAAGCAAAACCCACCAATATTTAATATAATAAAGCCACTTCTCTACTAGTATATGAAAGGCTGTCAAAAAGCCACTGAGTCCAAGTAGTTCAGACAAGCAACGTTTCTCAAATTCTGGGCTTCATACCACAATGTAGGCCCTGGCATAAATAAAACAGCAAACAAATTATAATACCGCCATCCAGAACTAAGGGAGAAGAACAAATGTATTCCCATAAGTCTGGAGTCACATCCTTGTGCTCAATATTTCCATTAATTTGAGAACTGCCTTTAAGGCTCATATTAAAACAAACAAATAAACAAAAAGACTTCGCTGGATACAAATCATGTATAACTGCAGAAAGGAAAGTCTGTGTTTTCTTTCGCTCCCCAATGTGCTTCAGTTCCCTGTTAGTCTGAAGGTGCTTCCAGTACTGTGAAGAATGAACTTGCTTGGTCTCCTGACCTACAACCCGGTTCCCATGGACATTCCTCTCTCACCTCTCTGCCCTGGGGGCCTTGCAATGGTGAGCTGGGCACAGAGCTACCTGGAGTCAAGGCTCTCCCTAGTTTTCCCCCAAGCTCTTGTGCATCCAGCTTTCAAGGATAGAAAGTGAGAAGAGCCCCAAGGCAAAGGCTTCCCAAGAATGTTAATTCATTAACATTAGGTTTTGATAGAACACATTTCTTAAAAAAAACGAAAAGAAAAAAACAAAACCTAGGGAAGTTGCTATACCCCACATCTAGGTCCCGTTTTATATTCCGTATGTTCACTGCTAATAATTACCCCAGTACCATTCGTTAATCTCTAAAGGTCTGAGGACCAAATCAGACATCGAAGAAATTATAACAACACAATAATCCTGCATTTAAATACTCTTCTGATTACATACTTTGTTTTAAGACCAAATCTTCCAAAGGAAGAAAAGCCATCTAGGACTCAATGCAGCATGAGAGAATCCTCAATAAACCCTCATCCTGTCCCAGGCCTAGGAATAAATGCAGCATGGGGGAACCCTCAACAGACACTCCAAGTGCTAAATACCAGTGCCCCGGGCAGTTCATGGGTTTCAGAGCAAACTGCTCCTTCTCCACCTCGAAGGAGAACATGTTCTCGCTGTAGTGCTGCCAGTGGCCCGAGGTCACCCACAGCCGGCTGTTGTAGATGTTTGGGGTGACCACCTCCTGGAATCCTCGTTTCCTATATTCACTCTGTTAGAAAACAAACAGAACACAGGTGTAGACATTAATGCTCATACTTCCGGTGGGAATAAAAATTTAAAGAGCAATTTTACACTCTAGAGTAAAGTTTAAGATGCACATATGTTATAATCTAGAAATTCTACTTGGCGGTACGTGCCAAAGAGGAAACTCTTGCACACGCATACAAGGAGGCTTGTCAAAAGGACCCGACTGCCGCACAATTAGTAATATGGGAAAATTAAAAACTATACCAGTGTCCGCCAGTAAAGGAATGGCACATTGTGGTAGTTATGTAATGGAACAATATGTGACGGCAATAAACTGGATCACAATTCTGACTGATTCACAATGAGACTCTGTGTGTGTAAATCTGAAACACACCAACAATTTAGGATACATATGCATGGGGTAGATGAACAATAACATGGACAAAAAGGATCCATGCTGGCTTCAGAAGAGCAGCTTCTTCTAGGAAAGGAGGGAAATGGATCAGAAAGTTGCCCAAAGGGGAGCTTGTTTTCCCCTTACTGTATGTATTACTGTAATTCAAACATAATCTATTGCAAATATGTGTTAAATTAGGTCTTGAGTATATGATGATGGTATTATTCTCTATAAACATATATTTTAAATACTTCATAATTTACAAAGAAAAAAAGCAAGGTAAAGACTAACTTGCTTTTTCAAGGAAAATATTAATGAATGGTCAAAAAGCACAGGGAGCTCCTGTGTAAGGATTACAAGTCCTAGTTCAAGGCTACCGGCTTCTCTGTGTACATATCCATGTATATGGACAAAATCATGTATTAGGAAGAAAGAAGTTTTAAAAAATTTTATGAGCCCTCAAGACTTCCATTTTTATTTATTCTTTTAAATGTTTCTTTTAAAAGAGATTATCTTTCCTTTTAGCAGACCTTATTTAATAATATCAATTTATGTCCTAAATCTACAGAAGAGAATAATGAATATGGTTTACCCTGATGAATTCAATAAGTGTATTATAAATGTACGCTCCCTTCGGCAGGAAAAAGCAACTTCCAGGGCTGAGTTCATGGAAGAAATACAGTTCTTGGTCCTGGATAAAAGAAAAACAAAGAATGCTTATACATGTATGTAACATCAACATAAACTTCAGTGTTCTTGAGTTCAGAATATGGTCATGATATCTCATATTTTAATTTGTGCCATCCCCGATTCAAAGAAAATGTGCCAACATTTTGGGGATGGAATTTAATGGCACTGAATTGCAGTTACTTTACAGCTCAGTTCCCTGCTCCCTACATTCCTGAATGCAGTCAAATTCATCAGGGTGACATGCAGCACAGGTCTCCGTTCTCTTCTATCCAGAGGGTGCTCTCATGGTTTTAATGCCTTGAAGCTCAAAGATCTGGGTGTTTTTAATTATTTTTTTCTAAAGTAGGAGTGGCAGAAGGAGACTTGGAAAATAGACACTGATAATGAAACAGAAAATGGAGATAAAGTTGGCTAACTCCAGGTCGTAGTGACTGAAATCAAGGGAGTGTGGCAGGGACACTGCTTCCTGTCAAGCTTCATAAGCCAGCAGCCAAGGATGCCTGGCAAAGAACAAACACAATGCAGAAAGAAATGTCATCCAAAACCTAACTTCCAGTTTGGAAAACACCCAGGGGTAGCGGGGCAAAGGAAATAACACCACAGAACCCAGCGGTGACTTTGTGTCACCTTGGACAACAAGTGTATTAATCTTTCTGGAACTCAGTTTCCACATCTTTAAAACAAGTAGGCAAGAGTAGGTGAATTTCCAAAGCATCTCTCAGCTCTATGAAACAGTGCTATACTTCTTTTACAGAAAATTCAAGGTCATCAGCATTTGTACTCAATAAAAGGAACAGTTAAAATGAATTTCTGTGCAATACTGAGCACACTCTAGAAGATAATGCAGACAATCAGTAATTTATGGCTTAAATAAAACAGTGCAATAATACTTATAAGCTATTACATTTCTTCAAAAGGAAATTTTTAATACACCTAAATAATACAGCTATATTGCAAATGAAAATAAACTCAGTCTAGACACATTACTGTTCTTTTTTAACATACCCTCCCAATTTTCCTATGATCTCGGTTTCTAGCTTCCTCTTGGAACTTCTCCCATTCTTTCAGCATTTTAGGGTCTGGGAATGAAATGCCATAAATTCTCTGGAGAGTCTCCATATCTGCTTTTCCTTCCCAGTATGTGGAGGAATTCTGAAAATAAGGATCAATCATGAAACAATATTCAAATTGGTAAATACCTCACTTATTTTAAGAGTCAGATGCTATTTCTCATAGTGACCTTATGAATCAAATTCATAGTAGCCCTTATACAAGAAAACAGCACAAAAGGTTCACGTGTAGTAAAGCATCTCATAGCTGCTCTGGGGGTGGAGCTAAAACAGCTGGGTTTACTGTGCAGCATGAAGCTTCTCCCTCAGAAAAGCCCCCCCTCCCCTCAACACCCACTCAGACCACAACTCCACAAACATGACTGACAGCACACACATCTTCACAAAGTGAATAAGCAAGAATGGAAAATAAACCAATGAAAAAATCTTGCCATCATTCCATTATTCTTATGATTTAAAGTGTATTTCACTAATTTCCCATAAACTATTTATGAACTAGTATAAACTGGCAGGATCAGGTTGGTTAACAGGAACAACATGGGGAATTACTACCTTAGACACACAAAGAGCAAGAGCACTCCGACAGTGAGTCTCCAAGCTCTCAGAGCCAAGATGGCCCCTAACTGCATGATTCTGGGAACCCCGCCCCCCCCACCCCCACCCCTGCCTCCACCCCGACGTGCTCTGGCAGAGAATGGCCAGTCAGCCACTGCTTGAGAGAATTTCTGCTAAAAATGGCATGAGAAAAAAATCCACCCAAAAGAAAACTGGTAAAGAGAGAAACCAATGAGTTTAAACATATATCTATACTACAGGAATACATTTATAAGGAGAGTCTTTAAAGTACATTCCTTACTTTGTGTATTTTCAAAGCCTTAATTTTGCCTGTGTGTCTGACATGAGGACCCCGGCAGAGGTCTATCAAGGGGCCGCACCTAAGATAAAATGAAAGAAATTTTAATAAAGACTTAAAATGTCATTTACACCAATTGCCTTTAAGGACATTTGATATTCTCACCTATAGACTGTGGTAGTTGGAGTATTTACTTTTTCATTCAATATCCGGCATTTGAATTTGTTGTACTGAAAATAGGAAAAATTATTTTTAAAAACCCTCCTTTAATTTTTACCTCTAAATACTATAGCTAAAATATAATTCGAAGTGCATCTTATCAAAGCATTATATGATTATAAATATGCCAGTATTTCATTTTGCAAACAAAGGCTAAATTTTTCTCAAGAGCAGGTTGAGAAAAATTTAACATTTGGTTGCAAAACTGTACACTAAACCCCTGTGTGATGCCTTCACATAACATTAATGAATGATATAAGGGTGGAAGCCACATGTTGGTTCAATTTACCTTAAACATTTCCAATAAAGTTTCCTTCTTAATTTCCAATCTTTCAAACGCTTGTTTTTCTTTAATGATTTTCTTACATAAAGTCTCTAAAGAAGAGAAATCATTGCTGGACACACCCCTGAAAGAGAAGAAAGTATGAAATTAATTTCTTTACCTTCCATTCCACTGGTTGCAGCTTCTTTAGAACACTTCAAGGGATTTAATATAAAAAATTAGACCATTGCATCATGTATTAGAGTTGTAAATAAACGTTTTCCAGAAATTATTTTAATAATTTGTATTTTCAGTGGCCTTGACCTTGGTCATCATGGAGACTGTTCCCACCAGTGAATCCTCCCTCCTGCTCTGTCACCAGACGTAAAGGGGAAGAGGACTGGCTTCGTTTTATTTCCCAATATACCTTCAGGCTCTACCCCCATCGACTGAGAACAAAGCTCTCACTAGGTCTCTATATCTTTGAAAATGACTACACACTTCATGTTTTAACAGTGGGAATGCCTGGTGACTATGCAGCAATAGCATTACATCATTCCTCCTTTATTAAAAACTCTAAAGATACCATCGGGATCTATGGTAAATCAGATTTTATGTTTCTTTATCCAATTACATAACTTACCCTTCTTCAAGGTACATGTCGTAATAGAATCCATTTTCTATTGGTGGACCATAACATAAACATCCGCCATAGACTCTTTCCATGGCTTCACCCATTATGTGAGCACTCGAGTGCCAATATACCTGAAAATTCAAAGAAAAATGAGAAGGCATGAGACTGGGCAAATGCGCTGTAAGTTAACGTGGTCATCTGAAAGAGACACATAAAATTTATTATAAATAAACCCAGACATAAAAATCTAAACTTACAAATCTACGAACTGCACAGTGATTCTATACAGAGCCACCATAATAATAGGATACTGATTTCCAAGGTATTTATAGTTTGTTTTCACTAAGTAAATTCAAATTAGCATCATTAATTAAATGGGATGGATTTTGTTCCCTGAAAACAACCGTCACTCACAATGTAACCATCTTCTTGACTGCAATGGCCCAGGGTCTTTAGAGTCAGTGCGCCCACCACCCATGTGCTGTGCTCTGCCTTTACTTAGCTGTGGAGCATCACTTAGAATCATATCCCCTTTTTCTTATTGGCCCCAAACAACTAAGGTGGTGAAACCTGACCCCACAACACAACTAGGAAAAACAAGGGCGAACATATGGGCGCTATAGTCAAATAGCAGTACTTGGTCTGAAGGCGGTCATTCACATGAGTCGTAATACATCCAAAGCAATGTTTTTAAGATTTAATAACAGTAAGGTAGCCACATGATTTTTAAAATCCTCTTTAAATACTTAAGGAATCCAGAACACATTTGAAAACCACTGATTTACATAAGTAAACCACTATCAATGAAACAAAACAAAACAACATATTTTATTTCTCTCTCTACAGTAGACCGTCATGAAGAAATAAGGAGAACACCTTGCCTTCATGTGCAGCTTGGTTTTTACAGTGCTTTCAGCAGACTTGCATTTTAAGATGAGGAAAAATATGGCAATCAACTTTCCAATATAAAAATACTTAAATATTCAAATTTGTTTATATATATACATATATGTCTTGCTTAAGTATTGATTAACATTGTAGAAAACAAGTTTTACTTCTTTAATCAATTTCTAATAAAATATTAGAATTTCCAGATTTCCCAATCCGAGTATCTAGTAGTGAAAATACATTTATTACACTTCACCTCTTGATTTTATACGGCAAGCACTTTTATTATGCTCCCTACATGAAAGACAAAAATGAAGATGTCAAATATGACGAGACATCAATAAGCTTCCGTCACCTACTGGCAGTGGTAATGAACTGGAAAAGAATGCAAATGAGAATCGTCATCCTGAAATTCAATAAATACTGAATAAAAACTTACTGCTTGAGCTTCCTCATCCTCAAACTTGAGAAGCTCCAAAGTACAATCTTCCTCCAGAGGACGGTCAAGGTCCCAGACAACTTTATTCACTTTAGCAATAACGGTGTTATCAGCCAGGCCTTGACTTGAAAAGAACAGAAAAATATTTTATTATATATTGACACTATATATATTATGTACATAATATATATCTTCTGAAATAAAATGGGAAAAACAATCCCAAAAATGTACTAATGTACCTAAGAACATAATTAGAAGATGCTGAAATTTCAAAACACTGTGACATTCATGCTTATTTAAACAGATACAACTCTGATAAACAAAGTAACCATTTTCAGTGGTCTGATTTAATTTTTATTTTCTCCAAATAATTTCTCCACAAAGCCAAGCTACTTAAGACTCCAATGGAAAAAGGGGGACGGGGTACTAAATAACTTCTCTGCCCAACCTCCTATCTGAAATATGTAATAGAATTTTTTTTTGAGGCACAATAAATTCTGCAAATGCCTAAGATGGTATCATTTATAATCCACAGGTAAAATAAAGGGCTATTCATACAAGGTTTTAATAGTATGGATAAAAATGTCATCTTGAACAGTCTACAGATCACCACACAAACTGTTGTCACAGGATGAGGTGGGGGACCACAGCAAGTGTGTGTAAAAGCCACAAGAGATCCGAGGAGGTGGAAGCAGCATAGGTCAGAGTGGTCTGGACAGGCTTTGAGGATCAAGTCATGAGCTGAGGGATCAAGATATGAACAGGAAGAAAGGAGACGAGATGGTACTCCAGGTGAGGGGATAGGCATGAACGCAAGGTGAGAAAGGTTCGGGAAGCTTCGTGGCTGGAGCAGAATTGAATAGTCAATCAGATAGTAGGTCTGGATGGGTCGCTAGAGAAATGACCGTCTACAATAGTCTGACAGCTCCACAAGAGCAGGTAACACTCTGTCCTGTGAAGGAAAAGTGTGCAGCTTGACACGGTCAGTCTTGAGATATACCACGAGAAGGCTTAAGCTCGCTGTAGTTGGTGTGCTGGGAGGTATTCAAGTTTATACAACCTCCCCATCTTGAGGGCAGAATAACAAACAGAAAGTATACAATAAATATGTATCCCATTTTCAATGTTCCCATTACATTTCCCTTAAGATTATACCCAATGTTTCCTGTCCTCCTGAGATCAAACAGAGCCAATAGCATATACACACATTTTGCAAAATATACATTGGATTTGGCAGAGAAATGTATTGTATCATTTGTTGTAAAGCAGTTTTCAGAAGACTACACAACTGATTAAAAAAGCCAACCATTATACTCTATATTCTTCAAGAAAAAATGATTTTTATCTTAGGGTCCAAAATGGTGCCATGAGATGCCAGCAGAATTATTTTGAAAATGAAGATTCAGATGGGCCTTACTGGATCATCTCAATTTTCCAAGGAAGTGATAAAATAATCCATACTTTAAGACTTAGAACAAAAACGCAACTCGAAAGAAAACCCTTTTGAAGCAAATGGAACATGCCTTCTTCTTCCCTTTCATGTTCATCACTAATCATCTGAACCTTTGAATGGCCTGTTATTGATGCTGTAATTTTTCACAGAACAAGAAGTTGTTCTGGACTTCTGTAAAAATGTCTTAAGTGCCCTAACTTGCAGATCAGTGACTTAACTCCAGCTCTATAGCTCATCAATGTCTTCTGCAATTCAATTCAAAAAATTATTTTCAGTTGGCCACCTGACAAATTACAATGAAAAATTTGAAGGACAATAATGTAGGATGTAGAGAAAAATTTGTGGACTAATAAGAACCTGAATTTTAATACCGACACAGCTACAATAACAGAGTGCAACAATGGAGGAATCTTTTCATCAAATGACCTTCAAAATCACCTCTAAAATGACAGATTAAACTGATATTTAAAGATATATCAAGTTATTTATGATCTCATATGGAAATTTGCTTGATATTACAACTTTCTTCTGTCCTTTGGAATAAAGTAGAAGTACTTTAGTTAGAAGCAGTGGTCAAATTAACTAAAACACTCCATTCTCTTTGTAAGACATACTAACCAATGTTCATGGCACACTGAAGATTCACGGCCCATAGGCCTACCTGCCTCTACTCCCTGCAGCTGCACAGTAGGCTTACCAATAATCAGCCAGGTTGATTCCCAAACATGTTTACTTGTTAGTTTTTGTCTTATATTCAACAATATGAAATTGACCATAATCAACCATTTTTGACAATCATATAATGATTTAATGTGGTTCAACTCAACATATAGTATAAATAAACAGACATAGAAATAAATAATAATACAATAAGGGAATTGTGGTTTCTATGAAAACCAAGTTGAATGTTTGGAAAAGCTTGGTAAAGTCAGACCATTAAAAAATATATTGTCAAGTTAGGTGTAGATGAAATAACTATATAAAAATATGGAAGGATTGTGTACTCAGATTGCTTCTCAAGTATGTAAAGATAGCATAAAACTCTAATTGGCATTGTATTCCAAAAAGCCTTGGAGATGTGTGTGTGTGTGTATACCGACAATTATTGAATAATATAAAGGGTGGGCAAAGTAGGTTTACAGTTGTAATGTAAATAATGCAATAATTAATAAATAGTAATAGAATAAACTGTTTTGCACACACACAACTATATACCTAATTTTGCCCACCCTGTATATTTATAGGTTGACAAACTTTTTCTGTAAAAAGCTATATACATATTTTATTTTATTATTATTTATATATATATTTTAGACTGTGCACTACACATGATCTCTGTTGCATATTCTTAGCTCCTGAGCTGTACTAAAACAAGGTAGGACCACAGTTTGCCAACAACTAGTATAAGATATATGCATCAATTTATGCTTTCCCAACTTTTATCATTTTGATAAACTGACCCAACTATTGACCCTAATATCCTATTAAAATTAAGAAAGCATTTCCTCTAGTACAAAGAATGCCTCTAATTCTCAGTTACTTCTTCCCAAGCCAATAAAAGTATTAAGTTTTAAGACCGGATATGGCCCTCCTTTGGATTTATAAAACTAACACATTTTTTTCATGTGTTATGTATTAGTTTCTTAATTTTCCCTGTGAGATGACCAACCTTCATTTAACTTCAAAACTGAGACATTTAAGTGAAAACAGGTGAGACACTATCTGCTTGGTTTTTGTGACGTTTATGATCAAGGTAGAAGAATTAATGATATAAAATCCTTCGTAAGATAAAACCAAGGTAGAGCCTCTAAGAAATGAACTTGGAATCTTCACTATAAAGCTCCACATTACTTTGATTTTGAAAAAATCCCAAATAATGTAAATTAAACATTAAAACCATTGAACAGTAACAAAAAATGTTTTGGAGATAAAACTTGGCAAAATAATTTTTTAAAAGTTTAATTACAAACGACAGAAGATCTAAACAGATGCAGCTTATACCTAATTCCACAAGCAATTTGATATGGTGTCGTTTTCCAGGACTCCGCATTGACCTGTTTGCCATCGGGCAGAGTGACTGTAATTGGCTTGCTATCTTTCTCTGCTTTTTCTGCCAGAATGGCTTCGTGTTCTGCTTTCAGTTTATTATACATCTCAAGACGCGTGTTAATATATTCAGGCCAAGGATTCAACTGCAAGGCAACAAATAAAATAACTGATCAGTAAATACTTGCTTTCTTCATTAGAAACGGGAAATAATAAAAGCAGACAATACAACACCACATGATTACTAATACAATGTAGTAAATGCATTGCTAAAATCAACAAGCATTACCTTAATGCTGTCCTAAATAAAAGTAAAAAAAGAAATTAAATGCTCTTGTTATTTTAAGACATTTTTTTTAAATAGAAGAGTATAAATAACAACAAATACTCAGCTGCCAACATCCTAAATCAACAAGTATCAATACCACCATTTTGCTATTATTTGCATAAGGAAATTTTTTTAAGATGGTCTCTTAACTTTTCTAATTAAACACCCTTACAGGTATAACCATAAACAATACTGGAAATAAAAACTGGCTGGCTTTTCCATTTTGTTTCAATTTTGTTCAAGGGACAATCTGTGAAGCTGGTCAGACTATATGTCCACTCATAATTTCTAACTAACCAACTATAAATTTATTTGACTTAAGGGCTCCCATTCAAGGGAAATACTTACTAAATTCAAAGAAGCCATGATCTTTGAGTATTTATTTTGTGGGAGTATTTAATTAGCAAATATAAGAAAACAGCACAATACTACTGTCTCTAATACATTATATAACCAAAATGTTTTATATAAAACACCTACTCAGGTTCCCAAAAGTTTGACAAAGAAAGAAAAAGAGAAATGATAATCAGAAATTTGGCTTTCTCTACTGATAAAGACTTGGTCTTTCAAAAAGCAGGTCATGAATCTGTGGTCATAAAATAGTCAAACACTCTAATATACATAATTTACAACCTTCAAATGAAAGTAACATGGGTATTAACAGCTACAGACAAAAGCAAAGAGATGGCTTAATTTTACCATAAGTTTCTATCTTCACATCAATTTAAATCAATCAGCTATAACAGTTTATTCAAATATATGCTTTAAAACTTAGTTGAAATGCTACCCAAAATTATACATATAATATATACCAACATAACACACTTAATCTGAATTAAGTACAAGCTAGTTCCTAACCCTTGGTGGTCATAGTTACCCACTGTCAACCTCAGAGGTTAGTATCTCCCTAAATGCCATAGTAAAAACATAGCCCGCCATATCATTAAAAGTATTTTTTCAGACTGTCTGAATATAACTTATTAAAACAGTAAGTTTCTCATGTTAAGTAGTATGTTTTTCCTTACACAATATTTCCTCCTCATTTCAATCATAATTGTTCTCAGCCTTTACCTTTGGAAGTGGAGGAAGCACCCTAATCTCTTCACAAGTTTCCCCTTTTCTTTGTCTAGTCAAGCCGGTGCCCTTTATGAGCATTTCATTCATTCATCCCAGGAGTGTAGAACCCTGGATGGTAACACCCCAGGGAGTCAACTAAAAGCTCACAGCCTGTCACTACAGCCGCACACTCTGAACCCCGCAGGCTGACTGAGGCACAGCACCTGGCCCTACCTGCTTGGAATACAGTCCCACCCACGCAGAGGGCCCTCTGTATCTGACTGCAGTTCCTCTCCATATCCACTTGGCACTTCCTAGTCGGACGACCTTAGGGTCAAACGCCACTTATTCAACGTTCATGGAGCTGATTCTCTCCGTGGCGGGTCCCGGAAATGCAGAGAAGACCTACACATTGCGCTTCTAGAGTGATGTACATGAACGTGGAGCACAGAGGAGGAGGAAAGGCCTGGGACATCTCACTGCACACTTTTTCCCAGACAGATCATTTAAAAATATGTGGAATCACATGTCACACTTAGCATTTTTGATTCAGAAAAGCCCTAATTATACCCTTTGTTTCCTATATCCAGGCTAATTCTCACGCCAGGACAGAACACCATGTACTACTGTATTGAATTATAAAACAGAAATTAGGGAACATAGGCATTTTTCTATACACTCGCAAATTTTAAAGTTCATAATCAATATTTTCTCTCACAATTACAGTGAGATGTTATGGACAAAACATAAGAGAAAAGATCAGGCAGGGCCCGAAGCAACACTGAGTGATTCCTGATTACCAGCAAACTTACCCTTAGGTAAATGAAGCACTGTCAATTTAGCAACGCAGCCTTTATAAAGGCAGTTCTTAAAGCTAGTTTATTGTGCTCTAGCATACTCCTTAAAAGCCTATTCCTTTGTTCTTCTGCATTCCGGTAGTTTTTTTCTCTAAAGAGTCTCTAATAAAATAGTTGCAATGACTGAAACAAAAGTAAAGCACAGTTCACGGCAGTTCAACTTCAAAAATAAAGCAGGAAGACAAGCTTAACTGCCTCCTAAAGCAGAACGCCCAGGACGCGGGCTGATTCTGGGCCGACTTTTGAAAAGCCAGTTCCTTTCAGTCTGAGCAGGGGCACACAAAGCATTTTCTCTGCACTCGAGAGGCCTCAAGATCTGTCCTGGTTTAAAACCAAACTCGGGAAGCAGGTCCAGGTGGAAACAGTGTGAATGGGGTCAAGAAGGGGGCTTCCTTGGTTTCTTTTGTATTCAGTATAAGCTCAAACACCAAATCTCTCCCCGTTAACTGCTCGTTGAATGAAATGATCAGACAGGTACCTAGCATCCCATCAGGCAACGGAGTCATTACAGTCCCCTTCTCTCCAACTGCTGTTCTCTGATTTGATCTAACCCCTCAGGTTACCTCATGATTACATCTCAGTCGTTTCCCTTTTTCAATAACAAATAATTGCAAGCCTCTCTTTCCCTCCCAGGCTTTCCTAATTCTTCTGATTTTTCCATCAAGTCCGTCTTACAATTCCATGTAAACCATGCGATTCTTACACAGGACCAGCCTGAGACAGCTCTCTGCCACCTGTCGGACCTGATAACAGAACCCTGAAACATTTACCTCCGCTCGACCTCCATCTCCAGACCCTTCCTTGTTCTTCCTCTTGCCTTCTTCCTTTCGCTTCTCTTCACCAGTACCTACCTGAATAAGCAGAAATAAAGGTTTTATATTTTCATTGACTTCGACACCCCTTCATGCTGTCCCCAGGAAAGTTTAGACAATCTTATTTTAGTATCTATTTTTTTTAAAGTGAAAATCTGATTTTGAAAGACTAGAAAACCTGACCACCGGCAAAGACAAGTCAACAACTTACAATAAAATAAAGACAGGTCCTAAAGAAGTAGAGGAGTTACTTGATAAAATTCAAGTCCTCACATTTATTTTGCCTGTTCCCATGACTCTTGCTTCAGGTTTACAAGGACATATACTGAACACGTAGCCACAAATAAGCATGTGATATATTCAGTAAAAATATTTTCAGAAAAAGAAATCAGTGCAATATATATCCACTCATTCCACAAGCACTACTCAGAGCCTCTATGTTCATGTTTCTTTTTTTTAACCTGCAGAAGAAGCAAACACAAGGCCCAATCTCTGTCATGTGCAAACTTAATCTCTCCAGGGAAACTAAGGCATACGTGTGTGGAAAACTCCTGGAGGGGAAAATAACCCAGTTGCAACACTCGTCGTCGTCGTCGGCAGCCGTCCGTCTCGAGAGACGATGGTGTAGCTTCTTAAGAGTCTATCTGCACCGCCGAGAATGGCTGTGCCGTCCAACTCGGGAGTGACACGGTATCTGTCTCCTCCCGTGTTGAATCGACATCTTGCGATGACGCTGGAGTGTCCTCTCCAGTGAAGCTGAAGCTACAGAGCCTGGGCAGGGTGATATGGAGGGTCTGCTGTTGCCCGTGCAGCAGACCCCCCCCTCTCTTCGCAGCTGAAGGGTCCAAGGGAAAGACGGAGTCAATACAGCTTGGCTTCAGGTGCGCCGCAGGAGTTGCCGGTGTTGACTACAACGTCAAACCGCCTTGGGGACTCCGGCTCCGGATTTTCTGTCGGGGTTTACTCCCTTAGCCTTTCCCCTGAAGAGGTATGCCGCAAGGCAGCGGAGGTTTTTTGGAGTCAGAGTTTTCCTTCTCTGATGTGCCCTGACTGGAAGATCGAACCAGCGACACTTAGCTCGCAGGCCGACACTCAATCCACTGAGCCAAACCTGTTAAATAAGCGAGGACAACAGTCAGTGTTAGTTAGGGCTTTCGAGAAGATTCCAACAGGCTGGATGTGGAGAACGGAGGGCATGTCTTCTAGGTGCACACATAAACGCATTGTCAGAAATGTTCAAAAGAGAAGGCCTGTGACAGCCAGAGAGTCAGAGGGACAAACAGACTAAACAAGGCTAAAGCTGGATCGTTTTAGGAAATAATAAAAGTTCAGGCAAACTAGGACTTAGGCAGAAGCAAGTACTAAAAGTTACCATAAGAAATGTGGACTTCCATGAGAAGCACACGGCACCATAAGACGTTTTAAAGCAGGAAGTCCTGTGCCAAAAGGCAACCACAGCAGAGCAGGTCTACACCAGTGGATCTCAACCAGAAGCTATGCGCCCCGCCCCCCGCACCCGCCCGTGGACATCGGGCAATGTCTGGAGACATTTTTGGTTGTCACAACTTGGGGGGTGGATAGAGGCCCGGGATGCTGCTAAACATCCAACAACACACAGAAGAGCCCTGCAACAAACAACTCTCCAGTCCACACGTCAACAGTGTTGAGGCTGAGAAACCCTGAACTACATGACAGGATATTGTGAAAAGGATTTTCCCAGAAATGCATCCCCCCCTTCCCTGTGACTGCTCAGACAGAAACATTCTAGAGCAAACTGCACTACACGAAGCTTCACAATTTGCAAAGTTCTTCCACAACCATATCTGATAATTCATAGCAACCTCGTGAGGGGGCTATTTTATTATTATTATTATTCCCATTTTATAGATAAGATTGAGTTGGAAAAAGTCAGATGATTTTTCTTGGTTCACACTGACATGTAAGTGGCAGGAAAGACATCTACCCAGGTGTGGACAGTGGCCAACTCTAAGGAGTTGTGCTCATCAGTAGTGAAGAAGTTTTGCGGATGGGACTAGGGATATGAAGGGGAGACTCTATTACAGTTTTGTACGTTTATGTTTAGGGGGTAAGTGTTTTTGAGGTACAGTAGTCCCTCTATCGCGGTTCACTTATCACGGCCTCACTGTATCACGGGATTTTTTAAAATATCATATTTAATTATTTATCGCGGATTTTTCGCTATATTGCGGGGTTTTGTGGTACTGTACAGTAAATACTAAGATAAATGTTAAGGGTCCTACTTTGCAGATTTTCACCTATCATAGGGGGGTCACGATAAGTGAGGGATCACTGTACTTTCCTATACAATTCACCAACATAAAGTATACAATTCAATGATTTTTAGTGTATTCACAGTTGTGCAACTGTCACCACAATCAATCTAGAACATTCCCATCACCCCTGAAGGGAACCCGGTGCCCATCAGCAGTCATTGCCCGTCACTCTAGCATCTCCCTTCCCCGGCACCTGGCAGCCACTAATGTGCTGTCTCTATGGATTTCCATATTCTAAACATTTTAAAATATGTGGTCTTTGGTGACTGGCCTACTTTACTTAGCGTGATTTCAAGACCATTTGTGTTATATGTTTCAATATTTCCTTCCTTTTTATTGCCAAGTAATATTCCACTGTTTACTTATCCATTTAACAGTTGGACATTTTGCATGCTCTTTTGAATTGTATAAGACATATTACTTGTATAATTTAATAAGTAAATGACTCTTAATTTCAGGCTGAGCTAAAACTTCCCCTACTCTGGGATTCTGCATTTAACAAACTTTTTAAGTTCATTTACAGTCAACAGATGGATAATGAACATAATTTCAGTCCATTCTAATCAAGTACTAACCTAAAGGGTTACAGGCTCCCTATATGCCTTTGCTATACTAAAGATGTAACTACTCGAGTGAACTAGGTAAGAGAAGGGGTGAAAACTAATTGCAGGTCTGTCTGTGCAGGTTTAAAATGGAAAAAGAATGAATTCTCTTTTTCTGATAAAATGCTTTTGGTTTTGGTCATACAGATATTTGTCAAGTGAGTAAGAGTAGTAGAAAAGAGGGAGAGAATTAACAAAGGTTTTCTGTATTCCAAATATCTCTCCATTTCACAAGTGAGAATCCTGGCTCGAGGAGGGCAATCCGCCCACTAGTATGCAGGTTCTAAGCTGTAGAGCTGGGACATTAAAATGGGTCTCTCGGAACCCTGAGGCCCATCTGTCTTAGCTATGATTGTTCTCAATTTCCAATAAAAACAGAACAAAAATATGTGAGTTTATGTATTACATATTTATGTAAAAGCAATCTAAAATTTCAACCCAGAAGCTGGGACACAGAACCAAATTATAAAGGAAAGCTACAGAATTATCTTCCTCAGGGTTATTTAGGAGTTAGTGTACTTTAAATCCAAACCCTGACACTGACAGCTGGGACAGGTACTTCCTGGGAATCCAATGATTTCATGGAGTATCTGTCCTTAACTTGTTTCCAGGCACGTGACAGGAGGCAGGACAGCACTGCGGTTGGGAGTACCGGCTACAGAATACTGGGTCTGAGTAAGTTACTCACTGTTTCTTCTCTTGTTTCCTCATCTGCACAGTGGGAATAACAAAACCCTGTTCATAGATATTTTGAGAACTGAACAAGTTAATGCATGTAACATAGTGCCAGATCCCATAGTTAGCACTCAAAAAATATTAGGTGTTGTGCAATTATAATTATAGAAGGGAGAAAGAGTATATTTAATAGTCATATATCACCTCCAATTAAAAATGGCATAGCAGAATATTTACACATGGAAAGTTGACTGTAGACTATTAAACGAAAAAAAGTTACAAAATAGTAATGATATACCATTTTTAAGTGAAAAGAATATGAATGGGAAAAAATCTATAAACAGGCACCATTTATCACTTTAGTTAATTGAGTTTAGAATTTAATTTAATTTAGAATGGGCACATATGCATTTTTCCCATTCAATCTCTGTGTTAGAGGACATACTCATTTTACTGATGAGAACATTGTGGCTTTTAAGTGACCTGTCCTGTCAGAGCTGAGCTGAGTCTTCTTTAACAGAATACCTCATCTCTCATCTGGACAATGACAGCAGCCTCCTGCCTGGGGCTTCCCCACTTTCCAATGCACCTTGCATTCCAATGCGGGTATGATCTCTAAAGCTACAATTCACATCTATTCCTTCCTTGCTTAAAAACTTTCACTTGCAGAAAACAATTTCAACTATTCTTGGTTGCCCAAGATGCTTCTGATTACGGTGGCTCCCCCTTTGGGCACGTATCTTACCAGCAACCCTACAGATGATTCATTCACTCATTCCCTTTTCACTGCCTTCCCCACCTTTACCTGGAAAGCCCTGCCCCGTCTGGTTTACCTGGGGAACTTATACTCATTCTTCCAAATTCAGTTCAAGGGAGCCCTCCCAAGCCGAATGGGCACTCCTGCTTCTGTCACCCCACGGCAAAATGGCTGTTTAGCTGTCTTTCACACACCAGCCTGTGAAGCCCTCAAGGCCAGGCTGGGCCCCATTCACCTTCCTAAGTGCATGGCCCAGCATGGAGAATGAACACTTGACATATATTTGTTAATCATTAAAATTTAAACAAAAAAAAATTCAACCTGGTGGCAGGAAAGTGACCTGGGAGATGTTCCTAAGCAACGGATGACACAAAAGGGAAAGTTCAAAGGTGAAATGGTGAAATAATTGGCATGTGTGAAATAAAATACTGCACGCCTGCAGCGCTGGCAGGGGAAGTGTGTGGCTTGTCTAGAGTTTGTCAGGTCATCGGGCCTCACCATTCATCATAAACCACCTAAACTTGGGCAAGTTGGGTCAGAGCTCGGGAACTCGGTTTTCTCCTCTTTCAACTACAGCTTTGACCTTTAAGAGGCTTTTAGGATTTTAGATAAGGCTCTGCAGTGTTCTCGCCTAAGGGGAGGTAAAAACACTAGTCTGGGAGTCCCGTAATTCTCCCTCTTTCTAACTAGAGGTGTCGTTCTGAGAAACTCATTCACGGTCTCAGTTTCCTCATCCGCAAAAATTGGTTGGCCCCGGAGATGCCCTCAAGGCCCCGCCCGCCCAGCTTCATGAATGGACCATTCCTCCCGAAAGGGGTCTCCGGCGCGGGCGTGAGCTTAATCGCATCCTCCGCCACTCACGGTCCCAGCCCCTTCCTTCTTCTTGCCCCCGCCCAGTAGGGCCGCTGGGCACCAAGAAGAGCCCCAGCTGGGCCTCTCGGCCCCACTCACCGGCTTCTCCTCGCCTCCCATCTTCCCTGAAGGGCTCCTGGCCTCGGACATCGGAGAACACGGAAAGAGAGAACTCAAAGCAACAGTCTGGAGAACAGGAGAACGCAGGCCGATCGGAGGTGGGCTGGGGCTCCCGGGAACACTGCGCCGAAGCCACGTGGCCCGGAAGGGACCAGCTGATGCAATCCGCAAGCGCCCAAACCCCGCCTCCTAGCCCGCGGGGGGCGGGGGAAGCCAATCGACACCGGGGACAGGCGGGCCCTCCCGTCTCTGAGCCAATGGAAAAGCTTGTTGGGTGACAGGCGTTCTAGGAAATCAGAGAGCGGCGGGTGAGGAGAAGGTATCCCCGAGGCTAAACCCGGCTGCCTTAGGAGCCCTGGACTGGACCCTTTCCTGAGCCGTGGTAACAGCAATACGCTTGCGCCTTCTTCCAGTCTGTTGCTGCCTATTAACCCAGCGCCTTTTCGGCCACCGTAGCGAAAGAGAGGGTGTTTGAGCTCCTCGGAAGTCCCTACATCCTTGAATCCCATGCCTAGGCAGGGACGGTGTCAGAACCGGACCAGAGTTTCTTGCGGCTTCGGTGCAGCCCGACCTGGTGTGACTACCGAGTTCTAGGGACCTTCCGGGGTCCCCAGGCCGTAGCGGGAATCCAGTCCTCTTGGCAGTGCAGGCTTCCCAAGACCCAGGGCTTGGAGATGCTGGGATGAGCGCCTTTCCTCGGACAGGGTTACTGACTGCATCAGGGAGCATGTCCACAGGGCCCAGGGACATGCAATGGAGCTGTCCTTACAGAAATAACCGCGGGGACCCCACGGATTCTCCCGCAGACGTCTCACTCTTCAAACAGTTTCTAATTCGAAATCAAGCGCAATGAGCCCGTTTACAGTGTATGCACTGTTATCACCAAGTTTAATGGACTTTACTTTGTAAACATTCAGTCCCCTCGACTACTCAACACCTTCAGGATCATCGTTCCACGAAGAACTGTAACCTCCTACCCGGCTTTGTGCATTTATTTTTCACATGGCACTTAGGATAGTCTTGTCAATACAAGTGGAATCACGAAACCTCCTGCTTAAAAGTCGTCAATGGCTTTCAGTTGCTTTTAGAATAAAAATAGTCACCGCTTTGAAGGCCCTACTTGCTCGCTCCCCCATCATACACTGACCTCTAGCCATAATGACCTTATTTTCCCTCCGTGCTTCCACCATACAGTTTTGGGTACGTGCTGCTGAGATTGTCCTCACCATCCTCATCTCTGCCTGCCCCCACCCCCCACTTTCTGCCTGTTTAACACCTATGTATTGTCAGATCTCAAGAATAGTTTTCTTTGGAGCACCATTTCCTGACCACCCTGTTGTGTCTGCTCGTAGCTTCATGTAGCACCTGACAATTCAGTTTTACAATTAAAACATTATATTATTGTCTGTTAGGTGGAAAACGTCACGAAAGCACAATTTGTGTATTTTTGCCAGCATCTAACAAATGTAAGCCTGGCACATAGTTGCTGTTCAATAAATGTTAAGGAAATTAATGAATGTTGAGACACACCTTGCTGGAAAAATTATCTCTTAATGGAATACTACTTGGCCATAAAAAGAAGGAAATCTTACCTTTTGCTACAGCATGGATGGACCCGGAGAACATTATCCTAAGTGAAATAAGCCAGTCAGAGAAAGACAAGCACCATCTGATTTCACCTGTATGTGGAATCTAGTGAATAAAAAATAAAGTAACAAAACAGAAACGGACTCAGAGATAGACTAGACTGACAGCGGTCAGAGAGGAGGAGGTTGGGGGATGGGTGACAATGGTGAAGGGATTCAGAAAAGGAAACCCTCATAGACACAGTGATAACCAGAGGGAAAGGGGGTGCGGGGAGGTAGAAGAAGGTAAAGGGGGGGTAAAGGAAGTGGAAGGAGACTTGACTTGGGGTGGTGAACACATAGTACAATATGCAGATGATGTGTTATAGAGTTGTACACTGAAAACTATTTAATTTTATTAACCAATGTCGCCCCAATAAATTCAATTTAATTTTCTTAAATTACCTCAATTGTATTGTGAAAAAGAAGCCAAAACCCCTATACTAATTAGATCTAGAAGGTTTATAGTAAGAGTAGATTACTGGTAGTACTTGGTGAGTGGTCTTCTTAAAAAGTTCTAGAAGTTTTATACAATTTTAATAGACTTAAATTGACAATTATGACTACTCTAATTAAAATGATAATCAACCGGATCTAATCTTATCTTCTAATAGAAAACAATTTAATTATGCTCTTTAGACATGTTTACCAGAATTGTATCTTGATTTTAAATGAGGATAATGAAGACCAGGAAGATCAAGATTACTGAATTGGCTAGAGGCCAAATAGAACAGGATAACAATTAGGGATTGTGATTACTTACTGCTGTGCAACTTGGTCTCTAGCAGTTTTTCTTAACCTCTCGTTCTCACTCAACCTAGGAATCAGTCCTGGCCTGAGAATGTCAAAAAGAAAAAGCATACGGCTTTTCTGAAAGGTTAAATGTGATACGAAAATGTAGACGCTGTATAAAAAAAAAAATCAGTTGCTGGTGTGGGAAACTCTCCGGCTGGTATCCTGATGGCACAGTGCCCTCTGGTGTTAGGAAGGGGTTCTTTCATCATATGCACATTCAGGATAAAGGCAGTGTCCAAGGGAGCTCACAGATCCAGAGCACAGCACGCTATTAAGCAATTGTAGTGTATTTACCAAGAACGACAACAAAAACTGTTGACTGACATACAGTATTATAATTTGTACCCACTACCCTACATACTTTTTAGGACAGTGCCTTGACAAAGCTCTTCCCTGAGAGGCGGATCAAACGTATTTGTGAACTATACCACCAATAATGTTACAAATACGAGATTGCACATAATCAACTGTTAGCACTATTAGAGAATATTCAAGATTATAAGAATCTTTTATTCACCCATGTAAGAACATTAGAAAAAAAGGAAGTAGAAAGGGTATATAACAATGGAAGATATGCCTGGGAACACTCAGCTGGAACATAGCCAGGTAAGTATGAATCTGATTACTGGAAAAATGGTGGAGTCGTGCACTCTTGGTTGCAAGGAAGAAACTCATTTGGTGATTTTGAGAAATAAGGAATTTAGTATAAAACTATGTGCAGTAGAAAGAAAAACAGGAATCTTGTCTGTGTAGCCAGGAGGCATGGGTTGTAGGAAGGACTAAATAGCTGGGCCTCACGGGTGGCTGCAAAGACTTGCAGCTTGACGGTTGATCAGAATCCAAGGTCCCCTGAAGTAACAGGAAGTTGTGACTTGGAACTCTGCTACTCCACTAGTGCCATGATTCAGTTACTTTTGACTCTTGCTCCTCCTCCTATTACCAGGTGGCCAATTTACTCTATATAGGTCCTGGTTCAAATTCCCAAAAGAGAGACTCAGACTGACTAATTACCAGTCTGCTTCATTACAAGTCAAAGGCCAACTTAAGGATTGATTAGCTCAGGTGCCTTCCCTGGTTTAATGAACCATGGCTGAGGGACTCATCACATGGTATAGCCATCATGGTGCATGGATCAGCTGCTTTCCTCCTTGTGGACCATGGACACCTTTAAAAGGACATGCTGAACATCATAGGCGCTGTGAGTGATATTTCCAAGGCAAAACATGTTGGTGATTTATTTGGCAGTATTTTCAGTTACTATAAAGAAATTTGGGTCTAGAGCATTTTTTTATGGGAGTGTTTTGGGAGGGTGGGAGGCAGAGCTGCTTAACTTCTAAAAATATCTGGCAGAACAATAGTTGCATAACGCACTTTGGAAAACGTGACACTACACTTATAAGGTGTTCATTACTGTGATAAAACTACCCACCTATCACATTGGCAGTGGCATAATACTTTCCAAATCTTGGTTTACGTTTCAGTCTAAAATCCTCAGATATGTAAGACATACGGTCCCTACTCATGTGATATTTTTTCCTTCTGATTTCTTCGCAATTAATGCTACGATTTGTTTTACATCTGAAAAAGATGGTTAAAATGGTGAATTCAATTGAAAATGATACCAATCATGATGCAGATTCATGCAAGACAAAATACATGTCCATAGACAACAGCACGGAAGATAATGCTGATGCAAATTTAGAAGATGGTGTTTACTCAGGGTGCAGGCATAGAAACAGTGTCAGCGTGAAACCCATCAGTGATTCTTTGAGTATTTTACACCAATGTTTTTGGTTTCCCTTTCAAGTCTGTCCGAAAGTTCTCCGGGCTCTTCAAGTAACAGTGTCCTCTTTAGTAGGCACAAGAGGGCACACTGCATGGTATTTGAATCCTTATAAATGAGTTACTCCAGTTTGTTTAGACCTTTTGCTTCTCATCCTCTGTTAGATTTTATTTTAGCGGATCTAAATTATTGTTTTCATTTAATAACATGTAACACATTTCCTTTTTTTTGCTATCTTTTTGAAGAACATTTTACTTCTCAACTATCTTTTGAAGTTACTCCATTTTGTATGCATCTTTCCCTTCCTTACAGATATCATTTTTCCCTTCCCGCTTCTAACATAAGTCTAAGGGAACCTCTCTCTTCCTCTGGCAAAATCAGCATGTCTTTTACTTTGCTTTCAATCTTCTGCTCATATCTAATAGTAAAACTAAAGCATATTTTTCGAATTACTCCAGTTTCTCTTGTATCACCTAAGAATACCTGCTTCCCAGAGACTGAGACTTCAGTCACAGATCTTTTTCAAAATCCAGTTACCTTCCACTTCTGGGTTTGCAATAATTTAATTGAATTTTTATCTGCTTTAATCCCCCCAAAGAGCACATTCTTTTTATAATAAAGGCCTACATATTTTTTTTTTGTTTTAAAAAACATCAATTTTTAAATCTTTTAAAAATAAACTTACTTATTTTTAGAGATAGGGGAAGTGAGGGAGAGAGAGAAAGGGAAACATTGATCAGTTCTCTCTCCAACGCGCCCCAGCCGGAGACCAAGCCCTGACCAGGAATGGAACCAGCCACCTTTCACTTTGCAGGACAACACCCAACCAACTGAACCACGCCAGTCAGGGAAATTTTTAGATCATCTTAACTCTCAAGAACCTACTTAAGACCATGTGGATGGTGAAACCTCTGGAGAAACCACCAAAGTCAAAAGGTTAGTCCCTCCAGGATTCCCCTTTGTCCTTAAACAGAGTTCAGAAACCATGCAAAGAGGTACAACTTTGGGGTAGCTGACCCAGCCCTGGATACCTAAGCCTCATACAAAAACTAGAACGATCACTAGTTTTTCTAAACAACAGTACTCCATAGCCCTTCTGCATCTTTGTTGCTTTTGCACTTGAACATCTTCCAAATTGCCTTAAAAACATAGCAAATGTTGTTCCTTTTGACAATACTTAATAAAATGCCCCAGCAAAGAGAAGTGGAAATAGCCACCCTCTGAGGCCCACACAACCCGCTTACAAGGACAGGTGCCTGGCCTGCTCCAGTTAAATGCCGGCTGCAGCTGTAAAAATCAGCTCCTGGTCTCAGGTCACAGGTGCAAAACGGTTTGGGAATTGTGCAAGTCAGGTGTGAAACACATGCATGATTAAAAATTTAATTGTGTTAAGTGCAATGGAGTATCGATTAGATTCTAGAACAACAAATAAAGGACATTAGTGAAAAAACTGATGAAATTCAAATGATGTCCGTAGTTTAGTTTACAGTATTGCACTAATGTTAATTTCTTAGCTTCCATGAATGTACCGTGGTCATATAAGAGGATAATATTAGAGGAAGTTCAATGAAGTGTATATGGGAACTCAATGTTATTTTTTTAACTTTTCTATACAGCTAAATTTATTGTAAAATAGAAACCATATAAATTGTATTCTGAAATAATTTTATATTTTTGCTGCACATATAAAAATTATATAGATTATTTATAAACTTCTAATGATTTTATAAACTTCTAATTAAATACATTATATTTATACTCAAAACTTAGCACTTCCTAATTATTTTACTGCATTTAACTATTACCTATGTCCTTGAAACCATTTATAGCTATTTTATCAGTATAGTAAAATTCTATGTAACTGCATCTCTCTTCCTAAACTCATAGTTCAGATGTTGGTAGCTTGAAATTGGCTGTGGTGGGAGTATTTAAACCTCAGAAACTGGCAAATCCTATATAAATCAAGGGTCATTTTTTTTCAGAGAGCATTTACCAGTACACCATGGAGTATAGGCCATAAATCTGTGCCAAATATAGGGCTCTTACTTTGAGATCCAACATTCATGGGTTCAGGGACAAAGGAGAGGTTTTTGTTGTTGTTAACCTTTAATAACTCATCAGAAGTATTTTTGCTTCTGATTTATACAGCCTTGAGCTGGATGATTTCGAAGGTCTTAGTTCCTAAGAGAAGACTGCTTCTCCCAGGGGACATGGTCATGGTCATGTTTCAGATGAATCAGTCTGGGGCTGCCCCCTGGCCATTGGGGGTTCCAGATCCTGCTGTGTCAACAAGCAGAATAAGGGGTTGCTTTTCTGATCAGAAAGAGTAATCCTGATTACTAGGGGTAAATGAGTTTCTGCTACATAAAGGAGGATTTTGTCAGAAACTTAAAATAAATTATAGTTTTAAAGGATAACATGACCCAAAACTTATCACTTACTATTTGTGTGACTATATTCAACTATTATCTATGCTCTTGAGCCATTTTTAGTACTTCCTTGCATAATACTCTGCTTGTTGGAAAACTTTGGTCAGCCCATAAAGACAAGGAAGGAAGGTCTGGGTGATCCCTACAAGTAAAGGACCCTGACTGACCAGGTCCTGACAAAGGCTGAGGGTCACTTGAATGGGTGCTAGAAGAAGAGAACTGCACAGGATTAGCTCCATAAGTTGCAGAGCCCAGGGCAAAAGAATACCGTGGGGCCTTCATTCAAATATTATCAAGAATTCCAAGATTGCAACAGCAGAGCATTAACCAAGTGTGGGACCCCTCTAAGTGCAGGGCTCCGTGTGCCTGACTGCACAGGCTGTACATTCATGAAGCTGGGCTTGGTGCTATGATTACTAATTTAGCCCTTATGACCAGAAAGAAGTGTGGACTAGAGCAATTGCTTCATTTCACTTCTTTCTCTTCTTTTCCCTTTCCCCAACTTTTCCTTCTATCATATATGACGAACACCAGGAGTGGCTAACATTTTAGGTTTCATGAGGGAGTGTGATTGAATGAACATCCATTTAGGATGACACAATCTTAAGGGACGTCATGTATCCCTTATATTCAGGACATAAATTTTTCATGTGGGTGGAAGACTAGAGAGGCTGTGGAAGGGAAAAGGTATGGCCTGTATCAATCAATGGACTGCTGTGCTGCTGACTTCCAGTTGCTTCCAGCCAAGCAGACCCTTAACAAGAGATGGGAGGACAGAGAACAATTCAGGGTATTTGGTCCCTTGGTTCTTCCTTGGGAGGAGGTTGCCTTGGACTGTCAATGTTTTACTACCCAAGGTCACTGCTCATCTCACGACAATCCTCTCCACAACTCTTTCCTTCTAGGAGAGCTAGGTAAACTCTGGCTCTCAGCCCTTCTGCCCTGGGAGTGGTTACGGATTTCCCCTGACCCCAGGTTCCTCATCCTTTTATAACCCCTTGGAAATAAACACTCTTTATTTTTTTTTTTTTTCAGATTTAATGTGTTTTATTGATTAAAATATTACATTTGTGCCAATTTCCCTTCCCTCTGCTCCCCTCCACCCGGTGGCCCCCCTCCCTCCAGTTGTCCCCCCCTTTTAGATTATGTCCATTAGTTGTGCATACAGTTCCTCCCAACCTCTCTCCGTCTATTCCATTCCCTCCTACCTTGATCCCCAATTCCTATATCATCTCCCTCCCTTTCCCCATTCCCCCTCCCTGTTGACCTCCTCCCAATATGCTTCCCGTACCCACAGTTCCTTTTCCACTCTCGTTGCCTATTTAGTTTGCCTTTGTTTCATCTCCCTAGCTTCTGGTTTTTTTTTAAACCAGTCCCTTTAACATCTCATATAACAGTGGTTTGGATCTAATGAACTCTTTCAGTTTTATTTTGTCCTGGAAACACTTTCTCTGTCCTTCTATTCTGAATGACAATTTCGCTGGGTAGAGTATTCGTGGTTGTAGGTTTTGGATTTTCATTACTTTGAATATTTCTTGCCAGTCTCTTCTTGCCTGTAGGGTTTCCCTTGAGAAGTCAGCTGATAGTCTAATTGGGACCCCTTTGTACATAATTCTTTTCTTCTCTCTTGCTGCTTTTAAGATTCTCTCTTTATCTTTAACTTTTGACATTTTGATTATAATGTGTCTTGGAGTGGTTCTCCCTGGGTCCAGTCTCTTGGGAACTCTCCTTGCTTCCTGGACCTGCAAGTCTATTCCCTTCCCCAAGTCTGGGAAGTTCTCCTTTATTATATTTTCACTCAATTTTTCAAGTTCTAGTTCATCTTCCTCATTCTCTGGCAAACCAATGATTCTTATGTTGGGCCTTTTATAGCTGTCCCAGAGGTTTCTGATCCTCTCATTGTTGCTTCCCATTTCCTCTCGCTGCATTGGTTGACTGCTTGTTCCTTCTCCATATTCCAGTTTGTTGAAATGAACTCTGGATTTTATTTCCTTTCCTTCTGTCTCGTATGCGGTTTTGTTCCTTTCGTTATGAAAGTTTTTCGCTTCTTTCATATCTTTTTCCTGCTCTTTTGTGAATTCTGTAAGCCATCTGTTAACAATGGCCCAGAACTGAGCCTCTGACAGGTTTCTTATCTGTTCATCTGTCAGGTTCTCTATCTGCTGTCTGGTGAGTTGTGTCACCAGGATTTCTATAGTTGTCTGCCTCATTTTGACAGATGCGTTTTGTTTTCTTGGGCCGGCTGTAGGGGGGGCAGTGCCTGTGTACGCGTCACAAATCAGCGACCGGCTGGCGCCTGCCTGTCCGCGACCTATTTCGCAGCCCTGTGGTGCTTTCTTTGGGGGCGGGGGTCCAAGATGGATTCACACAGTTATTCAGCTAGGAGACCGGGATCCGTCCTCCCGCCCCCCTGGGCCTCACTGTTCAAGGCGATGCGGCGGCCGCTCTCCCCAGCGCCGGAGTCGCGCATCGGCAGGGTCTTGGCCGCAGCCGGGATTCCTCGCCGGGGTCGGGCACCGCCAGGGGCTTGACGGATCCGGGATTCCTCGCCGCCCCCCCGTTGTCCAGGTGCGACCGCAAACAGCACTGCCCTCTTTAACTCTTACCTGCCCAAATGGCACCGCTGGTTTATAACTTCATATGTTGGACTTCCGTGTAGTTTTATTTTCTAGAATTTCTAGTTATCCTTTGTTTTGAAGTAGTTGTATTCCTCTCTAGTTGTAGAGGGAGACCTAGCGTGTCCGTCTAAGCCTCCATCTTGGCCGGAAGTCTCTCCAACACTCTTTAAATTACTCTAATTCGAGTTTGCCATCTGTTTCCTGTTGGGACCCTGTATTATATATTTGTGTTTCTCAGCTATAAAGTGAGGATAATAACACATGATTCTGGAACTTGTTGGGAGAATAAAATGAAAGGAAATGTATGAAAAGTACTTTGCAAGCTCTAAGGGCTGTAAATGTTAATTGTGCTTATGGAAATGAATGTTCTGGCTAACTACCCTCTCAGGTTCATTAGGAACCATCTTGAAAGCTTTCCCTGAATTAACATCAGTTTTGTCATATTTTCTTCTTTTTTTTTTTTTTTTTTTTTGGCTGAGAACCTTACAGTGGCTTTTCATTGCCTAGAGCAGCAATTTTCAACCGGTGTGCCACAATAAGTTTTAAAACATGTACTACCTGACTATTTAATCAGGGGCACTGACCTCTTTTCAAGGCTGTTCTCATTTTTTTATCTGACAATCTAAGGAAAAAGAGGTCAATGCCCCTGACTAAGCAGGGAGTGCATGTTTTAAAAATCCATGCTGCACCCCAGTGTGCCAAGGCAGAGTGGCTGAAAATCGCTGACCTAGAGCAAAGGCTATCTTTATCCGAGCGTGAAAGCCCTCACACTTAGACTCTAAGTAATCACTTTCCAGTTCATCTTTCTTTTCTGCCCTCATCAATTCCAACCAAATGAATGTATCCCCGGAGAGCTGACGCTGTTCTTCTGTGTCCGGGCCTTGGCTCATTGTTCATGCAGGAACCTCCCCAGGTCCATCTAAATCTTGCCATCCCTCAATGTCCAGCGTGAAGCCTCAGCAAATTCATAGTTACTGTTCCTATCCAGAGCAGTTCTCTTGGAAATTAGTGAAACGTTGGAGACTTGGATGTGCCTCCTAGCAATTAAGAGCCACATTTTCAGAGTTTCTCACCCCACCCTCTCCTCCTAAGATGCCAGGAGCCACATTCTTTCCAGAGATTTTTCTCCCACCAGAATGGATTGTGAGATAGCACTCTTTCTATCCACTCTCTTCTAGCATGTCCCTGCAATGACGTTTACAGCATTTTTTTGTTAAATCATTTTTCATTGTTATGCTACTAATGTTGCCCCAATTTTTCCCCCTTTGCCCTCCCCTACCCATCCCACTCCCCGCTCCCACAGTCGATCCCCACACTGTTGCCCACGTCCGTGGCTCATTCATACATGGTCTTTGTCTAGTCTCTTCCCCTTCTTTCCATCATTACCCGCCCCCCGGCCCCCATCCCCTCTGGTCACTTTCAGTCTGTTCCATGTTTCTGTGCCTATGGTTTTATTTTGTTCATTTGTTTATTTTGTTCATTAGATTCTTACTTTAAACATTTGCATTTGCCTTATAGAGAGTAGCAAATAAGGAGAAAAACAGAGCTAGTAAATAAGGAGAGGCTTGATGAATTTTGCTGTATTCTAATACTTTCCATCCTTTGCCTGTATTTCCTGGATCCTTTCCTGGTCTGAGGTGTGCTTCCTTTATCTCAATATAGAGCTCAAGGAGTACCATTCCCACAGCCTCTCACCAGACAGGGGAACAGATTTTAGTGCGGTTTGGTAAAAGTTATACAGTTAGTAAAAGCGGATCTATTTGTTTCCACAAGTTGTGTTTCTTTCACTCTTCCAAACTGCATTGTCCACACTAGGTTATTTCCTGCAATCACTGCCATATGAAAACATACGAAGGCCCTCTTGCTGTTATTTTGATCTTAATGTCTGTATCTGTTATAAGTTTTAATTTTTATTTTAATATTTAAGGATATCATCTCCATAGTATTCATAAAGCTAAGTAGAGACAGAAGCATTGTTTTATATGTCTCTATATTAGCCATTGTGCCTTTACCTAATGTTTAATGAATAGCGTGTATGTAGCATACATGTATTGGTTAATTGTTCCAAAAAGGCTTTCAAGTTAAATGGGTTATCTTACTCATTTTCCCTTCTTATGTAGAGTGTAACTGGGGCCACAGTTCTCATTCTTCTTTGCTGAATGACAGTCTTGCAAGTGAAGATGAATCCTAGCACATGAAAGCCAACAAAACAAAACTAAAAGGTGTTTAAAACTGTGTGTCTGTACGGGGCCACCAACATATGAGGTAATGGAAAAAGAATGTTATGGCATTAGGAGGTGAGACCTTCAGGGGGTTATTAGGTCTTGAGAGTAGAGGCCTTATGAATGGAAATCTCAGAGAAGTCCCCACAGTCCTTCTGATATGTGAGGGCACAACATAAAGAGCCATCTATGAACTGGGAAGTGGGTTCCACCAGACATTGGATCTGCTGGGGCATTGATCTCGGACTTCTCAGATTCCAGAGCTGTGAGAAATAAATGCCTGTTGTTTATAAGCCATTCAGCCTATGGCATTCTGTTACAGCAGCCCAAATGGACTAAGACACTGACCTTCATCAAATGATCCTCTTGCTGTCTCAATGCCCATTGGATTCAGCCAATGAGAAGCACCAGCAGGAGATCAGGAGTGAAATAGTACATTTATTTATTTACCCAGCTCCTTCCCTGGAGGGTCGTCATGCCTGGTTGTATCCCTTGAGCAGATGTCACAGCCCTTGTCAGGCTGTCTCCCTTGCTCTGAATTCAGTAGTTAGAGAAATGCTCTCACCCCTATCACTCTTACCCCTTCAGGAGTAAAGATTGTATTATTACTAGCCTGAAGTAATTCACTGTCTCCTATGATTTCTCTATGTCATGTTCATATCTTTGGAAACTGTCTTTTCATTAAAGTTTCTTCAAATTACCCAGTTTGTGTGTGCCAGGTATTCCTGTCAGGACCCTGATACTCTGTAAAGCTTGGTGGTAAGCTGATTGCCAAGTACAATAGTCCCTCTCTATATCGCGGTTCACTTATCGCGGCCTCACTGGATCGTGGGATTTTAAAATATATTTATTTATCATGGATTTTTCGCTATATTGCTGGTTTTTGCAGTACTGTATATGTATGTTGTTAAAGTTATGTAGCTTTAAGAGTGTAGAATATGTTTAAGAACATAAGTAGCATTTATAAAAGTGTGGAAAAGGTTAATAAGGGAGTGGGAAAGGTTAATAAGGGACTGGGAACGGTTTATAAGTGTGTGGGAAGGGTTTATAAAGCCTTAAAATATATATAAATACTAAAATAAATGTAAGGTTCCTACTTTGTGGATTTTCACCCATCGCGGGGTGGGGGAGGGGTGTCTAAAACATAATACTTGTGATAAGTGAGGGAATACTGTATTAAAACATAGCTCCGGCAGTGCCCTGGTGTGTGGCTACCCAGGGCCTAGAGACATTGGTCTAGAGAAAGAGCTTGGGCATTGGTGCTCTGCTTCCTCTAACTCTTAGTTTTCTGCTTAATTTTGTCAGAGAACAACCAATGAATTCTTTTGGAAATAAGAGCTTAAGTTTGATGCACACAAAAAAATCACATCCCCATATTGCCCATTAGATATACAGTTGAATAACTTTTTGGAGTTTCTGAACCTCCTCTCCAAAGGACATGCTTCCTTCCTTCCAAAGTAAGTTGTAAATTTATAAAATTATGTATTTGTTTTTGGCATCCCTCCCCCTTCATTTCTTTACGGGATACCTCTGCCATTGCCCGAAGGTACTTAAGAACCTTTCACTCTTCTACACCTACCTCTCTCTAGGAAAGCTAGCTTCCAGGGAAGGTTCTGAATGCACTTGCAATAAATAAATGCCTGCTTGGCTTTGATATGTTACCTCATTCTGATAGAAAAGCCTTTGTCTAAAACAAGGTTTCCCCAATGTCAGCATTATTGATATTCTGTGACAAATAAATCTTTATTGTGGGGGCCACTCTGTGCATTGTAGGGTGCTTAGCTAAGTCTCTGGCCCCAACTCGCTAGATCTGAATAGCACCCTTCTTCCAGTAGTGACAACCAAAAATGTCTCCAGAATTGCCAAATGACGTGTGGAAGCAAAATCACTCACAGTTGAGAACAGTAGTCTAAAAGGGAGAAGTTTCACCTGTGCAGTTTCTGGGCATCATCAAACCAAAAGGAAAATTGTGTATTAAGACAATTACTGGGAAGTCCTTCCTAAAATATGGACGTTGAGTGCGTGTCGGTAGAGCACCACCTGGTTTTCTAACTGAATCATACGGTCAGATTATTTATCCCCCAGACAAATCTGCACATATCAATATTGAGTCTGAACATTTCCTACCTAGTGATGCAAATACAATGACTTGTGATGATGAATAAAAATATTTTTTCAGTTCCTGTTTTGCATAAGAATATATGTGTGATTTACAAATGCATTTGAAATATCCTCTGTATTAGGGTTCACCAGAGAAACAGAACCAATTATATATACAGAATAGGGAAAAGTAAGTTTACAGTTGTTCATATGGAAAATAATACAATAATTAATAAATAATAATATAAGAAGAAATTGTTTCGTGTACTCACAACTGTAAACCTATTTTTGCCTATATATATATATATATGTCGTCGTCGGCAGCCGTCCGTCTCGAGAGACGATGGTGTAGCTTCTTAAGAGTCTATCTGCACCGCCGAGAATGGCTGTGCAGTCCGACTCGGGAGTGACATGGTATCTGTCTCCTCCCATGTTGAATCGACATCTTGTGATGACGCTGAAGTGTCCTCTCCAGTGAAGCTGAAGCTACAGAGCCTGGGCAGGATAATATGGAGGGTCTGCTGTTGCCCATGCAGCAGACCCCCCCTCTCTTCGCAGCTGAAGGGTCCAAGGGAAAGACGAGTCGATACAGCTTGGGTTCAGGTGCGCCGCAGGAGTTGCCGGTGTTGACTACAACGTGAAACCGCCTTAGGGACTCCGGCTCCGGATTTTCTGTCAGGGTTTACTCCCTTAGCCTTTACCCTGAAGAGGTATGCCGCAAGGCAGCGGAGGTTTTTTGGAGTCAGAGTTTTCCTTCTCTGATGTACCCTGACTGGAAGATCGAACCAGCGACACTTAGCTCGCAAGCCGATGCTCAATCCACTGAGCTAAACCAGCCAGGGCAATATATATATGTATATATATATATATGATAGATAGGTTTGAGTATTATATATGTTATATATAATACTTAATGGCTATTTTAAGAAATATTTAATAAGTGCCTGTTTTGTGATTTGTGTCTTTAGGGAGTTCACAGTATGTGGAAAGAAATAAAATATCTCAATATAATGGTTAACAATAAATGTTCAATTATTAAATCAGATTGTATATTCTATAAGTATTCAGAGAAAGGGGTAATTTATATTTCCTATCTAGGATATAGCTTTCTATTTCACCCTGAGTTAGTATCGTCGCCTAGTTTTGCATAGAAACAGGTAGGAACTGAATTTGAAAGACTTGTCCTCAAAATTGTTCTTTGAGCCCTATCTTTTAGGATTATTTACAGTCGATTTCAGGGGACAGGAGCCCACCCATGGTAGTTTAAGCAAAAAGAAAGTGGCATGGCCAGATCCAGTGTTTCTGATGATGCCAGGCTGCTGTCTCTCTATCTCTGCTTTCTTTCAGGTGCCACATTTATTTTTCAAAGAGTTTTTTCTGGGTGACAGGAAAATGGCCACTGGCTATTCTGAATCTATTTCCTCTTTACATATTTATAGCTCAAGTTCCCAGAGGAAAAGGAGGCATCTTTCTCAGTGGCACCATCAGAAGTGTCCTTGAACCAGTCACTTTGGTCAAGGGGAAGACAACCAGATTGACCAAGCCTTAGTCGTGAACTTCTGGGGCTGAGGGAGATGGGTCAACCCTGTCCAAGTGATGGAAAAGGGAGGTAGGTGATTTCCCAATGGAAAGGTAGGAAAAAAACAGTTCAATCAATAAACCTGTCTTCTTTTGGCTACATGAAATACACAATTACATTCTAATTTTATAAAATTGTATGCTCCTTACTGCATTTTGGAGGGATATATTGACAATATGTTATCAACTCTTGATTGATAGGTAGGTAGATACCTTAGAGAGAGAGAGATTTGGGCATCAGTGATGAGCTTGATATACCTCCTGGTGGTCGGGCTGCAGAAATGAATGAGACCTAGGCTTCCTAGCCTTATGAAACTTATAGCTAATGGGGAAAGTTAAACAAGTGAACAAACATTACAAAACTGATCATCAGTAACAGGTTCGATGACAGATAATGACCGTGCACAAAGGAATGAAATCATTCTTGGTCTTTATGGTATTATGTCTTGCGTGAACACGTGTGTGTGTGTGTGTGCATGTGTGTGGCTTTTGTGGGGAACATAAAATACACATACACTGGACTTGAAGTGAATAGACTTTGGGGGACATCTAGCAGTGTGACCTTAAGCAAGGATATGACCACTTTGGCTCTCAGTTGCCATGAGTGTAAAATAAGGAGGTTGAACTCAATGATCCTCTCAATCCCTCTATGTTTAAGAATTCCAAATATTTGCATGCATGAGATTGTAGCATTCAATAGTGACTTCATTGGAATTGTTGGTTAGTTAGGATGTACATAAACTGAGAAGCCACTAGATGTCATCCACTTCACAGATTTTGCTTTTCAAATCACATTGGAAATGCCAGGATATCTGGGAGCTTAGTGGTTCCTTAAAACCACATTGTTCAACTGTGTCAATTAATTTTTTCAAAAGTAGATCATTTGGACTAGAGAGATAAAATGGCTTAGCTAAGTTCATGTAGCTAGTTAGCATTAAAATCAGATTTTTTAATCTTTATTCCAGTGGCTTTTCTTCTCTTTAAAGTAAATAATGATTTGAAATGATGTTTTTCCTTCAGTTACCAACTTTGATACTGTTTTCCTTTTTCTTCTCGAATTACTATTCAAAATAACTTCAGGATCTGGGATAGAGTGTTCAAATTTTTGTTATTTAAAATAATACCAATAACACTGGACAAAAAAATATTATTATTCAGAAAAGTAATGTTATTCATAGATTACTACTCTACCTGGAAACTTCTTTGCAGATAATTCACAGGATGGTGTAAAAAAAAGAAAAAAAAAAGGTAGATGTGAATGGAAATGGAAATCAAAGTTTATAACACCTAGCTCATCTAAGGTTTCAATTTTGGCAGACTCGGGTTTTCCTTTCTTACTGTGGTTCTGAATGGAAAGTAAATTGAGGAGTGAAATAGCTTTTTAAGGGCTGCATCTAACCTGTTAACATTAATTTCTATGTCATCCCTTGAACTTTGTATAACATGCAGCTCTTAATAAACATGGTTATCTAATTCTTGGTTTAGATGACTGGGGATTTGAAACAGAAATGGAACTGTAAGTAAGAGGCAGATCCACTAAAGTAATAAGCAACAACAGATACCCTGATTAGAAGAAGAGAGAAAATTACTAGACTCAAAGAAGCAAAACTATATTACATCATCATAAAATAACAGATGTTTATAATGACAACCTTGTGTCTTCAAGGAAAAGTTAAATTACATTGACTATCCTTTATGACATAAATGCTTTTTGAGGTGGATTTCCTACAAAATGGTTTAAATGAAACTTTGGTGTCCAAAAGGAATTAAGCTTTCCTTATACGAGAAAGTTATTTAGGTAATGCTTATAAATGTGAAGTCACAATAAGCCCTTTTTTTCAGGATAGAGTTGCAAATGGATCATGTTATAGTCAGTTTGTTAATACTGGCTCCATTTTCTGAATAAATTGGGAATAGTTCTACTCCTGCATAGGGATGCCGTGGGATATTTGAAAGAGTGCAGACAGTGGAAAAGGCTATACAATTGTAAGCTATCAAAAGGAGGACAGCAAAGAAAAGCGAATGCACATGCCCTCCCTAGAAAAGCTCTCTCTAAGGAGATGAAGTGAGAAACTAAAGAGTTTAAAATTAGGTAAGAACAGAAAGGAAGACCATGGGTTAACTTCTCTGTGGGTGGTGAAGTTGCAGAACTGATCTCCTTTCCAAAAGATAAGAAGTGATCAGAGAAATTCTGCCAGGGATAAGAAAATGGGAACACTATGAACCATTACTGAGATGCTACCCATCTGCGCTCAGGAATGTGTGTACGATGGCTCTTCAACTGGGATGGAGCTCTTTGAAGCTAAGGGACCAGCTCCGTGTTTCCTCTTTCTCCATTTTCCCCCTGCTCCATTTCAATGTGAAGGAACACCAGGACCTGTATAGTATCTTCCTTAATTAAGCTACATTCAGTTTTATTTGACATCTGCGCTGGGTTGGACAACTGAGGTGTTCTACTATTTTTCCTATTTTATGTGGTCGGGTTTCAATATTTTGTTTTGTCCCTCCTTTTTAATCCTCTTGATGAGCTGACACTTAAAAATGACAGTTGCTTGTTGTAAGTAGATTTCAGTTGGTTTCAATGAGGAAGCAAGACAAGTTGACTATTGTATGTGCCTGCGTCTCTCAAGCATGTGCTGATTAAATTTCTATATCCCCTCAAGTCACCTTGTGTTGTGCAAAATTGCTATGATGTCAGAATCCAGAGATAACCAGCAAAATGTGCTTTATTTCAATGTGGAAATGTCATATTCCCTTGTATATTACTGGAAAATCATTTATTTCCCACATATATTTGTTACACTACCGTGCCATGGGTCATGTGGTGTCCGCATTCCCATTACAAACTTTGTAACTTGACTGTAAAATTCTGCAAGTTTGAGATGCTCTCAATCTCAGAACCATTTAGGAAAGAATAAAGTAAATTTATCTTAAATTGAATAAATCTTAAAGTCAAAATGCTTTTTCAAATGTGGTTGCTATTTTCATCAACCCCAAGTGCTAAAGCATAGCTTTTGAATTCTCATCCTGTATGACTTTTAATAGAGTTTGCAAGTTCATCTTTAGGTCAGAGAAGGATGTTGTATCTCTGCAAGTAAATCAGCTAACATCTGGGTGAGAAGAATTTTCTACTTTATAAAGGTTTCCTGTTTTTTAACGAAGTGTTTCATGAATGTCACAACGAAGTGTTTCATGAATGTCACATGGCATAAGGGCCACCAGGGCCCAGGAGGAACCGCTGACGTGGGTTCTGATGCTGTCTTCCTTCAACCTGAGAGGTACACCCACGGAAATTCTGCTTCAGTTACCTTTCCTTTCATGAGTTCTCTTTTCCTTTTTCAAAGTTTTGGTTCAAATTCTACCTTTGATGTTTAATAGCAAGGGACTTCTGGGGATCGAAGTGGACAGGACACAGCTACGCATCAAGTTCACTTTGTAGTCGTGTCTCTATAGTTTATCGGTAAGGGAGCCAAGGAGCTGCGCAAGTGAAATACTTTTTCAGTTGAACTGTCTTTCTGGAAAACTTTAATTTTTAACTGCCAATTTGTCCGCGCTCCTGCGTTTTTAACCTAGCCGCTCAAGGATAACTTGAGCGACCCTGAGGCTTTTGTTGAACTTTCAGAGATCAAGGCTCCAATCAGACCCTCCCCCTCTGGGAATGTTTTCTACTTTTCACTGACTTCAAAGCAAACTGATCCCAAAGACAGATAGGCACAGTTACGGGAGAGCTGAGCCAAATTTTTATCAAGAATATTTCTGGATAGGGATCTTGGGATGAAGCAAACTATGTACAATTTTTAATCACCTTCCAAGTCCTAAATGACAATGTTTGGTTTCAGTAAGTTCAACTTGAATTGAAAGCCAGTCGGTTGAAAAAATAACAGATGTGTTATGGGACCCCCGAGCTAAACATGCTTCCTGCAAAAAGTGACCTCATTCAAGGTTCTTTTGGGGAGTAAGGAATATGGAGTGGGAAAGGGGCCAAGAGAAGCCCTGTCACCACCTTGTTGTCCAGTGGTTTTCACTAAGTTGCTACCCGTCTCTGAAAGTCAGTTTCTCTCTTCATAAAAAATAAAATAAAATAAAAAGAAAAGCATCTATCATAAAAATTGTTATTTTTATCATTTATGCAAGGATTGGAAACTTTTTTTTGGAAACAGCCAAATAACAAATATTATCATCTTTACAGATCACATGGTCTCTGTAGCAACTACCCTGTCCCTGTAGCCAGAAAGCAGCCTTAGACAATATGAAAATGAATGGGTGAGGCTGTGGTCTGATAAAATTTTATTTACAAAAACTGGTGGCTTACGGGCCATAGTTTGCTGACTCCTGGTTTAATGCATGCTTGTATACTTACATACCAGGCAAGCGTTAACTACTTTACACTTAATGAAGTAGGTACTGTTATTATCATTGGTTTATTAATGAAGAAGCCAGAGCTCAGAGAGGTTAATACACTTACTGAAGGACACATGGCTAGTAGATGGCAGAGCTGAGTTTTGGCATCGAATTCAAAACTCTTACTCTTTTCTTTAGACAGACTTACTTCCTACTTAAGAGAGCTTCCATTAGGGAATTGCTGAACTCCAGGAGCATAGGTTATGAAATGTGACCCAAATCCTAGAAACTCTCAACTGGTGAGTGCCATAGAATAGTGTTAGATTACTTTGCCAGAGAACATATTTTCTAGATGGTTCTTAGAATTTGGCTTGGTAATATGGGTCAAAATCTTTTTTTTTTCTGATATGTTTTACCCATATTTTAGCTTAAAGGGGAGCGATTCTCCTTCTCTACAAATGTATTCAAATAATTTTTCTAGTTGTCTTTCTCCCTTGAAAGCAAGAGAAGATTAAGGTGCACTATTTATTTAGACCCAACTCTCTCTTTTTAAGAGGGAAAGAAACAAAGCATATTTTTCTGTTTTTCCCCTGTAGGAGAAAAAATATAGAAACAGTAAGAAAACTTTGGCAAGTACCAGAGATATGGTGCGGTATATTTCAACATGTCATTCCCATCCACTTGTGTGATTTGACAGTCACTGAAGGGCTTGCATGTTCAGCTGTACAGCATTTGTACTGTGGAAAAGTATATGCATTTTTACAATAAGGTTGTTGGAATGTTACTCAGGCAGAACAGCTCATTTGGCAAGACTTAGAAGTATATTGAGAATCCAACTTGGTTTATCTCCATCAGGGTGGGGAGAGCTCCCCCAATACCTCATGTCTTCCAACTGGCTCTGTCTGGCTCCCAGGGAAGTCTGGGACCAAATAAGAAAACAGTTTTGACTGGGAAGTTCCCACATTTTCAATATGGTAGAAGGAACCATCTGTCAAGTTTTCCGTGACTGGCTGTGACCTGTGATGCCCTTCACAACTCTTTTTTTACATTTCCCAGGAGATCTTATCAGAGGGTCTCTGAAAGGGAACATAGACTCAAAGGAAGTTCTGTAATGCATTCAAGATTCTCAATGAACCTGACCTAGGCAGGGTGAACTTCCTCACTTCAAAGGTTACCTCTTAAACAGGAAGGGCACAAACAGACCCTAAGATCTGAACTTCCAGGACAAAGTATATATACATACTCATGTAAGGACTTCGTCAACACAGGAATGCCTGGAGCATTCTCTCCTTAACACTGCAGCCACTCTGGCTTCTGAGGCTTGGTGAGTTTGCCCTGGTGTTTGGATCAGAGTTATGAACACTTTTTAGACAGGTCTTCTTGGATGAACTCTGCTGAAGGTCTGATTCAACCAAATCAGCATTTCTGGTTTATTTTCTGGGATTAGTGATGCCAGTATATACTTGCCACTAACATCATCATCAAGCAATAATTAGTGACCCATTTGGGGACAACTCAATATGTCAGTGTCATCACTTCTCCTTCCAGAGTCGTTCGCTTTTAAGAATCTCCACATTCTGGAGTCCCCATGCTGGTGCCTCATGTTTATGCCCCAACCAAGCCTGGCCTTTCCCAGCTTGCTGCGTATCTGTATCTTATTCATTTCTCTAACCCAGGCCCAGGCATGTTTGACAGCCTCATTACCGTGTTTTAGGAAAATAAATCATCCATTTTTAAAAATTGCAATTAGGTCTTCGGGAGCAGAATGAGATAAAATCTGTTACTTTTTTCCCGATTAACAAAGGAATGCCAGCTGTATCAGATATAGGCTGAATTATCATTTTCCAGAAGAACCAGTTTGTGTGTGTGTGTATACACAAGTATATATGCGTGTTTATATAAAGTGTGTATGTGTGTATATATAACATTTATATATAAAACACTAAGGTACATGGTTACACTAAAGATGACAGATGTTTCAAGGGGAATTCCTTACCAATGAACTAGAAAGTACACATTTATGGTAACAGGATATAGAACAAGTCATACATGTAAAAAATTTCATCTCTTTATAGAGACACCAGGACAGAGGTGTGATATTTGAATTCTTGAATTGTCTGGAGACTTCAATTCATTATCTACTTATTGATGTAGAAATGATCTTTTAGCAAATTACAGATCTTATTTTGTGACTGCCCCCAGAAAGAGGTAATTACTTTCTTTTCATTTTGAGTAAAATTTACTTCACTGGAAAGAGTAAAGCCTCAATAAAATTAAACATTTAATTACAAATCACCAGTGAAATATGTCAATTAATTTATATTTAGAAATACATTTCATTTTAATCCACTGTCTTGGTAAGTTTATTATGAAAGACATTTCTTCTAAATATACAGCAGTACCAGAGTTTCCCCTAGATAATCATACTAGCCAAAGCACATTAAATTACTAACAGAGTTTTATCATCTCTTCCCTTACCAGTTTTTTTTTTTTTTCTGTTTATAATACTAATATACATCCACCCTAGAACCTTTGGAAAATAGGTAATATTATATGAAATTATATAAAAATACAATTTATAACCTGAATGCCCGTAAGTAACCTTACTACCATTTTGGTGCATTGCCTCCCAGAACTTTTCCATGCACATATCCAGAAGTGTATATATACCGATAGGGTCACAGTAAGAATAGTAACGAAAAGTTTACTGGATTACGTCCTCATCTGCATAGTTCCAGTCCCCAGCCACAGCCTTCCAGCCTCACTTCACCCCGGTTATTTCTGGGAGTCTCTGGGGTGTCCCAGATGAGCTCATGCATAGTTTCTTGTGTGCTATTCTGTTTCTCTTACTGCTGTCTTCTGCCCTTGCTTCTGGCTCACTGCAGAATCCTCAGAAAACAGGGTGGCTGGACAGAGAGCTGATCGATCAACATTTATTGAGGTGTTAGATAAATAAAAATCTCCTTCAGGGCCATGACCCAAGAGTGCCCCAACTGCTGGTTCTCTTTCTGAGGACACTGCTGTCCCAGGAGGGATGTGGTCACCTCATGCTGCCCTTACAGTTCTCGTGGTGCAGGAGAGATGCCTCACAGAATGGTGGAGAAGGCTCCTTTCTGGCTCTGTGTCACACCTTGTCACCCCCATCATCAGTACCTTACTGAGCCATTCCTCATGTCTCAGAGGGCTTTGAAAACATTTCCTTTGGCTTCTTCCTGTGGTCCCCTCTCCAGTGGATTCAGACATTGGGTTGGGAATAATGTCTGAAACAGACACCATGACATCTCCTTCAGTTTTGTATCCTACTTTCGCCTCTCTCCAAATGTTTTCATACAAGTGAAATTTGATTATAGAAGAGAAAAGAAATTACATAGTTGCACTCAGAAAATATGATTAGAAGACTTGAACAGTGGGCAAAATCACCTCAATGGCTTAGTGGTAGTTTTGGCCTGAAATATGCCTGAGAAAGTGAGAAAATCAATACTATTTTATTTACCTTGGTTATCACTTGGTGACAGTGGTAGCAAGTGCTGTGTCAGAGCTGTACTTGCCTCTCTGCAGTATTTTTTTAAAAACCTCAGCTAGATCATTTATTTTCTTCGATATATTTTCCTTCTAGAATCAATGCCAGTCCTTCATCGCAAAATAATCTCTCTCTCACCCCACTCTCTTCCTCCCTCCCTCTCTCTCTTTCTCTCTCTTCCCCCCTCTGTCTCTGTCCCTCTCTCTCTGTCTTTCTCTCTCCACACATATGTATGTACATACATTAGAAGGATCACCTCCATCACTAAGAGACCAATGGAAAGAGATATGCCTTCTCTTTCTCTTTTTTCCAGTCTTTCTGAGAAGCTAATAATAGTAGTTAGCTGACTTCCCTCAGCTCTTTCCTGAATAAATCTTATCCATGGATCTTTTTCAGATTTTAATGAAATTTTCATGTTGTAGGTTGATTTATTTATTTTGAATATTGGATTAATTCAAGTTTTTGAGCCATGTAATCAAATTCACTTTATTATGATTTACATAATTTATTCATTGATACCAGACTCATCCTTTGATACAGAAGAAAAATTTAGCTTGTGCAAGACAAAAGGAATCAAGTCCATTTTAATAGTCAAGAGCAAATACTAAAGGGAAAGAAATTATGAAAGTTTCAGTTTTTGAAACTCAATAGCTGTTTCTGTTCCTAGCACTTTGTTGTGTGGGGACTTTTCAACTTAATAATTTGAATCATGAAAATGGCACCTTTCTAGGTTAGGCACCTCCAAGGGTGCCTTAAAACTTGGGGACGCCTTTCACCTCTAGCAAAGTTGCTCTCAAAAGACCTCTCTGGGCCAGTAGGGTGTTTTGCAGTTGACTGAAGAACAAAAGTGGCGATGGTACCCGGAAAAGAAGGTAATTTAAATCTAAGAGAGGGAGAAACATCAATGTGTGGCTGCCTCTCACATGCCCCCAACTGGGCACCTGGTCAGCAACCTAGACATGTGCTCTGACTGGGAATCGAATCAGTGGCCGTTTGGTTTACAGGCCGGTGCTCTATCCACTGAGCCGCAATAACCAGGGCTCAAGTCCTTTTTCATTACACATAGAAGCCCGTCAGACAGTTCTGTCTTTCCGATGCCTAGATGAATGCTGTATGCAAAGAGAACTCAACAAATGAATACTTAGCGGCTGATTCAAACACCCAGAAAGTACAAATGTTTAAATGTTTATTCTATTCTTCTGTGAATAGAAGAATTAACATCAAACACTCATCGCTGTGTTTGGGACTCAGTCTATAATTAGCCTAAGGTTTTCTAAATTTTCTACGTCCAATAAGATGTAGGATGAGAACTGCTCTTCAGAAGATGACTCTGTAACCCTGTACCATTTTAAGTTGCTCTTCTTGCGCTACCAAGGTTCTCCATGGGGGCAATTTTTGTCCCCCAAGAGATATACGTAGCGATGACGAAACATTTTTGACTGTCAAAATTAAGGAAGTGCTACTGGCATTTAGTCAGTAGGGGCGAGGGATGCCATTCAGCATTCTACAGGATACAGGACAGCCTCTTACTACAAAGATTTACTTGGTCCAAAGTGTCGATGGTGCCATGGCTGAGAAACGCTGCTCTAAGGTGAGCTTATTGAGGTTAGAGATATCATCTTATGCATATTTGTTCCCAGGACATCAATACTTGTTTCTCACACTCTCAAAAACTGGCCTGTCAGTCTGATTTGAATATTAGGTACATTTTATAGAATGAAATTGTTTCAAAATTCATCATGTATATGGACTTCTTATTTGGTAACTTTTAAATAATTAGAAAATAAAATTAACTAGAGTTATTACCACTGTAACAAATAAGGTTTGACATCAGAGTCTTTAACACCATGGTTTCCTGTGTATTGTAGTTTTGTAATGTTATTTACAAATAATAATATAACCCCTTATAATGAATAAACTGAAGTAGACATTTTCCCCTGAAGTCAGGCTCACTTATGATATATAAATTGAATATGAAGCACATGTCCAGACATGATAATATGCAGTTTTTCTGTAGTTGAATTAATGAGTGAAAAGGAAGAGAAACAGTTTGTACTTATATCTTTAGTATTAATATTTTCATGTTCCCAACTTTAGCTTTGAGTAGAGTATAGTTTGTTTTTTTATTATTTGAGAATTTATGTAGTTCTGCTGTTATTTGCCAGTGCTGGTGTGAATATTTAGAAGATGCTAGCTCCTAGACGGATAGATCCATTGGATCAAACATGTATAGATTGATCTCATATGCAAGGTCTTCCATGGTCAATAAAGACCAAAGAATAAGGAATCTGTTCTCTAGCAATATACAGGCAATTAGAACAGGTAAGATATATCTCTATATATCTCTAATATAAAGATAAATTGAAAAGTTTATGAGATATATGCAATAAAGATCTATTGTAGTTCAGAAGAGGGCAAATTATTTGCAGCTTGTGGGAGTGGTTGGATGCAGAATTGAAGTGCTCCTTTGGCCCAGTAGCCTTTGCTTTTCCTGGCCAATAACACAACCACTGTTTATTGTGTGCGGAAGTTCTTAAGAGTCCCAAGAGAAGGAGAGTACATAGCGCTTCTCAAATTTACCACTACCTGTGTCCCTCTATTTGTCGGGATTAGAGTTCGATAGGACACATTCCAGAAAACGCTACACTGCTCTAAAGGAACTGAGTGAGTGTGGAGCAAGGCAAGCCTTTGGGGATCCTGAATAGCATTTTGAGGAAGGAGGGAAGTAACAATTCTCAGGCGACAGGCACTGTGCTGTGTCTTGTTTATAACTGATCTCATGGGCCACCGCCAAGTCCCAGTCCAAGAAGGGTTGATTTGGAGACCAGGGTTGAGCAGAGAGAGGCCCCGAGACTTTTGGGTGCTGTGGAGGATTACACCAGTGTTCCATGCCTATTTTCTCCACTGCAAACCAGGAGTCTGGTTTAGCTCCCTGCTAGCGTGCAGACCGGCTGCATCGCTCGGCCTGTTGCTTATCTGTTATTGAACGGGAACAGTACAGGAGGAGCAAGTTCTGTGCCCTTTATTTTCCCATTTCCACACCAGGGATTTAATCTTTGGGACTATACTTGTTTTTCTTTTTAAAATAAAACAACTATAGTAGTTTTGAAAGACATATGAAATACTTCTTTAATAGGAAATAGTTGTTTCACCTATTTGGCAACAGGCCCATTGGGAGCTGAGGGCTCCCTAGGTCCAAATGTGGAACCCATTCTGGCAACATCAAAGCCTCCCCAACTCTCTCCAGAAGGTAGAGAGCAGACACATTGGCTTGGTCCAACACACTCTTTTCTTGCACCCAGTGGGTTATTTTTATTGTTACACTCACTGACAAGCAGTAAGACAAGGCAAGGGACTTGGGGACGGACGTATCTTGCCAAATGACTGCCCCCTCCCAGGCATTTGTAAGGGAACATTATCAAAATCACAGAATACTAGAGTTTAAGGAAACTAATAACACAAATAAAAGAAACCAGCTCCAGCTTCTACATGGGCTTTTGGTAGTCAGAGGTCAGACAACAAAAGGGGAAACTGAGGCCCACAAAGTTTAACTGACCTGCCCTAACAGATCAGGCCATGAAAGCAGGTTTGGGACTCAACCTCTCACTCCTGAGTCAGCATTCAGTTTTCTACACCATAAATTAGGGTGCATGGTTTGGTTTATCATGCTCTAACCGTCTCCATCATACTTGGTTTTTCACTGTTGGTTTGAGTGTAAATCGGGATTCCCTGATATCCTGTCCTCAGGCACAAGGCTTTGGGGGTATCTAACTAGAAATACTTGGGTTCTGGCAAAGTTGAGTTTGGATGGTGTAGAAAATTGCAATAGGGATTCAGTTGCATTAAAAACCCACTGAAGTGAAAAAAATGAAAGACAAAACTGCCAGGTAAGAATGTGTTTGGGGTTTTACTGAATTCATAATATTGAGAGAGAGTAGGAGAATGAAGACCAGCCTGCTCCTTGCTTGACTTGCCTAGCCCTGCTCAGCATTACAGGAAAGTTTGATAGAAAACACTGGAAACAGATCTATGGTTAGTCTATAAATATTCCAACCGGTGATATGGAAAGCATACTGGTGCTCAGCAGAAAACATTCCTGTCTTGAAATCTCCCCAAATGTAAGAGACCAACAAGAGTGGAGGTAGTGTGCAGACATGGATTCAAACCAAAGAATATTGGCTCTTGCAGGCAGCCCTCCTTGATTAAGCCAGGGCAGTAACCAGTCTACTGAAACAATCTTGAGCCCATGCTTTATTCTCAATATACCCACTAAAAAAACCAGCAAATACTCCTAAGCACCTACTGTGTGCCAGGCACTGGGGATACAATGCCTTATAGATATGCTCTTTCCTCTGAGCATGTTGTCTTTTATTGTGAAATTTCCATGGGATTTCTGGAAATTGTCTTTGAACTGTAGTTAAGGGACACTGAAGCAGGTGTCCAGGTACTTCCTTAACCGAGTGTGGGAGGGAGCTTGAACTTAGTCCACAAGTGAAATTCAAATATCCATACTCTTGTCTAATGTACTAAAATGGGGGATGGGGTTGCATGGAACATCAGAGAGAAAAATCATAAGTGAAAAATGGGCTCAGTGGTTCAGAGAGAACCACATAATCATGGTTTGGATGTTGAAGAGAGCTAGGATTCCAGTGTTAGTATGAAACTATTTGACCCATCCTATTGTCCCTTGCTTTCCATGAATGCTGATTTCATCCTACCATGTATTATGCTATTTACATGTGTCTTTCTTTATCTGTAAGTCTCTTAAAGACAAAGCAAGTAGCATTTAAAATATAGCAGTCCCTCTCTATATCGCGGTTCACTTATAGCGGCCTCACTGCATCGCGAGATTTCTAAAAATATTATATTTAATTATTTATCACGGATTTTTTTCTATATTGCAGGATTTTGTGGTACTGTATATGTATGTCGTTACAGTTATGTAGGTTTAAGAGTGTAGAATATCTTTAAGAACATAAGCAGTGTTTATAAAAGTGTGTAAAATGTTAATAAGGGAGTGGGAAAGGTTAATAAGGGACTGGGAATGGTTTATAAGTGTGTGGGAAGGGTTTATAAAGCCTTAAAATATATATAAATACTAAAATAAACGTAAGGTTTTTACTTCGCGGATTTCCACCTATCGCGGGGGGTGGGGGGGGCGGCGGGGGGTGTCCTAGAACGTAATACCCGCGAAAAGTGAGGGAATGCTGTAGTAACTTTGATATTTTCTCTTACTTTAAATGCATGTTTATTATCTGACACTTAGAAAATAAAATAAGCAAATGAAGAAACAGCCAGTTAATGTGGAGTGTATAATTTTCTAATGATATATACAGATATAAATATGTATATATACATATTCACATACTCATACACACCAGTAACGATCACATAAATGTATAATAAAATGGACTGTAAGCATACTGCTTTGTTATCTACCTAAAAGTAACTACATTTTTTTATCACCACATATTTATGACCATCATTTTGAATAGCTTCATAGCAATATATATTATAGATATGCCATAATTTATTTAATTGACTTTCTTACAATTTGACATCATTCCCAAGTTTTTGCTAGAACGTATTTTTGGACTAGACATGGGACCAAATGCATGATTTCCTAAAAACCTGACAAATATGCACAGGTGTGTAACAACCATCACAATCATGGTATAGAACATTTCTATCGCCTCAGAAAGTTCCCTGAAACCCATTTGCAGTCCATTCTCTCTCTGTTCCTTGGCTTCTATTAATCAATCCATGGCTTGTTTTCTTTCCCCTTACTAGTTTTGCCATTTCTAGAATTTCAAATAAATGGAATCACACAAGACATAGTATTTGGAGGGGGCGGACTTCTGTTACTGAGCATAATGCTTCACAGATTTATCCATGTGATGAGTTCACCAGTTGTCTGTTCCTTTTCATCACTGAGTAGGAAGTACTCTATTGCACGAGTACAACTATGTCACAATATATTTATCCTGTTTACCATTTTATACATATTTGTTCCTCATCCCCCAGTCGTTAGCTCTATGAGTAACGCACAAGTCTCTGTGTAATGTATTTTATTTTATTTTTTTGAGTAAATACCTAGAATCTTACTTGCTGGGTCATATGGTAAATGTATGCTTATCTTTATAAGAAATCCAAATTTATGAGCATTCCAGTTGTCCTACATCCTTGCCAGCCCTTGAGTATAGTCAGTCTTTTTGATTTTAGAAATTCTAGAGTATAAGTGGAAGTATTAAATTATGGTTTTAATTTGCATTTCCCTGATGTCTAATGATGTTGAGAATCTTCTGTCACCCATATATCTCCTTAGGTGAAGTGTCTGTTGAAAAATTCTTTTCTCTCTTTGTTGTTTACTTCTCAATAAATTTTAAGGATTTAAAATATCTATATATATGATAAAAGTCCTTCATTGGCTATATGTTTTGCAAATACTTTCTCATATAATAGCCTGTGGCCTGCCATTTCATTTTCTTAACACTGTCTTTGGTAGGTCAAAAGTTTTAAATTTTGATGAAATATAATTTTTCAATTTTTAAATACTTTACGCTTTTTGGATCGAATTTAAGAAAACTTTGCCTAACCAAAGATTACTAAGATTTTCTCCTATGATTTCTTCTGGAAAGTTTACAGTTTACTTACTAAAACTATATTTTATTGTGTGATACATATCAAGTTAATTTTTGTATATTGGAGAATGTAAGAGTTAAGAAATTCTTTTTTTCTTTTTTGCATATGGATATCCATTTATTTCAATACCATTTTTTGAAAAGATTTTCTTCCACTGAATTGCCTTGGCACATTTGTTGAAAATAAATTAGCTGTATGTATGTATGAGGGTATGTTTATAGAATTTTATTTCTGTTTCTTAGATTTATATGTTTAACTTTATGCCAATATCATTTTTCTTTACTAATGTTATAGTATGTCCTGAAATTAACTTTGTTCTTTTTTTCAAAATTATTTTGGTTATTTTAGTTTCTTTGTATTTCTATAGACATTTGAAGATAAGTTTGTCATTTTCTAAAAGATGTCTGTTGGAATTTTTTATTGGAATTTCATTGAATCTATAAATTTATTTGGAAAGAATTAATATCTTAACAATTTTGAGTATTCTTATCCATGAACATGGTATATCTCTCAATTTATTACATCTTTTAAATTTTTTTAGCAGTGTTTTATAGTTTTCTGTGTACAGGTCATGCATATATTCTGTTAAGTTTATGCCTAAGGATTTTATGGTTTTGATGCCATTGTAAATGAAATTTCTTTAGACTTCCATTTACAATTGTTGCTAATTGATAGAATACAATTTACTTTTACACTGACCTTGTATTCTGAGAAACTGCTAAACTCACATATTAGTTCTGATTCCTTTTAGGTAGATTCCTTATATTTTTCTATAATCCAATCATCTTCAAATAAAGAAAGCTTTGTGTTTCCTTTCCAACTGTATGACTTTTATTTCATTTTCTTTCTGGGGGAGAATAGGGCAGGTACTCTAGCCTCTCTGGAATGGCTTGAGTGAAAAGAGAGACAAGTGGCTTTGGTTTTTTTATTGGGGTTAGAGGATGGGGCAAGGATAAGTGTTACTTCCGGCCAACATACACATGGTTTGAATATTCTGCCAGTGCCAAAGGAGAGGATGTGTGGGCCTTCTTATGGCTTATTCAGTTGTGGGGCAAAAAAGGGGAGGAGTAGAGACAGGGCTTAAAAGCTGTCAGGGGTTCAACATTAAAACAGGAGTCAGGTTATTTATTATAATTTGATTTGCTAAAATAATTTCAAGGAAATTGGACCATCATCAATAGGAATTTCAAAGTTAATGATCTAGGAACGAGATGTCTACATTGATTTGTGATTTTAATTTTATCTATATGGCCTATAGGACCGTTAAGGAATTTAATAACAGGAACAACAAGAAAATAATATTGTTAGCAGTGTGCTTTCAGCTGTAAACTCATCCTACCACCTAAACCCCCCCCCCCTGCTTCGTCACTGGTCATCTGGCTTTATTTTTAAAAGTGGGTCTAATTTCAGACAATTGTCAGTTAAGCCACCAATTCTCTTTCTTATTTTTTTAATCTGGCCAACCCATCACTAATTGCTTGGTTGGGGGACCTAAGAATTCATTTTTCATATTTTCATGAAGACTAAAAGGATTGGTATCAGAGCTGATTTTACCCGTCACTTAATAAGTCTTTAATAATTTTATTTCCTGCTGTTGTTAACAGTAATATAATTCCTCTCTCCTCCTCCTTCTCACTTAAATTTAGCGGTCTCAGCACTTAGGGCAACCCCGGTCATTCCACATTTGAAACCAACCCATCACTTACATTCTTGAACTTCATCCAACCAAATTACCAAAAGAATGTATTCCTGAGGCAATTGCTCTGGAGATTACACTGATTTTGCCCATTTCTAGTGACAAGTGTTAAGACCATGGCAATTATGACTTGCTGGGAATTAAAAAAAAAAAAACAAACCCTAAATAACTAAACCAAATTCTGCTCAGGACCTAAGTACATAAACTGCCTGGGGGTTGCCATACTTAATAATGCTGCAGGAAGAAGGTCTTGTTTTCTCAGTCACCACTCATTTAGGGACACTCCTTCCCTAAGCAGTCTGTCTGGCCCGCCTAAGGAATGCTGGAGATTTCATGCATTCATTTGGATTCTTCCTGGTTGCTGAGGGCAACAGAGATATAGTTCAGTCCTCCCTTGTTCAGTTAGGTACTGCATGCTGGACTTGCTTTTAAGGTGGTATTTCTTTCCTTAGTATGGAGGTTAGCAATTAATTCCCTCACCAGAGAGCAAATAACACTAAAACTGTGGATATCTTAACTTTCTCTGTCCTCCATAAACAAGATGTTTTGGAACTATGTACCTTTAAGATCTTAGAATCTCATTGGGGAGGTAAAATGGACAAGTGACTATAAAAAAAAGTTTTCAGTGTGAATTAAGAACCCTTAGAGGAATAGTCCAAAAACATATAACATGAAATTATTAAATAACAAACAATTACAAAATAATATTCGCAACTATTTGCCAGCTATCATGCTAGTATATTCGTCGGCAGCCATCCGTCTCGAGAGACGATGGTGTAGCTTCTTAAGAGTCTATCTGCACCGCCGAGAATGGCTGTGCAGTCCGACTCGGGAGTGACACGGTATCTGTCTCCTCCTGTGTTGAATCCACATCTTGTGATGACGCTGGAGTGTCCTCTCCAGTGAAGCTGAAGCTACAGAGCCTGGGCAGGGTGATATGGAGGGTCTGCTGTTGCCCATGCAGCAGACCCCCCCTCTCTTCGCAGCTGAAGGGTCCAAGGGAAAGACGGAGTCAATACAGCTTGGCTTCAGGTGCGCCGCAGGAGTTGCCGGTGTTGACTACAACGTCGAACCGCCTTAGGGACTCCGGCTCCGGATTTTCTGTCGGGGTTTACTCCCTTAGCCTTTCCCCTGAAGAGGTATGCCGCAAGGCAGCGGAGGTTTTTTGGAGTCAGAGTTTTCCTTCTCTGATGTGCCCTGACTGGAAGATCGAACCAGCGACACTTAGCTCGCAGGCTGACGCTAAATCCACTGAGCCAAACCAGCCAGGGGCCCTAATAATAGTAATGCTGATAATATCTAACATTTTTCAAGCACCTAGCACATGCCAGGCTGTATTAGGTACTTTAATAGACTACTTCATCATTCTTCATGTAGGTGCTATTACCATCTTTATTTTTAAGCGAGGAAACAGACTCAGGTGGATTATGCAACATGCCCACGGTTCTGCAGCTGATAGTGGCATAGCTGTGACAGTCTTTCACCAGGTGCCGAAGGCAGTAGCGACTTCCCCGCTTTCTGAAGAGGCTCTTGACCACACATAGGAAAAAGACCTAACTCTTCAGCCAAGGATTTGAAACCCTTCCAAATTGGGCATAGATTTCTCTTTCTAAGCTTTTCTTGCAGATTTCTTTTACAAAATGCTCTCTTCTGCCAACACACATTTTTCTCATTTCTGCGTTTTGCTTTGTGTGAAATGCCCTCTCCATGTTGTGCGCCTTTCTGTCCCTCCACACCAGGTGCCTTTTCTGACTTGGTCCTCTGTCTATCTTTTACTTCTTGGTCCATCCACCTTGTTACTTAACTGTCTTATATTTGACTTATTTTGATTTGCTTTCATTCAATTCAGTTCACACTTATTTAGCACTTCCAGAATACCACACATCAGGCCAGGTCCCAGGATTACAGAGTAAAAACTCTGTCTCTGTCATTACGACACTCAGTTACTTTTTAAATGCATTTCAGACCCCCTGAGTCTATTGCAAGCACTTTATTTTTATATACCCTATAGCACAAAGCAGAGAGAAATGGTTTAAAAATAGATATTGAATTGAAATAATATAAAGGAAGCCATTAATGAGATTTTCCCTAAGGGACTGTGTACGAAGGTCTTAAATCTTAAAAGGATTGATTTCTGTGGCTTTAGATTACTTTCCTTTGACAATGGTGACGGGGCTGATTAGAAGACAACCAAGCCAAGTGCTGGCTTGACATTGAACCTGGACTATTATCTGAGGAATTCACCTTAAGCTCAGGCAGATGGTAGAAAAGCAAGAGATCTTTTATTAGAGTTTTTAAGAGGTAAGCTGATCAAATAAACATCTCAGAGCAAGACCAAGGAGGCTCTGAGCACCTGGTAGTGGTTCGTTGTGTTGATTGTACTGCATGAAAGCCAACAGAATTGGAGAGGAAGTGACTGGATTTGGGGTTTAAAGAAATGGATGCCTCAGTGAATTCTTGGCTCTGTCATCTGTATGTCAAATTTTGAATGTTCTTTCTTCCATATCTTCTGTTGGGCGGAAGCACGACAGACCAGATCCTCTCATTACCCCCCCCCCCCCCGTAGTCTGGTAGAAGAGACTACCATGAGACATGTCCCCCAAATATGCCGGTTGGTTTTCATTTTTCCACTGGAATGACCCTGGTAAGATCAAGTGACATCCCTGCCAATCGAAAGGATAGATGTCAATGAAGGAAGCAGGAAAAGCAGATGACACTTGGCACACAAGCCATCCCACAAAGGCTCTGGTGCCCCACTTACAGGCATACCCACAAATCCCCGCTGGGAAGGCCCGCCTTACTCTCTGAACTCATTTGTGACAGCTGCTGAGCAACTGGAAAAGGAAAAAAAAACTAACAGGTCCATGTCCAATTAGTGGAATAGTTAAATCTGGAGCAAGGCCATTCTAAGTCACAGTCGTGCCTGGCTATCTGTTGTCATGGTATTCAAATGTTTTCTGTTTCTCCTGTGTCCTAGCCAAAATCAACAGTATGTTATTGTATAAAATGTCATAAGTCACAGCACTAAATGGCCCATTTATTTCTAGGTAGTAGAGTACAAACAACCTAACTGACTGGTAGTCAATTTTGGAAATGACTCTGATTTTAAGTTTGCCCACTAATGTGGCACTTTGCTTTATTAGTTGCATTTGGGTCCTCTGTGATAGTATAATGGGACTGATAAGAGAAGAGATCCAAATTCTGGGCCAAATCTTATCATTTATTAGTTAACTGTATAGCCTTAGACAAATTGCTTAAACTCCTTGAATTTCAGTTTTCTCATCTCTAAAATGTGGATAACAGTAAAAATGGTACTAGAAAATTCACTGAGATACTAACTGCTGTCCTGTTTCATCTTCTATGTTATGAAAAGATTGAAAGTGTGAGAGGCAATTTTCCCTTTTTCTGACATGCTCCCCTCTCCGGATATCCAGGTCTTTGTGTCCTGTGCTCCCTGGTCTCTAAGGGAATTAAGTTCCTCTGTATATTAGGCTTCCTGGGGCCCACAAGTTTACCACCACTCACAGCTTTGTTTGGAAGTTGGGAATTGCTATGAAGAGGAACGAAGGGCTTTTGTGTGGCTGATATTTAGTCATCTCAGGTAGGGTTATCCCAAATTGGACTTCAATTTAAAAAAGAAAAGAATGTGATAATGTTTGCAGGTCAGTGTCATGGAGAAAGCTCATCCATGACCATCTTTCTGTTGGAGTTAATGTTAAGGACTGAAATTAATCTATGTGGAAGAACCTAGCCCAGTGTCTGACACATTGTCTGGGCAATGAATGCTGATTTAACTTGTCTCTGTTTATTTGTACTTTGTATTGTCTACGTGAGAAATATCCATACCTATAGAGAACTTCTATAAGAGTTTATCTGAGCCCCCTTATTCATTCATAGTATCCAGGAAAGGCCCATCACTTGAGTCTTTTGAAACACAAATATATACCCAGTTTATACCAGCTGTTAACAAACTGGATTACTTTTACCCCTATTCTGCACAAAAAATTTTTAAGGGTTTGAGTGAGGTGAGAGATATTTAGAGAATTAGTTTCTAGATCCTAACTCTCCACCTTTACTATTTCCTAAACTTGATCAGCCTCAAGTGGATGTATTTCTAGTTCTCTTCCCCAAAGTATTCTTTTATAATCACTTTTCTATCACTTTGATGGAAGAAAGACACCTCCCACCCATTCTGCATCTCTATACATACTGGGTTGCCGCAGGCTGTAAAACCTCCCTGGGGATATAAACAAAGGGACAATCTGAAATACTGAAATCTCCAAAACTTTCTTTAACTGAGAAATATGGGAATCTTCTCATCTGTGTGTGTGTCATTTCTTTCTGTGTCACATCTCACAGACTTTAGAACTAAAGATTTTGATCCATTTGGGAATTGTCGTGCAAGTGTCTGACTTAAACTTTCAATTGCTGAGGCATTCGCTTCCAAAGACTTTTCATATCGGATCAACACACTGCCAACTACATGAAACAGCTACTAGAAACAGGGAATTAGGCGTCCCTTACCCATGAAGTTCCCCTTTCAGAAACCCTTGGGTGACCTAGATAACTGAACCCTTGATGACCCTCCTCCACTCACCCATCCCCCAACTCACACTCTTTTGCTTCAAAACAGCCAATAATGAGTGACTCCACAAAACCCCAGACACCTCACTCTTGAACCCTAACCCTTTGAGTGCCAACGTCGCTGGGAGCCATGCTGACAAATTTTTCCAAACGTGCCAGTGTCGCTCCCAGCAACTCTTTTTTTGGTGGCTATACATGTAAATGACAATGGAATAATTCGTCTTTTATGTTTTGTTCTCTTTTTTTGTACCTCAGGTTATATATTGATATAACTTCTTCTCACGTTGATCCAAATTTTGAATTACGCATGGCACTCAAAGGGCTAATCAAAGGAGAGCTCCAGGTGTGCTCCCTCTCTCTCTCTCTAACCTCAACCTCACTCTGTGGCCCTTGGGTGTGCAGGGTACCCTCCAGGACCCATTAGTAATAAATCTGCTTCCTCACAGTTCCCTGATGGTTTTTGCTGAAGTGTGTCCTGTGATCCCAAGAACCACAAGGACTGGTCCAGACATGATATTGACCCACACTGGCCCTGAGGGAAATGTCTGCAGGGACTCGTTAGGAGTAGCAGGGTCATGGCAACAGTCTCAGGCATTTCTGCCTAGGGTATCATCATCAATAGACTGGGACCAACACAGCAGGAATGCTATGCGTTCAAGTATACTGCAGAGGAGACAGGAATAAAGATCTTCGCAGCATTCTTGAGGGATCATGGGGCAAAGTAAAGAGAGTATCCACAGGAAATATCAATATATATCCATTGACCTTATTATCTTTTTACTGTCTGTCCGTCTGTCATGTGCTTTCTTTTCCCTTTACTAGCTTAAACTCCATGGCCTGTCATGATAACTAGTCCCTTTTATATACCATACAACCTCTGTCCCTCTATCACTTTGATATACCAGCTTATCAAAACCATAAATTTGGCCATGGTCTCTGTGGCTCAGCTGGTTGGAGTGTCATCCCATAAACGAAAAGTTTGCGGGTTTAGTTCCTGTTCAGAGCACATGTCTAGGTTACAGGTTCAGTCCTTGGTTGGGCACTTATGCAAGGCAGCTGGTTAACATTTCTCTCAGAAGTTTTTCTCCCTGTCTCTCCTTCCCACCCCTTCTCTCTAAATCAATAAGCATGTCTTCGGGTGAGGATAAAAATAAAACAAGCAAATAAACAAAAAAACCCAACAACTCTGGTTAAATCCAACTCCTCATCTGCTCTGCGCTTACACTGATGTAAGTGAGAAAGACACACATTGCTGACAGGTCTCACTTTGAATTTTCCTGATAAATAGTTTACATTTTGTTCTAGTATGTCCAATGTCCCATTGTTCTAGGTGACTATTCATCCCCTCTGTCCTCCAGTTATCAATACCTCTTTTCATGTCCCTATTCTCACCTTGCTTTCCTACACTGAGAAAATTGAATAGAGGATTTCCACAAATTCACCATCATCACTGTCAACCTTTCTACTGACCTTTTATATCCATCCATATACTTTACCTCCCTCCTGTTCCTATGGCTAACCTCTTCTGGCACTGGTAGAAGATCAAAGCTTCCACTGGTATGATAGATCCCATTCTCCAGCCCATGCAAGGACATTGCTCCAAACATCCTCTCTTCTTTCGCATATCATTAACATTTCACTCTCTATTAGGCCGTTCCTAATTAGTATTGCTGTGAATGTGCTGCCTGGATGCAATAAGGTGCTATATAGTCTTTAACATTCATTCATTTAACAAATATTTAGTGGGCACTTCCCTAGTTTCTGAGAATATATCAATTATCAAAATAGCTTAAAATCCTTGAAATAATGGAGTTATCATTAAATGGGATGGAGAAGATTGTAAGTGTAATAGGTTTGGGGGAGAGAAAAGTTCTCTTCTGGATATTTGTTTCAAATATGTATTAGACATGGAAGTGGAACAATCAAATATACAATTTGAGTCTGGAGTTCAAGGAAAAAGTCCAGGTAGAATCATAGATTTGGGAATATTTTTCATATAGATGAAACTGGATGAAATTATTAAGGGATGAATATAAATAGATAGGGGAAAGAAGTCTAGAAAGCCAATGATAAGATATCAAGAAAAAGAGGCAGTAACAGAAGAGGAGACTAAGAATACGTGGCCAGTGAGGTACAAGGGAAAACGTGAGAGAGTGGTATCCTGGAAGCCAAGCAAAGAAACTTTTCAGAATAGTGGTGGTGATCAACTATGCCATACTGTATTTAAGGTCACGTAAGACAATCACTTAGAATCAGCCATTGGAATTCTTGACAAGAGAGGTCTTAGAGGATGACTCAGGAAGGTCCATGGAATGAGTTCAAGAGACAATGAGAAGATAGGGACTTCCTGAAGACGGTGAGTGTAGACACTCTGCTCAGGAGTTTTGTTGCAAAGGGGAGCAGAGAAAAGGGGCAGTCCTCAGTAATGGAAGTGGGATTGAGAGAAGTTTGTTTTTGTTTTTGTGATAAGAGAAATAAAAGCTTATGGCAGGAATTTTGCACTTGTTCAATGAGTGAAACCTGCATTTAAACACAAAAGAAGGTAAAAGAACTTCATTTAAAAAGTCATATGAGTCAACTTGATTTTAGGTCAATATTATTTTGATTTTCTCAAACCTTATTGTCTATATTGGGTTAAACATGTTTCCTTAAAGTTACAGAGAAAAATATATCAATCATTTGATTGTTTCAGTAAAGTCTTTTTGAAATATTTCCCAGATTTGAGAAAGTGAGTGATTCTGGTGTTAGATAACAAAGCCTTTTGACATTCAGGTGATTTCTAATTCCCTGCTTTCAATAAGAGTAGTCGTATGATCAAGTATTAAAAATTATTTCTGAAGATGGATCCTTATGTGACTTTTACTATGTAACAACTTTAAAGTTCCAATCATTGAATTATAACACTATAGTAAAATTCTTCCCATACATAAAAATGAAAACCATGGGAGTAAAATTGATGCTCTATCATATTAAAATAATAGCTATTATTTAGTGAACTAATTGCAAAAATCATCATTTATCTTATTAATAGATATCTCCAATAAAATTTTACTTTGTATGCTCAATAATTATGTGTCAAACTTTGTAATATATATGTTATTTGAAATAGTAATAATTTTAATGGCTAACTCGATCTAGAAGAAATTATAAACAAAAGAATTATGGATACAAGAAATTAAAAGCATAAATATTTTAAAAACATACATGTTTTTATTGCAAAAATGTTTAATAGGGTGGTCAATAAGGCATAAAGACATATTTCATTTAGATACATTTCATTTAGGTGCATTCTATTTGATGACAGAAAAGCAACAATATAAAGTGTACATTAAAGAAGCGTTCATTTATCTATTTTCAAATGGATGGGTATCAGATCATTGTGGTATTCAGAGTTCATTGGATAAAATCATAAAGAGGTACAACAGCATTGTTTTAAGTGTTATTTGCAATACACTGGAAATATCACTCTTCGTAATTGTATTTATGATGAAAATTTTAGAAGACAACTTAAAAATGTGTGAATGGGTACTTGGCTTTCAGTCTTTTTTTTTTTTTTTACTTAATATTTATTGTATTTTTTCCCATTACCACTTAGTCCCCTTACCACCCCTCACCCCCGCTATTGCCACGCTGTTGTCGATGTCCATGGGTCCTTTTTCCTTTGTGCTCAATCCCTCCACCCCCTAACAGACCCCCTCCCCAGTGTCATCCTACTCTCTATGAGTCTATCCCCATTTTCCTTGTTCGTTCAGTTTGTTCAGTCTTTTGGAGAGTGAGTAATTCAGAAAGTGTAAAGACCGCTATTGCGAGAACTCGTAGAGCGTAGCTTGGCTAAGGTTGTAGGGCTGGTTTGCTGACGATGGCATAGTAGTTGCTGAGCAACGCCAAGTGGCGAAACAGAGGCAATTCATTACGTATGTAGTACAGTCGATGCACCGCAGAGGGGCGCTGGGAAACTGAGAGACAGAGAGGGCTTTGCAGGGCGGGCTCAGAGGGAACCAAAGTGGTGCCTGGAACCAGCGCGGGAACAACAAAACGGTGGCTGTGGTCCTCAAGCTTCAGCTCCACAAAACTCTGACCGGCTAAGTGACAGCAAGTTGGTTTGGGGCAATAACTGCTGCGAGATGGGACAGGAAGTGGCTCCAGCCAAGCCCCGTAGGTAAGCTGGAGTCATTGCTGGTGGAGCTGAGCTGTGATGATTTCACCTGGGAGATAGATGCTAAAAGGCCGTTCCTGGCCACTCGTGGTTCCACTCATGTAGAGCTGTCTGTGTCTGACACACCGGGGTTCTCGCCCCCCTCAGAATCTCGCCCACCACTTAGAAACAGGTATGAAGAAATAGTTGTTTGCCTTGAGTGGTGGATGGGATTGCCAAGCTCAGGTTTTCTTGGTGATTACAATATAATAATATCTGTGTCAATGAACTCCCTTTCCAAAGCCCATCAATATTTGTTTAATTCAACTTCTTAACATTGTGCAAAGAGGATTTATATTTCAGTGTCCTCTGCTCTGTGGGGAAAGTGGGGGCTATTTTCCATGAAAGTAGTCATCTGGGAGAATTCCTGCCAGATTTCACCGATGATGACGATAGGCGATGTGTGCTGGGCCAGAAGCAGGTCTTCTTCCGCAGAGTTAGAAGAAGCTGATGACAAAGGCCTGCCAACAGTGCTGCGACTGTAATTCAGGATCATTCACATTTCCCTCTCTGTAGGCAGCTTGTGATGTGAGTTTGGAAGTTGCCCTGGCAAAGAGCCCTGAATTAGAAGTCAAGAGCTTTGAAATCGGTTCTGGCTCTATCATCACTAGCTGTGTGACCTTGGGCAAGTAATTTAATCTCTCAGAAGTCTGAGTTTTCTCATCTGGAAAAAGAAGTCTAGTTTCAACCTTCAGATTCATAAGGTGAAAACTGCCAATCTGCACGTAATGTCAATGGCTAACATCTGAACAGCACTTCATATTTTACAAAGCTTTTCTTCAGCTGCCCTGCTGTGCAGACATGATTATCGTGATTTCCCCAGGGAAGAAACTCAGTCTTGTAGGATCAGGCAGATGGCCCAAGGTTTCACACTTAATAAATAGCAGAAGTAGGATGTGAGCATAAGTCTTCTGTCTCCAAATATGGTAATCTTTTCTTTGGTCTGAGTGAGGGACTAAGGCAGTCCACAGGATGTGAGGAAGAGCACACAAGTAAGGAAGTGGGTGACAGAAAGAAACAAAAGAATTTGAATCCTTGAAGACTAACTTTGTATTCAAGCTCTGCCATTTACTGGTTTAAAGTCCTAGAAAAGCCACTTCTTGTTTCCTGTTTGGCAAGTGTAGGCAGGGCTGACAGTCATCTAGGACACACTGGTACAGCCATACTGTTTATTAAAATATTGCTCTCCTTCTGTACTGTTTGGTGAATAGCCAATCCTCCTTTGGGATTTCCTCTTACTCTGTCATGATTCCGTAACAAAAGGGTTAAAGTGGGGCTCAGCAGGGAGCATTAAAAACCTATTTCATTTCTGGACTATGGTTGATTCCAAGACATATTGGTTAAGTCTTTTTAATATCACCAATGATTGACGGTAATGATAATATTCTTCCCAGCTTCAGTGGGCTGCTATTGAAGATCACACATTATGAAACAATGAAGGTGAACAGTCAGCTATAAACCTTACAGGCAGTATTTTTTGAGGTGTCATAGCAATGGACTTTGGAAAAAGAGTTCAGTTGTACAGAAAATAACGCATAGGATTTTACTTTAGTGAGACTTGTTGCCTATTAGTCTGTTCACAACTGAAATAGTAAAGGCACTTATTTTATGTTTTTGACTTTGAATTTTCAAATACTTGGGAATAGAACTCATTGCTTCCACATGATACACCTATCACATCCTCTGCTAATTGTGCAAATCTTGGTTTTTGACACTGAGCTTATGGTTCTATAAATCTTTACTTATTCCTGTGTGGTATGTCTTTCTATAGAGAGGCTCACATGGTTCCTACCCCAGGCGCTCCTTTAAGTCTGGGGATAGAGGCAATCAACTCCCTGTGGCCGGTGTATCACAGAACAGAGGTCTCTAAAATTCTAGAATACCAAGAACAAAGGAAACATTGCATTATCAACAACAATGGCAGCTAAGATTTACTGAGGTCTTTTTACAGATTCACTGAGGACTCTGCTGCATGTTGTACATGTTCTACTGGCCATAGTGCTTAACTCTTCATCCAGTTCACCCCATGTGAGTAGTCTAAACCAGGGGTCCCCAAACTGTGGCCTGCAGGCCAGCCAGTCCCAGGTCTGTTCTTTGAAGACCCATGAGCCAAGAATAGTTTTTACATTTTTTATAGAATTGAGAAAAAAGAATATACTACAGAGATTGTAAGTGGCTTGCAAAACCTAAAATCATTATTACTTCGACTTTTACAGAAAAGTGCTAAACGTGCTAATCCCACTTGGCTTACTAGTGGATGGATTAGAGTTAAGCATGAGGTCTATTAAACATCAAATAGTTATTAGTTCTGACCCACTATTTTGGGATGTATCACTAAGCAAAACAGATAAAAATTCCTGCCCTTGCATATCTTACATTCCAGTTCTAGTTAATGAGATATGTCTGTTGCTGTTTGGTAAAGGTTTCTCACAATCAAGCACACAATCGTGAAAAAGATATTTCTGTCTCTAGATGTTTCTCTCATTAAATAAGTTATGATACTTAGAACTTATGATCACAAGGGGAGCCAGCTAAAGATAGAGGCAACACATCAAGAGTGATGGAGAAGCAAGTTAGAAAGAAATTAAGCTGCTGAGTCAATCAACCTTGAAATATGCCATACCTAAGACTTCCTAATATATTAGACAGTAAGTTTTCTTTAAGTCTTTTTAAATCAGTTTTCTGTTACATGAATTAGCTAACTATATACATTACTTAATTTAATTTTCACAGCTACCCTGTGGTTTGCTTATTACTCTCATTTTATAGAAATTAATTAATTGCATAGTCAATACAGTAAGGGAAGGAGCCAAGATGGGAACTCAGTCAAGTCTCTCTGAATGTCTCAAGTCTCTCTAGACTCCCCCTCTTATGGAATTTCTAGATGTAAGAAGAGTTAGAAGGAAAGGCAGGAAGTCAATATGGGGGCAGTTTTATGTCCTGAGCCGATGTATATCACTACATTTCTGAGTTTCATCCTCTTTCTTAGACCCAGACCAGTGTTTCTTGACTCCTATTCCACAATGAGAAGGCAGCATGTTTCCATTTTTTGAGAAGTCATTATCCTGACAGTTGTATTAATGTATATAAGGAACTAAGCACTGAAATCTCTCCGGGAAGAGCAAACTTATCAATTCCTTTCCTTTTCTCTCACCACATCTAGATCACTTCTCACCCTGTCTACTGCAATGATAGATTCCACCTGGTCTATTCGGGTGGCTCCAGGTATTCCAACCCAATCTCCACACTCTTAACTGGAGGATAAAGACAAATTTTCAGGATGGTCTACAAAACCTGTTCAGTTTCATCTTTCTTCTCAAGCATCCTCCTGCTTTTTCTGTTCCAGCCACACTGGCCTTTATCAGCCATTAACTTCTACCTGGAATAATCTTTCTTTCCTTCTGTGCTCAATTAATACCTATTTGTCTTTTAGATACCTGCTCACATTTTTCTTTTTTATGCAAGCCCTTTCTGATTCGCCTGACTTGATTGACTCCTACATTAGTTTCTATTGGACCACGGCACATGGCACAATTGTAGTTTTCCATTGGTTTGTGTGACTGATGAACTGTGTAATCTATCTATTGTACTATATTTTATGCTGTAGGAGAACAGTGGCTGCATTTGTCACCGTTGTAAACTCAGTGCCTGGCACATAGTAGGTGCTCAATATATTTGTAGAATGAACGTATCAATGCATGCATGAAAGGCTCAGGTTGTATCAGTCCAAATCCCTGCAGGAAATACATGAGATCCTCAAATGGAGCAAGGGAGGAAAGTTTCATTTAGAAACTATTTACACAGGTATAAATAAGCTTAAGGGAAACTAACAAGGGATAGTGATGCACCCTGGGGTTAGCAAAACTGGAGAGAAGTTGGTACCCCTAAAACTGAGCAAGTGAAGAGAAGTGTTTCACCCTAAAGATAATAGCTGTGGTTCTAACCACAGGGTAGAAACTGTGCCCATTATAATAGACAAACCTAGCCAATTTTTAGAACCTCTCTAGTGTCCAGCAATGCCAGAATTATAAGACCAAGAAAAATATCATTGTCACCAACATTATTTTTTCTCTCTAAGCCTTCACCAAGTGTCCCTTCTCCCTACTCATTGTATAAACCCAACTGAAAGCCAGAGGGCAGGACACTAAATGATGCAGTCCATAAAGCCTGCTTTCCAGGGCACAAAGTTTATGGGAAAATGGAGAAAATGGATCTGGCAGGACAAATAAAAAATATCTAATCATTGGTCATTGGGACAATTCCATCTCCTGCTTTTCTGAAAGAATTGCTAAGACAAATAATGCTAAAGAGTAGTTTGAAAAGTTTTAATTAATGTAATAATCACTAAAGTTTAAGAGTTAAAGCTAAAGATGTTTTTTTATCATAGAAATACCATGAGAAGTATGGATTAATGAAAAGTAGGTGAGAATTTTAGTTAGACATGAGATCAAATCATAGCTCTGTCACTATCTACTTTGGTAGCCTAGGTTTGTAAAGTGAGGGCTTTAATTATTATCATATAATCTCACAGGGTTATTGTAAGAATCTAATGTCTAGCACATAGTAGGGTCTCATGAAATGATAACTACTGTGAGAAAGGTATGTAGTTATTACTTGCTAAGGCCTAGTGTTGCCAGTAGCCAGTCTGTCTGGAGTGGTGGAGAGTCTCTCCCATTGGCCAAGATGGCAGCAGGGAGAGGTTCTTACACTGAGCACATGAAGAGCTAAAAATATCAATGGATAGGGTCCGAGTACAAAAAGCTAGCAGGATAGTTGGATAGAGAAAAAAGCTCTTCCCTCAACATCTTGAACCAGATTGGGGGTAAGACCAGGGGAAGGCAGGTACATGCGCCATAGAAGTCAAAATGGTGCAGGGGAGGTGCTGGACCAAAGAGGCCTGTCAGTCTAGCCTGGGGAAAGATGGGATTGTTGGGAGGTGGACCCACCCAAAGCATGTGAGAGTCCTGGAAGCTGATTGGTCATTTTGAGAAAATACCTGGCCTGTCCCATGCCCAAGCTAATATAATCCCAGAGGAACAAAGAGGATCTGGGGTCCGTGACTCTCTCTTGCTCATGACCTGCACTTGTGCTGTGCTCTGGCCTAATCTCTTCATGGGCCACATGGCTGCTCAAGCCTCCAGGAGGGAGCCCCTCTCCCATGCCCACCTGGTCACACACTCACCAGTGCATTTGTGTGCTCTTCCGAGAGGGCTTGACCTTGTCGCCCTAGCAGCCACATGGCCCATGGCAGTGCAGGCTCCACACACAGGCTCCAGGAGGGAACCTGAAACGCACAGCAGCCAGGAACAAGCTAAGCTACGTGGGTGGGGACCAGTACTCTTCAGCAACACCTGTGGGCTCCAAAGGACTGTACTTGAAACTGGAGCAGGAACTCTGGACACTGGCTTTTGTCTTGGCCTTGCTGAGGAGATGGGCTTTGAGATGGGAGTCTGCCATTCTCCCAGGTAGCGCAGCACCTGAATAAAAATCCCTTTCCTTTTGCACCAGCATCTGCCTCACAAGTTTGGCTTTTGTGGCGACAGACAGCTGAACCTCTGTGCTGTCGATGTTTGGTTGCACTAACACCGTGATAAGTCTTTCCTTGGGAGCTTTGTTGGTGTCAGGCAAGCAACAAGGGATGAAGCAATTAAAGACTAAGTGGGTCAGAGAGTAATCAAATATCAATTTTATGCTAAGATCCCCCAGAAAGATGCAGGGCACAGCTGTGGCAGATCTGCTGAATAACTGGATCACTTGTCACCCTTGTCCTAAGGAGACTTCCAGCCCAAGAAGCTAGTGCATTATAGATTGTGAGGATTGTATACATCAGTGAACTACCGAGTCACTCAGCTACGTGCAGTTAAACTCGCTCTTGAAGCCAATAAAAGCAGGAGCAGTTTAGATCTCCTTACTGGGTGGTTCTACCTCAAGACAGTACTGACATCACACCACCCAGCTCAAATCCATTGTGTGAAATGACAACTTTTCCCCCATTTAACAACCCCCCTCCCTGTTTGCTTACTTGGTGCCAAATGGCTCACGTAAATACTGACAGATTAAAGACCACATTGTGCTTTTCTTTGCCATTGAGTGAAGGGCATTATTTTCCATGTTGATAAGATCTGGAGGGAAAAATAAGGCACAATGGACTTTTATTTTAACCATTAAACACTCATGGTATCCCAAAGAATGCCCGGGGCTTTGTTCTACTTCTCCTGGTCTGGAGGCTTCTGCCATTAAGAAAGTAAAGACACTGGACTCAGAATTGATCCCTAAGGGATTGAACAGTGTTTGGGAAGCTCATTGGAAAGGAATTGAAAGGAGAGATGGAGAAGCAGAACTAGAGGGATCAGAGGACAAGCTGAAGTAATAGTATTTATGCCTGGAGTCCACTGCACGCAATATGGTACTGTCTGTCAAATGGTCTGAAACATACTGACCAAGAGGGGCGCATTGCTGCCAGAGTAATCAGACCATCAGGATAGATTCAAATAAGGCCCCCTTCACCCACATAGCCTTCCTTACTGCATCTGTCATGTATTGATCTCTATCTTAATATTTTCTCCAAATAAGTCTAATAATTCTTCTACTCCCCCTCTCTTTTCCCATTTATATTAATACCTTGTGTTGTCTCAATTTATTCTTGACTTTGAAGTTTCATTGGATCAGTAATCAAGAGGCCTACTTGTAGCTTTAGCTTTGCTGTATATCTTAAAGCATTGCCTTTTAAAACTTCCAATTTTCTCAGCTTTAGACATATCTATTACTGTTGTTAACTGGCGAGAAGTCAGGGAAATATATGCAGAAGAATATTTTAAAATTTGAGTTAAAATTATTTACATACAGTGAAATGCACACATCTTAAGCATATGTTTTGGTGAGTTTTAGAAAATATATACATCTGTGTGTAACCAACACAGTAATCAAGATAAAGCAGATTTCTAGCACCCCAGAAAGTTCTCATGTCCCTTATATAAGTTCTCTTATATAAGTCCTCTCCCAACTAATCCATTCTACCCAGAAGCAACCACTATTCTGATTTCTACCACCAGAGACTAGAGACTAGTTTTTCCTGTCCTAGAACTTGTTAGAAGCATTTTGAAAAGTGAAAGTTACTATACAAAATCTAGTATTATTACTGTTTTTCAACTGGTTTTTTACTTAGTTCTAAACAGAGAGCATGAATTTAATTTATTCACTTTAATATGTATTCAATATTGAATTAAATCACAGTTAAAAGTACAGATGAAAGGATTTGGCCTGGATTCTAGGAAAGCTTAATTCTAATTTATTCTGCCTTTATCCAGCTTTATGTCTTTAGACATTTTTCTTTTTAACATTTTGACCTTAAATTTTTCCTTTATTAAACAAAGGAATTAGACTAGATGATGTCATAGAGAACCTTTCTGCTTTTAGAAGTTCCTTAACTAACAATGATAATAACTAAGACAATAACGATTCTAAATACATTTATTAACTTATTTATCTTCATAATAAGTTAAAATGCTATTATTTCCATTTTACAGATGGACCAATTTAGAAATTAAATAACTCTCATAAGGTCACAAAACTCGTAAGGGGACAGTGCTAAGTTTTGGATCCAGACACTGTAGCTCTAGAGCCTGCAGCTTAATTGTTACACTGTGCTGCCAATCGTGGTGGTGATAAATCAGTATAATGTGGGTAAATATGAAAAATGACAAATGTGAGTATGTGGTTAGGTCTAGTAATAGGTCACATTTCAAAAGTTTCAAACTAAACTTTTTATTGTGGAAATTTCTAAACATAACACAAAAGTAAGGAGTTCACTGAACCTCCAGGAAATCATTACATATTTTCAAAAACCATCAACACTTTACCATATTCTTTTTTTTTTTTGACTTTTTTCCCTTAAAACTATCATGAAAAATTTCCCTGGCTGGTGTGGCTCAGTGGATTGAGCACCAGACTGCGAACCAAAAGGTCTCTGGTTCGGTTCCCAGTCCGGAAACATGCCTGGGTTGTGGGCCAGGTCCACAGTTGGGGGGCATGCGGTAGGCAACCAATTGATGTATCTCACACACTGCTGTTTCTCTCCCTCTCTTTCTGCCTCCTTTCCCCAACTCTAGAAAACAAACAAATAAAATCTTTAAAAAAAAATCTATCATGAAAAATTTCAAACATACTCTCATAAGTAGACATCATGATATCTCACCCTTAAATACTCCAAGATGCATCTAAAATGGGACAGGCCCTGGCTGGGTAGCTCAGTTGGTTAGAGTGTCATCCTGATACACCACCGTTGCTGGTTTGATCCCCGGTCAGGGCACATACAAGAATCAACCGATGATGCATAAAGAAGTGGGACAACAAGTCAGTGTTTCCCTCTCTCTCTCTATCTCTCAAATCAATAATTTTTTTAAAGGGCCATTTTTTTTTAACCTAATGCAATGCCATGACTCACCTAATAAAAAAGTAATAATAATTCTAGAATATTTATTTAATACTAAATCCATATTCAAATTTCTCTGTCTTAATATTTCTCAATTGTCTTAACATTTATTTTTGTGTTGTTTTTCCAATTAGAGCCAAAAAAAATTCCAGTCGTTTTGTTTGGTTGTTCTAGCCCTTAAATCTCTTTTAATCTAAAATCCTCCCTTCCCTGAAGAGGAGAGTTTTAGATAGTTGGGAAGAACGGGAGATCATTGGAGCATCTTTCTACTTTGTTTCTTATTCACAAAAGTGGGATAATGGGGTGTCAGGAAAATAAAGTAGAATTACATCAGTTTCTTCCCACTTTCTGGGCCCCTGACCCACCCTCTTACCTTACTTATGACCATCCTCTTTCTTATATAAGTAGCAGAATTGCCAGGAAGAGGCTGGTGGATTTCCTTGCTCTAACCAGAAATAGCACACCAACACTGAAGGAAATTACTATGAATAGCTCTCAGTAAAAAACTTCTATTGTAACAGGAACATGGTCTCAATGAGGAAAACGACACTGGAAGAAATGTTTGTGTACAATTTTTTGTTTTTATTGCAGGAAGGGAAAACAACATGGGGCCCTTTGCATTGCAGAGTAGACTTCTTCCAGGTCAGACCTGGCTCCAACCTGCTTCAGGCTCATGAGCCTATGATTCCTGAGATTGAGTCGGTGCCCAAAGAACCAAGTCCTTCCATTTCATGGTCTGGATTCACTTCATGCAGACACTTTGTTAATGAATAGCTAGAATCATAGAAATACGGTACTAGGAAAGGCCTAGATAATAGCCAGTCACGTGTTTTCAAACTACGTTCCAGGGAGCTCTGTCCAAGAAGGCACTTTAAGTATTTTGCAAATGTTTGGTTTGAATTTAAGTTGTTGTTTTTTTAAATGTGGTGAATTCTTGATTGTGATATTAGTCTTTATTTGGCTTTCTTTTGCGATCTCTCTCCTGGAATCCAGTTGCTAGTAGACCTTAGTGATACTAAATAATATATCAGCTTCATCTCTTAGTCAGGAAATCTCTGAAATAATGATTCCCAAACTTCCTTGGAGAAAGTGCACGTTCCTTATTTTTGTTGTTGTTGGGTTTTTTTGTTTTTCTTTCTTTTTTTTTTTTTTTAATGTTTTTTATTGATTATATTGTTACAACAGTTCCAATTTTCTCCCCCTTGTTCCCCTCCACTCAGCACCCCCCTCCCCCCCCAGCAATCCCCCCCAAGTCCATACCCCTGGTTCATAAAAATTAACTATCCCCCCCCTCTCAAATATTAGGACCCTTTGTAATCTTGTAAAGGACAATGGGCGAAGGTCTCAAGCTCCTCTAGCTGCTTCAAGCTGGACATGGTCGTCGTCCTACCTATTGTTTTTCTTTCTTGATAGTCAAACAAACTTTTGAAAATGTGCTTCCTTCGTGTTTGCCTTGGTAAAATACCTTTTTGGAATTTCATCCTCTGCTGATTCCTGAACTCTGAAAAGACCCATTTTGGAATAAGAGAATGCTTACATAGAAGAGGTAATCAGATTTTTTGGGATGTGTGTATAGAGTAAAAATCATTTATTCATGAATTTAATATAAAACAACATTATGAATTTTATGTGGCTACATATTTGTGTAATTTTAAATGTCTGAAGGGTACATACCTAATACAACATCAGTCTCCTTGGAGGAAGCAGGGAGAGGACCAGGATTGCAGAGTCAGGTAAAGAAGACTTTGTTATCTATAATGTTTTATTTATTTTAAAGGAAAATGATTTATTTATATTTGATGTTCTTAAATATTAACTTCAAAATACTGGGTTAGAGGTTTATTAAATCATATGTGTAACAGAGTTTGAAGGATGAAAGGAACTGAGCTGAGTAGCACCAGATGGCCTTCCCCAGCTCAGCTGGAATGACCCTGACTTCTCTCTCCCTTTGTGCTCCCCCTGCTCCTTATCACGATCCCTGGTTTACCTACCACTGAGTCTAAATTTTCTATTCCTTTCCACAAGTGTGGTTACTCACCCTGACCTTGGGAAGAGCTGAAAATGGAAAGGCCAAGAGACCCATCTCTGTAGTGTGGGTTGTGTGCTGAGGCACACTCTCACACAAGCCTGGAAGCAAGTCCTGCTCACATCCTGAAGCAAATCACTGTGATTTTAGGATGTAGGTTCTCATCTTTTAAATAGAAAGAATTTTATCTATTTTGTGAATCTTTCACTGAGAATTAAGCGGTATATGGAAATGTTTTGCATATTGCCCAGCATATAGTTCTGTAGTTAGGTTCAGTAAGTATTAGATCTCTGGCTCTACCAGGAATTGTGGTAGAAGCTGGTGATCTAAAAAATAAAATAAAATAAAATAAGAAGTGATCCTTGTCTAGGAGCTATATAAATAGTTAAATGCAGTGAAGTGGTTTAAGTTCTGTGCTAGAGGTTTACTGAAAGCACACAAAGAAAGGAGTTAATATACAATAGAAGATATAATAGCTACAATTTATTAAATGTTTACTCTGAGTTAGGCACTATGCTAAGTGCTTTTTGTACTTTATCTTATTTAATCATCCTCACAAACCTTTGTGGAATGGGCTGCATTATCCCAGTTTTACAAATAAGGGGATTGCAGTTCACTGATGTTAAATATCTTGTCCAAAATTATGTATCTACTCAACAGCAGAACTGGGACTTGAATTGGGGTCTGCCTAACTCCAAAGCCCATGTTTTTAACCACTGCTTGGGGGATGAGAATAGAGGCAAGAAAATTTTATAGAAAAGTTTTACCAGTTCATCTATTCATCCATCATTCATTCATTCTTCCTCTCACCTATCTCAGAAAGGATTTAAGGTGCCCTTTGGAAAAGTAACACGTTTTGAAAGACAAGTAATTGTCAATCACTTAGGGAGGCCCAGAAAGGGCTTTCTTGGTAGAGACGACAACATGAGGCGTAGCATGAAAGGATGCATCAACAAGTAGCCTTGTGTGGCCCCTGACTAGGGCGAAAACAGAGGCTGGAGCGTAGACTTGTCTGGATTCCTTATACGTACATAATGCTATAAAGTTGAGGAGGTATTCTATAGGCAGTAGGGCTTAGTAGGACAGCAGGTGTCATAAGGCAACTAGTGTCCCTTACATAGAACAGCACCTCATGTTTTGGCCCCAAATGGAACCTCCTTGCTTGATCATTCTCATTCAACAGACTTTATGACTTGCTCTTGTCAATTTTCAGAAATGTAATCCTGTCTCTGAGGCTGAATGAAGCTTTTACTCCATAGAGGCTAGTGGGAAGAAATACTTCTCATTTTATACAGGCCATTTGCAAGGAAGAGTTTTTAAAGATAATGTGGATATTGGAGTATGTCTGGAGTATGTTTTCATCTTGAGGGTTAGGGTTGCCAGATTTAGCAAATAAAAATACAGGACATTCAGTTAAATCTGAATTTCAGATAAATAACAAGTACTTTTTAAAAAGTATGCAACATTTAAGGCATACTTAAATTTTTGTTGCTTATCTGAAATTCAGATTTATCTGAAATTTGTTTTTTATCTGAAACTTAAAAACAGGGTGTTGTGTTTTTCATCTGGTGACGCTACTGAGTCGGTGCCTTTGTTTTGATGAATGTAAAATTCCAGGTTTATTATTTTGCAGTCACTCCCCCTATTATTCCTTCTCCCAAAGTGCTGATGTCCTGCAGGACACAGCGCCAGGAGAGACGTGTGCTGTGTCCAGTGCGCTTCCCACACATGTGGACCTGATGGGGTTGACCCCAGGGCAGTGAGAAACAAAAGAGGACAATCAAGGCACGGGGCCCAGTGAAGTCTTTTCCTTCAGGGCCAGCCGTGGACATTTTGCAGCCTCCCGGTGGCCTGGCTGCCTGGCCTGAGTGGTTTCATGTTGAAATTCTTTTAAGTGATTGTGTTAGTTTCCTTTTCATAAACCTTATCTCTTCCTTGGAGTGTGTTTTACTTTGCCTGGATGGAGCTGAGTATTCTGTTGACTCCCTGAGTCCTCACATCGGACTCTGTTTCTGTGGGATTTCTTTCCTTGCTTATTTGCTTTAGGAAGAGGCTCACTGATAAAGAAGGGCCGCGACCTGGGGCCCCAGGACCCCCCACCTCCCCCTCAGGCTGCAGGCAGTTCACTTATAATCACAGACTGTCTAAGCTACAAAGCACATTAATGTGATATATTATAATGGGACACAAGAAGGGGTGCCCTCGACCCCTGCCCCCACCGCCGAAGGTAGTTTTACTTTTTGTCTGTTATACATTGTTACATTGCCTGAAAACTATCATTTAATGAAAGGCTCCTGCAGCTAGAAATAAGTTATAAAATGCTTCATTATAGCCCAGCTCATTACAAATAAGGACTCTGAAGCCCAGAGAAATGAAATGACTTGCCAAAGATAATGTAGCAGGTTCATAGCAGAAGTGGGGAAATAGGAGCCCAGGCCCTCCAGCTCCCAGATGATGCTTTTTATCCAAGTGTGCTACATCCCTAACACCATAACACATGAGGACTGTGCACATTTTAAGGGCCAGGAAAGAGGTCCTTGACCCTCCACTTCACATGCCTTTCCCACTTGCCTAAGGAGGGTTGGAGATAGTTTTTGATTACTGATGGAGGGGGAGTAATGTGTTAAAACTTAAAAGGCAAATACCTGAGGGAGGCTAGACAACTATCCCATTTCATTCTGATAGCTAATCTAGCTAGGAGTCTGTTGCCTGAGAAAAGTGATTCATGAAGGAGAGCACAGAAAAATCTGGGAACCTATAATAGATGGACTGCCTTTAGGGTAGAAACGGATTCCAAGAGTAGGGTGTGACCTGGAATATATAGGTCTATTTTCCTTTAGTTGGTCCTTTTGGTATGTCATCACCTCTGGTTGTGTGGGATGTCCAATTCCCTCTTCTCTTTCCTCCCTCTTAGATGGGCATTTGGCTGAGGTATAGTACTTCTTATAACACTCTCCCTGAGAGATTCTCCATAGTTTTTTCTTAGATCATTACTCAGACACTCCAGGAAACAATGGGGAATCACTAATGCCAGGAATCCCAGCCCCAAATTTCTTTTGTACTATACGTAGGGAAATTTACAATGTCATAAAGCAATAGAGTACCAAGAAGTCTCAGGACCTGGGAGTCAGCTTTAAACAGATCTGGATGAGAGTCCTAGCTCTGACTTTTACTAGTAAGTGACTTTGGACAGTTATTTTTACCTCTCTAAGCTCAGTTTCTTCAAATATAAAAGGGGTCAGGGTGGATGCTGATAATAGACCACACTTCATAGGTTGGCTGTGGAACTTAAATGAGAAATGTATATAAAGTGCTTTGCTGGTGGCTGGTAAGTGGTAAGCACTCAGTTGCTGCTAGTTGTTGTTTATATCATCACTGTCATCATTATTGGTATTGATAACTTTATAATTTTTCCATAAAAATTAACTCATTTGGGTCTCCTACATCATGATCTGTGGATTGGTGTTATTCCTATCATCCTTAAACACAATCTCTCTCAATCAACAATTTGAAACTTTTATTTATTTACTTTTTTTGTAATAGGGATAACTCTACTAGAGCAAAAAAAAGAAAAAGTAAAAAAATAAAAGAAAAGAATATCTCTCTCCTAATCAAAATACTACTTACCTTATTTTTAATCATTCGAACTATGATTTCTTAAGTTCTGGTTCCAGTTTCACCTCCTCAGTGAAATCTTTCCCCTTTTCACACCTCTGACATTTCCTTTAATCTCCTGATTTACACAGTCTCTGTGCCCAATGATCCAGAGAGCAGTTCCTCAAATTTGCCATATCGTCTCTTTTTTAAAATGATTTCCCTATGAATGCTATGGTTGAAAGCATATTTTAAAGCTAATGTTCTTGTTACGGAAACTTCGGACACACATAGAAGTAGTGAAAATAGATACTGGGCTCCATGTATCCATTTCTCAACTTCAACAGTTGTACCAACATTTTGTCAGTCCCGTTTCACCCATCTCTCCTGCCTCCCTTTTATTTTGGCCAGAGTATTTTAAAGCAACTCCTCAGGCATCATATAATTTCATATGTAAATAGTTCATTATGGATGTCCAAATGATAGGATTTTTTTTCTTATAATTGCAGTTCCATCAATCTAACAAAATTAATGATAATTCCTTTTATCATTTAACATCTAGTCTATATTCAAATTTCTTTGCCATAAAATATTTATTAATAACTAGTGTGTTTGAATCAAAATTCAAACAAAGCCTACACATGGCATTTGGTTGCTATCTCTCTTAAGTCTTTTTTAGTAGATTACAATTCCTCTTCTCTCATTTATTAAAATGTTTTCTAAAATCTCAAAACCTAAACAGAAAAGCAAACCAGACTGTGTTTATTATAAAGAAGTCATTTCCCTATTTAATACATAATGCCTATGTGTCAGTCACAAGGGTCTGGTCAATATGAGATAACTAGAATTAACATCTAAATTGACATCAGTCCAGCTGAAAGCAAACACATTTGGTATTTTAGTTAATTTGTGCATCTTTGTCTCAGGGCATATTTCCATTTGGCTTTTGAAATAATACAGTGACTTGGGAAGTTTAGTCCTAAAATTTAAATTTGGGACCATCTGATATTATTATTAAAAAAGACACTTCTTATTTTACCTAATACTAAGTATATTTCTCAACCAGGCACACTCCCTTTATTTCTGAAGACCCCCACTCTGTTCTCACTGATGCTGGCTGAGGATGCTTTCCTGTTCTCTGGATTTCAGTCTCTGCCTTTGTCCTCTTCATTGGCTACCCACCAGCCCCATGGACTTGGCCTTCCCCATGAGCCTGGACAATGGAGGGGATGAGGGGAGCATCTTACCTCTCCTGGGGTTCAAAGGATGGGAGAACATGAAGCCAGTGGAGAAAGAAACATGGAAAAAGAGACAGAAACCCTGAGAGAGATAAGAGCCTGCAGAACTAAGTTAAGAGGAAAGTTGATTAAGTGGGACATTTAGCTTTGGTGGTTGTACATAATATGCTGCATTCTGGTATTCAAGCCATTAAAAAAAGGGGAGGGGGGATTTATTTACTTTTAGAGAGAGGGGAAGGGAGGGAGAAAGAGAGGGAGGGAAACATCAATATGTGGTTGCCTATTGCATATCTCTAACTGAGGGCCTGGCCCACAACCCAGGCATGTGCCCTGACTAGGAATCTAACCAGCGACCCTTAGGCTCACAGGCCAGTGCTCAAACCACTGACCCACACCAGCCAGGGCTCTTCAGACCATTTTTACCACGCCCCCATAATTCCCTTAATTTTAAGTAAGAGATGATGTGCAATAATTGCCAGGTCAAAACAAACAAACCTGAAAGCTTATTTTAGAGTAAAACTGGACAAAAATTTTAAAAACTACTAGCATCACTTGCTGAAGTCCTTGAAGACACCTAGAAATCCCACTTGGACATTCCACAGCCCTTTCAATTTCCCTCAGCGGTGGTTCTCAACTCCAGCTGCCATTTGGAATCACTTGGGAGCTTTGCAGACTTTTGATGCAGGGCCTTTCCCTCAGCCCCAGGTTCTGATTTAGTCTGGGGTGGGATCCGGGAATCTGTATTTTTAAAAGCTTCCCAGGTGACTCTAAATGCACCAGCATTCTTTTTGTAGTTCTTTTTCACTATTATTTCCCAGTTTTAATACTGAAATATATCAGGAAATCCTTTGTTGTCTCTCCTTCAACATTCTTCTATGGATTCTGTAAGCTCTAATATATTATTTATCTACTTCTTTTACTGTTTAAAATTTTCTAAGCATACCGTGTTTTAACCACCTTTGCTATTACTGTACTTTTTGTGGACTGTGTTGAAACTCTAAGCATCATTTTATTAAATTCATCTTGTGGGAAAGTACATCCCATTTCAAGCTGAAAACTTTTATTCAGCTAGAACGTAGCTGGTTTTTAACTTGGCCCTGGCTGTGTGGTTTTACTCATTTTCACAAAGAGTAATTTTTATTCTCAACAGCAATATAAGCTCTTTGAGGAAGATCTGGTTTGGGTGCAAGTGATTAAACACCCAAAATAACAGTTGCTTAAACAAGAAAGAAGTTTATTTCTCTCTCTTGTATACAAATTGGAAGTAGGCCATTCAGGGCCGTCATGATACACCATGATGTTAGCAGCCTGGGCTCCTTCTGTTTTGCTGCTCTGCCAAGTGGGGCTCCCCTTTTCACGCTTATTACATCGGTAGTCCACAGTGAATGCAACAGCTCCATTCATGATGTCCACCTTGCAGCAGCAGGAAGGAAGTGGGGCAAGGGAAGTTCCCTGCTGTTAAGGACACTTCTCAAAGTAGCACAATTCACTTCTGCTCATACGGATATGTGACTATTCAGAACTTAGAACTTGGCTTGAAGTGGGGGTTGGGAAACATTGTCCTTATTCTGGATGCCTTATGACCCGGCAAAAATCAAGGGGTCTTGACTTGGGAAGAAGGGAGGAGCCATCAATAATCCCTGTCTCAAAAGGAATGACCGGGTCTCATGACGTTCTTCTGTGTATGTGACATGTTTACCTCACTTGCATACACAATAGATACCTAACAGGTAATTATCATTTGATTCCAGCTAGCACGGTATTTTTCTGTATTATTTGAAAATTTTGTGTGTGCAGTATTTTACCCACATGATTTATTGATTTATTGATTTTTGCATCCTGCCTTGGGATTCTAAGTACCATTTTATTAAATCGTTCCCACAGGGCTTCTCCTTTTAAGTACAAACTTCTATCCCCCAACTAATGGATTTCTAGATCTCAATTGGCTTTTATTTGTTTTAATTATATTCACAACTCGGTGTTACTGTTTTCTGTAAAATCCTTGTAAAAGTTAGTATGTATAGAAGGGGGAACAAAAAAAAGAAATTAGTTATAAAAATGTGTGCATTTACTCTTACAAGTTTAAACTTCAGTCATCATCAAAGTACTCTCTATTTGATGCAATGCACCTACTGAGAGGGTTTTTCCACGGCTCAAAACAGTTTTTGAACTTGTCGAATTTGATGCCTTTTAGTGCTTCTGCTGTTTTTTGTTTCACCTCCTCCACCTCGGCAAAATGTTACACTTTGCTTAGGGTGACATCTGGTGAATAGGGAGGGTGGGGCATGGGGGTCATGCCATTTTTGGTCAAAAACCGCCAAACACTCAGCATGATGTGGGCAGGTGCACTTGTAAATCACCCATCGCGAAATGGGCAAATGGATTGAAAAAAATTCACTGAGGCCAAGCACAGCCCCTCCTACTAATGCTAGTGGGCACACTGATACAGATGGGTTCCTAGAACACACACTCCCCTAGCAGGGTAGCCTGTGCTACAAGGGGCCTGCCTCCAGCAGATAATTCCAGTTTTTTTGGGGGGGGGGGCGTCTCTTGTCATACCTGTATTTTCTTGAGGGTAGGGGTTAGTTCATAGTGTCCATGAGATTCCTTAGTAAATCTGCATCCCATAAAATACTTAAAAGGATTGGTGTAAATGAGGAAGGAATGTGGGTAGTCTGATTCCTAGATAGTAACTTTGTCAAGTTGTTGCTTGTTTTTATCCCCAGTTGCTTTAGTAATCTGTTCTTTTTTAATATCTCAAATTATTCTAAATTAGTTAGAGGGGCTCAGTATTCAAAGAAATAACCTCTACTTTGCCAAGTAAATTATAAAATTTATAATTTTGGGTATTTTGACTTTAAATTTCAGCTTTATCTTAATATAATTGACATGTAAAATTGTAAGATATTTAAAGTACGCATAGTGGTGATTTACTATACATGTACCTCGTGAGAATATCACCCCCATAGAGTTAAATAAACATCCAGCCCCTCACATATTTGTCCTGTATTTTTTGGTGAGAACATTTAAGTTCTAATGTCTTTACAGATCTCAATTATACAATGCAGTGTTATCAACAATAGTCACAGAATTTTGCATTAGATCCTCAGACCTTATTCATCTTACAGCTAAAAGTTTGTACTCTCTCACCAACCTCTCCTTATCCCCACCCCTGCCCCCTCAACCACTTTTCTTCTCTCTGTTTTTATATTTCACAGACAAGTAATACCATATGGTGTTTGTCTTTCTCTGTATGGTTTATTTCATGTGGCATAATGCTGTCAAGGTCCATCCATATTGTCACAATGGCAGGAATTCCTTCTTTCTCATGGCTGAATTATATATATAAAATATTGTTTCCATATCTTGGCTATTATGAATAACGCTGCAATAAACATGGAAGTACAGATATTTCTTTAAGATCTGGTTTTCATTTCTTTTCAATATATACCCAGGAGAGGGAATGCGGTATCATATGGTAGTTCTATTCTTAATTATTTAAGGAGCCTCCATATTGTTTTCCATAGTGACTACACAAATGTACAGTCTTCCCAACAGTGCACAAAAGTCCCCTTTTCTCCACATTCTTTCCAACACTTAACTTTTGTCTTTTTGATTATACCCATTCTAATGGGTGTGAGGTGATGTATGCATTTCCCTGACGATGAGTGATGTGGAGCACTTTTTCATGTACCCCTTGGCCATATGTATGTCTTCTTGGGAAAAATGTCTACTCATATCCTCTGCCCATTTCTAATGGGATTGTTTGGTTTTTTTTTTTTTTGATATTGAGTTATACACGCTTTTTATATACCTTGGATATTAACCCTTTTTCAGATATATGATTTGCAGATACGTTCTGTTATTTAGTAGGTTGGCTTTTCATCTTATTGATGTTCACGTGCTTGCTTCAGCAGCATGTATACTAATACTGATGATTTCCTTGGCTGTGCAGAGGCTCAGTTTGATTTAGTTACCCTTTTTTTATTTTTGCTTTGTGATGTCAGATCAAAAAAATGATTGCCAAGGTCGGTGTTAAAGAGCCTACCCCCTAGTTTTTCTTCCAGGAATTTTATGATTTCAGGTCCTACATTCAAGTCTTAAATCCACTTGAATTAATTTTTATGTGTGATGTAAGGCAGTCGTTCAGTTTCATTCATTTATAGGTGGCTGTCTAGTTTTCCCAGCACTGTTTAGTGAAGAGACTACCCTGTCCTCATTATATATTCTTGGTTCCTTTGTCATAAGTTGATTGATCATATGTGTATGGATTTATTTCTTGGCGCTCTATTCTGTTTCATTGAGCTGTGTCTGTTTTCTATGCCAGTACCATGCTGTTCTGGCTAGTATAGCTTTGTCATATAGTTTGAAGTCAAGACGTGTGATGCCTACAGTTTAGTTCTTCTCTCTAAAGATTGCTTTGGCTCATTGGGGTCTTTTGTGCTTACATACAAATTTCAGGATTTTTAAAAATATTATCTAATTAAATTTACTGGGGCGACATTGGTTAATAAAATTATACAGGTTTAAGTGTACAATTCTATGATTTTTTACTTAGAATGAATTCTAATTAGATATTTGGGAAAATTAAGACAGTGGCATTAACGTTACTTAGGCTCCAAAGAAAAATAGCATTCATTTTACTTTCAGCCAAATCATTATATGTGCAGGAGATGCCAGATACTCTGATTTTGGTGGCATCCAAAGATTCTGAGGATACATTTTTGAATATTCTCTGGATATATGTGAATAATTTAATTGCATTGCAACTTTCATTTTTCCTAATAATGGAAAATTAAGTATGTAATTAAGTTTTCGGCAGTCATAGGATCATTTCATGAAGGGATTCTCAACTAAATAATAGCTAACAGGAAAAATATATAATCTTTAAAAAGATTATAAGGAAAACAATAAAACCATCTTTAGGGATTTCTTATTAAAACATGTTTTCGCTGTTTAAATGCAAACTTTCTGCTTTTCTTTGAATTTTTGGTTATATTTTAAATTAATTATGATGTAAATAAATTATTAGTGTCAAAATTATCCTTAAAATTTGCCAAAAAGGTATTAATTGAGAACTCTTTATATAAACTCAGTGTGGCTGGTAAATGTAGTTTGTTTAAATAAAATCTAATGTGTTTTTGCTCTTTAGTTATTTATAATCTAATTAAGAAAACAAGAAAAATACACATGAAATTATGAGCGAACAGGGAATAGTGATTGAGTGACATATACTATGCATATAATCACTACTTGGGTACAGAATCTACTTATATGAGCTGAAGTGGTATATCTTATAGTTCCTATATAGTTATTATTTTACTATTATAGTATCTTTCTTCACTAGTTATTTGATTAAAGGTCAAATTCCTGCTGCCACCTCTTAGAAATTCCATCTGTAGTTTTTATTTGAATATTTCCCTCTCTTTTCCAATAATATAATCCTACCCTAACAACCCACCAGAGAAGACACACAAGATTCTTTTGTGTGGTGATGACATTTTGAGAACAAAACATGACACATGCAATTAAGCTGGATATCTGGATGCCTGCATGGTGCTGTCATTGTAGTCCTTTGAACAAGAATTGCATCATCTTGGATGCCATCATACCAGTCTAAGAGTGAAGGAAGCTTTGGACTTTAAAACCAGTCCCCTTGGCAGAATTTATTTTTCTTACGGGGGAAAAACAAACAAACAAAAACAAAAACCCCTGAGAATGGTGTGCATGTGTGTGTGGACATACAGTAGTGATAGGGGTGAATTTCACAGATAAGGCAGCAGTTCTGAAGAACTCTTTTCCTAATAACATTGAGTTAGGGAGGAAGTCTTTTTCCTTTAGCATTTTAGGTTATAGAAGAGAGACGGACTGCCAAAAGTAGCATCTGGTGTCTAGAGTCAGCTGCTGTGTTACAAAAATTAAGGTCTTCTGTTTGCCAAGCTAGATTGGATTGTAGAAACAAGCCACACCCAAACTCTAATGGCTGAAGACCACAACAGAGAATTTCTTGCTCCCCCTTCCAGTCCACCCTGGATCAACAAAGGTCTTTGTTATGCAGCACTATTCTCCTCACTCTGGGATCCAGGTTGACAAAACGGCCACCATTTGGAACACTGCTGGTCAAAGTGGCAGAGAAAGAAAAAGATACTCTGTAGGGTCTAGCACCTGCATCAGTCTTTGGCTTGGAAGTAGTACAAGTCAATCTTGACAGTTTAGGATTTAATCACTTTATTATAAGGGAAATAAAACTCAATTGAAATATCTTACATTATGAAATCTTATAGTTAGGACCTCAAATTCACTTGCTTCGAATGAGGGCGTGTGCCAAAAGGACTGAGGGCTCAATCTGAATAAGCCAATAGTGTTATATGAAGCATCCACAGCAACATTGGTCCCTAAAGGTTCCACCATCTTCCCTACTGGTTAGACTGTTCCAGAAGTATCCGTTCAGATTTGGAATTATAGTTGGAAGAAGACATTCATAAAGAGAAATGAGTCTAGATGAAAACAAGCGGGCCAAGGGTCACAAAAACTCTAATATGAGGAATGGTTCAACTGAGACTCTTTTACCTAGGTGAGAGTGTGAAGAAGGGATTCAGGATATTTCTTCATGTAACTGATACAGAGAGATCTGATAAGATCACTGGGGAGGAGAAGGAGGGGCCATAGGAGGAGGTTGGCTGAGGCAATGGGAAACAGTCTCAGACAGGATTGGCTGAGAAGCTGAAAGCCTCCAGAGCACATGGAATTACGGGCCAGAAGATTTAAAATTAAAGAAGGCAGAGATGGGCTCTCTCTTCTGCCTTGATGAAGCCTAGATGATTGTGCTGCAGCTGCCTGCATTTCCCAAAGGACAGTATTTTGAATGGATTTTGGATGGGAGGAGAAACTCTAGGTGCAGCCTAGGGTCAGGCTGGCCTGAAGGGAGGTGGCAGGGTTATTCTTCTTTGGGTGTTCTAGAGGGCGTGGGCTCTGAGGCAGAAGCCTGCCCTTCTTCCAAAATGGTGTAGCTTTTGTATCTTATGTTGTTTTGGTTTGTAAACTAACCTTATAGAAATAAGATAATTAAAAACTAACTGGGGGAATGCTAGGAGAACTCAGGTGTTAAAGATTTTAGCCTTAATTGATAGGCTGAAGTGGTTAAAGCTGTAACATATGTGGAAAGCTGTTATTCAAAAATTGTGTAGCTTTTGAATAAAGACTCCTTTCGTTTATCACCGAAGCTTTGTCTCTGGAATTTTGCCTAGAGGCTGGCGGCGGGCAGTCTCCCCACTTTCTGTTTGGTGGCATAACAGGGTAGAATGAGACCCATGAATGTTCAAGGGAGGAGACTTTCAACTCAGTATTGAGAACTTAGTAGTAATTGGTACTGTCCAATAGTAGCACAGGGTGCAGTTCTTATCTCTGTGAGAGGTTCCGATTGAGTCTCATTTGTTACAGAATGTAATCCCAGGTCATCTCTGATCAAATTTTATTCCTGTGTAGTCGGCTGCATTTCTGTGTCATGCAGTTAGGAGGCTACTTGAATCTTATTAGGAATTTTTTAGACTGTTAGTTGATCTTTGAAAATGCTTTTGGTAAATAGAATAAAATATTTCTTTTTCTTGTTATAAATAAAATGAATCTTTGAACGTTCCTTTCAAGGATCATTAAATGACATGTTCGAGTCAAACTGTTTATACCTTAGCTCCTCCTTTAAAAACTTTGTGACCTTGGTGATTTAGATATTTAATCTCCCTGAGCCTCAGTATGCAGCTCTGTAAAATGGGGTTAAGCGTGCTGCTGAGGGGATTAATTTAAATGAGCAAATGCACAAAAAAAGCTTCTCAATATGCTTGGCACAGAGTATGTGCCCAGAACCTGGAGGCTGTCATTGTCATTAATCATTCGGTGTTTTACTAAGGCTAAAGGGGTGCTTAGTGAAGGCTTTTAGATTCTTAGTACCAGCTACTTTCCACTGTTTATCTTGGCTTACTTCTGGTTTCAGGGCGGAGTAAAAAGATACTCCTTCATTCATTTACTTCCCCCTTATTCACATGTTCTAGAGCCGGCTTTTCTAATGACCTCTGCAGCCACAAGGTTATCCACGAGGCAGAAGCCATCCTCCTGCCGCATCCAGCTGCCCAGCTGGTCTCTGAGCTGGTCTCCTCTTGCTGCCTGCACGCTGCAGACGTGGGGGCCTTAGTTCTCTACCTGTGTGTATGTGACCTTCCTCACTGAAGCTTTTCCTCACATTTGAAGGCTTTTTAGTTTTTCTTTGACAGTCCTCTAGGAGGAGGCTCAGATAATCCTATTAACTTGACCTTTCCACTAAACCACAGAAAATTCAAAGAAATCTCACCTAAACCTCTCTGGGAGAAAACAAGCTTTAGAAACAATGGCACTTGCCAGCACTAAAATGTGTGCTTTTTATTGGCTCATTTTACCCTTCACATTGACCAAAAAATTGTTAGCTGCGGAGTCTATTGGAAACAGTTGGCTTTCCAAGCCTTGCAGTAAGTTAAAATGTTGAGTAATCATATTGTACGCATGTTCTGTTTTGCAGTGCTCTGTTGCACAAATCAGTTTATAAAAGCTTATTTCTGCACATGGATGGCAGGCTTGCGTCCAGCCCTCTCTCACCTGTTCTGCTTAGGTGCCAACTTGTCTTTGTTTCTCATTGGGTCCAAGCTGCTGGCTTTATTCCTAAGGTTTATAAGCAATTACTTCTCTATATCTCCACATGGACTAGTTCGATCTAACTACATTGTGATATGGAAAAGCATGGAGCTTTTGGAATTTATGAATCACAACAACCAAATCTGGAAATGGTCATGTAGCCCTTTGCCTGAAAAGGTATTACTGAGAATTCAGCTCATGGTGATTGTTCTTCCCTAGTGCCCGTCTGATTGTAAATCAGTCAGAAAACAAAACAGAACTGCTCACACAGCCATTGTGGAAGGAGGGGCCCGCTGGCGAACACGCCAATGTTACAGACATTTATGACCAAACTGAGCAAACATTTCCATAACTGTTCAGGGTTTTCTCCCTTTGCATACAGTCCTGAAAGGGCATTTTGCACACGGCCTCCCCACCCATGTGCGTGCATCAGCACTCCCTTGACTATCTGGTGTTAATGTGATGATGGAGGCATATTTTCAGTTTTTTTAAGGAGGGATTCACATTTTTTACAGATGGATTTTTTTTTAAGATCTTAATTTTTCTTAGAAAACTTGAAGTTACTGTGCTCATTTTCATACCTGGATTATACTAATTTTTTGGATGAGGGAAAATATGGTATTTGAATTTATCACTTTGTATAAACACTCTCAAAGCAGGAATGAATTACTAGGGAGAGAAATTCAAGTAACTATATTAGTAGCTTTCATATGGAAGTTATTTACAGAATCAGGCCCCTACTTCTTCATTTATAAAATGACAGAAATGAAAGTACTTACCGTATATAGTTGTGAATTTTCAAGGAGATTGGGCACCAAGCATTGAACCCAGTGCCCATGGCATGGGGAGTGGATGTGTGTTTGATCCTCCCAAGCCTGTGAAATAGGACGTGTATTGTTTCCTGCACTTTAGATGAAGAAACTAAAGCTCCCGGAGAATTAGCAGGAACTTGTTCAAGGTCATCTGGCCAATGTGAGGTCAAGAGTGGGATTTCAATCCGAGATTCTTAACTCCTAGTCCAGTGCTTTCTCATTATAGAAAGGAGGATCATTCAACATGGTTTGAAGCAGTGTTTCTTAATTATTTCTGTTCACTGGAATCACTTACAAAACTCTAGAGCCATACAAATGCTTTGGTTCCAACAATGGAGATTCTCATATACAGGAGATCTAGTGTGGAGCCTGGTATTTATAAATTCTTGAAGCTGTGGTTCTGCTGCCTCTCCTTCTCTCTCTCTCTCTCTCTCTCTCTCTCTCTCTCTCTCTCTCTCTCTCTCTCTCAATATTTCTGCCTCTCCTTCTCTCTCTCTCTCTCTCTCTCTCTCTCTCTCTCTCTCTCTCTCAATATTTCTGCCTCTCCTTCATTAACTACGTTTTATATTTCTGGAACTCCTTTGGATGTATGTTGGAGCTTTTCCTTCTATCTTTTATATCTATTCACTTTCGCCTTTTCCTCCTTCAAATCTCTGTGCTGCATCCTGGTAAATTTATTTATTTTATTTTTTCCATACTCTAAATTTCCTTTCAGTTGTATTTTGTCTGCTAATTAGACCATTAATTGATTCTTTTTATTTTGATGACAATACTTTTTATATTCTGTTTATGCCTAATTCTCTGTCTTGTTTTATGGAGGCTCATCTTGCCTTTGTTTTTATATTTTCTAAATTAACTCCTATCAAACCTATTATGAAATTATAGATCAGTGCATCATTTTAAAGGTCAAATAATTCTCCAACCACATGCTGTATACCTGAAACTAATATAAAATAATATTGCATGTCAATTGTAATTGAAAAATAAAATTTTTAAAAAGGTGAAAATAATTCTATAAGGCTTATAATTAAAATTAGTAATTCTCTGCTAGGCCCCTCTTCACCTCTGGTTCCTGTTTCCTAAGAGGCAATTATGGTATTTTCCAATCTTCTAGATGTTTCTATTATTTACATCCACATTTCTAAATAACTTGTTTATATTGCTATTTCTTAATTATAAATATTCAATGCAGCTTTCTATGAATATGAAGGTGAGGATTCTGCTTTTTTATTCCTTCCATTTTTCTCAATAACAAAATATTTTCTGCTTCCTATGTGCATGTAAAGATGATTCATTCCTGAGTCAAGTGGTATGTCTGTTGCCTCATTTTACACCTTTTTTTTCCTGGAGTTAATAGATGCCCTTTCTTTTGTTTGTTTGTTTGATTATTTTTCTACCTACTTATTTTGAATTTACCCTCGCAGTCATTGTCATCCAAGTTCATCCCTGAACTCCTAGTAATTCAATGATAGGAGACCAAAAATCCACGTTTCTTGGAGCTACGGCTCCTACGTCCTGCTCTTCCCAGCTGGACTCAATTGCCCTCTAGCACTCTACACTCTGCTGTCCCCTTAGATGTCTGCTCTGTGTTTACTCCCTTATTTCCTGGATCCATGGTATCCTTTTTCTTTGCTGGATTACATCCTCCATCAGCCTTCTGAGAAGGTACATACAAAGTAAAATTTTTAAAAATATGTATGTCTGGAAATGTATTCTAGGCTTACATTCAGATATAGAAGTCTAGATTTGAGGTAATGTCCCTCATAATTTGAAGGCGATAACCTACAGGAAAAATTCTGAAAACTAAGACACTTTTGTATTCCTACAAGTCCAGAACAGAAAGAAATTGGTTCCCGGTTACAAGGGATAGCTGTAAAAGCGAAAGGAGGCAGGGCAGGTTAATCCCAGGATTCCTTGGGAGAAATACACTCTGCCCATCAGGCTTTCTCTTTTTCCCTTACCTTTTCAAATTCTCCCTTTTCTCAAATTCAACATATGAAAGCTATTCAGAGAAAAGATTCTAGAGCCTGTCTGCATTTTTTTTTGAATCCTGGCTTTGATGCTTTTTAGGTATATAAACTTGAACAATGTTATAAAAATTGTAACAGTCAGATACTTGTACAAGCATGGACAAATAGTAGATGAATAAAAGAGAAGAGATTCCAAAACAGACTCACTGAAATGATGATGGCAGAAGTAGTACTGCTGTTCAGGGCTTAGCCTCTATGTGTCTCAGTTTCTTCATATGCAGAATAACTGTATTCCTGTGCTTGGGTTGTGAGCATTAAGGGAATTAACACAAATGTGCTCAGAATAGGGCTCAGCATCTAATAAATGCTTAATAAGATATCACTATGATTTTTGTTAGTTTTATTTTAACAAAATATTTCCTTGGCCCAGGCCCTAATCAGCTTCCTCTGAAATATCACATTCCTTATTTTGCACTAGTTTTGAGGAGGGGACTTAATTATTCACTATCTCACTTTGCTACCAAATTATTTTGTGTTCATTACTAGTATGTTTCCAGCCATTGTAAGTTATTTGAGGACAGAGACCACATAGAGTGCATACAATTGCTTCCTTGTTTTCATGGCACCCAGCATAACGTTGGCCTCAAGGGGGCATTCAGTCTCTGCTCGTCAGCTGATTGGGCAATAGCTAACTTTAGGGGTTAGGTGATGCTTGTCAAGTGATCTGCTTTTAGCTCTCCAAGCAAGACATCAGGTAAGAGCAGTTCTGTATTTTGAACCCCTAATTGGTATCAGAAACATTTGTTATTTTTACCTTTTAATGAGCAACCCTGGATTTCAAGAATTCTTAGGGATTACACCTGACAGAACCCACCCAGAAATAAATACACTTCAAGGAAACATAAAACCTTGTGGAGCTTGACCTCCATCCCACCTTCAGGCACTTTAAAGAAGACAGGAAGGAGTTTATGATTTTTCTCATTCATAAATAAGTAAAATGTTCTCATCCACATTGTTCTTTTGGACCTGTTTACTTCATGTATTTTACGTGACAACCTGAAACTACAGGGTTTTTAACGGTCCTTCCGCTTCCCTAAGGAAGGACTTCACTTCTGTCAGTTACATGGAAGGTGGTATGTTGTCCTTCTTGCTGCTGCAAGCTAGTCTGTTCCCTGGGAGGTGGCCCGGCACTGCTGTACTGAAACAGTCGTCTGCGAATACAGTCATTCTCAGGAGGGAAACGTTCATATCCTGTTCTCCCTATGCACTTTATGAACTGTTAGACATAGTCTACTGCCAGGCCCCGGCTAGAACCTGACTTGGTACCCAGTGCTAACAACTGTCTTTCAAGGCTTATGAATGGGGTCATAAACACTATTTACATCCGTGGAAACCCGTATGTGTAGTATTCCCACCACCGTCCTCCTGCTCGCTGTCACGTGCGCAGGCAGCTTGAAGTGAGTGCGTGGCTACTCTGCGCTCCACCCACTTTTTTGTTTACATGGGAATAAACTCATCTGTTTAAACTGTTTAATATATACAATCAAGTCACTTTTGTATCCCGGCCTCCAATCTTCAATAATATGAACCTCCCCAGATTATATGTTTTAAGGGATTTTTTCCCCTTCTTTTTAACTAGGGCCAAAAACAAAAACAAAAATAAAAAACTGGGTTATGATGCAAGCAACCAGAAAGTTAAACCGTTGCTTAATGTGCATTAACAGAAGTGACTGCAACGGGGACCCGTCATAGGCATAATACAACCATAGAACATGCTTTAATTCAATGGTAAACTTGATATTCACTTCCCAGGTGGCCGAGGATATTTAATCTCAACTGCATGTCAGAGAAACATGACAATAAAGTAAGAGAGGCAACTATCTGCTTTTCTCCAGTTTTACTTGAGAGAGATCTAGCTAGTTGTAAAAAGAGATTATTCCTTCTCTTTCAAGGTGCAAACCCTGTCCTGTTATAATATATATTTGATGACAAATATGGGAAAGAAGCTATATCATGCAAGGGTTGATCTGATGGTGACTGGCTTTCCACCAAAACTATATGATATGTGGTAGATGTCATTCAGGAACTTTCCAAGTATCTGTAGGACGTGGCATGATTTCAGCTCAGACAGATGGATAAATATTCACTCATTGAACATTCCAGACACTGTGTTAAGTGATGAAGTCAGAATAATAATGACAAGTATTATAGCTAACAGAGTCTGTCAACAAAAAATATATGGCAGAGAAATATAAAAGCTCATGATTTCTTGACCTTCACATCAGCATAAGGGACACAAAGGGAAGAGTGTTAATTATGTACTTAATTTTTTCTCATTGTCTCACTTTACATTTTCTGTTCAGCTCTGCACTTCATGTTCTGTGCCCTCAAAAGTGATCACAGTATTAAACTGGACCTGAGAATGTAATACTGCGAACAAAGAAGTACTGACAAGCCAACTAGAAGCAGTTTTGAGTAATGCTGAAATGCATAGGTTTTGGAAGTAGACAGAGCTATGATATTTCTTTGCAATCGGAACTTGAGCAAGGTTTGGATAATAGTGCTATCTATATGGTTGTATTCCGCCGGCAGCCGTCCGTCTCGAGAGATGATAGTGTAGCTTCTTAAGAGTCTATCTGCACCGCCGAGAATGGCTGTGCAGTCCGACTCGGGAGTGACACGGTATCTGTCTCCTCCCGTGTTGAATCGACATCTTGCGATGACGCTGGAGTGTCCTCTCCAGTGAAGCTGAAGCTACAGAGCCTGGGCAGGGTGATATGGAGGGTCTGCTGTTGCCCATGCAGCAGACCCCCCCTCTCTTCGCAGCTGAAGGGTCCAAGGGAAAGACGGAGTCAATACAGCTTGGCTTCAGGTGCGCCGCAGGAGTTGCCGGTGTTGACTACAACGTCAAACCGCCTTAGGGACTCCGGCTCCGGATTTTCTGTCGGGGTTTACTCCCTTAGCCTTTCTCCTGAAGAGGTATGCCGCAAGGCAGCGGAGGTTTTTTGGAGTCAGAGTTTTCCTTCTCTGATGTGCCCTTACTGGAAGATCGAACCAGAGACACTTAGCTCGCAGGCCGACGCTCAATCCACTGAGCCAAACCAGCCAGGGTGTATGGTTGTATTAGAGTGAGAATTAAATGAAATGCATGATAGTTTGGTACGGTGCCTGGAACATGGTAAGCTCTTAATAAATATTAGCTGCTATTATCCAATTATATTTGTTCTCTTACGACTCCCTTAACAAGATAATTGCATGCTAATCTCCCTTATCCATCTCTTTCACCTTCTCTGAATATTTTATTACTCAGAAAAAAGAAATTAGTGGAATACAGTGTTGATAACCATTGCTTTGATTTTGTACTGATAAAAGATATCAAACATTCTGTTGGCTGGATTGGCAATTTCTCTAGACACCTCTAGGAAAACAATGACCTGTGTTTTCACTTCTTTACATCCATTAAAGTCTTTTTATTATAGCTGTGTGTTACTCTCACTAAACTCAGGTTAGAGTGAAAGATTGTTCCCATTTGCTTTAGGAGAGAAACTTGACCTGTGAACACTAATCTCTTCTGTCTCTAACCAAAGAGGACTGGACTCTTACCTCACAGTAATGAGGGTTAGGGACAGTGAGTTTAAAGGTTAACATCAACCACAGCACTTGAATGATGAGCTATTGTTGGGGCCTTTGTAATGAGAAATGATCAATCTGGTGAAATACGTGGATTTAAATAGGAAAACCTGAGTATTTTCTTCTGGCTCTGATACCTTCCCCATGTCTCAACATTTGCAGACACCTTTTTTCGTGCACAAGAGATGAAGGAGGAGAATCCATTTTTTAATTTTGTTTGTTACTGCTTTTTAACTACTACAAGATCTCCCTGGTGAAGCTATAGTGTTCCTAAAATAGATTTTACCCTATCAATATTGAACCTTCTCTTCAGAAGGTCTCTGATGGCTCTTCTTTGCTTTGACTAATCAGTGCAGAGAAACTTCCAATTTTTTACGCCAATATTTTTTCCACTCTGGAACTACTTGAGTGAACACAGGTCATTTTTTCAGAAATTAGAAGTTTCTCATTAAAATCTTTACTTGAATTTCTCGTTATAATTTAATAAAGTTTCCGAGTTAAGTGTGAAATGAATGGTCCATTAAGAATAAGGGATGATTGACTTACGTTTTTATTAACCTTTGGCTGTAAATGACCTTAAAACATCATCTAGCACATTCAGAATCCCCAGGCATGACTGCCCAGTGCTCCACCTAACCTAGCTGCTCACTTTTTCTCTTATTAAATCTCCAGTGGAAGAGATTACATCACAGTCTCCTTTACTAGTCTGGTCCAGCATCTTACAACTCATATAATTACTGAAAAAGAGAACCAAGTAGCATTCTTATAAATGTTTCTTTGATGTTTGCTTGGTTTGAAGCATTTTCAAATTCTGTTGGCTATCTTATTCCCATGCTGATTGTTAATCCATGCAGATAGCTGACATTGTGCCTGATGTCACAGGGCACAAGAGAAGTGTCCAAAGTTGTGCTACGAATCATGTAGCAATAATCTGAGTGAGATCCTTTTGAGTACAAGGACCATTATTAAATGTCAAAATGTTATGCCAACCCCCTCCACACACACACACACACACACACACACACACACACACACACACACACACTACTATTTTCATTTTTACTATCTTTTATTTAAGAAAATCCATAGTGGAAAATAGCTCTTTAGTGAATATAAAATTTTTAGTTAATGTGTATTTTATTGAACATAATAGCATTTTTCCTATATCTGAAAAGTAGTAATGTAGACGTGGGAGAATTTTTTCAGTTTAGAAAATGAAGAAATGTGTCCTGTTTATCCTTTTAAGTCATTTAGTGAGAACACTGGTGGTGTTTTACTCATAAAAAGTAATTCATCATGCATATTTTTGGACCTAATTAAAGATAAAAGTGACAAAGATTGGCACACATTTAACTTTCTTTGCTCTTCTTGTCACTAGAACATAGTGATCCCAAGATGATAAAACCTGATAAATTCAGATGCTTCCCAGTATGTTCTAAGCCTGAGACGATGCTGCCTCTGATTTAATCAGAAAATGCTATAAATGACAGCAGAGGGTCTCTACTCTCAATTTTTTTTCTATGCAAACTTTTTTATAAAAGCACCAACATTTCCTAGTTCGCAGGTCTTCTTTAACTTAAAAAAAAGAAAATAAAATGTCCTCTATAGCATATATCGCTCCATGGAGGAATACCTAAAAATAAAACAATCCAGTAACAAGCAGTACTTACGAGTGTCTACCATGTGGCTGGCAAGGAATCGTCTGTTTCTTTCATCCCTTTACCACGTGTTTTCCATTGGCTTTAGGTGAGTAATGAATGTCAACTTCTGCGGATGCAGAAAGGAATTCTTTTATTGGTGAGCTGCATTCAGACTTAGAAAGCTGACCAAGTTCTATGGAAACAGCTTGCTCTTTGACAGATATTTACCCTCTGCGCAGCATAAAATCACTACCGGTTTCAGTCGTTTTTGTATTTGTGAAGGACAGGCTGATTTGTATCTTTTGGGGGTTGGTAAATATTTTTCTGTCCATACAAAGAACTGATCAAGTAATTATGCATGTAGTTCAGTGTCTGCTAGATTGTGGGGAACAAGAACAAGGGGTAAGAGCAGCAATTTTCAGCCTTTTTCATCTCATGGCACAAATAAACTACTAAAATTCTGCAGCACACCAAAAAATATATTTTTTGCTAATCTAGCAAAAAAAAAAAATAGGTATGATTTTGATTCATTCACACCAGATGGCTTGTATTGGCTGTTGTCATTTCTTCATTGGACAATCTCAGGGAAAAGAGGTCAGTGCTCCTCACTAAATAGTCAGGTATTGAATGTTTTAGAATTCTTGTGGCTCACCCGTGTGTCTCTTGCAGCACACCGTTAGAAAGTTCCTGGGTTAGAGCACTGGAACCTGATATCTTAAAGGTACCAAGAGATTGCTTGTCTTGCTGTGGTACTCATAGAGGGAGAGCATTCCCTTTCACACCCTCAGAGATCTAGTGGTTTTTGCATACAGGTGGAGATTCAGTTTGGAAATATAATCAAATCTCAGCTAGGGTATTTGGTAGAATGGCTACTTGGAGTCATTGATACCTCTGGTTATTATAAATGTCAAGCTGGAATGTGCATACATTTTTATTTAATTTTTTAATTTTCAATTACAGTTTACATTCAATAGTATTTTGTATTAGTTTCAGGTGTACAGCAGAGAGGTTGGACAATCATATACTTTACAAAGTGATCCTCTGATGTTTCAACTACCCACCTGACACCATATATCATTATTACAATATTATTGACAGATTCATAGTTACAAAATAACCACAGGATGTATGAATTCTTAAAATAAAACACAAATCTTTGAAGGACTATCTCCCTAGTTGTAGAAACCATTCATGCATCTCTGCTGTTAGTATTTTGCTGGGAAAGATTGATAATCACAACTCTTAGTATCAGCTTTAATATAACATATATCTAAAATACTTTTGTTAATCATGAGTCCCAGACCTTTCTTGGGCCTTTACCATGTTCAGAGCATTGTGGTTGACCGTGAATATACAGATATTTGTGTCATGATGAAATGTGAAGTGTAATGAATGGGCTCTCTTTCTGTCCTCCCGGCTGAGCTGGCAATGATACCCCATTTGGCAGTTCTGCCTTGGTCACCCATTACTTTAGTGTTGTAAACATCACATGCCAAATTTGGTGCGCCTAATTTTAAAAGGTCCCAACTGAAGTGGGATAAAGACATTTATCATCCTATTTCCAGACTGAGTAAGAGACCCTTTGAACTGCGGAAGGGAAGGCAGTTTGGAGAAGGGAAGAATGAGACAGAGAATTGTACCCCGGTGCCCTGATCGCAGCCTCCTAGGCAGGGAGAGGCTGGGCAGGGGGCTTGGGAGCATTCCCTTTGGGATTTTCAGGCATCCAAGTGTAGAGGAGAATTGTGCTCTGCCTTCCCTTTTGGAAACTTTGACGTGGATGGTCTCACAGATTTGCCCTGTGCTGTCTTTGTAAAGGTGCATGAGATAGCGATGGTGGCCTGTGTATGTGCTTAATGACTGTTGTGGGTTGGCAGATGTTATGGAAGTGAAAAAGGAAGAGAGGTTACCGTGGCCTGGGTTTATTGGAGAAAGTTTGTTTTCCTGCCTTAGTAAGTTCAGTATGGGGAACATAATGTTTTGTCAGCTATTTAAAATTAATAAAATGGTAATTATTCCCACAATATTAGCGGTAATAGTCTTGGCTTTTCCCTATTTCTTATTGACTGAAGAACAGATAAAACAAATATACCTGTTTCTTGACTCTTTGGGTACTTTTTCTTTCATCAGTTATTAAGCTACTTCAGACCTGATGGTTAATAATTTTCTTTTTTTCTTCTTAAAAACAAAACAAAACAAAACTGAGGTAGCAGGCATCCTGATCAAGTGTCATTCATCTAATATAGAAAAGCAACAATAGCCCCTAACAGAACAAATTCTAACCATTACTTCTAATAGTCATGCAGATCATAGGGCACACGTATCCCTTGAGGGTCCTTTCCCCCATAACTCACATTTCTTCCAGATGTTACTTGGTTCCTCAAAACACAAAACCATCACTAAAAAGGCACTGCAATGATAAATTTTGTCTGCCCAGACAATCTCCAGGTAAGAGCCTCTTTATATCCAATTTCCATTCTAAGAGTAAAGTAATAAACCAAATTATAGAAAGCCAATGTAACTCCTCCCTCACTTTTTATTCCTTGCTATTTGACCTCACAGGGACTCCAAAAAGCAACAGAAAAAATTACCATTGCATTAACTATAAATGGTACCATATGAATTGGAAATAATGACTTTAATGTTTGCAAAAACCCTTTGGGATACATTGCTTAGATTTAATTACCGATCCTTTATATTAAACTTTTGTCCTTCAAAAAATATCAGTTTTATAGTGGATTTGGAAGGTAATATAGAGTTGTATAATGCAAAACTTAAATCCAGAATTTACATTATACAACTATTTATAATTACATCTGGCCCTTTTGTCTTTTCTAAGAGAAACAATATTTTCTGACAGTTCCATTCCTGGCAAAATAACAGACTGAGGTGTGACCTTTTACTTTAAGTAAGAAATTATATAACTACTTAATAGTAATCACTCTACCATCTGCAGTCCACACTAAATTAAAAGACACCTGATCCTCAAGTCTGGCTTGTGTCTCCAAGCTTTGCCTTTCTTTTCCTAGTTCAGTAATGAATGATCTTTTCTGTCCTGCTGACTGTGACTGTCCATTTGATGGATGGAAAAACAGCACTAAGTGTAGCCCCATTTATTCTGAACTGATAAGCTCCACCCAGCTTTGCTCCCATCCCACAGAGCTCAGATCTCACAGTCCAAGCTTTCATGGTTCTTCATGGCACTCTGGTCCTGTAAATGGGTATTAATTTTCCACAGTGAGGTTTTCTAGTCTTGAGTGTGATTCCAGTCAGTTCAGGAGGGAAAGGGGGTCTCTGAAAGGCTAACAAATTTTTTGTAGACTTAAACTGCTTCCCCTTTCTGCATGGAGAGACAAGGCTATCCCTCGATGCATGTTAAAACAATGTACAAGTTCCACCCAGATCTGTTTATAAGGAAAGCATTTGCTTTTTGTTCCAACACATAGCGGGCTTTTACAGCAGAGTAAAAAAAAATCAATCACATTTCCTGACAGTCTAAACACCTTCTTAATGTATTGCTCATTGCTGGTGCTGAGGAGGGAGGGAGGAGGAACGGACATGCAGACAATCGTGATGCTCGGAATTGCTGGCCTTTCTTTTCAGTTCCACAGATGCTTTGGCCTAGAGGCTCCACATTAAAGCTTTTAGAAAACACACACTGTGACCTTTTAGTGATAGTTACACATGAAGAATTTGAAATCGTCTTCATATTCTGCTTTAATTCCTCACCATATCTGCTTCGTATTTGTTTTCATTCCTCCCAATGCTCCAAATCATCCCACAGTCAGGCAATTACTTTGCTTGATTTGAATGATCTGAATTTGTCGATATTGAAATTATCCCTGGGGTATTTGGCCTGTGTCTGTGCCTTGTGGGGTATCCTGCGCTCTGCAGGATGAAGGACAGGGTGGGAAGCATTGAGTCTGTGACTTGATGTTTTTGGCAACTCAGCTTTATGAACTGTGTTCATGGGAATTTAAGAACCCTTTCTCTGGAAATCACCTGGCTGCCTAACTGCACTACTCTGGGAAATTCTTATTGAAAATGAGCTGTTAATACAGAAAACACCCTTAATTAATGATACAGCATCACTCTGCAGCCCAGCCAAGATATGATTATGGAAACATTTATATGTTGTATGACCTACAAAGTAAATTCCCTAAATATTTTTTTTTAAACTTACAGGAATTGGGTGTGCATGAAATTTATATATACACTTTATCTATCATGTGTATGTATATAGTATACATACATTATATACTACTATATGTGTATATACTATATATGCTATCTATATATGTTATCTAAAACATATATGCAATACATACTCAACATGTGTTCTGTACACTTAATGTATATATAACTACATATGTGTAAATGCATGTAAATATGTAAATATTTATATATATAGCAATTAATACATATAGTATGAGTAGATTATATATATACATAGTATGAGTAGATTATATATATATAGTATGAGTAGATTATATATAATTTCCTTCTCTTATGGGTCTCTAAGGAAATAATTATCTCCTCTCAGGTCAGCCTTGAATATAAGGGAAGTAGAAGGTCACTTTAATGGGATCACTGATTAACTTGTGTCAGCCTGTGAACACTTCCCTCAGACCCATCATGGAAATTCAAATCTGATCCCTTGGTTTTCATTGCTTTACTTTCTGAAGGCCTTTCAACACTCATAAGTACCAATTAAAATGTAAATATTGCTGGGAACACTTATCAGCTATAAGCTGCTTGAAAGGCTAGCAGGATAAGGGAAAGAGAGGAGGGGGTTAGCTGACAATTAGATAACAAAACCCTGGCAAAAGGAGTGCAGGGCAGACACCTTGGTTTAGTAGTGGGACCGCTCAGGGGAGGGATGGCGCTCAAGCCAGAAGAGGTGGGAGGCGGTAGCAGACACGTTCACCTGCTTAGGTTCGCAGCACTCTGGGCCAGCCCCTCTCTTGTGTGTCATGGGTCGCTCTGTCAAACAAGTACTTGGATGGTCTCTGAAGGGAGGGAGAGAAATAAGTTTCTAACAGCTCCCACACCTAAATAAACAACCTTCCGTGCCAAGCATCACATTCGCTTACAGGGAGATGTCAGCGGTAGAGCTAAAACGTTGCTTCAGAAGATGTTTGTTGGCGGCTCAGACAGAGGAGCCGGGGGGTGGTTTGGCCGGGCCGGGCCAGTAAATGCTCATCAGTGTTTTCCCCCGTGGCTTTGTTGAAGTTGTAATTCTTCATGTACAAGCCATTTAATGTGTTTTCTTGAAAGTAAAACAGCTGGAACATGGGTCAAAGAAGTCAGAACTATCGGGTTTGATGGTGACTGGGTTAGTGGCAAAATCTTTAGTTACTTCTTTCAGTCTCAGTCTGTGCCTCGTTTTCAGCCCTTTGTGATGACCCCGTTTCTTTTGTCAGCGAAGTTTGACAGTCCTACCTCGCACCTGACATTATTGGTGAACACCAGGCTGGCTCCTTTCTTGGCCCCTCTCGTTCTGCACTTGCTCTTCCATGTTGTCGGTTGTCCCAGTGGTTTCTGGGTTCCAGACCTAGTGTCTCTCTCTCTCTCTCTCTCTTTTTTAAATTCCTGTTGCCATAACATAGTGACTAGACTGAGGAAGGGTCAAAAAGTAATGACGATAATAAGAAGTACTTATTGTATCTACTGTATAGGGTTATTTACTGTTTACTAATTACTTTATTTCATTTCATTTCTAAAGCAGTGTTTTAAGATAGGTAATATTTAACCATTTTTATGTATGTAAATTATAGCTAAGGGAAGTTAAGTACTTTCTTAACCTTACAGAGCGAGAGGCTGAGATTCAAACCTGTATTTCTTGAGCCTCAAGTCGGTTTTGAGTTATAATCTTGGCTCAATTTGCTTCATATTTATTGTTAATTTCTAATGTTTCTATTTTTTCATATATGATCACTGATGGCAATACACACACTTTTCCTGTGCCTAATACTGTAACATTTTCATGAAGTCAGTGATAAAAAAGCACAAAACAAGGCAGATGAAATAATTATAAAATACACTAGAGAGCAGTAGTTTTCAAGTGATGACCAAATGATGGTCACTGAAACACTAAGGCATCTAGAGCCACTGGGGGTGCTGGCTTTTTGAGGGAGGCTTAGTTGGGAGAGCTCTGTTCTCAATGATTGTACTTTTATCCGTTTTATGTATTGTTTCGAAGTAATATTTTTTCCAACCAAAGAGTCCATTGCTTTACCCCCCAGCCGAAAAAAGTTTCTGAGTCCTGATTTGTTATAATATTGGAGAGATTTATGTTATGAATTTGGCATGTCAAAGTTGAACCACAAGGTCAACTGAACTTCTTGGCAACTTCTGAGGAAAAGAGGAACCATGTTTGCTTATAGAATTTCCACAAAGAGGCGAGAGAGAGGAAGGAAGGAAGAAAGGAAGGAAGAGCAGGTGGAAGAGCAAGCGGAGCAGACAAACTGTGTGCCTTGCATGGCAAGGCAAGCTTTCTTTTGGCATTAATTGCAGGAGGGATTTATCAAGATTTTTCTCACATGAAGGGCATGATGGGCAGTGATGGCCTCAACAGTAGTTACATAATGTGTTCTTGTGATGGATTTTTCTTTTAACAACCTCTAATGAAACATAAAGCCATACTGTTAATTGAAGAGATTCTGGGGAGAGGACCACAAAATGAAATGTGTAAGATGGGCACACCACACTGCCCACCCCAGCTCACAGGGTTGTTGCCTCAAGCTCAACGAGCTAATGTGTGTTAAAATGTTTGGAAACCTGTCAGAATTACCTAACATTTTGATATTTATATCCTTCGTTAAATCACACATTTCTGAGCTCCTGCTCTGTGCTTGGTATTGTTCCAGGTGCTGGGGATACTCAATGCTAACCATTGTCGGTTAGATTCTGTCTACCTTTGTTTTGCAAATTATGTATTTAATTGTCTTACTACTTTGAAAGATAAGATTGATTACACAAATGAATTGAGTAGGGCTTGACAATTATAGCTTCTGCTGCTCTCAGAACATGATGATTAAGTCTTGAAGCTGGAAGGGTTTCTGAGGTTTTCTGGTTCATCCTGCCAATACAGGAATCTCACACAATTCCTGAAGATGGGCACCAGAAACTCTCTAATTTGCAGCTAGTCCAATCAATATAAAGTTGTCTAATATAATAATATTAGACAACTTTATATTTTAGCTGTTACTTCTTTATGTTAAACAAATTATAAGGTTGGAGAGCAGTGGTAGAGGTGGAAATCAGAAAACCCTCTATCTTATGTTGATCACTTTATCTTTGTAAGTTGTTCTCATTGGCATCGTTCTACCATCAGAAGCGTGAGAGAAAGACTCTTGCTGCCCTTCACCTGACAGCCTTTGAATTTAAAGATGTTTATGATGTCATCCCCAAAAGGTTCTTTTATAGGCTAAACATTCCCAGTTCTCTCATTCTTCACTTGAGATAATTTCCAGACATCCTCCTGGTTGCCTTTGTCTGGACACATTGTTTTGACAGTGTCCCTTTTACAGTACATCATTCAGAAATAAACACAGTGTCCCAGATCTGGCCTGACTAATACATTGGCTTCAGTTCTGGAGAAATTATTCTACATTCTCCTTTTCTTTCTTGTATTTTTTTTTCATTTTATTTTCTCTAAAGCTTCAAATCAACTTACAATTGAAATATGTGTGAGTGACCTCCGACCATATGCTGTCTCTCAAATTGTTTGCCAATGTCATTGTGTAAACTTGTTATACCTAAAAATGATACATCACAGGAGGAATGCTCGGATGAGGTAATAGACACAAGGCTGTTTGTAAGTCATCAAACACTCTACAAACACGAGATGTAACTAAGGTCCTTGTACACGCAAAGTGTCAGTTCTGACATCATTGTTGCAATACCCTTGTATCCATCGAACTTATTTCTTTTTTTTTTTTTTTTACTGTGTGGTTGCCTCTCACTCACACCCCCAACTGGGGACCTGATGTGCAACCTGGTAATGTGCCCTGACTGGGAATCGAACCAGCGACACTTGGCTCGCAGGCCGACGCTCATCGAACTTATTTCTATGTCATTTTATTTAGGCAATGCCTTTCAAGCAATCAAATGTTTTTTCTTGATTTTTTTTTCTTTTTCTTGGAATAAGTTAATTGGACTTATGGTTTTTGGTAAATAATTTGGAAAGCAGTTACTGAGCACTATTAAATGTACTGCTGAGCACTTCGATGGCCTTGGGCGACATTGTGAATTTGTCCTCATTGCCTCTGTTAGAGTGTTCTTTCCTGAAGGTGCTGATGTGTGGGGAGGAGACAGGAGTTTGGCCTGGGAGGCTGGAAAAAGTGGTGAATGCTGGTGTATATAGCATATGTGAGATTTTTTTTTTTTGAATTTTTACAAAATATTTTATTGTTTTTTTTTTTCAAATGGAATATAAACAACATGAGAACAATCACCATTTCAACTTTTTCTTTAGCTCTTTGTGTAGCAGTTGACATAAATGAGCACCATTATTATGACTCGGTAACTTATTTACACTGTTCATTGATTAATAGTGTATAAAGTTAGTAAACCATGTCTCTGAAGTGGCAAATGTGAGATCTTAAGTGTTTAAATATTTGCACTGAGGTGACAATGTGGACACTTGTGGCAAACATTTGGTCTCTAGGAGTGAAGACAGAAACAGAGAGAAGCAGGGAGAGGCTGATTTGTAGTGCATGATGTGGAGGAGCAGAAGGAAAAGAGGAGATATCAGAAAGTTCTGCGTGCGGGCAACGCACCTTTCTGTTCCGATAACCTTCTGTTCTGCCAGCCTCAACATACTGGCTTTTGTTCTGTGGTGTCTTGTGGTTGCAGTATTCCCAGGCAGCACTTCCTCGTTACAGCTGCACACAAATACAGGACAACAGGAAGGTAGAAAACGTGGCCCGCATTGACCGCCCTCTCTTATTGAGGGTACAGATCTCCTCCAGAAACCTCAAAGTACCTGCCTTCCCACTTTTAAATCCATTGACAAATACAGTGAGAATGACCAAGACTGGCATGAGCCAACCACGGTTTACCTTTTGGAAGTGGGAGGGACTCACCTTGCCTGAACATATGGCTGCCCACTGTGACCAGATCAGGAAGGAAAAACAAAATGGAGGGAAAGTTATTTAATTGCAATCGATAGTATCTGTCACAAATGATAACATCAGCTGGAGATCTCACTAGATAAAAATATAGTTTTACTTTTTTTGTTTATTTTTACTCAAAGGCTTGCAATAAGGGACCAAATACTGTGTAGTAAACTTTGGGAAGGACTGACTTATGTAATTATTTTGTGTGTGAGCCTACCTGTGTAGTGTGACACTGAATTTGTCTTTCTTAACAGCCTTGTCCATAGGGTATCACAGAATTTTGTTCCTGTACCTTCAACTTGTTAATGTGAATTCTAATCCTACAGATAGTAGCTTCCCTGATTACATTCATTCTGTTGTGTACATATAGATCCTTTGGGGGGCTAGAAATGGCTCTATTTTCTGCCTATGATATAGTTTTCCTGAAGTAAATTACTGCCCAAAGAATTTCAATGTCTAAGAAGTCTGGCAAGATATAAAATAAAAATCCTAAGCCGACAATTTCATAATATAATTTGATTATAGTAATATAACAAAGGAGCATTAGATCTGGGTGTTTAACTGGCTCTTCTACAAACTAGCTCATGGTCTTTATTCAGTTACTTCACTTCTCTAGACCTTAATTTCATCATCTCTTCCCTCGAGAGAGTTGTATTATATTACAGCAGTGTTTCTTAGACAGTGTTCCATGAAAAACTAGCTTTCTGAGCAAGATTTTTTAATAAAAGTGGAAAGTTTAGTCAAATTTATTTGGAAAACACTGGGTTAAAACAAGTTAATCACATTGCTTTTCTGCAGGATTCTCAGAGTTTTTGACATGCTAATATGCACTTTACATTTCTGGGAGGATACTCAGTTTTTCAATGTTTTTGACCAGGGATCTAATTTTTGTCCTCTTTGTTTTGCTTTGGTCTGTGTCAGGGTTTTTTATTTTTGTTTTGTTTTGTTTTTAGAGTGAGAAGACATGGTCCTTTGGAGCACAGGCACTGAAACTTTGAACTGGGTATATCTGACCCTGCAATTATGCAAAAGCGCTGTGTTCTTTGAGCTCAGAGGCTTTCTTTGGAGATAACAGGAAGATGGTATCTCTCCAACTAAGTCACTTATGGAATGCATATTCAAGGAGAAAAATCAGAACAAGAATCTGATGAATGAATAGAATTCTTAGCTGAAGCTGAGTGGAGTCACTTGCAGATAAAAGGTATGGCATAAAAAGACATGAACAGAGGGAAAGTACAGTAGGTTTTGGGAAATTATAAACTGTCAAGAACGATTGGATTTACAGTCACACATTGAGAAATTGCAGGGGAAATGTGAGTTGGTGTCAAACTGCTTAAAGCCTTGAATGGCAGAGTAGAGAGGCTGTGCTCTGTATAGGCAACATAGAGCCATTTGAGAAAAATAGTGCAAGCACAGTGAGTGATACAAAAGGCAGCTTAACTTGGGACAGTGAGAAAGATGGATTATAGTGTGGTATGAAAGAGGATGATTTTGTGAGATGGATTTGAATTTGAATGAGGATGTGGCGTTGGCAATGAACTGGAAAGGATAGAATCTGGCTATTTCTGAATATCAGAAGACTCCAGAGTATTTGTTACTCTCCAGAAAACACTGCAGATGTTGCGTCGTATAGGGAGAGACAGAGATCCAGCCAGAGAAGTTACTCAAGAGTAATAAAGAGTCTTAATGTTTCTCAAAGAACCAAGAATACAGAGAGGAATGCTGGTTATTTGACTGGTTTGTTCATTTGCTCATTTACTTGTTCAACCATTTATACATTCATCAAGCACTTATGATGGCCTACACTGTGTAGATAAATATGTGTTCAGGGACATTGTAGCCTTTTTCCTAATTTACTGGTAACAGTTTGTAGCAAGGTCCTTGTATTTTCTTGCAATTCATTCTAACTGATATGCATGTAAGCTTTATGACTTCATTAAAATAATAACAAAATTTTGTAATTGAATTTTGAAAAGCATTTCTTTTTTATCTCCTTTTATTCCTCTAACTTATTAATTGTTAGAGCTCATTATTTAAAACCATAGTGGATACTGATTTCTTATGAAATAGTTTAAGCCCTATAACCTACCTTAAGGGCATGTGAAGATTTAAATGACAATGCATTAGAAGCACTTACTTGCCTTAATGATGGATATTGATAGTTGTTTACTACTTTGCTGCTCTTTTTTTTTAATTATATAAGCAAAAGTTGATTTAGAAAATCACAGAGGCAGAAAAAGTGAGCCAACTGTGCTGCATGGGCTCAGGAAACAAGTTACAGCGGCGGAAGAAGGGCCATTGGAGCTTAGGAGAGAGAGCAAAGGTATGCTCCCTGAGGGGAGAAGAGGGGAAAGGTGAGAGAGAGAGAGAGAGAGAGAGAGAGAATGCCCTGGGGAAGAGGGCATTGGGGAAAGGCCCAGGTGTCCTAAAGAGAGAAAGAATGCTACTTTGCTACTCTTAACTACTACTATTATTGCTGCTGCTACTGTCATTGCCTGGCTGGTTTGGCTCAGTGGATTGAGCGTCAGCCTGCGAGCTAAGTGTCGCTGGTTCGATCTTCCAGTCAGGGCACATCAGAGAAGGAAAACTCTGACTCCAAAAAACCTCCGCTGCCTTGCGGCATACCTCTTCAGGGGAAAGGCTAAGGGAGTAAACCCCGACAGAAAATCCGGAGCCGGAGTCCCTAAGGCGGTTTGATGTTGTAGTCAACACCGGCAACTCCTGCGGCGCACCTGAAGCCAAGCTGTATTGACTCCGTCTTTCCCTTGGACCCTTCAGCTGCGAAGAGAGGGGGGGTCTGCTGCATGGGCAACAGCAGACCCTCCATATCACCCTGCCCAGGCTCTGTAGCTTCAGCTTCACTGGAGAGGACACTCCAGCGTCATCGTAAGATGTCGATTCAGCACGGGAGGAGACAGATACCGTGTCACTCCCGAGTCGGACTGCACAGCCATTCTCGGCGGTGCAGATAGACTCTTAAGAAGCTACACCATCGTCTCTCGAGACGGACGGCTGCCGACGACGACGACGACGACTGTCATTGCTATAGTTTGTACTTGAGACTTTCTCTGGCTTTCAGCAATACTCCAACCTATTGATATGTAACTTCCATTTTTTTGCTGGCCTCACTGTGCAGAAATAAGGTTGAGAAGGGGCACAGAGTAATATGAATTGACTCTTGTGTGTAAAGTTCATGAGATTTGGGAGAGTCTGAGAAGTTTAAGGCTGTGGTTTTCTTGTGACCTATAGGAATGAGGAGCCCTCAAAATAGGCTTGTATGCTTGCTTGTGAGTATGTGCACATGTGTTCATGTGTATGTTTTAAGCACTTTATTTGGATCTGAGATACTGTTTATATATTATTCAGCTAAGTTTACTATTCTATGCTCCTTTTATCTTAAAACCTTGGGGTTTCTTGGTTATCTTGAAAGAGACTATAGAAGTCACGCTGAAGGGGAGGAAGGAAGGCCACTTCAACATTGCACTCCTACTGCTCTTTACTCCTTTGCCACCTGGTAGCTTTACCTCCTGAACACTTGAATTCTGGATTCAGGATTTTTAAAGACAGGAACACATTACTAGAAAATTTGGAGTCAAAGAAAGACATGTATTCTCAGCACTACTTAGAAGTTATGATAGTTATCATATTTAGCATCAGGGATATTGAAATCTCACATGACTCATGCCCTAGGATTTTTCCTCTTTTGCTTTTATGGCTGTGCAAACATTTCCTAGATGGCCTGAGTCCGCCCCAGCCCAGGATGTTCCTATCAGAGCTGCATGAGCAGACTGCGTAACGAGGGTGATTTATGATGTTCTAATGATGGGAGTTGTAGAACACCGAGAACAAAAGGGAAACAAATGGGGAAAAGCACGGATCATAACCACTGCCTACTGAGATCTGCACTGCACATGTGAAGGAGGAAGGAACAAAGAGGCTCAGGTCCCCCACTGTGACTTTCTCCTCTGGAGACAAGAAAGTTTCTCCCCACTTGGCCTCCTCCTGCACCAATAATCTAGGAACAATTCAGTCAACAAATACTTACTGGGCAACTCCTCTGTCCCAGACACTGTTCCAGGTTCTGACTATACGATAGTGAACAAAACAGACAAACATCTCAGCCTTTGTGGAAATTGTGTTTCTGGTGACTGGAGTGAGGACTCCAAGGCACCGCAGTGTTCCTGGCAGAGGGTCAGGAACGGGGTGCCAGAGTGCCCACATTGTGGAGTGGCGGGGAGGGGACGGATCGGGGCCTACAGCATGGAGTCTGATTGCACAGGCCCATAGGTCTACTGAGGGTCTGGGCTTCCACCCACCACAACATGGGAAGCCGCTGGAGGGTTCACAGCAGAGGAGTGACATGATCTGACTTACGATTAAACAGAAGCATTTGACTTCCGTGGTGAAATACACTTAAGGGGGCTAGGACAAAGGCAGGGGGGCACACGAGTGCACTCCCTGGGAGTCTGAGGGTTTGTCTTCAGTTGTTTCTCCCAGCTAGTTCTTTCTGACCACACCTGAACTGCTGACTGTCGCTGATCTGTGTCTCGTACCTAGTTCACGGAGCCCTGCCTTCATCTGCGCCCCGGGAAACACAGTAAGCGCAGCAGCAACTGCTCTCCCACCGCCAGAGCTGCAAGGTGGCAACCTTTCCTCGCCTGTTCATGTTTCCAGCTCACCAGGCTCCTCTTGGACAGAATGAAATGAACGACAGGTTCTCTGCGTGCTCTCTTTGTCCTCTGTCCCTCTTCACTGAGGCCAAGAAGGAAGAGCTGACTTCCTCCTTGATCATACAATGCCAAGAATTTTCTCCACGGAAATCTTCTTTAGAACTTCTCCCTAAGTAATGTCCTTGAAGCCGTCTCCTTAGACTTGACATTAGAAACTAGTATTTCTGCCACCTTCCTTTCACGGGAAAAGAGGTGGGCGAAAGTGCATTCTCTGAGCCAGTCTTCTGCCCTGAGCCCCATTCTTTCCCCATCTTTTATGTTCTAGATCGTAAACGAAGGATTCCAGAATTTTGGAAACATTTTTTTGACTACCACCTTTAAAAATGTGCATCTTGGTCTGGCACATTACTTTGGAATGTCGTACCTACCATATTTTGGTGCCTTGGTTGCAACATCCTGTTACAAAGGGAAGAACTATTTGCTAATTAAGGAATTGTATATTTCTGCCTTGATAATAACCGTCAATAAATGAGAATGTATTTGGCAGAGAGGAAGAAAATTCAGGATGTCACATCATCATGTCTTAGCATAGCACTACGCGTGTAGTAGATACTTAAATGTTTGTTGAGATGATTGAACTTTGTGCTTTGGATGGAAACTGTGAAGTAAATTCATATTCAGAAAGCAGTTTATGGTCAGACTGAAGTCCAGCCCTTGCAAGGAGAGTGCGAATAAAGGAATTGCGCTCTCGCTTTCCATCAAACTGCCGCCCCAAATATTGCTTTTTTTTTCCCTACAAGGAGTTGGCCAGCGATTTTTTCCCACTATTTTACCCCTCCCATACCCTCTTCAATCTCCATCGACCTCCCCCACCCCCTGTCCCACCCCCACAATCCCCACGGGTCGGCGATCTTTAGGCCTCCAGGCCTTATGAGTCCTAAAAGGAACTGCCATGTCATTGGGTGACAGGTGCTATCACATTGCCACCAGTCTTGGGGTCTGGAGGAAAAAAAGGAGCGTTTCCTGACTGAGGGAAGAAGGGCATCATGAGCCTTTATGTCTAACAGTCACAGCTGGACTTGAGGAAAGAGTTTTAGCAATGATGATGCTAAACCCTGGAACATTGCTTTAACATGACCTGTTCTGATGTGGGATTCACACTTAGGTTCTGTACCGATTCTTATGAATAAATGCGTATCAAGGGGATACTGTGTGCCAAGCCACAGACTGGAAGACGGAGCGTACGCATGGGAAAGGCGCAGTTACAGTCCAGAACAGTTGGGAGGCACTTCCTAGTTAACGACCAGTGAGAGGTCTAAACGACTAGTTCTGTGAGAACAGAAGAGGGGTCGTCGCTGTGGGACCGAGAGGAATGCGAAGGCTTTGTGGCGACCTAGAGAAGCCAGCTTTCCCCTAAGGCTCTGTCCTGTGCAGTTTGCTACTCCCGAAAGAGATTTCCTGCGGGTGTGAAATACACAAACCACCGGATCACCCCGTGCTTCAGATTTTCATCTGCTCTTTATTTTCTCGCCTTCTGTCAAACTGAGAGGTATAAGGCAAATGTAGAAACATACCTAAAATAGTTGAAGGAAAAGCAGTTTAATGAATGAACAAAATAAAATAGAGCCACACATGGAATTGTAATTACACGAAAGAACACGAACAGTGCTTCGGAAGCTGCGTGTGTCTCTTCCCAAGGCGCCCTCCCCGCTTCCTGGTCCTCCGGGTGACCTCTGTCCTGCGTTTGACGGCAGTGGTTTCCTTGCTTTTCTTTCTAGTTTTGTACACTTCGCAAAGCAAAAGAAAAACAGTCCAAACCTGGTCTGGAACAGAAATTTTCCATGTGATGTAACTTGCAATCACTTGCAGAAGATAAGCATTCGTGATAGAGTGCCTGAACAATTCTGTGATGAGTTTTAATGAACTCAGGGTTTATTCTGGAAGTTAATGACTCATCCGTCAATTTGGTTCTCAGCTGACCATCAGTCAAAAATATACTGCCTCTAACCAAACTCTCACCTTTATAAAACTAGACTAAAAATGACTACCTAACCATTCTCCTTTCTTATAAAATGTAGCTGCAAACAATAAATATCTGAATAGATCTCAAAGTGCCTTTGCCCTTGTGTACAAAATGTAAAAATATCTGTAATACCTACTTATAACTAAAGAGTCTGAAAAGTCTACTTTAATAATAAAAATGGATTCATATTATATTTATCTTGGTGTCATCTTTGCTGCTTTTGCTTATAATTATTTTCAAGAGCCAACCATCTTGTTGTATATAGTTTCTGTTTATTCACTTTTGTTGCCAGGTAGTATTCCGTTAGAGGTATATACTGATATTTATTCATTCTACTGTTGATGGACATTTTATTTCTAAAACTTTAGTTTTGGACTGTTAAGGACCAGACTGCTAAGAAAGTACTTATATATGTATCTTGATGCAAATATTCAAGAATTCTTCTCTAGTGAAGTAACCAGGAGTAGAATTGCTGGATCATAAGATATGCGTGTGTTCGATTTAAGGAGATGCTGCCCACTTGCTTTTCCCAAGGGGCTATATCAGTCTCTGCTCCCAACAGTACAGTGTGAAAGTTTCCATTTGTTTCATTTCCTCACCCAACACATGGTGTTTTCAGACTTTCTGAATTTTCTTAACTGATTTGGAGTACAATGGTATTTCATTTTGGTTTTGACTTTTACTTTTCTGATTAAAGATGAGACTGAACACGTTAACATATATTAATCAGTCATTTGGAGTTCTTCTTTCATGATGTTTCTGCTAAAGTCTCTACCCTTCCTTTTTTTCTATTTTTTGGTAGTTTGTCTGCTTTTTTCATTTGTGGGTGTTCCTACAAATATAAAAAATATTCTATTGCTAACAGTGTGTCCCACCTGTTTTTATACCCTTCCAATACAATCTTTAGCATTCTTTTCCTTCATGGTGTGTGTGTGTGTGTGTGTGTGTGTGTGTGTGGTGCATGCACATACAACACACAACACATTTTGACTTTAAAAACTTCCATAATTGACTGAATTCATTTATTGGTTATACAAATTTATTTGGTAGAGTCTGTAAGGTTTTCTATATATTATCATGTCATCTGCAAAGAGATCATTTTACTTCTTCCTTTCTGGTTTGGGTGCTTTTTATTTATTTTCTTGTCTGACTGCTCTCACTAGTACTTTCAGTGTTATGTTGAATCTAAGGGCAAGAGTGGGCATCTTTGCCTTGTATTTGATCTTAGAGGAAAAACTTTTATTTTTCCCCCGTTGATTATGGTGTTAGCAGTGAGCCTTTCATGAATGACCTTTATTGGGTTGAGAAAATTTCCTTTTATACCTATTTTGATGAGAGGTGTTTTTGTTTTTTTTAAATCATGAATACGTGTTGAATTTTATCAAGTTCTTTTTCTGTTTCTGTTTAGGCGATCATGTGGTTTTTACCTTTCATTCTGTTAATGTGGTATATATCACACTGATTGATTTGCATATGTTAAACTTTACATCCCAGGAATAAATTCCACTTAGTCATGGTGTAAGAGTTGTTTATATATTTTAAATAGTAGTCTTTCATCAAACATGTATTATGCAAACATTTTCTCTTAAGTCTGTGGATTGTCTTCTCATCTTCTTGGTAGCTTAACATATTAATCATAGTTATTTTAAATTCCCAGTCTGATGATAATGCCAACATTCCTGTTGTACCTAAGTCTGGTTCTGATGCTTGCCCTGTCTCTTTAAACTGTACTTTTTGCCCTTTTAGTACACCTTGTAATTTTTTATTGTTGTTGAAAGCTAGACAGATATACCAGGTAAAAGAAACTTGAGTCTATGTGTCTTATTAATGTGGTGGTAAGGTGTGGAGGGAGAGGAAGTGTTCTATAGTGAGTGGTAGGGTTAGGTCTCAGTTTTCAGTCCCCTGAGCTGTGACCTTTAAAAGTGCTTTTTATGTTACTCCGCCCCCCAGCCCCATCCCTGCCCTCCAAACGCAAACACACACACACACACACACACACACACACACACACACACACAACTCTTCCAGGTTTACTATACTATAAAATGTTATTTCATCTCAGAACAATTCTATTTCATTCATTCACAGAGGTCTAAAAAAGTCTAAAAGAAAAACAAAGTCACATAGTTAGTAGCAGAGCTGTTGGTAGAACTGAGGATTTAGACTTATTGATAACTATCTATCCAAGATTAAGTGAACATAGTGATAATGTAGATTTTTCTCAAGTGAATATCCAGGGAAGAATGTAACTATCAGCCTATAATTAAATAGGAAATGGAGATGATGTTCTTAAAAAAAAAAAAAAAAGGAGGGAGAGAGAACAGTTTGAAACACAGTAAGGGAAAACTTAAAAATACCTTTTTTCAGGGCATAGTGTGCTGTGATAAGAATCTCTGTATTTTTATACATTTTGAAACTAACATAAATGAAAATAACAGTAATTTTGTATTTATATAATTAGTTCAACATTCTTAAAAATGTGCCCCATGCAACATAGTTTCAAAAAATAAGATTTTTTTTCTATTCAAATAAATTCAGGAATTGCTATATATGCTATCTCCCTCTTAAAGATTCACTAAAAAATTCTTATATTAAAAACATTGAGCACTTGTGCATTAAACGAGTCAATACGATTATTTTAACCCATTGGTCCCTACATGTATTTGACCCACACATCTCACTTACTGTTCTCCAGAACTTGTCTTCTGTGGAACACACTTTGGGGAAAGTAAATCCTTGCAAGCTAACATATCTAACAAATAAAGCAAGACAGGCTTATGGTGGTTATTTTCAGATAAAGAAATGGAGGCTTAGAGGATTTACATAATTTGCCAATCCTAACCCCGTGAGTGATAATACTGGGATTTAAAATTAAGTTGGTGTTTTTAATGCTCCAGTTCTTTCTACCCAAAACTGCTTCATTGAAAAATACAGTTTTTGCTGAAAGAATGGGAGGAGGAAGTAAAGACCAGAGAATCTTTACTCCCTATTATGTGCAAATGCCTCTGACCAACACCAGTAATGGAAAAAAAGGATTAGCCACCCCCATTGTTCTTACTGGCATTATTGCCCAGTGTAACATTATTAACATACATAGACATTAAATGCTCAGACAAAGGTAGGAGGACTCCTTTACCAACAGATGTATTTTTATGACCTGTCCCTTCTCTATTATATTTTCAGTGACAGATAAAGTAGAGAAAGGCCTTCAGGTCCTCACCATGGGGAAGGTTCAAACAAGAATCAGAGACTGGCCTCACTCTTAGAAAAATCGAGGCATATATTTTGTAAGTGATCAGTTTCTGAGAGGCCTGGTTTAAGTCCTGGCACGCCTGTTTTCTTCATTGCCTCGCTATGCATTTTCGTAGTTATTTGTCCTGATGTTGAATAAAAAGTGACATTACCATGGAAACTGCTTTGTTGCATCAGGCTTTGTTTGAGATAGAGCAAAAGAACACACGCTTTTCACAGAGCCTTGTCAACCTCTTTATTTTCACGGATAAAATGAAAACCAGAGCTATGTCCCTGGTATTTTCCAGTGTTTTTAAAGCAACATAAAATGCTAAATTACAGAGCTCCATAGGTCACTGGATTCACAAAATTCAGAAGGTCTATTTTTTCAAGTATTTCCTGATATCTTTAGGGGCCACACCTGCCATAAATTGTTTATATGTAATAGTGAGTTTTAGAAAAAAAGGACAAGTGCTCACTTAATCTCGTGGCTCTACCAGCTCTAAACATTCTTGGATGTCTGTGCTGTATTTAATAACAAAGCCAAGAATTTTTGATATTATTAGCTAATGGGCTTTTTAAGTTTGGGGCCATTTAAGGCTTTGTCCCAGCTTCGTGGTCGCACACAGCCTGTGTGTTAGGGAGCAGCTGAGATGCCCTATTTTGGCCCAGTTCATACCAAATGCCAATGTTTCTCAGACACCTCATAGAGACAGGAAACATATTTTTTGGTTCGTTTTACAAGTTCCTGTGTAAACTGTGAATTGCTATAAACACAAGAGATTGTTTTATTGGAAATATTCCTTTGATTGTTCTCACTGCAGGGCCTAATCATAAGCCCCCTAACACAGCTTCAGATTTTTAGAGAGAAGGAAAATCACGTCCCTCCCATAAATCGAAAACAGCATGAGGATGTGCACTTTAAAATTTGCCCTCTCAGAGTTCAAGGGGAGTGAAATTCATGGAAACTGCTTATTTTAAAGTGTCATTTCACTCTTCAGGGAAGAAAATCTGAGACTCTTGTATAAGGGGAGGGGCAGTGAGATGATTTTTGAAGTCATAATTAGAACCTTTGCATTGAAATGGCAGTTTTCCCTCAGGGTGCTTCCTTTGAAGGGAGGTGCACCTATTCTGATGAAATGGCTGCTGTGTAAAAACACGTTTATAGCTCTTTTGGGGAGCTGATTGTCCTCAGATCTAGATTCTGAATAATTGAATTCTTATTACTTCATAATTATCCTTAATATTTGACCACAAGTAGTATTACACCACCTGCTTATTCACTTTACTTGTCGTCTCTTACTCTGAGTGATTTTGGGTTATTTAAGAAAGTTAAATCCACCTTCAGAGAGTGAACTTTGGTTATCAATGAGACTATTCAAAAGAATTTTATCTGATGTCTATAATAAAACAGAGCTCTGATATATCTTAAGTAATTGTAACTTAATGAGGCTATGTGTAGAGGTACCAAAGTCAGAGACCTTAAACAAGACAATACACATTTGAATGTGTAGGTTTTGGTGTGTGTATGTGTTAAAGACAACATAAGTCACATGTCTTATAGTTGTACTTGGTATACTGAAACCCAAAACACAGAAACTTTTTCCTCAGTACACTTGGCATATCTTGAGCCAAGAACAAATACTTTTTAATTATTCATTATTTAATGGGGGACTGGTATAGGTTCTGGGGAACAAAATAGAAACATTTTGTAAGACTGAAATAGGTAGAAACAGACAAAAAATGATATATATATATTTATTTATATGAAGGGAAACCCCCCCCCAAAAAACAAGAATTATATTCTGGACAATGGGTCCCTTGTAGTACAAGCTTCCCCCACTAGGTGAGTGTTCTAGGAAGCCATCTGTATAGGTGTACTAGCTGGTGGTGTTGTGAGAGGCTGCATTCAGCTTCAGCGCATTTTTTCACAGACTCTTTCAATGTGTTTGCCCATTTCATGATGGATGATTTATGAGCGCACCTGCCCACACTGAACTAAGTGTTCAGCAGTTTTTGACAAAAATGACATGACCCTGTGCCCCACCTCCCTATTCACCAGATCTCACCCAGATCACCATATTTTTTGTTTCCCCAAATGAAAAAAGTTCTCAAAAGGGAATGTTTTGCCAATGTGGAAGAGGTAAAACAAAAAATGTCGGAAGCACTAAAAGGCATCAAAATCAACAAGTTCAGAAACTCTTTTGAGCAGTGGAAAAACAGCTCAATAGGTGTATTGCATCAAATGGACAGTACTTTGAAGATACCTGAAGTTGAAACATGTAAGAATAAATACACAACTTTTTATAAATAAATTCTGTTGGGTCCCTTACCCAGTGTGTGTGTCTATATATGTGTGTGTATATGTACATTATATTATATACATACATATATATATACACATATATATAATGTTTTAGGGCAAATAACTGCATATATTGCAAAACTATAGCATATAATGTCTCAGTGCAGTAAGTACTGTGGAGAAAATTAAGTTCACAGAAGAAAAGTGACAGGGTGGAGCTACTATCTGGGTAAGGTGCTCAGGAAAGATCTATCCGACAAAGTGAGATTTGAGCAAAGATGTGAAGTGAGGGAGCTAAATTTGTGGACATTTTGGGGAGTGGCGGGGTGGGGTGTTGAACACCCTCCAGATGGAACAGCAATTGCAAAGGAGCATGCTTTCCTGACAAAGTAAACTGTTAGAGCAAACATTCTGTCTTGAGAGACAATTAAAAACAATTTAAGAACTAAGTACGGCTGTACAGAGGAGGGAAAAACTGGCTTTTACTGGGCTAAAATCTCTCTTGATCAAGGCTCAGGATAAAACCCATGTTTTTTTCTCTTTGTCCTCTGCCCTCCATCCTACCCAAGAGCATTCAGAGTTTGTTTGTTTTGGGGGGGTGGGGGGGTTGGTAGTTTGTTTTTAACTTTCTGGTCTCAAATTGTTTAATTAGAATAAATCCAATCATGTTATTCTAGATGCATATCCATACAATTACAATGTGTCATTTTGGTTCAATCATTGTGATAAGTCTACTTCTGTTGGGGCATTAGAGTCCAAATACATTACCAAGGGAGAGGCAGGCTTTGATGGAGGAGGGAAAGAAGCGACACCTTTCAGCTGAGATGTCTCTGCTGACTTGCCTGCATCCCTGCCACTGTCCTCAGTTTCCAGTCTCCGTTCCTGAAGTTTTCTGTTAGGTCTAGACGGCTCCTTCGGAGGATGTTTTCTCAAAAGTTCTTAGGCAGCAAAATGAAGATTTCCATTCATCCATAAGGAAGAACTTCCTTAAAATGAGGGTTTTATTTTGTCTAAGTAAAAGGAGTGGAGGCATAGTTGTAGAAATTAGAGTTTGAAATGACTTTGTTGAGTTTGTTGCGAGTTCAGCTTTCTCCTTTCACATGGTGACGTGAAGGCCCCGCAGAGCTGTGGTAGGCTGGGAACTCACACGTGCAGAGTGTTTGCTGGGTGACGAGCACTGCACTGGGCACCTTTATGTGTTCATCTTATTTCATCAACTCCACCGTTACGTGACATATTAGCAGGGACTTGCGCTCCATCTTCTCTGGCGGCCCTCAGAGTCCTTCACCCGTGCACCTCGTGAACCAGACTCCTCTGCCAATGGGGGGCACAGGCTGGAGATCAGGGAGTGAAGGGGAGAGAGGGGGTGGTCTTTCTCTTCCTCCATCTTTTCTTCCCAGGTCGCACATTGGCCATGCGGTGCTCCTCTGTGGAAGGCCCTTTGGCTCCAGCTACAGAGTTGCCTGTAATTCTCTGGTGTCGGGTATCCTCTTCCCATCTGCCTGCAGGTTTGGGGGGGCGGGGAGGCAGGAAAGCAGAAGCGGTTATGGCTCCCTGCTCAGGCAGTTCTGGGATGCTCTACCATTGCTTATTTATGCACCTTGCCTTGCCCACACCTTTGTTAATCGCCCCTCCATAAAATTCTCCTTATTTACCCCATGGGGCGTTTCCTTTCTTTTCTGCTGATCTATTTTTACTTGCCCTATCTTACAGGGAGAAATCTGAGGCTCGAAGAGATTGAGTGATTTGTTCAAAGTCACACAACTAATTTGGCACATAAAACTGGTTCTATCTGACTCTAAAGCCTTATACTCTCCAATACTTACCCACTGAAGCTCCTAGTTAATGTTGGAACTGCAACCTGAACCCAAGTTTGGAATCCCTCTGGGGGTTTCTCTACACCAAACTCCGTTAAAGGTATTATATGTACTTACCACTCCATTGTCATATCTGGTTTTTAGTTTATTGCTTTGAGAGAAAAATTATAAAATTTTTTTAACATGGAAAGGGTTAACATGATTTTAGAGATTTTAATATCCTAAATTTAATTATAACTGGGATTGAGACAGTTAAAAAAAAGGCATGGCGTTTGCTTTCATGGAGCTTAGTTCAGAGAGAGAAACATCAATGGAATAGTCATACAAATAAATGTAAAACTGTGACCATGATTGGTAAATGCTGTATGGGTGAGGTACCAGACCATGAGAATTTGTGTACGAGGGATTTAACCTAGTCATGGAAAACTAAGGAGATTTCCTTTAAATAGGGATGCTTCAACTAAGATTTGGAGAATGAGTTGGCATTGAGTAGGGTATTGTCTTCCCAAATTAAAGCTAAAAATAAGTTGGTAAGCAAAACTGCTTATTTTTCAACATTAAGAAAACTTCATGCCATATAGTGGCCGAACTCACTTTGTTGCTTTTCTTCTGTCACTGAGATAACCTGCCCTGGCTATCAAGGAGATGGCTGAGGAGGACTTCCAGCTCTGAAAACATGAAGTAGGAGACCCTGAGAGCCCTGAAAAGTTGGACTCTGACAGAGAGAGCACAGGCATTGTTACGCCTACGGCAACCTTAAAGATAATCTGATCCAACTCCAGTATCTCAGGGAAGGAGACTAGAGAGCTGTCATCGTGGTATGAGAACTAGTCTGATGTCAGCTAAACACCAAGAAAAAAGGCATCTGCTTTCTATCAGCTTCTCATGCTTGCAGGGATGGAATGATGAGTGGTTTGATAATGAAAATATTAATTCTAGTGTTCTTTATTGGAACATGAGGATTTTTTGGTCAATCTAGTTCTTTGTCACTACTTGTTGCTCTGGTTTTGCTTGGTGGCCTGGAGAGGCTAGTTAAGACCACTAAATGTACTCATAATACACTTTACAGTATTATATATTAATACTTCATTGGATTACAAAAAAGTAATACATGCTTATAATAACCTGTTATTACAAATTGTTTTACAACAAAGAAAATATGATAATGTTTTAAAATCCTTTTTGAAACTGATATTCCTCAATGTCAAAACAAGATAAAAACAGTTGAAGAAAATAAAAGCAGCCTGCCTCTTGTCGCAGCCCAGGAAGGGTGGACCAGCATTTGATCCCATGTCTACTCGACTGAGAAGGCCAATCTTTCTTATAAATACACGTTTTATTTTGGAATAATTTTAGACTTACAGAAAAGTTGCAAAGATAGTACAATGACTTTTCCCCGATCTCTAACATCTTACTCAAGCTCCTTTAAAATTAAAATGAAATTGTTTCTAACTCAGATGTTAGACAAACAGATGGCCCACAAAGGAAAATTCCTCTCTAAGAGAAAACATCTGAAAGTTTGTAGCATAAACTTGGGACCACACAGGCTAGTCAAACATAATAATTGCTTTCTAGGAGAGGATTAATGGTAATGGGCAAAAAACGATGAATAAGAGGAAAGAATAAGATAAGAAATTTAGGTAATAATCTAGATTTTTCTATCCGGTATCTGGGACTTTTGGTTCTCTTCATTCTTGAAGTGTAATTTACACGTTTGGAGTTTCAGTTCTATAGCTGGATTGTATCTGTGTCTTTTTGATAAGAGGGAAACATACTGATGGTTCTCAGCATATTTCAGCTTGTATTTAGCTTTGGCTTAGGCTAAGTCAATGATGTGCTTAATTGACATTCTCTTATAGTGGATATTTTTTTGCTTAACACACATGGTACAGTGTGTATATGCTAAGGCCCACCTTGCATTCCATAACCCTGTTGCAATTTCTAAATGTATGGAGCTAGAACTCCTAATGAAAGAATAAAGAGAACCATAGCCTACAAAGGCTAAAAGAACGGCAAAAAATGATACATGAATGTAATCACTCAGCCTTCTGTAGCCCTTGTTTTCTCTTCCTTTTTCTTGACTCCAAGCCTGTTTGCTTTCTGTTGTATACAACTCTGTAAAGCAGACTGGCTTTACATTGCTTGCAGCCTGGACTTGACCCCTGAAGAGATATTAGAATAGCTTAATCGTTTTCAAGTTATGATGGGAGCTGAGGCTGCTGAGGCAGAACGGGACACAATTGTCCAGACTAGTTGCTTGGTGATCAAGGTTGTCTGGATGGTGTAATTAGCGTAATGGGTTTGGCTGTGGCTGAAGGCAGTGGTTAAAGAATGTCTTCAAGAGGGACAGAATAAAGCGGCTGGAGTTCAGCTGTAATTCAGTTACTCACAATTTCCATCTTCTCAACTAATGTGGGACTTCCAGAGTTTTGAAAAAGTTAAGGTAGGAAGATCATTAGCAAACTTCCCCGGAGCATGAAGTGTCCCTGAGCAGCAATGCTAGGAGTAGCTGTAAGTGTAACGTAGAGCTGGCCTATTTATTCTCGGATATTTTAGTGATATACCTCATACCCTTGCTTCTTTCCTTACCCTGGGAAAACCCGGCTCGCAATAAATAAGCTTATCATGTCCAGAGAGGGGTTTTGACTCTAAAACTGTATAACTTTGTCTTTCTTCATCATAAATATTTATATTTAAGACACATTCCAAACCTCATAACAAAACACTTAAAAACAGCCAGGCCCTAAAAGAAATCCGTGTGAAGATAATGGAAACCAGGCTGTGAGCCTAAAAAAAGAACTTCGTGTGCTCTGTCTAGCTTCTTTCTCCTTGTAGCCTTGGCTTTGATGGAACGTTATTCCAGCACACGTGTGGTTGAGATAGGAGAGAGAGGAGACCCTGGATGTAAAGAGAATCTTCTCTCTAATGCTGGGCTGTGGCTACAGCAGGGCCTGAGGCTTGGGAATCTATTTGTTCATTTAATAAAAATAACACTCTGCAAAGGTCAGTTATATTGGTCAGAGGGAAAGTACATTCATTCATGGTCATCACTACAACCTCAATGAAAGGCCAAATAAATTAAAAAGCTCTTATTGATCCCAAGAGGAGCCCAGATGGGGAGAAGTGTTTGGATAAATTAGTGAAATCCATCACCTCTGTCGGGGAAAAATAACTTGAAAAACCGTGCGTGTGCAGATGGCACAGGTACCCCAGCACTGTGTTAAGGTGTAGGGAACTCGTTAGGGGACTAGGAGATGGAGATTATCGTTTTGGTAACAAAATTCAGGGATGATCTCTGAGGCCGTAGTAGAATTTCTGTATTTGAATGATTTCTATTTTGAGTGATTTCACAAGGTCATTTTCGAAGATGTGCTAATAAGACATATTCTAGGGGTTGTATCAAATTGTACTGTGCTGGAGGACCTAATATGAATTCCAAAATAGTTGTATCGGAAGAGTTTTACATTGGTTTAAAAGGAAAGGGCGTGGGCCTGATGATCCCCATTAGCCCCAGGCAGGTTTGTATTCATTCCACAAGCTTTTGTGGAGAACAGACTGTGTGCTCGCCTCTGCCCTCGGCCCTTTTCGGTGAATGTGCCTATTGTAACGTGGCTGCCCTGTCTCGGAAGGTGGAACTTTTGAGCTTTAGGGGAGAAGCCTTCCTGGAAGAGGGCTTCTGGGTCTTGGGTCCTGCACAGGAAAAGCGAGGGAGAGCTATGAGGAGAGACACAGGATCACCCCGAGGCTTCTGACAAATGGTGTGCCACCCTTTGGGTTTGTTTCCAGGATCTGCTTATTTGAAATGTCCCTTCTGAGCTTTAAGGAGAAGTGACACACAGATTCCTATTAGGGCCTGGCTTTTATAAAAAACTTATGGGGTTTGGATTGTGTCTTAAAATATAAATATTTATGGTGAAATAAAGCATTTTCTTATAACCTTTATCTGCTAGAAAAGTTTTTAATTTGCATGCTAATTGCAGGCCTTGTATTATAGCTCAGAAAAAGTGACCTGTGTGATTTTCTGTAGCAAAAAACACCCTCTGTACCAACCCTTCCCTTGGTTCCTCAAGAGCTACATCTGCATTTTCTAAGGACTTCCTTTTCCATAGGCATCTTTTATTTACAAATTTTGCATCGAATTTATCTCTGTGTATTCAATGCTTGGACAAATTTGGTTCTGACTTTAAACCCACATGGAAACTATTTGAGTTTTTAAATATCCAGTGTCTTTCCTGTGGTTTCTAACGTGTCTTTCGCAAGTTTCTAATAATAACTTTCTCTGATCGTTCTGGTGGCAGCCAGGAGCTGCTTGAGTGATTCCATTGCTCTTGGTAAATGCAACTTATTGGCTTTTCCTTTATTACAAGACCTGGCAATTCCTGAACAGTAAAAGAGTTAGGATTTTATCATTTAACCTCTTAATTAGTTGCTGTCAATGCAAAAAACTTCTAAGGTTTATGGTAGGCAGTTGGTATAAATAGCAGTTACTTGTTTTTTCTGATCCACTTGCTCTCAGAATTTTACCAGATTGTGGAACATCAGTAACAGCTTGGAAGAGCAGTTTATCTTTTTCTAAGTAGGTTGGTGCTTTACTGTGTATCTGAGTGCTAGATATATAATAAATAAGTGTGCTTTTTATGGCCAATGTCTCTGTGCTTTAGCCTTCATTCCTTTTGGACAACAGTTCCTCTAATTTAAAAGGTTTTGTGATCTGTCTATTTAACATTCATTTTGAAATAAAAAAAACTTACATTTGGAAGAAACTTTACACATTCTTTATCTACCTTCCATTTGATGAAGGAATACATTTAAGTTCTGCTTCGGCGGTTCTCCTGAAAGCGGACATCGTACCTCACGGGAACCATCCCACGAATAAAAGTTCTAATTATCCACTGAGCAGAAATGTGCTTCCTGTAGTTTCTACTTATTGATTCTAGACAGTTCTCCTTAACCAAATGGAATGTCTCTTTCTTTTGTACATTTAAAATTGGTTACTGTGTCCCACAAAGCCTTCTTTCTTAGAGAGCAAACATGCCTTGTCAATTCATACAAGATGGTTTTGGGGGGTTGTTGTTGTTCCTTTGTTCCTTCCGTTCACCAAAGTGTTTGAGGATCTATTCTGTGCTGGATATTGTGTTACCCTTTGAAGCTGCAAAGGCAGCTCCTATTTAGACACTAAACGCAGAAAGTTTAGAGTGAAATTGGAAAATGTTCAGTGTGATTAGCACTAAATAAAAGTATATACTACCGGCTATAGAATACATAGTGGATGCATCAGAGTCATTTTGTTTTCTTAAAGGGTCACCTAAATTGGTGCTTGAAGGAAAAGAGGTGTTTGCATTGAGCCAGAGGAAAAACATAGAAATGTAAAAGAGTGACACATTCGGGGGACATATGGGAAGCATGAAAGCAGTACTTGGTGTGGTGATGGAAGACGACTCTAGAGAAGAACCTATAGCTTATAAACAGGACCCAGACCACACAGAGTCTCATGTGCCTAACGGAGTTGGAACTGCATACTGAGAATTCTAGGTAGTCACTCAAGAATTTTCAACAGGGAAGTAATTTGATCACATTTGCTTTTTTAGTCAAATCACCCTGCAGAGGTAAAGGGAGAATAGGCTAACGGAAAGCAAACTTAGACTTGAGGGGCCTATTTAGGCTAGTGAGTTAATTCAGAAAGCCTTGGGTGGTCTCAGGAAAGAAAGAGGGAAGAGAGAGGGAGATAGAAGAAAAGAAAAGGAAAAGAAGAAAGGAAAGACAGGAAAAAGGAAGATGAGAGACAGAGAGAGAGAGAGAGAGAGAGAGAGAGAGAGAGAGAGAATATGACTGGACACAGGACAATGTCCTGGTTTTCAAACTTTCAAACCTACATGCCTCTTTTAAAAGAACTATGTTAAACAGGTCTCCTCTCTTCTCCACATTGGCAGTTAATTTTTTAAAGATTTATTTTTTAGAGCAGTTTACAATGAAGACAAGAAGGAGATACAGAGATTTCCTATATAACTCCTGCCTCTTTAGTGAGTTTCTTTCTGGTAGCATTAACAGGACCTCTTCATCATGAATATCATGAAGAATTCTTTAAAGTACCTGTCATGATGTTGCATTTGCTTCTTCTTTGTGTCATTTAAACCTCAGGGTTTCCTATTTCCCCTTCAACACCCACACTGTGCTGACCTTTTCCTGTCCCATTCTGAATGATTGTAACATTATCCAAATTCTGACTAAGTAGTACATTGGACATTGCATATTCTCCTCTCTTCATGGCTCCAGTACCTTCTACTCCTATCTCTGTTAAATGAGTGGAAATTATAATACAGCACTGGTGCTTTTTTTGTGTGTGTGAGCATACTATTTGTGTCATATTCTACTGAGAATTTTCAAATAAAGATGGGATAGTGCCAAGCAACAAAAGGAAATATTTTTTTGTCTTTTGCAACCATCAGACCAGTGGTTGCTGATTTATGGTAGGGGGAACTTGACTGATGTTTTATGGATTCGATACTGGGTTTAGCTGGGCTGGATCAGCCAGTAGGTAGGGACCAGCCAAGAGCATAGAGATCCACACCAACTGGCAGATAAGTGAGGGAGTTATACCCCCTGGAACCTCTCCAAATAGGAACGGGTGCCTCTTGTGGTCTATTGCAATTGTACCTCTATAAGACATAGACTCAAGGGAAACATCACCCATTAATCCCGGGTGATGGAATAGTTATAGGAGGTTAAGTAGATGCCCAGTGTCCCCATTGTGGCAGCTTATTGTACCCGACCACTAGGTGGGAGAGCCACACCCATTCTCACTCCTCCTGAACAAGCTAGATGCGCTATAGAGTAGTCATGTCAACCTGTTTGCCACCTGTTTTACATGGCAGCTTGACCAAACTCCTCCTTTCAATTTCTGCCCTTATTGAATAACCCAGCCACATCCAGCCAAATGCCCAGTGACCTATTAATGCACCACGCGTAGTGTGATCTCATTCCTGACTTGTCGTTTGTGCATTTCTCTAACTGTAGGACTCTTCCTTGGTACACATAGTTAATATAAATTCTCTCTTCTGTACGATCTAAACCCCAACCCATCTACCTAACCCCATGTGCCATTTTAGCTAGGCTACCAAGGCAAGAAGGATTGCTATTGGTAATACAGCCACATCACAATTCTTGGACCAATAAATCGTGGTAGTATTTTTTATGTATTAATCCTATAAACCAAAAGGATAAATAAATATCATTGGCTTATTGAATCCAGGGATATTTTCAAGAGTGAACATTTTAAAAATGACCAAATATCAAGGACCATTTAGCATGGACCAAATATGCTCATGGATATTCTTGACAGGACCACATTTCAAGGACCTTTTGGTTTGGACAAAATGTCTACTTTGATGTTTTGGACAGTACCAGATTTCAAGGACCTTGTGGTGTGTACCACATATCTCAGTGGATATTTTGGACAGAACAAATTGTCCACTAATTATATATGAATGCAGGTGTTTATTTGTTGGGCGAACTTTCTTAGAACTTCTGCTTTGTTCTAGGAGAATAGCTTCTCCAGGTATGTGAGGCTAGGAGGAGGACCTCAGGAGCAATGACATAGAACAAGATTTTCCTCCCTTCATCCTGCCTTGATCGTGGCAGCAATACGAGGGTGACTAGAAAGAAAAGGAAAGGATTGCTTCCAGTTTAGTGTAGATAATCACCCCTAGTGTTAGGAGAGGGGAACTCATCAATACTAGTATGACAAGGCCAAGACCTTTGGTGGTTTGGAACCTGGTTCCAGGGATATTTAAGTAGAAAACTAAAGATATCTAGACATTCATTTTGAAAGTTGTCTTTGACTTCTTATCGGTGGGATCTTCATAGAAATAGGTTCTCAGAGAGATGATTAGTGGACAGTTTTCACACATGTGTAAGAGGGGAGAATAATTTTGTAATATGGTGATTTACTTGGTGTGGGGAGAGGTGACTGGTCAAAGGGGGGATGGTTTGAAACGTAGAGACCTCTCTTTCGTTAGTAGTGAGGCTATGGGAAGAGCTAAGGTCTAGGAATCAAAAGAACCATGCTCTGATCCTAGCTCTGCTGGTGATTAGCTGACCAACCTTAGGGAAAAATGTTTGCCCTCTCTGTGCCTCTGTGTGTGCAGATATGACCTAAGAAAGATTATGTCTTTCAGTGCCTACTTAAAATGACCACAATATCTGCTTTTTCAGAGGAGTTTATAAAATAAGTAACATGTTGCCATTCTAACAGCTAGATGGCACCACCGCCTCTGACATTCGTTTTAGTGATATGAATTTAATCGCAGCTGGTGCTGAATGCATTGTGTGTCCTTTCTTCCATGATAACTTTTGCCAAAAAGTGTGACTCTTAGCTTGAAAGGAATATATAGCTCTGTTGCTTTGAGACTATGGACCTCATCATAGAAGATTCATCATAGACGAGCCTGAAGTCTTTGAGAAAACCAAAAGCCATCCTTTCTCAGAGGATAGAATCACTGTATTGTAATTACCCCCTGGGCCTCAGTTGCCCGTGTGGCATCAGAGTTCTCTCTTTGCACCCCAGATGACAGCCTGACAAGCCTCACCCGAGGGACTGAAACTGTGTGAGGAGGGTTGTGCTTGTTTAAAAAGGTTCTGTCCTTACCCCATCTCCAGACCTCAGGGAAGAGACCTACTGAGTTACAAGCTGGGCTTTGCTGATTGTTGAGTTATAGATTTTAGCAATCTTCCGAACAAGCCAACTTGTGCATCTTATGACTAAGTACATTAGACCCTGAGTGACTAAGCAGTTTTTTCAAGTTTACTCTGAAAATAGTAGGCTCTAGACTCTCATCCCCACCCCCCCACCCCCACCTTTTTAAATAAATGTAGATGGTCTGCCTTTGGTGTCACAACTAGATGGGAGTTTGCAGGATAGCTTTGCATTTGCTAACTAAATAGAATTCCATAAGCAGGATGGGATATTTAAACTAGTTCTGGTTCCCTTATCACCAATGAGCTCCAGAGCAGGGGTGCTTTGGGCAACTGGAGAATCCTGTGTGATCAAACTCTCTGTAAGTCAAGCTTTTCATTTCTTAAAAATGGGTTTAAGTAACATTTTTTTTTAATCTTCCAATATTGCAATGAAAAAAAAATGTGTGAATTAAAGAGATAGAGTAAAAATTTGGAGTGTTATAAAATAATATTACAGAAATAGAACTCATTTTTGTCTTTTTTTCTGTCAAAGAATTTAACTTTTCTTCTTTTAAATTTGTCTTAGTTATTTATAATGGTTTTTCAGTTTGCAGGATGGTACACAAGAAGCCATCTTTCTCGTCAGCTTATCTCTGTTGCTTTAAATAGGAAAGTGTGCGTTCAGCCTTGTGCACTTCCCGACAGGCCTGCATGAAAATGATGGAAGTAGTGATGTGCCAATAAAACGTTAATTTCTTTGTGTTTTCTTTCTTTAATGCTCAGTTACTGAAATGGGAATCTCAAGGGGTCACCACAATTTTAGAAATTAGCTTGAAAGATTGTAGCAGTTTTGCTGGCTAGCAACGTATCCAGCTGTCATAATTTTTGCTCTCTTCAAATGTCCCTTTCAAAATAAAAATCCAATATTCAGCAGTTCATATTTTTCTTTTACTGACACGCCATTTTTCCTTGTGTACTGTGTTGTGACTATAAGCCACTTTACCCAGAACTCTGGCCAGGAAATGATGCAGTCCTGCTGGGGCCATCATTCCACCAGTTTGAGTGAAGTGCAGAAACCTTACCTCCCTTTAAGACTCATTACCCCCCTAATGGGCAACTTAATTGTCTTAAATACGTTCTCTACATACATTTAGAATCACTTAAGATAGTGCTACACTTTTTACTTTAGACCACTCTGGGGACAACTTATTTCAACTTGACTAGTGGACGGAACTGGGCTTTTTCCATCTAAAGTTTTTTTTTGTTTTGGTTTTGTTTCTTATTGCAAAAAAAGAAAAAAAAGGCTGAAATCAGCAGGCTACATACAGTTCAGTTTGGACACATAATGAACCTGGGACATAAAGATTTTTCCCAAGCTGAGCACAGACATGAAATGAAGCTGTCTGCAAAAGACCTATTATGTAAGCAAACAGTTCGGCTGCTCAAGTTGTGTTGTAAGCAATGAAAAAGTGAAGACTGTGGGGTTTTGTAAAATAAGTTGGTTTTGGTGCTTAGGATGTAGAGGATTAGCAATTATTAGTTTAGTAAACTAGCTCTAAAGGGGACGTTGTGGATATTTCTTGATAAGGTTGGTGCTGTGCCATCCAGTACTGCACAAGCTGGATTGCTCAGGTGAGGAGTTCCTACCAGGCAGTCACTTCTGGAACCGGAGTTGTGAGTAGAGATGTGACTAGGCCTATGGGATACCATGAGTGCTGAGTGAGCTCTAGCCAGGAGAGATGTGCCCATGATTAATCACATGGCTGCATCCCTGCATTCACTGTGCATTTAGTCCTGCCTTTTATTATGCAATGCAGGCTTTTCAAGTTTCACCATTCAGTATCTCTGAGCTCTAGATACACAACCTTACTTTTAACAGAGCAGTAAGGAACAATCTAGTAAGTAAGGTAACTAAAACATGGCAGTGATCACTGAGAGATCTCTTCAAAAGCTACCTTATTGTTCACTCCTTTAATTAAAGTATTTCAAGAGGGTTGGCCATAGACAACCCAATCTCAATGATGATGGCAAAGATAGTATGTGAGGTTGCTCTTACACGTGCATGAAAAGCAAAATTGTCTGAAGAATTTTAAGAAAGGAGTAACCCATAAAGATATCCTTTCTGGCTCATTTATGGTATCTGAAATTTTGCCACTCAAGTAATTTTTCTTCCCCTCCTCTCTCTCTTTCTTTCTTTCTTTCTTTCTTTCTTTCTTTTCTTTCTTTCTTTCTTTCTTTCTTTCTCTTTCTTTCTTTCTTTCTTTCTTTCTTTCTTTCTTTCTTTCTTTCTTTCTTTCTTTCTTTCTTTCTTTCTTTCTTTCTTTCTTTCTTTCTTTCTTTCTTTCTTTCTTTCTTTCTTTCTTTCTTTCTTTCTTTCTTTCGTCTTCCTTTCTAACATTGTTTTCTGTAGGCTTTCTCTTTTAAAAGGCAAACACTCTTGAGATGTTGCTATCAAGGTTGCATGATATATGAGGGGGGGACCCCCAAGATGGAATTTACTTTTGAAAAATTGCATATTTACTTTTACATATACTTACATGTTTCAACTTCAGTCACCTTCAAAGTACTCTGTTCAAAATTGTTTTTGAAATTGTCAATTTTGATGCGTTTTAGTGTTTCTGCTGTTTTTTGTTTCACCTCTTTTACATTGGCAAAATGTTTCCCCTTGAGGACTTTTTAAAAAAATCTGGAGAGACAAAAACGTCACTCAGAATGAGACTGGGTAAATAGGGAGAGTGGGGCATGGGGGTTATGCTGGTTTTGGTCAAAAACTGCTGAACACCCAACGCAGTGTGGGCAGGTGAACTTGTAAATCACTCATCTCAAGAAAAGGGCAAGCACATTGAAGAATCTTCAAAAAAAATTCACTGAAGCCAAACACAGTCTCTCACAACAGCTCCAGCTAGTACACTGATACAGATGGGTTCCTAGAACACTCACCTAGCAGGGGAATCCTGTACTACAAGGTGCCCACCCTCCAGAAGATAATTCTGGCTTTTTGGAGGGTCCCCCCTCATATTGAAAATCACACAGATGTAGATATACGACTTTGTCTTTGTAGCTAAGTAATCGCAGGAAAGTTACTAAACCTTTGTTAGCCTCATTGGGTTTTGTGGGGATTAAGTTCTAGTAGTAACAAAAAGCAAATAGTAACATTTCTACTCTTTTTTTCAAATTTGGATGCCTTTTATTTCTTTTTATTGCCTAATTGCTTTGGTTAGCACTTCCAATACTATGTTGAATAAAAGTGGTGAGATTAGGTAACCTTGTCTTGTTCCTGATTTTAGAGGAAAAGCTTTCAGCATTTTTATCACTGAGTCTGATGTTAGTGGTGGGTTTTTCATATATGGCCTTTCCTTATATTCCCATTTTAATGAGGCTTTAATCATAAAGCAATGTGGAATCTTGTCAGATGCTTTTTCTGCATCTATTGAAATGATTATATAATTTTTATTTTTTAATGTGGTGTATCACATTGAATGATTTGCAGATATCAAACCTTGTATCCCTGCAGTGAATCCCACTTGGTCATGGTGTATTATTGTATTCAATTTGCTAGTATTTTGTTGAGGATTTTTACATCTATGTTTATCAGACACATTGGCCTGTAATTTGCTTTTTCGTATGATGTTCTTGCCTGGGTTGGTATCAGGGTAATAGTAGCCTCATAAAATGAGTTGAGAAGCATTCACTCCTCTCCAATTTTTGGAAGATTTTGAGAAGGATAGATATTAAGTCTTTTTGAATGTATGACAGAATTCACCAGTGAAGGTCTCTGGTCCTGGACTTGTTGGAGGGTGGGGTGGGAAAGGGGTTATTTCTCTTTCAATTTCCTTACTAGTTATCAGTCTATTCAGGTTTTCTAAATCATCACAGTTTAGTCTAGGAAGGTTGTATGCTCCTAAGGATTTGTCTGTTTCTTCTAGGTTGTCCAATTTGGTGATGTCTAGCCTTTCTTTATAGTCTTTTGTATTTCCTTGGTGTCTGTTGTAACTTCTCTTTCATTTATGATTTTATTTATTTGTATCTTCTCTCTTCTTAGTAAATCTAGCTAAAGGTTTGTCAATTTTGTTGACCTCTTTAAAGAGCCAGCTCTTTGTTTCATTAACTTTTATTGTCGTTTTATTCTCTACTTCAGTTATTTCCACTCTGATTTCTTTTATTTTCTTTATCCTGCTGATTTGGGGGTTATTTTTTGTAGTTCCTTAAGTTGTAAGGTTAGATTATTTATTTCATAATTTTTCTTTTTTCTTGAGGTAAGCCTGTATTGCTATAAACTTCCTTCTTACTACCACTTTTGCTGTATCTCAAAGATATTGGTATTTTGTATTTTCATTTTTATTTGTGTGTCTGTATCTTATGACTTCTTCTTATATTTCTTCATGGACCAAATAGTTGTTCAGTGGCATGTTGTTTAATTTCCACATAGTTGTGATTTTTCCAGCATTCTACTTGCAGTTGGTTTCTAGTTTTATACCACTGTGGTCAGAAAAGATTCTTGCTATTCAATCTTCTTAAATTTATTGAGACTTGTTTTGTGTCTCAACATCCTATCCATCCTTGAATGTTCCATGTGCACCCATGAAGAATGTGTATTCGGTAGCTTTGAGATGGAAAGTTCTACAAATATCTATTAAGTCCATCTGAGCTAATGTGTCATTTAAGGCTGATGTTTCCTTGTTTACTTTCTGCTGGAGGGGTCTATTTGTTGATGTAAATAGGGTGTTAAAGTCTCCTACTATGAATGTGCCATGGTCCATTTCTTCCTTTAGGTCTTTTAATAATTGCTTTATATATTTGGTTGGTTGTATATACATTAATAAATGCATGTCTTATTGATAGATTATCCCCTTTTCATTATAAAATGCTATCTTTGTACCTTGTTATCTTTTTGCTTTGAAATAAATTTTGTCCGATAGAAGTACGGCTATACCCACTTTTTTCTGAATACCACTTGTTTGGAGTATCACTTTCCACCCTCCAGTTTGAGTCTATGTTTGTCTCTGGAGCTGAGATGGGTCCCCTAAAAGCAGCATATAGTTGGGTCTCATTTTTTAATCCATCCAGTTGCTCTGTGCCTTCAATTGGTGAGTTCAATCCATTTACATTTAGGGTGCTTATTGATACATAAGGATTTTCTGCAGCAATTTGATCTTTGGTTTTCTGATTGCTCTGTATTCCATTGTTTTGCCTTGCGTTTCTGTTCTAGTTTGGTGGTTTTCTATGATGTTTTTCTCTGTCTCCTCCTTTTTCATGTTTTGTGTCTGAGCTCTGGATTCTTGTTTTGTGGTTATTATATTTATATGCTATATAATGTCGCTTAGATAGTCCTTCTTCTTCTGGTAGCATCTTATCTTCATTTGCCTATATGAGTTTCTTCTTTTCTTCTCCTCCCCTTTTATGTTTTCGTTGTTATTATTCCTTTTAATATTCTGTGTTCATGACCAAATTGCAATAACTATAACTTTTAACGCTTGTTTTCTCTTTAAAATTTATGTCATAATTAAGTGTTTAACAGCCTATTCTGAGTTGCAGCTTTATGCTTCTGTATATCTGTTTGTCACCTTACTCAAACTTTAGTCTTTTTGTTTCAGATAGAAGAGTTCCATTCAGCAATTTCTATAATGCAGGTCTAGTGGTGGTACATTCCCTCAGTTTTTGTTTAGGAAAGCCTTTATTTTTCCTTCATATGTAAAGGATAACTTTGCTGGATATATTATTCTTGGCTGGTGGTTGCTTTCAATATTTTGAATATATCAGTCCATTCTCTCCTAGCCTGAAGGGTTTGGGCTGAAAATCTGATGATAATCTGTTGGAGTTTCCTTTTTGGCTTACGATCTTTTCTAACCTGGCTGCCTTGAGAATTCTTTCTCTATCATTAACTTTTGACTATTTTAATATAGTGTATCTCATAGAAGATCTTTGTGCATTGAGGTAATTTGATGTTCTGTTAGCTTCTTGTACTTGAACATCCAGTTCTTTCCTTAGGTCTGGGAAGTTCTCATTAATTATTTCTTTGAACGAGCTCTCTGTTTCCTTCCTCTCTTCTCCTTCTAGGATGCCAATTATCCTTATGTTGCCCTTTCTAATGAAGTCGGCAAGTTCCTGTGGAGTTCTTTCATTTAGAAAAAAAATCTTAGTACTTTCTGTGCTTCCGTCTGGATCTTCAGATTTCCGTCTTTGAGCTTGCTAATTTTCTCTACCATTTGGTGTGCTCTGTTTTCACAGCTTTCTAATACATTCTTGGTCTCATTTATTGAGTTTTTAGCCCTAGACTTTGTTTGGTTCTTTTATATAGTTTCAATCTTTTTGTTAAAGTACTTCTGCTCATTAATTTTATTCTTGAGCTGATTGAACTGCCTTTATGAGTTGTCTTATCTCATTAAGTTTCCTCATGACTGGTCTTTTGAATTCTTTGCTGTTTGGATCACAATCTTCCATGACTTTGAGTTTGTTTGTTTGTTTGTTTGTTTGGAGAATTGTGCTTTTCCTTCTGTGTTACCATGTTACCTTGGTTGTTCCTAGTGCTTGATGGCTTGGCTCTCTGCCAGTGAATTTGAAGTAGTGAACACCCTTATTTAGGAACCATTTTGATTTTAACAATTTAGCAGCTCGATAATTAGATATCTCTCTTTTGTTTTCCAGTAGGTGGTGCTATAGTGCAAGTTTTTGTTTTTTTCCTGACCTGTGCTACTTTTACCCCTAGAATGTTTGGAAGGGGAGGAGTGCTTTGTTGTGGTCCTGGGAGTTATTGCCTGAGTGACCAGGGGTGGTGTTTCTGGATTGCCTCATTATCTGGGCACCCCCACAATGGTGGTGGGATGTGGCAGGTGGGGAGGTTCTGGAGCCTGCTGCACCACTCCCTGGATCCCTGTGATCATTGGTGCCACTGTGCTATAATTGAGAGACTGCAGACACCTTTCTGTGGCTGCTCCCAAGCTCCTCCAAAAACTATTCAAGGGACGAGTTTTATCCTCAGGTGCTGATGTTGCTTCTGCCCATGTACACTCCAATGAGCCATAATATGGGGGCTGCATCCCTACTCCATCACCACCATCTTAACTGGGGTCCTGGGCTCAGCTGCAGCAGCTGGGGTACTGCCATCTCTTAGCTCTGTCCCCTTCCTTGCTCCTGTACTGATGTGTGAATCTCAGGCCTGCTAGTGTTTTGAGCATAGGAACCTTTGCTGGGTGACACATGTGAAATGTTGTAGATTTAAGGAGGATACAAAGGGGTCTTCTCACTTCCAGGATGCTGACATCCAGTACTGTTATTCTGAACCAACCTATTATACACATGTGTGTGTATAATATATAGTAGGATAGGAATAATAAACCAGTATGTTAATGCCATTACTAATAAATTTTTCAGCATAAGAGAAAGGGATGAAAGTATAAAATCAAAGAATAAAAGCTCTGTAGTTATATATTTGAATTCATGATGAATTTTCTCATAAAAATGACCAGTGGCAGAATTATCTCTTAGTTTATTGGTGACTACAAACAAGAAGTTATAAATATGATGGTAAGAAAGGAAGATCTGCTCTTATAGCTACTGTCAAATGAAGGAAAAAGGAACTCTTAGGGTAATGAGGAAAGAACAATTCTTACTTCATCACTGAGAATATTAGGTTAGATGAATGCTAATCATGATTTGAATCAAGAATCCTCTGTTGGAGAGCAGTCAAATGTTTCAATATCTTAGAAAATAAATAAAACATGTTTTAGCATTTAAACATAAGTTTCAGGTATGTCAAAACTTATTTATATGGCTTTTCTTATTCCCCAATGACACTGAAAAGTAGAGAGTGGTTGTATTTGGAAACACTTCCAAGTGTGAGGTAATGTCCCCTATTGATTTGCACCATGTGGTACCTGAAAGCATCTTGGTAGGGATAACAAGTGTCTGGTCTGAGTCTATAATTATGAAAGGAATTGGCTGATAAATAGTTATGTGAATCCATGTGTCTCTCAGACTGTAAGTGCTGCCTGATTAGGTCATTGCAAGATGATCAGGGTTCTCTAAATATACAGTTAATCTCCAAATGAATTTGGAATATCTTCTTCTTTCCCCACGGTTCCTTGCACATTAGACATCACTGAGATGATTTAATTAAATAATTTTTCAGTCTAATGCCCTCTCCTTATTTACCTCTTTGTATCTTAATAAGTATAGCATTATAACTTGCTTGACATTTTAAACTCATGATTTATTGAGTCACTAGGCTTAGCTATCAATGACACAGAGTAGTGTTAGTTGAACTAACTTGATCTTAGGTGAGATACTCAGACATTGATAGCTTTCTTTTTCAGTAGAACAGTTAACTTTTTAAATTACACATTTCTGTCATCTGTTTTCTGGCACTAAAAGTAAAGAAATATATGGAAATGATCACATTATAAAGAGGACAAGTGATCTTATTTTTCAAAGAAGTGCAAGAATGTATTCAATTGTATAAAATGTATTAATTCATACTTTTCTAAATGTCTGTACACCAGGCGAGGTACTGTAATATGCAGAGGTGAATTATATAGGGAAAGTGCTCCCTTTCACACTCTTGTCTGCTCCTGCCATTCTCCCGTACTGTCTAAATTTCATTCCATCATTTTATAAATTTCATTAATTGCTACTCATGTTTTTAACAAGTTTTTAAAAATGCATATGTACTTGGAGTTGTTGGAAGACTGTTATCCAGGTGTCAGTGCTGTAAGGCAGAAAGCATTCTGGGATGTGCTCTCTGTTGGATTGGTCAGTGGAGGACAGATAATGTTCTCTCTTGTTAAATAGCAAAATGGGCAAGCTGACTATCAGACCAGCAGTATTGCTTTCTATCTTACGTGATTTTATTCTTACTGTACCAGCATCCCTCTCCCTTCCATATCCTCCAACTGGTTCAGAAACTCCTTAAGGGTAGAAACTGGACTGTACATTTTTATTTCCCAGTAATATGTAGAATAGTGCTAGAAACATAGTAAGTAGTCAGTAATTGTTTTTGATCAAAATGGTAATAGTAATGAAAATCAGTCTAGCAAGAAGTAATACATCCCTTCTTAGAACACCCAGTTGAGGAGCAAGGTAAATATTCATTTATTTCTTTTTACAGGTTGAAAGATTGAGATTACAGAGTTTACCAGAATTTTCCAAGTTCTCCTAGCTGGGAGCTGCTGAGCTAGGACTAGAGAGGGACTCCTTGGAGAGTGTCCTGATCCCTCTAAGGACTCCTGTCTCCAAATGACACGTTGTTAGTGATGATGATGTTTCATAAAAGTTAAAAGAAGTAAGCAACTTCAGGGAATATTTAGTGAAATATTGTTCATCTTTTGATGGCAGAGTGAAAATAATAATTATTTGAAAGAGAGCTAGCACACAGTCTTCCAGATACCAATGAGAACTCCTGAGTACATGATGGCATTTGGAATTGTGGAAGAACAAATAGTCTAAGGAGCCTCCTGAGCCTTCAAGGCTTATTGTCCTTTCCAAATTTGCTTATAAACCTGTCAACATGCTACCATTGGCAAATGCAGTAGTAACAAACAATTTTGCTCTTTTACTTCTAAGAGAATTTTGAAAAACTGTAAATCTCCTTGCACATTTTAAAATTGATGTGCAAAATTTTTATTATAAGTGAAACAGTTACAAATGATGAAATAGCCATTGTATTGTAAATATTCACGTATTAAAATAAAACTGCTATATCACTTTAAAAAATGATTCCAGTGACATATAAATGCAGTAATCTATTTTAAAATACATGAATAAGCTCTTCTTAAATGTTTAAAATTTTATATCTCTATTTTACTCCTAGAATTACAGTTTTCATTTGATTTTCCTTTCAGAGGTCATAATGTCATTAGTTTTATGCTTATTGTTCTTTATGGCCTACTTATTTTATAGTTCTTAGAAAAGATATTCATATGTATCATTATAAAATTTTTAAAGATTAGTTTTCTGCGATCATAAAGATCCAAGTATTTAAAAACAAACATTCCTCTCAATGCATTGTTACTAGTTATTGTTAGTGCATGATTTATTAAAAATGTTGCATATTTTGATAATTATTAACATAAAAAAGCAAACTATTAATAGAAATACCCTTATTAGGGAGATAGATGTAGACCTTTTTCCAATTAATCATGTATCCATGGATAGTATTTATTGCTAGAATGAAACAGGATTTATCATAAATTTTATTTCTATTTTTGAAAATATAAATGCTGAAAAATCTTGTTCATATATAAATAAGTAAATGAGAGTAGACGAAGTTTGTTATAGCAGTGATATTAGCAATATTCGGTTAGTTCTTTGATTTTTTCCTGTACTTAATGTCAAAATTCACATAGCTCTTATCAAGATTAAATTTAATGATCTATCAGCTGACCAGTTGATTTTGGTCCTGCAATTTTCCTAATAGCAAAGAATCTTACAAGCCACCTGATTTACAAAAGATTTTGTTATATTATTGTTAGAATAATTTATTTCCTCAGTATTGATGCAGATAGTTGAAAACTTTTCTTTGAAACCCTTAAAGTTTTGACATTCGTGGGGCATGAACCATGGTAAGATGCTAGGTGGGTGAAAGGTTTGCCTGTCTTTTCTGAAGAGGGAACAGGAGCCCTGGCTAACGTGGCTCCATGGATTGAGCTCTGGCCTGCACACCAAAAGGTCACTGGTCTGATTCCCAGTGAGAGTCCCCAGTTGGGGGTATGTGAGAGGCAACTGATCAATGTTTTCTCTCACACATTGGTGTTTCTCTCCCTCTATTTCTCCCTTCAGCTCTCTCTTAAAATAAATAAATAAATCTTTAAAAATAATAAAGAGGAAAGGAGACTGTGAAAGAGCACCAAAGTCATATTCTCTGGCACATCAGTTTTTAGTAAAGAGGATGTATAGGAACTGCGGACTTGGAAATATAATTTTCTGTAAAGAGATTTTGAGCACACCTGGATTAATGGACCAACTCTGGGAGTTGAATGAAACACCCTGATAAACAGGATCAGGACAAGGATGATCACAAGCTGCCACCATTCCTGATTTCTTAATTATTGTTGATCATTCCAGTTTGGAGGAAAACCCCAAAGATGGCCAGATACACTGGCCTTTCATTGATGCCTCAGTAAATTGGTGATTTGGTAGGAAAAAATAAGATGTGACATGTCTCTTTGATCATTTGGAGATATTTTGCTAATTTTTTTGAAGATAGAAATTTCATGTTTTCTGAAGGCAAATGGGTTTGCATTTTTTGATAAATAATATGAGGAGGTAAAATTAGGAGATAGGCAATGTTGAATTTTGGTGATTTTTCACATCCTCCCTCAGCTCATATCTTTTTCTTAGATTCTTCATTCTTCAGTGCTTAAGCACTTATGATGATCCGCCTACTCCCAGCTCACACCCCTGTCTTCAGGAACCTGAATCTTAAGGAGAAATTGCTGAAAAGCCTAAAACCTTGGAGACACAAAAGAATGCAAAATAGAACAGAATCATGACAGGCAGCCAGGAGAGAATGTTCTTTTGCAGTAAAAAGTCAGTGCCTGAAACATTCTTTATAGAGAATGCTGCTTACTTCTTGCCCCTGTGATTTCAGCTCCGGGGAGGGAGGACAGGCAAAGGCAATGCTGGTTCCTCTGTGCCGGTCCGGTGTGTATTCGGCAGGCCAAGTAGTATTTTTGTAAGCCAAATGACATTTTTAGGCTGCTTTCCAAGACTGGGTTATTTAGATCAAATTCACGTGATACAAATATTGCATATCATATGAAACCAAAGACCGTGGGCAGATACTGACCTCCCAGAATGTGGCGCCAAAAGATTAATGAATGGATGAAGTTGGAGTTTCTGAGGTCAGTTTGGCTTTACAAGCAGACTTGTGAGCAATGGTAGTAATGAGCAGGCAAAGGACTGTTGTATCTAAGTCTAAATAAACAAAAAGATAGGGACAGGCTGAATATAAATAGAAGAAGGTTTTCTTTAGGGCCAAGATAAAGCACACAGCAAAGCAGAATCTTTATTTGTAATGATTATTGCATTTGGCTTGGATTCATTGCCCTTGAGAAGAATAAGTGAATCTGTGTAATTTCCATGTATCTTCCATGCTAAATTTCAGTTTTAATAAAAACCTATGGATCAGTTTAAAGAGAATATTCTGGAGTTCTCATAACCCCCTGTTTTTTATATGAAAAGTGTGCTTAACAGGGCACTATCCTACAATTTTTTTTTTTAATGGAGACAGCTTTCCCTTTAGAAGCAAAACCGTTCTTAGCAACTCTATGGGAAAGTGATAAACTGTTGTGATCCACATAACTAGGGGAGTTGTTCTAGCACAGTAAGCTGTAGCCATCGGCGGCTACATCATGAGCTGGTCCCAGAACTGTGACTGAGATTTCATCTCTTGACTCCCAATTTAAGTGTTCTTCCCACTGTTTCAGTCAGCTTCCTGAGACAGCTTATTGGCCCTGTGTGTCCATGCACAAGGAGGTACCTGGAAAAGCAGGAAGTAGTGAAAGCCCTTCCATTTGTCCTTCCAAAGCCTGTCAGAGAATATTGGGCTTCAACTATTGAGTCAAAGTCAAGTCTTTGGAGACAGCAGAGTATTTGTCCTTCACTCTGATGACCAGATATAGACTTGTCTGAGACTTAGAGTGTTTGGTGAACTATGACATCAATGATATTTCCCCTGGAATTTTAAGAGAGGTATGTGAAAGAAATGCTAGGATGCAGCAGAGAGCCACTGGCCAGGATCTAAGTATAGAGACACACAAAGCAACTCTGGGTGAGCTGAATCTGTCTTTCTTGTAGACATTTGCAAGTCTGAAAACCCTACTTATGCCAAGAGATTCTCTGTTTGAAGTCAGGAGAGAGTTCTGGAGCTCTGTTTGTCTTCCCCTTTGCTCTGAGCAGCTGCCTCTTCAAAGATCCCTGGGTTTCTGCAAAAACAACTCTTGGAAACTGCTGGGCTAGTTGAGTTGACTCGGAGCAGAATTCTTTGCTTGAAAGTACAGAAATATCACTTTATTCCTCCACTCTTTCTCTAATTCAACAAATATTTATACAAATAGAATGGCATTTTATGCAAATGTATTTTCACTCTAATGTTAAGTGAGCTGGTTCCTCAATAATTATTATTTTTACATACAAGCTATTGGATAGTAGGGCACATTTACCAAGTGTTTTTATTTACATACATGACTCTCTTGATCTCCATAACAATTCTGTAAAACAGATTTTTAAAATATTTATTTTGTAGGTGAGGCTACTGAGCCTCAGAAAAATTAAGTGACTTGTCCAAGGCCACATAGCTGGAATCCAGAAACCAGAAACTCAACCTAAGATTTTTTTTTACTGCAAATCTGGGCCTGTTCAACTGTTTTCTGTTTTGGGGGGAATTAACCTCTGTGAGTTTGCCCATATCTTTGCTACAGTTTTTTAAATTGCTAGTACAGTCTGTAGTCATGGAATTAATAAAATCCGGATTTGGTTATAAAGTACTGAAAGGTTGACTTCTGTCTCTCTGGAACTCACTAACCAAGCTAATTGGCCACAGAGGGTTCAAATCCCCATGGTGATTATCACCGAAGCTTAAGCATGCTTAATTGTAAACTGGAATACTAGATCGTTTTCATTAGTATCGGCTTCAAGATTCACTCCTTAGTGAAGAAAGGTAGTAGTGTTTATGGGTCTTCTAATCAGAGCCATCTCTAGATATTAAGGGAATTTTTCCTAAACTTTCTTGTTTATTCTTTGGGTGTTGCTGAAAGAGAAGTGACTTATGGGTTGGGTGATGGGGACAAGGACATCATCCTACCAGCAGATGCACACTTAAAGCACCTACAATTACATGAACATAACTGGTCTACAATTTCACCATTTCATGGTACAAGGGACAGAATTTCTCTTGTTTCACTCTCAAGCTGCCCTTTTATTACATCGTTTAAAAATTCATCATCATTCATGAATGTCCATTTTAATCAAACTTCACTGCGTCAAAATAACAGAGATGTGGAAATAGAGAAGCGGTTCACACCGTCTTTCCCCGCGAGCACTGTCCCTCTCTGGATGGCTGCTGCTGCTGAGACGCGGCAGCCGGAGTCTCGAACACGCTCCCCCAGAGCGCACAGCTGTGCGCGGTCCCTGTGCACCAGACACACAGAGAGGCACGCAGCACGGAACCAGCCACTCGGGGGCCAAGGGAAACCCAGGACTGGGGACGCGGCACTGAGATCCTTTGTGGCTGTTTCTTTTTAGGACTGTGTCTTGCCCGCCTAATACATGAAATTGGGAAAAATTTGGCTCCGGTTTTCAAGTCTGGCCAGACTTAGGGAATCCTTTCCATTCGGGGAATCATTTTGATTCCTTGATAGGCAGCCACATACTTGCCTTATATGTCTGTGAGTACAGTCACCTCCCCTCTTTAACTCTTCCACTCTGACTTTCTCACTGCGCAGTTAGGAGTTTGAAAATATTTGATACAGTCAGACCTCCAGGATCTCTCCCATATGAGTTTGTAATTCATGCCCAAGTTCTCAGCCCTGGGGATCAGTTGGTATCAACCAGGGCCTCCTGAGGCCGCTTCAAACCGCAGTACCTAGATAGTATTTCAGCCACGCATTTAGACTTTTCTTCCTGAGTTCTCCTTGAAGTCTGATGACAGTTAGATGTCACCACAATAGCAGTTTCCTCAGGCTCACCTCTCCAGGTGTTGGGAACAAGTGTGTTCAGTGCTAGGTTTGAACATAATCCAAATATCTGTATTTTTTATTCCCAGGCAAGCCTAGAAGCATTTTAGCAATCTTTTCTGCACGTATTTTTGAGGAGATCCTGACGAAAGAGTACAAATTGTGGTTTTTGTGTTGAATTTATTGCCTTTTGCATTAACCGGTAGCAAGAATGAAGTCTCATAGGTTTTAATCTGTGCAGTTTCTGGTGTGGTTTCTGACATTTTCTGGCTTATAGCCTTATAACTCCAGGGTTTTCTGCATTCAGCAGCCATTTGATCTTTTCCCTACCACCCTCCCGCTATTTAAACACAGTAATTGGATTCATAGGGTGCGGGATAAAGCTGTTGGTGCAAGACATTGAATTGTTAAGTCCTTGGTTGTGAGATAAATCTCAATGGTGGAGGATCTCAGGGCTGGGGAATGCCACCAGGGTCCATTTGGTCATTCATCATGTCCTTACTCATCTTCCCTTTGGAGACCAATGCTGGACAGGGCAATGAACTTGGATATATTAATTTATTTCAGATATTTTATCTTGAGAAAAAGCAAAATGTTTCAAAGAACATAAAACAAGAAGATGCTTGTGTTTATTTGTGGCTGTTGGTTGTTCTGAAAGAAAAAAAAAAATGACCATACTGATTTCTGTGGGGACTCAGCAAATATATTTGGGGGCTCTCATTATGGACCCAATGACTAAATAGCAAATATTTAGTAAGCAAATGACTGTCATTACTTCTCTTTTTCTGAGAGGCTGGTTTGTATTTTCAAATGTAAAAAGCAGTATTAATTGGCATGCGCCATTTCTACAGGAATGAGGTATGGTTTCGAATCCAGGCCTTGAATCTTTAATTCACTGCCTGGTTCTCCTTCTTCTGCCTCCTTAGGGTATGACATATGAGAATGGATGTTTTGTAAAAATAGGATAAACGCAGGACATTCCTGATTCCTCATGGTAATGTCAGAGCTTAGCGAGTCAAATAATCTTTAAAAATTCAAAATTATTTATTTGTTTTTGTAACCAACTATATATATTTTAATATAATTTGATATATCTTCACTAGTTTGCTTTCTTTAGAATAATTTCAAAATGTTTTTCCCAAAACACATTAGATAATGATTTGGAGGTTACACAAGTGACTGAGATTATAGATACGTTATGAAACACCCACATATATATAATAAAGCATAAATTCTGTATTAATTTTTCTTCCCATTTGGCAATGTAAATTACTGTTTTCATGTCTACTACTATGAAAACAACAATGGGTTTGGCAGGCTGCTCATACGACGTCAAAGGTGTGCTTCACCATTTCCATTCACCTCTCTGAGGCTGCCCCTTCCCATCCATACCCAGCTTCTCCCTGTTCTCACCCCCGGAGGCTTGGCAGTTCAGACTAGTCCATTGACTCTGGTCTTCTGTCTTGTGGATGCTTTCAGCCAACAGGAGCTTTGGCAGTAGTTCAGGGTGTTCTCCCTAAAATTTTACTTTAGATGGCTGCTGCATCCCTCTTTCAAAGGTGACTGTCTGATATGATGCTCTGCTCCCCTGAGTTCTGGTCCTGCCACCCCTCTTCCTTTGTGCCCGGAAGTAGTAACAGATCCTCTGATAGCAATAGCTCTGAGTTTTCTAGTTACTGCGTCTTCCCTAATGGCTCCCCATGCCCTTCTGCACCTTGACACATGGTCTCTTTGTAAACAGTAATCCTCAAGTTATCCTGGTTTGTGTGTGCCAACTAGTTTATGGAGGGACCCTGAATGAGTTCTTATAAAGGTATAGAGCTCAGGATCCGGGGTAGCTGTATATGAATTTCATTGTTAAACAATGGTGGGACTGACAGAAGAGGAGGAAGAATAAGAAATTGCTACTTACTTTCAGATTGCTTAGAAAAGTTCTTAAAACGTCCAAGGTAAACATTTATTATTTTTTCCTGTCCCAGAAAAATATAATGTATTTGTATGTTTTAAACTTGTGTTTGCTCGGTTTTGTATATAGCTCAAAATTCCACTGAAGGCAAATGTACTCACATGCAAAGGTGGGTGAAGAATGGCCACAGTTCAGATCCTCCTGTGGGTAAGGCAGAATTCTTTATCCCTAAGGTTTTATGCAGATTCCTCCCAACTGGCTCTGGATGATTCCTTATTTTCCATAGTAATCTTGCTGATGGAATTCCTGAGGCTAACTAATAATTCTGTCACTACCAATTATAGATAGTTTTTCCTTTGGCAAGTGACTAAAGGCATTATTTTTCTGTTATGCATGTGGTACCCTCTCCTCTGTTCGACAGCTACAGGACTATAGCATCCTAAATGTGTGAACTCTAAACCCCGGTGTCCTAGCAGAGTGTTAGGAATGATGAATGACCAAGGGTGTACTCTCTGCTCACTCAGGACTTTCACATATAGGATATAGGACAGGGTAGGGAGAAAAAAAACATAATTTTGTATTTTTTTAGCAATTTATTTTGAAATTATTTTAGATCCACAAAAATAGTACAGAGAGTTCCATGCACTCTTTCCCCAGCTTCTCACAATCACAATAATAACAAATTAAATAACCATGATTTTAGACTTTATTTTAAATATACTTTGCATGGAATTGATTTAATTCTGTCCTCTGTGTCTCAGTTTGTTCACAAGCTGCTATTAATGAAACTCCATCTTTCTATATTTATTTAGGAGAAAAACATTAAGATTCATTCTAAGAAGGAACAAACAGTATAATAAGGAATGTCACTTTGCTGGAAAGTAGTGGCTGGGCAGATAGTGACAACTGTGCTTTGCCGACAGAAGTTTTAGCAATGACAACTAAGCGTTGACTTTTTTGTTCTAAAGAAGAACAATTGTGTGTGATTTGTTACATACCAGGGATGCTTTCTTAACTGCACCGAGCTATATTTGGGGGAAGGCTGTGTAGTTTATAGTCAGCCTTTGTTTAAAAAAAAAAAAAAAAAGGTGGGAAGAGCTACTTTTCCCAATATTTTGATTCACTACAGTTAGCACATCTTTCTAATTATAAAACCACTTCCCATGTCTGTCTATAAAAGTAAATCCAATAGAGTATATTGGGATATTTTATTTTAGGGACATATATTGCTTATTTGAATATTTGACAACAGTTTCTATTTCATGGTAAATTTTTAGTCTAATACTCCTAGGACACCCAGGCCTATGGCCCTGAAAGACCCCTTTAACATTGAAAGAGCCTTTAAAGTTAGCCTTCTAAATTGCCAAGAATGGAAAATTAGTAGTAATTTTAATGCTAACCCTGACTTTCTCACTATCCTCTAATGGTGATTATCTCTTCTGATGGCTGTGAACTCTCTTGAACATCTGTAAAATAATTTATATTATTTTATGACTATGGAATGATGATACTCTTGTTTGAATAGCCCTGCAAAACCTAAACTATGGCCCCAGCCAACCAAACGCTGCTTGCTTAGACACTTACCTGAGATTCTGTGTTCACTGAGCATGAAGGCAAGTAGTCACAGTCTACGCTCCCTAGCATCCCTTCAGCTGTGACGAGGCCTGCCGTTGATCATTTAACAGATCATAGGGTGTAAGCAGCTTTTCACAGAAGAAAACTACTGATCAGGCAGCAGACACATCAGATAAAAACGGATCATTTAAAAATTGCCCAGCTGCCAGTTTTCAAGCATTATTTGAAGAAGTGCTTTCAACTATCTAGAAAAAATGGATTATTAATTGCAACAAATTTCCAAGGATCTGTTTGCGTAACATACAGCACATTTGTGCTACCTCTGTTTATTGTGCTACTTCCAAGCACTGAGTGGTAATGGCTTTGGGGACACTGCAACCTGTTCTCCTATCTTCAGTGGCAAGTCAAGAAATAGGCAGGTGGCATGTCTGTTCACCTCCAATTTGAATTTTTTTAATAAGTATCTTTCTGCTGAAGAGGAAATTTTTAAAGGTGAAACTGGGTAAAGGAACAAGTTGAATCTGGACAATACTTGGCTTATTTAATGTGACCCTTAATTTTAGGGTCTACAAAGGGAGTGGCCACTCGATGGGATGACAGTCTCAGGGAGCTGTGCATGACAGGAAAAATGGGCCTTGCCTCCTGTTCATCAGCTTCTGAGATTAGGCTACCGAAACAAAACTGGGACGTTTATCTTTCTCCCGCTCTCTTACTCTCAGAGGCTTCATTGTAGGGAAACACTGTGACATATTGTGAGCAGCCCTGTGGAGAGACCCATGTGACAAGGAACTAATGCCTCTGGCCCACAGCCATTGAGGACTTGAATCCTGGTAAGAGCCATGTGAGTGAGCTTGGAGTGGATCTTCTGGGGCCTGCCTATAGCCACGCAATCACATGAATCTGGAAGCAGATCTTCCCCCCATCAAGCCTCAAGATGGTTGTAGCCCAGCTACCACTGTGAACAGCCTTTAGAGACACCCAACTAAGTCACCCCAAATTCTTGCCCAGGGGGAAAACGGAAGTAGCAATGTTTATTGCTAAAGTTAAGGGTAATTTGTTACACACCACTAGAAAATGAATACATTCCTGTTTTGAATTAGACATTGTTATAATACATTGCTTATTTTAATTTATCAATTCTTTACTTGCCATTCCAGCTTGCGTCTCAGAACTTACCTCCGGGATAACTTTCTTTCTTTCTGATGGATCCCTTAGAAAGTCCCCTCACTGAGAATCTTTAGGTGGCAAGGTCTAGGTTTTGTTTGTCTGAACAATTCTTTAATTAGACTCTTATTTTTGAGTGACAGTTAGCTATATATAAAATCCTGGGTTGATTGTTATTTCTTCTTTTCTCTAAGAAAAGCAGCGGTTGGCGCTATCAGTCTAATTTCTTCTGAGGTAATTTTTCTTGCTACTTATACCAGTTATTTTTTTACTTTGTTGATTTGTAATTTTACCCTGATTGATCTAGTCATGGAATTCTTTTAATGGATCTGCATGGGAATTATTGCGTTTACTGAATCTGAAGATTCATACATTTTATTAATTTTAGAAAAATTGCGGTATTTCTTGTTTAATAAATTTCCTTTCCCCCATTTTTTCTATTTTATTTTTGTAGCTGTCATGCATATTTTTCATCTTTTTTATTGGTCTGTGATATATTTTAAGTAATATCTTCAGACCTTTCATCTAGTTTATTGGTTCTCTCTAAGCTATTTTTAAATCTGTCATTTAACCTAACCATTGTTTTTTTATTTCAATAAATACTTTAAGAACTTCTATTTGATTCTTTTTCAAACCTTTCTGATTATTTATTTATTTATTTATTTATTTTTGCACACTCTCACCACTTTTATTCAAAAGAATCCTGGAAGTTCTTGCTAGAGCAATTAGGCAAGAAAATTAAAAGGCATCCAAATTGGAAAGGAAGAAGTAAAACTGTCTGGTTGTAGACAACATGATGTTGTTGTATATGGAAAATTCTGAAGACCACCAAGAAAATGATTAGAACTCATAAACAAATTCATTTACACTGCAGGATACAAAATCAATATACAAAACTCAGTTGCATTTCTAAACATTACCAGTGAACTATCTGAAAGGGAAATTAAGAAAACAATCCCATTTACAATAGCATCAAAAATGATAAAATGCGTAAGCATAAATTTAACCAAGAAGATGAAAGATCTGTGCACTGAAAACTATAAGACATTGATGAAATAATTTGAACAAGACGAATAAATGGAAAGCTGTGCCATGCCTGTGTTTCATTTAAGACACATAATGAGTTTAGAAAGATCACAGCGGTCATTCTATGTTCAACTCATAGACTGTTTTCTATTTATGACAACCGTTTTGTCCCTGTGTTTACTGATAAGTATTTCCGTGCATATAAACTTCAACTATTAATAAAATGGAGTCAATTTTAATTTGTCATTGTATTTGTTGTTTTCATACCTAGAGTATAAATACTCTAAAAATTAACCAGTGCCCAATATTTGATGGCTTCGTTAATTTTCTTCTGAATACTTCCCATTAGATTTTCCTGTAAAACGTGATAGGGTTTGTGCCCATGTTCCAACTGCAGATGGCACTGAATGACTTAATTTGTCAGTTCTCTTCTTGGTTATTTTTTTCTTAACCTCCCTGCTGAGATGGCCAGGGTTGAAAGCAAATCTCCTTTAGAGTGATTCGGGTATCAATTTCTGTTGGGGCTCAGGGAACTGACTAGGGGTGCGTGCTATCCTCCAAGGACTGGTGAACTCCTGTTTTTTCTCTTCTATACAACAAGCTGGATGCAGAAAAAAAGGCTATGTTGGCAGGAAAGGCATCAGGATGTTGCTCTGGTTCTTCATTTTTTCTTGTCTTTCTGACTTCGGTGTCTATCTGCCCACAACCACTCTTTGGTTATTATCTCTGTAGGAGGCATAAGACTGGGCATGGGTCACTTGAGATCATACTTCCAAAGGTAGGAAAGTCCAGGATCAAGGCACCTGCAGATCTGGTGTCCGGTGAGGGCTGTCTGGCTTCCTGGTTCACAGATGGCTGCCTTCTCTCTGTAACCTCACATGGCGAAAGGGAGCCTGGTTCTTTTGGACATTATATTTTTTCTTGCTCATGTTTTAGATACCCTCTTTTATTTCTTAAATGACACAGTTTATATTCTGTGTCTTATATTTTCTAAATCTAACATATTTGGAGGTATAATTCTGTTTGTTTTTTCCTTTCTAGTGACTTTCCCTCATTGTGGTTTATTTCCTTGTATTTTTAAATTTTCGATTATGAGCTCAATCTTTAGAAATGCTATGAAACCTGAATTGAGGGTATGATTCCCTCCAGAGAAGAGTTACATTTTCTGCTGCCAATATGCCCCAGGTGTTTCCAATCAAGACCTACTTTAATGTAATTTCTAGGCTTCAGATTTCCTGGATAATGAAGGTAATATACATTTGGGCCCCAAACCTATGTGACATCAGGTCACATACTAATTCTCAGGAAAGACTTATTTTCTCCAGAGGCCAGGGAGTTAGATAAGTTTCCTTGTTTTCCACTTTTGTTGAATAGTGTGTGTTTTTTCTTATCCACTGTATTTTTTTTTTTTTAATTGTGGATAACACTCTTTAAAGGTCCTAGCTTCATGCAGGGATCAATTTCCCTTGTTGTACAGCACAGGATACAGTTGCCAACTTCCACACAGTCATTGAAACCTAAATTCTGGTTCAGGAAGACAGACAGGGCTTCAGTGTTGGCTCCGCCCTGCTTTTGGACTTTCTCTTTGTTTTGGCTCCTAGAGACCTCCCATTGTTTCCTTTGCAAGCTTAGCTGTGCACTTAAAACTGTTTGTGTCACTTTTATCTATAATTTTCATTGTTGTTTTTGTTTTTATACATTATTTTCAGATATTTTATATCAAGGCAGTTTTTCATGATATGTAGACCAGAAGATTTCCCACTCCAACGGCATCCCTACAAGCATAGGTCACTTTTTGTAGGCTCTCTTGGTTTCTCTTTCCACTGGTGCTCATGAGTGTTTTTGTGTAGACCGGAGATTCCAGTCCACAAGGATACCCTAATAGAGCATTTATTCTCTCTGAAGCCCCTTTCCTGCAAATACCTAAGACTGCCTGAGAGCTTTCTCTGGCTCAGGGAGTAAGTTTATCTCATGTAACGTCTCCAGGAACAACCATGACAGATAGGGGTTGATATATCAATAACCCAGTTTCTTTTCCCTTCAGATCTGATCACTCTAAGTCATGTTTCACAGGGTCTCCCAGAGGTCCCAGGACTGAGCCCCAAGTTGCCCACAATGGTTACCTGGACTGTCTTCCTTTTCTTCCCTGTCACACTTCATTATCCTTTGGTGCTTCCTAACATCAATTCTCAAATAAGTTTACTTTTAGTTCTTTGTGTGAGGGACCATTTCTGAGGAAATTCTAAACTTAACATTTAAACCAGTTCCACTAACTTATAGTAAGTATTAACTATGTATATGGTGCTAAATGTTTTGGATTCAAAGATAAATTCTAAGAAATAGTTTCATCTCTAGAGTAATGTACACTCTAGGCTTCCTGCTTTCTTGCTATGTTTTAGAAATCCAAATTATAGTAATGTTTATAGACAGAAAGAAGCATGTCAACAGACTTGGGTCAAAATTGGCACACAATTTAACTAGCAATTCCAGGTGTTTGTGTAATGATGAAAATCACATGAACTGGACATACTTCAGTACTTGATTGTTGGGCTAGTAAGACTATTCCAATGAGTAAATAGTTACCTCACTACTTTATATTTGACATTCTCCAGGATTCATGTGGTAACATCACTTGGATACAGGAATGGTACAAGTGAAGTGCAAGGTGCTTTCTTAGGGATGCTTTGAGACCAAGAAAAGGAGAGCTTTGGGTGGGAGATGTGAACAAAGACTAAACTCTCATAGCTCTACAGCCAAGGCTGCACACTTCTAGCCTATTGGTTGCACTTGGCTTTCAGATGTATTATGTTGGCCTGCGACTTGTTTTTCTTGCGATATAGTTAACACATATAATAATTTCAGGTGTACAATCTAATGATTCGGGGGTTTTGTTTGTTTGTTTGTTTTGGCTAACATATGCTCTATCATGGAAAATTGTCCATGTGCACTTGAAAAAATATGTGTTCTGCTTTTAGATGGTATGTTCTGCATAGATCTATTAAGAGGACCTGACTAGTGTGTTATTTAAGGATGTTTCCTTATTGACTTTTTGTCAGGATGATGGATCCATTGATGGAAGTGGGGTATTAAAGTGCCCTGCTCCTCTAGTGTGCTGTCAATTTCTCCCTTTAGTTCTGTTAATATTTTCTTTATATATTTTGGTGCTCCTAAGCTGGGTGTGTAAATATTGACAAATGTTATATCTCTTGGTGGATTGACCCCTTTATCATTATGTATTGCCCTACTTTGTCTTTTATTACAGTCTTTGTTGTAAAGTCTATTTTGTTTGCTATCAGTGTAGTTACCCCCAGCATTCCTTTGCTTTTCACTTCTTTCATCCCCTCTGAAGTGTTTCATTGTAGACAACATATAGATGGGTCTTGTTTTTTAATCCATTCAGCCACTCTGTGTCTTTGATTTTATAGTTCCCCTCCCTTCCTTTCTTCCTCTTGCTTTCTCATCTTGTGATTTGATAGCTTTTTTAGTGTTATGCTTAGATCCCTTTCTCATTACTTTTTGTGTATCTATAATACTATGGGCTTTTCCTTTGTGCTTATCATGCGGCTTACATATAACTGTATATAACTAGTCTATTTTAAGGTGACAGCAACTTAACTTTGGATGCATGCTAATACTCTGCATTTTTACACCCTCCCCACATTTTATTTTTAATGTCACATTTTCCATTTTTTACTTTGCATATTCCTTAATTATTGTAGTTTATAGTTGTTTTTACTACTTTTTCATACTAGCTTTATAAGTGATGAATCCACTACCTTTACTATATATTTACCTTTACTGGTAAGATTTATACTTTATATATATTTGTTATTGGTTAGTGCCCTTTCTTTTAAGCATAACAAAGTCCCTTTAATATTTTTTGTAAGGCCCATCTCTCCAGTGCAGGTCACTGAGTTTGGGATGCCTCATTTTGGGCATGAACCCCTTACCCCTCAGAAGAAGCTCTGGAGTTTTGAGATTCCTCTTGATTGTGGCTCTCCACGCTAGGATGGAGTTTTTGTCAAGGCCACGTCTCTGCTTCTCCTACCCTTCTTGATGTGGCAGTTTAATTGTTTGTTGTAAAAGAGCTTTTCTGCTACTTTTCTGGTCCTTCTCGGAGACTTGTTCCCTCTAACGCTGTAGATTCCACGTGTCCTTGGAAGGAGATGAGTTCAGGACCTTCTTGTGCCACCATCCCAGACTGCCCCCCACCCACACAAAATTTTGACAAAAATAAAATAAAAAAATTATGCCTTTGTCTTGGCAAATGGTTTTTGTTATCTGTTTTCTTATCTAGGGAGATGATGACATTTTTACTTTAAGTTGTCTTTACTTTTTACCTTTACTTGAAGTTGGCAAAAAAAAGAAAACTATGTGGTTGGTCTGGAAAGGGAATTATAGATCATTTGATGCTGACCTGATGTTAACTGAGGACAGGGATGGATTTAAGCAACAGAACTGGCTTATACTGATTACTCCCCACTTTCCAGTCTTTGAATTGTGTTGACATTCACAGGAGCTACGTGGGGCCAATTTTGTGTCAGAAAATCTTAATTTACAAAACAAAAAATGTACAAAGATACATCCATGGAAATAATTATATGACTCTCATGGCTCATTTTAGCCGCTGTAATGTGGGAGAACAGTCCTAAAGGACAAGCTGCATCAATCATCACTGGAAGCGTCCATATACCCTGCCTTGCGTTGGAGTGGCCCCTGCTGTGCGCTCAGCCTGTGTCAAGTGTTTCGAGTGAGGAATGCACCATTTCTCCTGGAAGCCCTTCCAGTTCTCTGTCTATCACAGCTTTTTTCCAGATGGGGAGACTTGTTTTTTGCAGCTGTGTCTGACAGGATTGTCCCATGGGGTCACTCTCCCAGGCTCATCCCCATAATGCCTGGTTCTGTGTGGGCCATGAGGCTCTGACTTGGACTAGGGGAAGAAAATGGAGAATGTTGTTGTCAGCTTAAAGATTTTGCTCTTAGTGAAGCCTCCAGTATCCCTGTCACTTGTTTATTACAAATGACAAGTATCAGATGTAATAATATTTAGCTCTACTTTTTAATCAGTACTTAGTTCCACAATGACAAATTGCTACCTACAGGACCAAGTCCTAAGTCCTCACTATCATGAGCACATCATCCTGGGAATCTAGTGTCATAAGTGACATGAGACATTCTCTTGACCAATACACCAAATGTTCTTGGCTTTGTTTTCTCAGTGCTCTATTGGAAAATCATCCAATATTGGAAAATCATCTGGCTGCTGTCTTTCCTAGGTCTCTGTTTTCCATAGTCTCTCATTCCTATTGAACAGCTGTGCTTCTGATTCGTTTTCTCTGGAGGTATTAACTTTTCAGCACTCTGTACAATGAAACTTTTGAAGTAATGGGAACAATGGACCCATCCTTGCTTTGTTAAAGCCAGCTAGTCTGCTATCGTTCAGAAAAATTCTGGAAGAGAGACCTGAAATTAAACAAAAATAAGAATTCACTTAAATGGTTTTTAAAACAAATCTGAGCCTTGGCATCATGAAAATTGTGATTATTCATTAGGAATACAGAAAAATATCATGTTTACTTGTATATATTTATTTTGTCTATATTTTCATGTATTTTGAGAAGTGTATATTCAGTTATCAATAGCACATGCCAGTTCCCTGACTATTTGAGCAGAAAATGAATGATCCTAGTTACTGAAAGTAACTGTACATACCACTTTTAACCTGTTTTCCTTGACCATTCAGTTTAGATCAGATACACTCAACATTGAATTGTATTTCCTTCATAACACTTATCATTTATTTTATTAAAATAAAAGCTGCCTTATAAATTTTTTCTTAGTAAGAATATATCATGGCTGTTAATAAAATTAAAACTTTTAATTTCTCAAATACTTTCTTCTTTCCAAGAAACTTGATGAGAGAATATATTTATATGCTAACATATGGAATACAGGAATAAGCCACTATTTAAAGGAATATTGAATTGAAACTTTTTTATCATTTGCTAAAAAATTTTTCCTTCCTATGGACTTATACTGGGATTGGATGTTTAGCCCTTACTTTTCCAACCAACAAAATATCAAGTTCTTTGGTGAAGGAAGAATGACCCAACACTGATTGAGTACACTAAGTAAGTGTAGATAAAAAGGAGCAATAGACTTCCTAATTATCAGGAAATGTCTTGGGAAGGAGGTGGGACTTGAGAGCTGGATAAGATTTAGTATTATATAAAGAAAGGAAAGCAACCCAATACTAGCAGAAACTTAAAGGGGGAAAAGAGGACTATGGTTTTAGAGAAGAACTAGATTTATGACTTTATGAAGGGTTAGTGTAAGGGTATGAGTATCTAAGCACATAGACCCTCGAGCATGTAGAGGCTTATTATCAGTTTGTTAAGTGACTAAATGATCTCCAAATCCCAAATCCCCTTCTTCTGAAATTAAATTTCATTTTCTGCTCCCTGCTATAAATGTTCTTTTTAAAAATTTTTCTCAGCTTTGGCTATCCGTGGCTGTCATCTGTTCATTATAGTATCTTATCAGGGCAGCACATTTTTATAGTCTAGTTAGTTCTTGGTTTTCCATTACAAACTGAGGGTGAGACATTATCATTCTCCATAGTACTAGCCCAGAAACAGTAAAATGTGCCTTTATTTTTGAAGTTTGTTGTCTTGTAAGTTTAAGTTAGAGTTCTTGGATCCTTCATTTTATTTATTTATTTATTTTACCTTTCTCTTCTTGGGAATTTGCACCGCCATCTTGCTACTTGCCATCAAAAGAAAAAAGAATCCTTCATTTTTGAAATGCGAAAGTGAATTCTGTTAACTGTAGCTACCCAAAAACCACCATTACCAAGTGTCCGTTTGAACTAACTCTAGATTTTTCACACTATCGGCCCATGTTTCTTCCTGCATTTCCCATAATCATTTTTAATTAATTTTTTAGTTCCAGTTGATATACAATATTATATTAGTTTCAACTATATAGTGTGATTCTTTAGAAGGAACTTGGCATACGGTAGCTATTCAAGAAGTTTTAGCTGCTATTGTCCAAATGCTTTCTATAGATCTCAGTTTTTCCAAGGGGCTTTGGAACTTATGATGTCTAAAATTGAACTCATTATCATTATAGTTTCCAAATATAATGAAAAGTGTGCCTTGTCTCAGTGCAGGGGACCATCATTGCCCGATCCAGAACCCAACAGTCATTTCCCTCCTATTTCCAATGGGTCAATACGTCCTTTAGATGTTACCTATTTAACAGCTTCCTAGTTAATTCCTTTATTTCCCTATTCCCTAATATAGCCTGTTTAGAGCCACAGCTTCCCTTCTCTCTGAGTCCAGATTACTGCAGTCACCACCTTCCTTTGCCTTCAGTCTTTCTAATTCTCCAGTGACTAAACCATCGTCCACAATGTGATCTTTCTTAAAATAGATACCTGGTGATGCCATCTCCCTTCTTCACTATCTGGGCTCAGACTTATTAATGTGCAAAATGAAGTTTAATTTTTTTTCATTGGCATATATAGAAAGGGGGGGGGAGATGTCAATTTTGTTATTCCACTGACTTATGCATTCATTGATTGCTTGTTTTGTTTCTTGTATGTGCCCTGACCAGGGATCAAACTCACAGCCTTGGCATATTGGGGCAAGGCTGTCACCAACTGAGCTCCCCAGCCAGGGCTGAAGTTTAACTTTTATTTTAACACCCATGGCCCTCATGATCTATCTCTTTATTCCCTCTGCAGCTTTTCTCTCACTATTCCCCACCTGAATCCTGTAGTCTAGCTTCACAAGTAGACTTCCCTTAATGTGTCACGCCATTCCATGGCTCCATGGTCTCACACATGTGGTTCTCTTCTTCCATTCATATTCCCCTTCTATACATCATCCTCTTCCATCTTTTTTCTAGCCAACACTTTCTTAAGTATCCTTTAAAAATCAGCTTTAAGAAACAAAAACAAAAACAAAAATCAGCGTTAACATCACGTCTTCTCTAAGGTCTTCCCCTGACTACCAATCTAATTGTTACTATGCTTAACATATGTAATAAGTACTAGCATAGTGTAATAAATAATAAAATTTCATTTCTTTCTTTCTTGACAGAGGTCAAGTAGAATATATCATGCTTTAGCAAGCCATAAAACTTAGATTGAAACCCAAGTCTTTCTATAGTTATTCTAGAACTTCCTAAATTTATACAAGTAGTTGATTTTGGGAATGCTGATTACATTTAGAAGGCAACGTTTGAGAGCGAGCGTAAGGGCTTGCTGGAGTGATGATAATGTTCTATAAATGATTTGGGAGGTGTTTTCATGGATAATACTTATGTAAAAATTCATCATTCTGTATACTTAAATTTGTGCACTTGACTGTAAGTTGCGCTTCAGTTAAAAATGAATATAAGCAGCTGACCTTTTATTTTAACTATAAAATTTATTTTAAGACCATTTTGTCTGATTCCTCTTTGCCTATTGAATGAAATCATAGGCACCTTGCTGCCAGAGGACATTTTTTAATGCCATTCAAATGGCAAGGCACGTTTAGCTTCCTGGGAAAGTGGGCTTTTAAAATTTTAATTTTCCAGTAGATAATGAAAAATAAAATGGAATTAATTGGAGAGGTAGTTTAACACTTGCTTTACGCATATTTCTGCTGTTTGCTGTATCTTTCCCAAATATTTATTTAATTGTGGTAGGTTTTACTCTCCATCCTAGTGTGATGTTCTTTTTTGCTTTTCAAGGTTACCAAAGCTTAAAGATTATATAAATTGTATCATGAAGGTTTATTTTAAAAATACTAATAAGAAAAATAAATCAGTGCTTCTTGGTTTTTAACTTGAGGTCTTAAATCCTTGTACTAATCATTATACCAGATGGTCTTTAAACTTGAACCTGAGCGTCTATGATTCCACTTGGAGTGGTTTTCCTTGAAGAGAGATTACTGCATCTACTCTTAGCTATATCTTCCAGAAGAAACTTCTCTTTAAAAGTAGATTTGTAAACTCCATCATAAACCGTTTAGTTTACTATTGTATATTCAGCACCTAAAATAGTCTCTGGTTTATATAGTTGATGCTCAGTTATAATAAAAGTAACATTGATAAATGAATAAATGAACCTACTGAAACACTGCAAAATATATTACATTTCTACTCTTACATCTGCTATAATTTAAAAATTAACCTTAGCTGTTCAATTTTAGTCATTAGTTTTTTGAAATATTTAACATTTAGAAAATCCAGTTAAAACTTGTAAAAAAGGCTCTGCTAACAGCTTGTAACTTCAGTTTACTATTTTAAATAAGTAACTGCCACTTTTACTTTGATCAGAAATTAAATAAAAATGAGAAATCTATTTCATGGACAAATTTTAATATGTTTATATGGGAAGATTTGATGCATGCTTGAATTTGAATTTTTAAAAACATGTTTAAAAAAGAAGAAAGTGAAAGAGGCAATTTAATATATCCCTCATTCTCAACTATCCCAGATAGATGCATCAATATAATCCATTCCACTAGATTACGTTCTGGAGATCAATTTAATGATTGTCTAGAGCTGGAGATGTCATCCAATTCCTAGCAGATAATGAAACCTTCTGAAAAGAGTTTTCCTTTCATTGATTATTGCCTTTCTACTAAAGCTTTACTCAATTTTTGTAATGTATGGTATCGTATTTTGCCATTTTTTGAGGTCTCCTCTTAAAGTTATATTAAGCTGTAGTTTGAAAATTTTCAAAGAAATTCTCTGGATGAATCAATAAAAATATAGCACTCAAGAAAATCAGGTTAACTAAAGAGAAGACCATAAACTAAGTGTAGGATCAAAGAATAAAAGTCTTAATTCTGAAATAATTTTACTGAATATATTTAAGTGTTTTTTTTCTGGGGATTATATTCTGTTCTTGGTAAGCATAAACATTAAAAGAATTTGAGGAATAAAATTTTAAATTTTATTGCAAGAAGTATTTTTATACTGAATTTAATCATTTTTACTTAAAACCAGCCCCTTATTAAACAGGGTAGTTGTGGAGAGGAAGGACTAGAAATGTATATAGGGAAAGAGATTAAAGTTCCTTTAAAAGAAAAAATCCTACTGTTTCATGCCATGTGGGAGGGGCCTGGTTGGAAAAGTAAAAGAATTAAGAAGTACGTGTTGGTAGTTACAGAGTAGTCACAGAGATGTGAAGTATATTAGGGAATATAGTCAATAATATTGTAATAACTATGTACAGTGCTGGGTGGATACTAGACTTATGGGGGGACTCACTCTGTAAATTACATAAATGTCTAACCACTATGCCAAACACATAAAACTAACATAAAATAGTATTGAATGTCACTGTAATTGAAATATAAAAAGAAAACACCTCCCTGCTACATAAACTTCAATAAAATCCCTGAGAGGAAGTAAAGGTGAAAGTTCTCACAAGAACTCATTAACCCTTTTTTTCTCAAGTTATATCTAGAGCCAACTATTACCAAGTATGACCTTATCATTGTGTTATATGCTTAGAAAGAAATTTAGGCTTAAACATACATACAGGGGAATCAGGAATAAGAAACTCTTTACCTGTGGAATCAGCCTGTTATGGTGCTGAGACAACACTCAGTATTGAAAGTTTGGATGAGCTTGAAGGAAACACTGTTTCACTCTGTTGGAACTCATGTCCATGTCTTTGATGTTATTATAAAACAAGGAGGCAGCGTTCCATTAGGTGCACGCTACATGTTAGCCTCCTTGTTTTATAGTTGCATCGGGTATAAGTACGGCAATCCAATCCTGCATCTTACCTACATTTGTATCAAGTGGAAATGTCATGGAGCACATGGCACAGCTCTATTCCTGGGAGACGGAAGCATCCATTTTGTTGTTACTGTAGCCCTAGAAGAAGTTTTTAACTTGCCTGGGAAATGAAAAGAAAATCTAGGGCTAGAATCCAGGTTTCTTAACATTACCTTGACACCTTGAGATTTTATTTAATCAAGTATATATTAAAATGGGAATAATGCTATCATCCCTATTTTATAGGGTAGTTTTGAAAATAAGAGTGAACTAAAACCTCTACTCTTTGAATCAATGAAAACATTACACAAATCTGAGATGCTGTTGCTATTAACTTTTTTGGCTAATGCTGACAATAACCAGATCATTTATATTTTAAGTCTCAGCCATGTTGTTAGTATTATAGAGGCAGACATAATAATGTTGACAAATTATAGCTATTGGCAGAGCTATGTTTCTCAAAGGCAACGGTTTGTACAGGAAATGTAGAAAGTGATTCATTCATAGTGTGGGAAATGTATTTTTCCTTAAATTTTTCCCCAAAAATAAGACTGTATTTGTTGAGCATATAACCAATATAATCAGATTAAAATCAGTTCAACACTTTGTTTTTCAAGCATTCTTTTTCAGCTACTGTTTCCTTGACACTTACTTATTGCCTGGTTACTGTTTCCCTAGATCTGAGTTGGATTTTCTGCAGACATATAGAATAATTAAGCAATGTGCCACTTACACAGAAAGAATTTACAACCTTATGGAATAAAATAAGCCACGTATTTGGCATTTTTATTGAGCAGTTTTTTTGGATGTTACATAATTATATTTATTTAACTGTAATAGTTTTCATACTGACCAAAAAGAAAAGAAAAAAAAAATCTTATAAGGCAAGGATCTAACTTATGAAAATTCCTTTGACTTGCTTTCCCAGTTAGGATATTTACCACTACTAATGATGCCCCCTTAGTTTTCTGACTTTTTATTGGGCAATAGTTACCATTGATTGGTACTTCTTTGTTTTGCATTTAGAATAGTTGTTTAATACTTACTATGGACACTGTAAAGTGTTGAAATTCTTTCTCTATTATCAGACTGTGATTAAATTTTGCTGAATTTAATTTCAAGATTAAAGAGTTTAAACTTCCTATCTTCATGATTTTAATCTCCTGGAGGGAAAAAAACTATGTGTACACTCCAAGCATCATCTTTTGTGCATAAAATGATGCCATTTCCCCCCATAGAGTTAAAGGCCTTATTAGAAATTAAGATTTACTTATATGGATTTAATAGTAGTTACATGAAATGCAATGACATTGTTTATTTACATCATTTAATTAGACAAGGAAAAACTGAAAATTAAATTTTAAGGTTATGAAGTGAAGAATTTTAAATTATCACTTAACAAAATGAAATCTGATTTTCAAGTCTACTAAAATATTAAATTTTCCTTTCACCTTAGTATCTGAAATGCTGTTTCATGTAAAAGAGGTTGAAAGAATGAATAAGTATATAAGAATATGGGCTTGCTGCTTTCTAGTATTTAAAATATTGGCCAATAATTTCTATTAACTTAAATATTTGTTTGCTATTTCACAGGCTCTGGTACTCAACAGGCACTCAGTAAATGTTTTTACTACTTGAGCTGGAAATTTAAATTAATAAGGTAACAGATGAGAAAACAAACACATCACCAACACTACTACCTGGTGCACAGGCCAATGCAGAGAATACACAATAAAGATGGTTTTTTTGTTCACCGCCACCCCCCTAAAAAATGTTTCCCGTGCTTCATAATTTTACTGCAAGAATCCACTGTTGAGTTCCTTTATTTTAAACCTCAGGTTTTTTTGTAAACATGACAACAGAAGTTCTGGTTCTTTGACTAAACCACAAGTGATTATAATTGAGTGTCCGTGAGTAGTTTTTCACATAAGAGCCAACCGGAGGTATAGAGGAGTTGGTCAAAATGTGTCATGTCCTACACTTAATTGCTTTTCCCGTAATGTTTTTAAATCTGCTAAAACCTTTGTTGCGATGAACGTTCCCTCGTGTTGCAAAAGGAAATGAAACATGATATATTGATAGAGAGTCTGCCCCAGCATCATGTTTTCTTTCTCAAACTACACTATTTTTTGTCAAGACTAACCTAATCCTAACATAAATTTAGCCTTAATAATTGTGCCTTGTGCAATTAACTGGATAATTGCGTGAATGTGAGCATTGCTTTGGCCAGCCTTTCCCCCCATACAGCTCTGCAGGGGACATCCTCTTCAGCTGCAATGTATTCTTCTGGGATCTAATTATGATGTCTCTTGGAACATGGCCTGAGTACAAGAATTCAAGCTGGTTTTCCAGGGCGTAGACCATGCAAAATCCCAATTGGATTCACTGGAATCCAGTTGTAAACATCATGCTTGCTGTTCAACTGCATTGTAATGGAGTAGCCCATTACAATGTTAATTTACACACTGAAGTTGAATACTAAAGTGTGTCTTGACTGTCCATCTTTTCCTTGAGCTGACCTGAGTGTTGACATACTTAATGTGTTGACTGATGTGTCTGTAATGTCAATAAGCCCTATTGTGCTGTTAATGAGACAAGACCGTTGTTCTTGGTATAGAGTCACAGCAAATTGAGTAACAGACTCTAGCTTGGAAGAAGGGCCAACATGGTCCATTTAGAGATTGAAATTATTTCTTCCCAAGGTGAAAGAAACTTGTGGTGACCATCTGAACTTCTGAAGCCCTAGAAGAAAAGTTGAAGATGTGTAAAACCATGGCTCTGTATCTTAACTGAGCAAAAATAAATAAAAGCACATATCTCTTTCATATATCTTCAGCTTGTCTTATTAAAGCTTCAGAAGAGAACACTGATGTTGATAACCACAGCATCCCTCTGGGGGAATTATGCTTTCATGATTAGAGGTTCATTCACTTTCCAAGCTTATCTTCCTCTTTAAGCGATGAAATACTCACCAGAGAGAGGGATGTGGAGGAGTGGTGTGTGCAATGAACAAGTATGGCTACAAGGATTTCATTATGCAACTGCGAAGAGGCACTAATGAATCAATCTAGTTATTTAGTTGTTCTATACTTGACCCTCCAGCTTAGGGCCACGGCAGCTTCTTGCTTTTGCTAACCCCTGGGTTACCCTATAGCCCCCTGTTGTACTTCTCAGTCCTTCTTTTAACCTCTGTAACAAAATTTCCTCTGTTATATCCCCACATGCCTGTTTTCTGGGTTGGACCCTGACTGCTTGAATGGCTTTTGTTTTATTGACAGAAGGGTAAGAATCAGTTGAAGAGGAGGAGCCTAGAGATATAGTTTACAGATCACTAATGCGTATGTTTGCGACTGGCCTGGGAGCTGTCACTCCTTTCCTCTTGCTGTGTCGCAAAGTCACTGCTCACGTGCAGTAGTTTGGATGGCCTGAGGTGGACACCTGAATTTGTCACGTCTTCAGTGGTGGCTCTCATTGGACCCATTTCTGCTCAGTCATTTGACTCCCACCTGGTTCAGTTTTCCTCCAAGAGGATATAGAATTTGTCCACTGAAGGGCGCCTATATTTTTCTGTTAATGCAATATGTGAAGAAGAAAGAATGAATTCTTAACAGTTCAATGTGGAAAATCAAATACTCATTCCAAATGAATTTTCTTGTACCCCTATTAGAGTAGCATTTATGAAGTTCAGACTTCATTTACCATGTGTTTTTGCTTTTCCAACCAAATCATAATATCAGTAATTTTTCTGCGTACACTTTGGCTAAAATTTTCTCCATAAATAAAGCTGCTACTAAAATGACTTCCTTAATATGATGTTAGCTGTGATTAGTTCACTGCAAACCCACAGAAAAATAATATTTATATGATCAACACTGTAAAAGTAATACCCCAGATACTGTCCAGTCATATGAGTGCTGTAGAGAAAGCAATGCACATGCTCTTTACATCTCTGCCTTTAAAGAGATCTTAGAGAAATCCTGCTGCTCTCAGCTTCCTTATCATAAAGGTTGACCATTTGGTAAATTTTGTTTAAGAATGATTTCCTGAGTTGGACCATAAAGAAAGTATAAAATAAGTATGCTATTCAACAATTTGACCTCTCTATGCTAAAAAGAAAAACCCTGCAAAATGGTATCTTATAAAAATGCAGATTTTTTGTGGTTTTAAAGCATATGCGCATAAAAACATTTGGTTATTGAAAAGACAAATCCAGCGTCAAGCATTTTGTAGAAGCTGGAGAATTGTAGGCCAAGTTACAAACCAAGATGGGTATCATACCAGTCTCAGGGAGCTGGCCCATTTCTCCAGGACAATCCTGAACTATCGGTTGCCTCCAATTGAAGACATTCGTTTTTCATATGAAAAATCTCAGGTCAAATGGAACTCAGATGACCTACGACTGACATTATGAACACCTTTACACAAATTAAAATCAGGAGGTACAAAGCCAAGCGGAGGCAACCAAGTGAATACCAGAGCTTTCTTTGGCTCCCAGGACTTGGACAGCCAGATGCATGAACGCTGTGTGGGCATCCATGAATGAAAAGCCTTATGTACGCGTCAGGTGCCAGGCCGGTGATGACAGTGTATTAAAAATTATTCAATAGGTGCTAACACAAATCTAGGCGCCTTGTAAAACAAGCTTACATGTTTTTCTTTGTAGGCACCAACAGTAGGCTGGACCGTTAATGAGCTCCAGGGCTGTTTATGGGTTGGTTACTCATGAGAAGCCCGGTGATTAGTTCAGTCCCGCGGAGGTGCTGCGTGGATGGCGCTGGAAACCTTCCTGGCCGCGGGGCCCATTTTCTCCCACAGCATTGTGGGTATGTCCATGGAGCCAGAGGTCTGCAAGTTTTTAGGGGATCCATTGCCTGGAAATCAGTGCAGTTTGTTTATGTCTTTATTCCCTTATCGCGTTTTGTTGGCTGGGGAGGGGATGGGATGTGTGCGGTCAGCTCAGTGGCATTAGGTCAGAGGCAGATGGGAAAAGAGGGTTTTTGCTGGGGGGTCTCCGACAACTTGCAAAGGGCTGCGCTGAGACCGTGGAAGATAAGCAGGCTTAGCAAGCGCGGGGAGCGGAAGCAGCACTTCCTCTGGGCGGTTCTCAGAACTGTCTCTAAGCTGTTTACTTCCTATTTTGATACCTAGAGCAACAAGAAACAAGGACTCTGGACAGTCTTTGATGGGGCTTGTTTATCCACGCTTTCTGCCAGGAAGCAATCGTCACAAGGCCTCTGGCCCCGCGCTGGAAGACTTTTTCCATTTAGTGTGTGGCTTTTGATTGATCACACTGTGAACACAGTGCTCTATTCTTGGACTGATTTATTAACAGGGTTCAAAGAACTTCCACCATTTAGAGGGATTTTTCCTTTTGCTTGAGGAGAAGGCATTATTTGCGCCTCAAAATAGAGATTTTTCCAGCGTTCAGTTTAAAAACTGATGAGGATGGAGTGGCTCTGTGTCTGGGGATCAATACAATCACTTCAAAATGTATTATATATGTGTACGCTTGACGTCTAATTAATTGTCCTGGAGTACATTTCTTCTTTCTGCCAGGAAAGTGGGCGGTGAAAGGTTTCTTAGAGGAAACGCTGGTTTGGACAACTCATTCTGAGGCTCTAGGGCCTATTCAAGGCTTTATATTATTTTATTATACTTTAAGGGTATCCCTTCTTTTCTCCACCCTGAAACCATTTCCCCTCCTACGGCCCTCCCTCTGCAGTGGCTTAGGGCTGTACCATGTTTATTTGAGTTGTTGCTTGGGTATGGGTCGGGTCTGCGTGTGGACTCTGCCTGCTTTGGACCAGGAATTTGATTTGCTTGGCTACACTTCAAATATTGTCAGCACCCTGTGTATTTAGGGCTCTCTAAAAATATGAAATAATAACCACATTTATGAGCTGAAAACAGCTTTGCTCACCACACTTACTCTTCAGTGGACAATAGCAATTTCCACATTTGAAAATCAACCCATATTTAATATCTAGGCTACGTCCAATAAAATTGAAATAATAAGAAATTGGAAGCATCTTATTTCTTTGGGTTTTGTGAGGCTATCGATCCAATTAGTGCTTTTTCAAAGTCAACATAGAAAGAATACAAACTCTGCCCTGGAGTGAGAAGGTTTAGAGAGGAACGTTCCTGTGATCCTACAGCTGGTATCACTCATCATGTTTGTTTTTCCTTCTGTACCTTGACTAGTAACTGAGGAACAAGGAGAACGGAACACTGATGAGATTAATTTCTTCAAAAAAGAAAGGAAAAAAGTGTGACCTTCCTACAACTCAGGAAACTCAGATAGGAAAGACCATCTCAAATTCTGAGGAGTCATCGGATAAGGCAACTGTGGCGCATCTGATTAAACAAACAATGTGGGCACCGGGGGCAGTTATACAAGAGTTCTGGGAATGACCACTGAGATTCTTTTATGAAGTCACGTATTCGATGTGGCCAGATGTCATGCTGGGTCCACAAATGTTAGTCCAAGGACTGTTGCTGTTTTATTCTTAAATTCCTACTATCTGTAGTAAAGTTGGAATGATAGGGAGTTCCTCAGAAGACTAATATTTTTAAAAAGTATTTGATTACTTTCTACTAATGAGGGTTAAATGCCTTTTTCTTCTATGAAATGTCACTAGAGTAGGTAGTCATGTTTTATGTTGTTACTTGAAAAAATAAAAAGATATGACATCCCAGTTTAGTCACTAGAATTTCATTGAAATGTAAAAATATACTATAGTCGAAATGTAAAAGTCTACTATTGTCTTAGATATTTTTTCTTTCATTTGTGTGAGTCCAACAGGTATTTACTTGCCAGGAGATAGCAGTAGTTCTTAGCAGGCAGCTACGATGGTTCCAGTAGAGTCTAGAAAGAACATACTGATTTCTGTATTTGAACTAATGCTTTGATAAACAAAATATGAGGGGAGGGGATTAATATGATACCAACTGAGTAAAACTACAAATGTCCATTGGAGCACATCAGAGATGGAGGTGTCAGAGCATTTTCCAGGACCCTGGAGAAGAGCAAAGTTGTCTCTGAGTGGGCTGTAAGCTAACAAGTAGGATTTCTGGGCCAGCAGCCTACCTTGGTGACACACTCTCCTTCTCACCTCAGTGTTCATGCCTATAGCAGATCGTTGACAGCAAAGGACAGGCAGCCGCCCTCTCACTCCAGCAGCAGCACAAGCCTCTGTCATATATTCAGACCATTCACAGAGGGAGTTTCCCTGGAATCATAAATAGCTCATTGGTTTTAAGAGCTAGATCTGCTGACTGAACTCTCCTGGCATGGCCATTTTGGGTAATAATACACCGTTTTCAGATGTGATGTTATTTATCATATTATTGGATGAGGAGACATTGAACAGCAAAACCAGGAGACCTGGGGTCTCACCATTTCAGTCCTGTTTCTAATGTGCTGGTGTAACTTTCTGGGCCTCAGTTTACTCATTTGTAAAATGGCAGAGTCAGACCAGGCTGGTATTTCAAGTCAGTTTGCTCACCTCTGGCGTCAGGCTCAAAATACTTGTACAAATGCAGATTTCTGGGCTCACTTGCACCCCTCTTGAGTCAGAATTTTGTTGTGTGCCCTGCAATCTACATCTGTAATACTCTCCACCTCTAGGTGATTCTTACACAAGCAAAACTTTGAGAAATAACACTATTTGATTAAATACCTCTCTGAAGTTCCTTCGTAATCTTAAAGCTTCTAATCTTTAGGTTAGTGCTTTTCCCTTCCCTGTGAGAATGGCTGAGGTCTGTTCAAGGGTGTTTTGTCCAACTAAACTCTTTTATAAATCAAACACTTTGGAACTGAGTTCTCTCCAGTTCTTTAGGTTAGAAAGATTGCCTACATCACAGAGATAAATTAAAACAATGCCCTTGGGGGGGAAAACTTCACAGGGTTTTGAAAACACAAATGTCCTTGTATTACATTCACCTTCAAAAGAATCCCTTGAAGGTCCAAACTTCCTCTTTGCCAGCGATGGGTCAGTCTGTGCGGAGACTCCACAGCCAGGTGAGTTAGCTCTTTTGGGCTCTGTTTCAATGCTGCTGAGGATTCAGTTCTTCCTTGACTCCTTCAGACTGAACATTTCAGTTAAAAGCTACAAAAATCCGTTTGGTAGGGATTGTAGCGAGGGAAAGTCAGTTCACAGTCTAACACCTCATAAAGCCTTATTTTAGAGTTTGTGGGGGTTTAGTATACATAATTTATTTTTTGGTCTTAAGCAAGCACCTGGATGTGGGTTTTTCTCTTTCTGGCTGACAAAACAAAACAGGGTTCAATTAATTTCTCCCCTTTAAAGACTTTATGATCTTTGCCTCGTTTTATTTGGACTTAATGGGTCTAGCTAGGATCGCAGCAAAGCAGCTGGAAGAGGTTGGGTACAACCAGATGAATTTGAGTTGTGGGTTTTCTTTCTCCAGAATGCACAGTGGTGGTTTTCCAGCAATGGCAGCTTATCCTATAGGACACACCTGGCAATACATGGAGGTAGTTTTGCTTGTCACAAGTGTGGCAGTGCTGCTGGCATTTCCTGGGTAAAGGTCAGGGATGCTGCTGAACAGCTACAATGTACAGGTCAGCCCCTCTCGCCCGATAAAGAATTGTCTGCCTCAAAATATCACAGTCCCAAGGTTGAAAAATGCTGATGTTCAGTAATTATATATTTTGGGGTAGGAGCACAGTCATAAAGCCAGAAAGAGTAGCATGAGGAGAAGTAAAGGAAGGGTGACTTTGACAGGGAATATTTGACACAACTTAAAATGAAAATAAAATCTAACTAATTTCTAAGACAGGTTCAGGCTCAGTGAGATGCTTATAACAGATTTTGAAAGGAGCCAAGAGAGGACTGTAGGCTGGGTTGAGTATGAAGAGGCAGACCCATTACTTTTAGGTCAGGTAATGACACAACGTTCATTTGTTGACAGGGACATCTGTCATCTTAGCACAGTTTGTCTTTCTGATGAGCGTGATTTGAACAACCAAAAAAATTATATTCATATTTTTCTTTTAAATGTTACATTTTGAAGATCCTAGAATATCTCAGATCTAGACTATCTACCCATTCTCTTCAAGTTTTCTTAGGCTGTTAAAAAGGGCACGTAGTATTCCATTGTGTAATTGTACCACAATTTTTCGACACAACAGAAAGAAAGAAGGAACTCCTGCCTTTCATGACAGCGTGGTGGAACTGGAGAGTATTATGCTAAGTGAAATAAGCCAGGAGGTGAAAGACAAATACCATGTGATCTCACCTATAACAGGAACCTAATGAACAAAAGAAACAAGCAAAATAGAACCAGAGGCATGGAAACAAGGAAGAGACTGACAGTGGCCATAGGCGAAGGGTGGGGGAGAAAAGAAAGAAGGGGAACGGTCTAGTCAAGGAACTAGATAAATGACCCATGAACATGGACAACAGAGTGGGGATTGACTGTGGGAGAAGGGGTCGGGGAGGCAGTGGGCAGGGCAGTGGAGAGCAACAGGGTAAAAATTAGGACAACTGTAATAAAACAATAAAAATAAATTTATATATATATATGGGGAAAAAAATCACATCGTGTAATTAACCACTAACTACAAAGGGAACCTGATTGAAGAAAGTACTTGTTCCTAGTGATGTCCCTATCTGATCTACCTGCAGTGGTCATTTCCTCTGCTCTACCCCCAATCCATTCTCTTCTCTTCCCTGTGCACCAGGACACACCCTTGCTCCCTGGATTCTGGGTGGATTTGACTAATGAGAGACACCAGCAAGACGCTGGAAGGCAGGAGGAAATAGACGTCCAAGGTATTTACCCTAGTCCTCCTTCCTTCCTGCTTCTCGTTCTGGCAGGGCTGTTCCTCTGACACCCCAGTTTCTTTGGGACAACCATTCTTCTTCCATTGCTGGCAGGCTCAGGAAGCCCTCTTCCTACCCCTTACTCCTTTAGACACAGGAGTCGTGAAGCTTTTCACTCTTGCTAGTCCCTAGGTGCCTCACCATCTCTTTTTGGTTCTTTTAACTCAGAACACTACTCTGTAAATATTGCCTGCATTTGATTCTTTTAGTTAAGCCCTTTTTAGTGTGCCATCTGTTTTGTGCTAGATCTCTCACAAATGCAGAACCTATCAAATTTTTAGTGGAAGAATATTGATTTTCTATGAAATATTCAAGTAATATTGAACCGGAAGCTAAAAGACTTGGCTTCTTGTCTCAGCTCTATTAGTATTTTTTTTCTTATGAAAACCCATTCAGCATCATCTATTAAATAAAGATAAAAATATGTCCTATTTATCTTATATAAATGCTATGAGATGCAAATAATATACAGGGTGGGGCAAAAGTAGGTTACAGTTGTGAGTATGAAATCACAGTTTATTTTTGTATTATTATTTATTAATTATTATACTTTTTCATACAAACAGCTGAAGACCTACTTTTGCCCCGCCCTGCATGCAATTTGAAAACATTAAGCTCTGGAAATTGGAAGCCTCCTGGTATACTGGCAAGCAACATGTGTTCTAATTCTGGCCCCCAATTATTTAGGACTCTTAACTTTGTATGCGTATTCAGTTCTCTGGGACTTTTCCCCCCATGATAGACATGCTGATTAGATTAGCTGATCTTTCTGTTTTCTCCTAGCTTCAAAAAATTGCCTTGTCTTCATATAGAACCATTTTTTCATTGTTCTAGACTACTGAGCAGTATGGCCTGAGGGAAGGGGTGGGGAAGAATGTAGAATATAAAGCTGGAGGGAAAAGGTAAAAAGAGGCTCTCTCGAGAAAAGAAACTTCGGAATGTTTGAAGCACAGAGAATTAAAAAATGGCTTCATGTGGTTGTAACGGGCAGCGTCAGCACAACTGCGCAGACGTTATAAAGACAGATGTAAGTACAGGGAATGGGACAATCTTTCTCACACGCGGACTGGCTCAGCGGTGGGGCGCAGCGGGTTAGCTTTCAGGGCGGCGACTCATCCGTCGCTGGGATTGTTCAAGCAAAAACAAATGGACTCATTTCTTAGAAATACTGTACACGATGTTCCTGTGCTGATATGAGATTGACATTGTAGTCACGTGACTTAATAAAGTAATGGTTGGGTAAGCTACAAATAAAGATGGATTGATCATGGGTGTTAAAAAAACTACGATTCTATTTATAAGAAGACAGAGGCAACAGGAAAGGAGATGAAAAGCGTCATATATTTATGTACGATACTGTTGTGTGGTCTTTTGTGTGTGCAGAGAAGCAAAACCCATGAGGAGGATTTAGATTCCAGCAACAATTTTTGTTCATTTCTTTAAGGGATTGGGAAACATCCAATACCTTAATACCTCTAACAGTAATTAAACGCTCCTATATTAGAGGACTTGTAACTCATTTCATAAGTGTTTAATAAACATGCTATATATCAAAGTGCTGAAACCAAATAATGACTAGGTTTTAAGCAGGCATGCAGATGTTAGGAAGAAAAAAAGATATAGCACTAAATACAATGCTGTTTTTATGTTTAGCGTGTTCTGGATGGGGAGCCCTTGTGAAAAATGATAATGTGACTTTGACATCACTTCACTTCTCTTTTATTTTTTTTTAATTAATTTTTTTTTCAATTACAGTTTACGTTCAGTATTATTTTGTATTAGTTTCAAGTGTACAGCATAGTGATTAGACAATCATATACTTTACAAAGTGTTCCCCCCAATATTTGCAGTACCTACCTGGTACCATAAATACTTCACTTCTCTCTTAGTTACTTCCCTACCTTCTTTCAACCACCCTTCCTTATTTATTCAACAAATACTTATTAAATATCTACTAAGAGCAGGTACTGTTCCAGGCTATAAGTATGTGTCAGTGAACGCCAAAGTGATTAGTGCCTTGAATCTGCATTTGGTTTCCAACTATCTAAATTCTAAAATGAATCTTATCTCTGCAGAGATGCAGCCCCTATCTGCCCCCTGCAACACACATCAATATGTTGGCAACTCAACTCTGTTTCTCACAGTAATTGGAGTAAGTGGAAAGCATATCAGTCTGACCAGGGGTGGGGAGACTGAGCATTTGCCAGCACTTACTATGCTGGAACACTCACATATCTCCCCTTAACTGAAAGCAGGAATGTGGTACATTTCATAGCTACATGGTGTTAGGGACTAAATTGTGTCCCTCTCCCTACACACACAAATTCATATGTTTGCATACTAAGTCTCAGCAACTCAGAAAGTGATTGTACTTGGAGACGGGATCTTTAAAGAGGTAATCGATGTAAAGTGAGGTCGTATAGATGGGCCTTAATTCAAGATGACTGGTGTTCTTACAGATGAGCACATTAGGGCACACATACAGAGGGAACACTATGTGAGGACAGAGAGAAAAAGAGCCATCTATAAGCCAAGAGAGAAGCCTCCGAAGAAACCAACTCTGCAGACACCTTGATCTTAGACATATGGTCTCCAGAACTTTGAGAAGATACATTTCTGTTGTTTAAGCCACCCAGCCTGTGGTACTCCATTTTGGCAGCCCTAGCAAACTAATACACATGGTAAAGGATATGCAGTAGCACAGAACTTCAACATCTCTTATCATATAGACATGAGGCTGCTAGAATGCCATCCGCTGCCCCCACATTCTCTTGCCCTCATAAATGATTTACACCAGTGACATTGGGAATCGACACCTGGGAAACAAGGCACCCACCCGGTTGCAGATGTCCCAGGGGCTGGCATTCCTATCAATGCGTTACATGCCAGTCTTCCAGCATGTCAATAGCTCCATGAGGAAGAGAGCAGCTGGGCCGGAGGGATTAGTGATGAGCATTGTGTTCTTAAGTTCCTGGCCTTCAGCATGCAAAATGTGCTCTTGAATCTAATCAGACGTAGCATAAAGAACTTTCTTCTCCAAATTAACGGTGGGGGTTTTGAATATTTATTGGAGGGAATTGAGTCAGTTGCTAGGACTAGTCAGCCAACAGGCTCAACCTGTGATTTATACTTCTGTGGAGAGAAGAGGGAGCTTCTTCTAAATACTACATGATCCTGGCTCTAGATGTCCAACCCCTTCTAAGACCACATGGTAATCTTTAGTGATTTATGCAGACAAAGTCTGCAGCCTGCACATTGACCTGACTCCCTTCTTTTACCCTCATGCACAGGACTCGATGACAGAGCCCGCCTACCACAGTGGCCCCATAAAGAAGAATTTGTTACCTATTGACTTAAGGTGATGGTGAGGAGGTGCTATTGTTCTGAAACAGCAGCAGGGAGAAGCATTTGGTCCAAATGCCATTGGGGATGTGGCAAGAAGAGGAAAACCTTGAAAAGAGCAGATGAGGCCAGGATTGAATCCCAGCTTCTAGCACAGGAATACCATGATTATACAAGTCATTTAGACCCAGTGTCTTCTGATAAGAAATCCAGCCTGCAGAAAATAATAATTGTAAAAATTTACATTGCAGTTATCCTTAGTGAGGCACTACATGTTTTACTCATTTAAATGTAACTCAATTAATCCTGCCAAGGGATCCTGGAAAACTGTTGTCTTAGAATTATAAAATGTCCCCCAAGATTCCTGCCCTCTTGTGTATATACCCTGAGTGATCTCCACCCCACCTCCAAAACACAACCACTTGAGTGTGAATAGGACTTATACATACAAAGTCTATCACTCTGTGATTATTTTACTTGACAAGGTGAAAGAATTTCATAGATGTTATTAAGGTCCCTAATCATCTGGCTTTGAGTTCATCAGAAGAGATTATCCTAGATGGGTCTGACCTAATGAGGTGAGCCTCTAAAAGGACTGGGCCTGAAAGAGGAAATTCAAAGAGCAAGAGGGACTCTCTGCTGGCCTTGATGTAGCAAACTGCTGTGTGGTTGGGAGGGCAGGGTGTCAGGGGACAACAGGCAGCCTCTAGAGGCTGAGAATGGCCTCTTGATTTATAGTCAGCCACAAAGTGGGAACCGCAGTCATACAATCTCAAGGAAATGACCCCCCAAGAATCAGAAGCAGTTCTTTCCCCAGTTAAGACCCCAGATGAGTATGTACTCAGCCAGCACCTTGATTCAGCTTTGTGGGACGCTGGGCATAGTACATAGTATGTATCGGACTCCTGACCCACAGAAGCCATGAAATAACACATTTGTGTTATTTTAAGCCACTAAATTTGCATCCATAGAACTGTTAAGTGTGTGATAGTATGATAAGCAACAATAGAAAACTAATATGCCTGTGTATAATGTCACCTACATTTCACAACAAGGTCTAAGGTAGAAAGAAGTAGACTAAGTGGCCTAAGATTACAAAGTCAGTAAGTATGTGAACTTGGATTTGAACCTTGGGTTCTCACTCTAACGTATATTTAACCATTGCATTGTGCTAAGCTCCCACCACCTGCCTTCTCTTTGTTTCCCTCTGCCTGCAGGTTGCCATGGCTAGAGTTCATAGGGCGCCTCCCTCCGGAATAGTTGGTCACAAAGCCATTTCGAAAGCAGTAACTCTACGCCCCTGGCCACTAGCCAGTCCTCCACTCTAACAACCCTCCCACCTTTTTTCATAGATGGGAAATCCCAAGCTTCATTCCCAGGGTTGTTATTTTTTTCTTAATACTTTTCTTTTTAAAAATCTGTAGATTTTGAATTACAGCCTGTGGTTAAGGGAAAATGACATTTGCTGGGGAAGCAACTTATTATGTATGGTCTTAGGTGCTCTGCCAACTGCAGTGAAAAGGGGACTTTTAAATGTCATTTGTACATTAAGAAAGATTTGAAGAGACACTGAAGAATATGCCTGGCATTGCCAAAATCTGTACGCCTTCGTAGCCTCTGCTAAAATTTAAATTGTTTCTTTATGAGTGAATGGAGTATATTCTGCCTCAAGTCTGAACCAAAATGTTCAAAAATTACTTTATTTAAACAAAGTTGTGAAGACATGCCAGATCTATAAGAATAAAAAGTGTAGGTCTGAACAGTAGACAGAAGCCTTCCTTGCCTAGAGAGTCTTTTGGGGGAGGGAAATAGTAGTAAATAAATAAATAAATAAATAAATAAATAAATAAATAAATAAATAGGCAATGTTCTTTTAAGTAAAAGAACTCAACCCGGATGTGTTTTTCTCCAATTTCTGAAAAACCAAATAGTACCTCCTCTAATTTTAATTTAAAATGACTTAGATCCAGTTAATATAATGGTCCCGATATCAGGAGATAACCAGGTGAGCAACCCAATTACTTGGGAGTGATGTTGAGTTAAACAGTCCTGACTGTGGTTGCTTTGATCTAATCCCTGTGGAATGAAGGTTGGAAGATTATAAAATCTTGAGGATAATCCTGGCACTGCTGTCACTATACTGCCTTGTAGCCTCTGCCAGTTTATTGTATCCATGGCCTTGAATACATCAGCATTATACATCCCTGTAATTTCATTTTTGACATTAACTTTTTTTTTTTTTGCTTGTAAAATGCACTTGAGAATCCCTCTCCCATTAACTTTCAGATATCCCAGATTCTGCTCATTTATAGCCTCTGCACCTGCTTTGTTAAAAGTGACAAAATACTGATATATCACCCACTTTCTGAAGTTACAGGAGAACACTGGTACCTCAAAGCGAAAAGGGTCTTTCTGTGTAAAAGCGACATAAGTATTTCAGTATCAGAGGGCTGTGGGTATGAATGCTTTCATTACAGATGATGAATTTGGGTCAAATTGATAAAGCCTTTTAGTCTTCTTTATGCTCAAGAGCGGACGCAGCATTTTATGACATTTTCCCCAGGAGTAAGTGTGCTCTGGAATGGATTTGCTTGCTCTATACTGATACCACAAGTTTTCAAAAAAAGTTGTTTTTTTTTTTTAATAGTACAAAGGAAAAGCTGTGACTATTTGGTTAAGAAACTTGCAAAGAAATGTTTAAGTGATGCTAATGAGTGGATTTTTTTAATTTAATTTAATTTTATTGTTTGAGTGGATATTTTTAAATACCTAATTGAATTTAGTTGTGTTTGTGTAGAATGGGCCTGTGTCTTAATAATACTCTCTTAGCTAATCTGTAATCGAAAAATACAATAACAAAAAAGAAAGAAAGAAAGAAAAATACAATAAGAATTATTGCACAAAGATATTCCTTGGGTTAAAATACCTGATACAGGGTTTTAGTCAGAAAGACATCTAGGTTGACAATTCGCAGTGTTTTATCATGCGTGTCAGTGAAAATCTGACTCAAACAGAAGAAAAGCCAAAGGAAAAAGCCCTCCCTCTCTGAGAAGTCCACCTGTGGCCTATGGCCAAGTACCCTGCTTGATGCTCCGGTCTACTTAAAAACAAATTCCTGGAACACAAAACAGAAACTGAATGAGTTGTAAGGATATTGACGAAGTCCCTCTTCTATTCCAGGAGCCATGACTCTGCCCTCATTGGCAAACAGGTCACAGAAGGCCAATTATATTATTGTGTCTGAATCATTATAAAGTTGAACAGTTTTAATTATTTAATCACTTGTTTTCACCAGACACTTTTGATATTCTTTATTCTTTAAATTTCATTTGCACTTCTTTGTAGCCTGCCAACTAGCTCAATTGGCAAAGAGCTTTTCAGGTGTTGAGGCCCTTTAGCCAGAACTCACTGTCATCCTCATTGTTCTGGGGTAAAGAAAACAAACACTAGGAAATGACGGTGGATAAGCCAGAGCCTTGGTTTAAGCAGTGGAAGGAAGTGTAGTTAGCTTAATCCTGGAGGAAATCGTTCTTGAAGAAACGGGATTGATTCCTGTAAGAAATAAAAGCCAAAACACTCTTGGCGACAGTTTGCTTAGCTGTCAGTAGGGTGCAAATGCCAGCTGACTGGGTGAGATCCATAAGCAGAGGGCTCTCCCAGGATAATGAACCAGATCACAAAGGGCCACCCTCAGGGAATAAACAAGAATGTTTGTCACCCCCACTGCCTTCTTCTGCATCCTTGTCCTCAATCCTAGAGTGTCTTTCTCTACTTTTTTCCAAAGGTTTAAGGTATTTTAATTACTTATTTTGTAATTGTTAAAAGCATTGCATGTATTGTACTTTCCTTCTGTAGTTTAAAGTTCTCTAATCAAAGGAGGAAAGTAGGTAAACTGAATTCATACTAAGGTGATAGAGTCAGGGATTTTTTTTTTTTTTTCAGCCTCTTTCTAGGGATCTTTGTACTAATACGTGAAAACAATGGTGCTTAATTTACAGGATTCTCAGGCCAGAGGGGAGACGATGAGCAGGTACTTAAGCAAAAGATCATCTGAGCAAATGCCATTGTGCAGTGGACACCAATCGGACTCAGCGTTGGGTTCCAAATATATTTCTCAAGTTTTGAAAAAAGATAATTTCTCTTGAATAATATATGACATGGACCTCATTCTGTCTTATTTCATTTTGGACCCTTCCCAGAGGAAATTTACACTAGTGTAAGATTGTATGTCCTGCGGAAACAGGAATGAACTTTCTGGCAGTGTTTGTCATATACAGCACCCAACTGGCCTTCCATCATCTTCTTTCAATTTTTGTTTCTGTTGTTGTTCAGATAGGACTTTACAGAGCTTAGCATTATCCTGAAATTCAACAGTATGATCTCTGGGGGCTACATCTTTTTTGAAAAGATGAAGACATAGTTATGTACTAAATAAGACAGGATACAACGTATGGCTTCTGTCCAAGTAGAGAGGCTTCCAGAATAGCCATAAGCCATCGGGAAATGTATCTCAATAAGACTAAAGTCTGTTTCCTGGTTTTTTTCCAATAATTACAGTTAATTGTTCATTATCCATCTGGGGTATATCTGATTAGTACCTATGGGGAAAAGAGCATTGAATTTGTAGACACAAAAGTAGGTATTTTTTACTTAGTATGCTGCTCCTGTACACCTCCTCAGATCCATTCGGCCTCCTCTGCCCAGGTCTACACCTTGCATTGCATCATCAGGGATCTTTGCAGATGTAGCTTCTGGTTTATTTCGGCCAGTGGGAGGTGATGGTGTGTGAGTGGAGGGTGAGAAGGATCAGGGTATTTCTTCACTGGCTTCACCCCACTTTCTCATAGTTCTGGCAGCATCTGTCCACCCCCCTGTGAGGCAGCTCCTCCTTCACAGTGGCAGCCCTCACCAGGCTCTGGGAACACTGTTCTCTGTTCTTCAGGCCTAGGGCTAGTTGTGGGCTTCCTACTCATCAGTCCCTGGGTGCTTTACTATTCCTTGTTGGCTTCTTCTCCCAGCCCTTCCCTCAATTCTTTTCCGTCAAATCCTTTAGACAGGTTAGTGGTTCCCTGTCAGGATCCTAACAGATACATTCAGGTTCTCGGACAAGTCAGATAATTGCTCCATCTCTTTATTTCTTGATCTATATAAAATTGGATGATACCTATATTGTCTACCTTGAAGGGTTGTTAAGAGGACCAATAGTGAAACTGCATTTGTATAGTGTCATAAAAATGCAAACTCTGAACAGCAGATCATTGGCTAATGTTGAACCCTTATTTAGCTTTCTTCAGATACTTGATGTGTTTTCTGTATCCTCTCCCCATGATAAAGTGATAAAGCTTTAGGAATGCAATCTCGGGTTGACTAAAGGCAAGCAGAACCAGGAAATGTAATCCTCTTACTCTGTGCATTCCCAAGCTAAACACAAGCCCTCCTTAGAGTCACTCCGCTCTCCTCCTCAGCAGTGTGTAATTCAGAGCTGGGAAAGCACCATAGAACATCTCGATATATTTTTGTTTCTGCCTTGAATTTTTACCCTTGATAACCACTTTGTCAGACATTACTTTTTTATAGTACAACGTGTGTATATCTTCTTGACCTTCTGTGAGATTATAGTTTCATTATAATGTTTCTAAGAATGAGGACCATGCCTTACATTTTTTATGACTCATAGTAACTCATGTACTGTTAAGTGTATATGTGATAACGTACAAAATGAATGGCTGAGTATTCAGTGCACATTTGTTGACATTGAGACTCCCACACCTGGTAATGGGCATCTACTGGTTTATGCAAGAGTGTACTCTCCCTGATTAGCATGACCCTCTCTTCACATGCATGGGAAGTATTTGTTGAACAAATGAAAATTTTATAGACACATGTTGGACTTCGTGTGTATTTTTTTGTGTGGTTTGGTATATGCAGGACTTGACATTCAAGAGACGTGCTTCTTCCTCATTCTCGTATTATAGGTTTAAGCCTAGTAAAATGATCTCACAAAGCAAAATAAATGTTGATGATAAAAACAAGTGATGGCTTGCCATCCCACCTTCCCAAAGCCAATTAAGAAAACTATTGCTACTCAGGAAGACCAGGTAAACTCAAAGCCACATGTTGAGGGGAAACAAATTTTCATAGCAATAGGCCTGGGAATAGTTACTGCTGGTTTAGACATGGAACCAGCTCTGTGGGGTGGGGGCACACAGATGATGGTGCAGGAGGTATTTGGCTCATAAGCCCTCCTTTCTCACTCACTTGCTATTTTTTGTTCCCACATTCTCATTCTTTAAAAAAATAAAAAGAGAGAGAAATAACTTAGATAATCAGGCACCATATTAAAGGTTCTTGAGATGCTTGGACTGATCCTACTAACTTCTGTCAGAGAAAGACCACGTAAGAATAAAGTCAATAGCCTAGTTGAAGAGATGGTATTAAAGTCCCTTAGCCTGCTGAGATCACTAAGGTACTGAGGAAAGTGAAGAAATGCTTAGACAGTAAAGTGTCTTTGGTAAATTGAAGTGGCCAGAAACAGAAGATTGTAAGAAGATATGTATATGTGCATAGCATAAAGATAGAAGAACATAACCAGGGCATCATGGTAGACTAGCAGTTGACTGAAAGTCACACTTTAGTGCGGAAGTACAGAATGGAGCACAGGATTGCAGGGAAATTCCACAAGGAGAGGAGAATATGCAAGCTTGTTAAATTTCTAAATCATCTGGTGGAGGCAGTGATGCCAGAACTATTTAGAAATGGAGGGAACGATCGGGGAACATTCCTTGGAGGACATGAGTCTGAAACTGTCCTCTGAAGAGATGGATTGGTGTAAATCAGAACAACAGAATGATGAAATGCCACACACCGCTCTATGGGAGGATTCCTGCATTAAAGCAAAGAAAACAGTTCAAATAAAATGTCCAGTAAAAAGTAAAGAGGTGATGTTAGAAAGTCTTCTCTCCTTTGTTCTCCTAATGCACACAGACCCCTGGGCAAAGAGGGGCAGTCCTCCAGATGATCAGTGGTGACGAAGCAGAGGAAGAAGTCGCTCAGCATGTTTTTCATGGAGGGAATGACGGGACTCTCTTACTTCACCTGCTCAGGGGGCCATAACAACACCTTAGACTCAGTAGCTTAAACAGAAATTTATGTCAGAACCATCCCATCTTTTGAACAACATTTTATCATTTAGTGGCACCTGAAAAAAAAAGAGAAAGAAATTTACCTCTCACAGTTCTGGGGCTGAGGAAGAAGATCAAGGTGAAAATAAGTAGTTTCATTCTGAAGCATCTTCTTTGAGCTACTGCCATCTCCCTGCATGGTTACATCACCTCTCTGCTGTGGGAAAGAGAGTGAGGTCGGTGTCTTCCTCTTCTTATAAGGCCACTAATCCCACCAGGGGACTCCATCTGTGTGGCCTTATCTAAACCTAATTTTCTCTAAAAAAATCCCACCTCCAAATGCCATAGGGTTTCATTGTATGAATTTCTGAGGACACAGTCATTCAGTCTATAACAGGAAGTAAGTCAAGTTGCATAGAAGGATACTTGTCCTTTTAAGGGCATGTGAGAGAAGGAAAAAGTAGACAAAGGACGAGAAGGATAGTATAGTACTGACTACATGGCCATTTAAGAAACTGACTAGAAAAATAACTAAGAATTTGTTAAATACCTAAGAGTATCATTGATCAACCATTGGAACCAACTAACTACCTAGGGACTGCTTAGTAAAACAGAAGAATCAGAATATGCAAAGAAATTGGCTAGGGAAAAACAAATGTGGGGTCTGATTTCTGCATCTGGAATTCAGAATTAATTTCACAGAAGGAGGAGATCCTGGGCTCACTTCAGGATGTCTGGTTGCCAGGAAAGGATGCTGTAGGGTGCTATAGAAATAACCTTTCTCACAGAGGGCCAGGCATTAATAACAAAGAGACAGCTTCAGGGTGAGTGCAAAATGACCCGAACTTAAAGGGCAGGTCCCTGGAGCAGAGACCTGGACTACTAAAAGGAGGTGACTGTGTTGTATTTAGTGGAAATGACAGAAATGGTGAAAGAGTAGCATTCTGGATATAAGGTTAGGGCAAGGACATTCCTATGGAGTAGGCTAAGAGTGTTACTCTAACCATCACCCAAAATGGCTGGTGAGATACCCCAGAAACAGACTGCAGCCTCAACTGCAATCTGACACACGTAAGGAGATCAGTCATTCCGGGACCTTGGACTTCTAAGCACAGTCTCATTACAAACAGGAGTAGCCTTTCATCTAATTCCTTTGAAACTCTATTGCTTTTGCATATCTATTTTTTTTCTTTTCTAACCAAGTGGCAAAATAGAAGGGCAGCTGAGCTACTGCGGACCTAATACAAAGAGGAAGAAATTAAAATACATTTGCTGAATGAAGTCGATTTCCCGATGGACTGTGGTGCACCACAAACATTAAACCAATTTATACATAATCAGCGAGCAATCCAGATGCATACTCTTAATTTGTCCAAATGTGAATTATTATAATATTAATATTGAAAAGAATCTTAATAAAATAATTTGAAATTATATCAGTTTAGGGAAATGTGAGCTATAAAGTTTAAATTTGTATTCTTTTCCCTGCCTCTAAATATGTCATATTTATTGGGATAAATTCCACAAATAGTTTTTCAAAGTCTGACAAAAAAATAGTCGAACTCTGTACCTATGCTGGACCCTGGACTCTACATTTCACCGTGACCTCATTATGAGATAGTAAAACTTAGTAATTTAAGGCTATTTGAGTAAGCAGAGAAGACATATATACGTATATCTTGTGTATATGTTTCCTCTTTCCCTTGAGATTTGAACTATTTTTCCCATGCTTTCCTTACCATTCTCTCCCATGTCTGTCTGTCTGTCTATTTGCTAGGCTTTGGAGCCTATCATCATGATTGTGGAGTTGTTTTATCTCTGGAGCAGCCAGTGTAAATCAGAATTTAAACGCCACCAGCCAAAGTCTGACAAACAGTCTCAGAATGTGGTGCGTCTGCCAATGTCCGTTACTTGAGGATGGATGGATTTGGTTCTGATGTGATCGTGTTCTATTGGCAGGAGGGAGCTGTTATGAGACAGGGTGCTAGGAAACAAACAAGATGTTTGCTTATTTCAAATCAGGAAGCCCATAACTCCTTTATCTAGAGTATTTTTTAAACAATTAAAACATTATTAAAAATGGTACATTTGAATTTTGTAGATGTCCTTGGCCAAAACGTTTTAGCTACCTATCAAAAGAGGGTTATTGAAAAACATACGCAGATAGATGCTAACAAAGAAGGCAGCAGGCCAGATTAACCCAGGGCAGTAGCAAAGTGGATCCAGGTCTGCTGTCACCAGCCTATGGGACAGGCTTGCTCAGGTTTGTTGTTTTGTTTTGTTTTTTTCACCTTTGTCATAAAACTTTGCACAAGCAGATCTGGAGAGTTTGGAACATACAAGTTGCCCAGCCCATACTAGATGAGGCCGGTGTTTAGCCTCAGTTGTCTGCATGTTTTTAACTTGGAACAGAAGAGTGTGTATGAAGGGGAGGAAGTGAACATGCTTTCTTGATTGGCTGGGCTTGCCAGCTTTCGAGTCTGGCAACAGAGTGGATGGATTCACTCAGGATCACACTGTGTGTGTGTGTTGAAACTTCGAGTAGAAAATTATTGTTACAGTAAGTTTGGTTTTATAAAATACTAGCATTTCCAACGCCATCGACTTCTTTCTAAAATGCATCATTTATATAAACTACAATCCATGGCTGGTGTTACTATAAGAAGGACTTGAAATCTGAACAGCTACCTTATAAAAGATGTAATCAATGGAATTATAGCATATTTTTACTCAATTTCTTTTCTATCAAAGACTAAACTCTGATTAAATATGAAGGCACAACTATTCTAAATGTAGGTCTAAAATCTGACATTTATAAAATCTACTTGGCACTGATTCTTTTCAGAATGTTAAGCAGTCAGTAAGAAACCTAAGATATACATAATTGACTTTTAAATTCTTTGCAGAAAAATAAAGAACTTGTGCAGAGGAGTGGTGGACATAGGTAAGAAGTAGGACATGGAGAATGAACACTAATTAAGTAGAGGGATTAATAAAACTTTGATTTTCTGGACTGTAGTGTTTGACAAGAGTACTAAGGAATAGCAAGTGATAAAGTAGTTCTCTATGACCAAGAAGAAAAAGTTTCAGAGGATTCCCTACTATGTTTTAGAGGCTTTAAACTCATGTTTTCATCTGGGGCCAGAATGAAAAGAAGATAGCATTAAATGTAATTCAGAGTTCTGCTGGAAATGCTGCCCCACTATTCTCAGCTGTCACCCATCTTCCCAAGTGTGGCTCACACTACTCCTTCAAAAGCACTCGTCCCCAACCATACCGAACTACTTCGGGTTTTCTGAGTGTAACATCAAGTACCTTTTCACTCCATGCTCTCTCTGCTTGGAAGTTCTTACTCCTTTGAATGAAGGACAAATGCTACTTATTTTTCAACTTAGAACAAATACCTCTTTTGCCATGGAAGCTATCTCTGACACCCTGAAAATTTTTACTTTGAATTTCACTAACTGCACTGTTAAATTATCTGTTTATAGATGTCTTCTCTTCTAGAATGTTCGAAACAGGCAGTGACTGTCTTAGCCATCCTTTTGTGTGCCTAACTTACAGTAAGTGTTCAATAAATTCTTGTTAAATGAGTGAGTAGTTTATATTATGATTTCAGAAAGTCATATGGCTGTTTCTCAATGGTGAACAAGATAAAGAACTACAGGCTGGATTTATGGTTGGTTAAATCACTGACTCAAAAGGTAATTGGGCACTGTGAGTCTGGAGGGAAATTGCCAATGTCTAAAGTTAATCTTATAATGCATAATCTGTGACTTAAAAAAAAAGAATTAGAATTAATTAATTGTATTATTTAACTCCTGGTAGTCTTCAAAGTCTTAAAATTCTAGAGTTCCTAAGATATGTTTTGTGCTTCGCTATACTAACCAGTAAATTAGCTCTGTGGTTTATACATTACATTTTTTAAAAATTAGGTTGTTAGTTTGAATTTTGAAGTCCAAAGGAAAAACATTTCTTCACTTGCAATGGCGAGGTATGTCTTTGTCGTTTTCTCCTTAACACCATCTGAGCATCAGTAAATTCTTACAGGTCTTGATTTTATCTTTTTATTTAGCATATTTTGTTAAATAAGACACAAGACACTGAGTTTCTTCAATATTTTAGATGGCTTTTGGAGTCCAGGGAGAACTGTTAGCAGATGAAAATAATAATAAAACCTTACATTGTTGAAAACAGGCAGACCCTTCTGGAAAATATGAGTGCTTTCCCTTAAGAAGCCTATGTTGGAAAATAAAGAAAAGAAAACCACACTCTCGTGTGGTCCTCTTGGCCCAGAATATAAACAAACCCATTAATTCTGAAGCCTTGCTAGTCTTGACCATCTCAAGCCTATTTTCTCCAGGCCACAGAAAGAAATTCAGTGTCTGGGTCTAAAAACTGATTTGCACAAATGGCAGTGGATACAAAGAGAAACTGTTTATTCATGGTTTTAGAGCCACTTAGGGGTTTGAGAACTAATTTGGTTGAGAGATTTTCAGACCTGACCACTCCTCAGAATCACCTGGAGAGCTTTGACAATAGCGTTCTGGTCCTCATCTTCTGAGGTGTTCTATGGGGGAGGAGGGGTTAGAAAATTAGATTTATTAAAGCCTCCAGATAGTTTTGATGCCTAGCCTGGTTTGGAAGCCATGGATATGGCCCAGCCTCCCTGATTTCCAGACACATAACCCGAGGCACACGAGCGGGAGATGGGCAGAGCCAGCATCAGGACCCAGTGCTCCTAACGCACAGTCTTCAGTGCATCTGTATTTGCCACAGAAGCACGGAGAGTATTTTCAGCTGCCTGGTTGACATTTTAACACATTGTTGACTGGTCACGAAAAAAACTCGTGTTTTCAAGCCCAAACATTGACCAATAATGAGTTAACTCATGTTTGCACTTGCATTAGCTTATACAATTCTTAAAACTGAATTGTACATTGTTTCATATTCATATTTGATTATGGAAGATACCCTGTGACATGAGATAGCCTTTGTATAAAATTACCAACCAACAATGTGTTAAGTCACCTTTTGTAGTTACAGAAAACAGTGCAATAGTGAAGGGGAAAATATATCATTGTAACCAAAGAGTCAAAGACTCCTATGAGAGTCTGGTAAAATGATTGATAGGTTAATGTTTTATAAACTGTAAAGGGGTATACCAACATACATACAATAAGGCATATGCAGGGCAAGTAAAATCATCATATGAAAAAATTTTAATTAAGAGGAAAAAGACACTTTAAATCAGTGGTCCTCAACCTTCCTCATGCCACGACCCTTTAATACAGTTCCTCATGTTGTGGTGACCCCCAACCATAACTAAAGCACAGTGATTACTCACAAAAACAATATGTAATTATAAATGTGTTTTCCGATGGTCTTAGGTGACCCCTGTGAAAGGGTCATTTGACCCCCTAAGGGGTCGCGACCCACAGGTTGAGAACCGCTGCTTTAAATGAACTTGACGATACATTAAAATTGCTCAAACCTTCCTTCCATCTCAGCTGAAGAGGCAGGGTGCACAGGTGCACAGGTGAGCGGGATGATCTATGGGTACTTCGTGGTTTGCGTTGTTCTGTAGACCAAACAGTGAAACTTGAGTTCAAGCTCCTCTGGTTATTTGCTGCTTGAGTATTCTGAATTTCAGTTCTATTATTTGTTAAGTTGGGTGCTTGAAGAAGATTACAAAAGTTTGCCTTGGCTTTAATATCTTGTGATTTTTTTTCTCTCTGCTGACTTTGCAAATCTTTTCACCATCCTGATTTCTTCTACTTTCTGACTCTGCTTTGAGACTTACCCATTTCATCTCATTTACTATTCTCTTGTTATAATCAAGAAATATTTCTTAAGCATCTTCTTATCTATTTTACTCTGTCAAGTATTTGGGATATACAAGTGAGAAATATGGAGTTCCTGACATTAAAGAACTCACATGATAGCTGGGGAGAGAGCCATGTAATAAAGCACATCATGATGAAATATGATAAGGCCGACAGTAGTGACATATGCAAAGTGTCATGCTAGCATGTGGGATGAAAAGAATAACTTCCGTGAGGCTGAAGCACACATGGGGATGTTACTGAAGGTTTACAGAGGTAGGGGGATTAGAGTTGGATGTATGGAATGGGTTACAGTTATTGCGAAGAACGTTCCAGGTAAAGGACGGCTCAAAGGAGGAAAGTGCTTAGTGCATTGAGGGAATGACCAGTAAATGTAGAGTGGGGACTACAGTCTGGTATGAAATATGGGGTACTTAGGATAGGAAAGGAAAATCAAAAGGGAGACTTGGATAAAGTGAGAGAAACGTGATAAGATTTGGATTTTAGAGAGACTGCAGTGACAATAATGTGGTTATGTTGAAGGGGGATAGAATGGAGAGAGGGAACCAGGTAGGAGAGTTTGTAAGTAATTGGGACCATAGACAAATAGAATCAGAAGTAAGATTAGGGGTGGAGGGGAAGGGGGATGTATGAGAGATGCTCAGAGGGAGAATTTCTGGAATGGAGTGAGTAGCTATCATGAATGATGGGGAAGATGACTTTGAGGTTTCTTGTTTGGGCAACTGTGAAAGGTAGTGACTAATATACTGCTGTTGGTCATTTTTTTGCATAGTAAAAAAGGGATATAAGTATGTTAATTACTCAACTGGAATGTCTAGTGAGCTGTTTGAAATATAAATTTGATGCACAGGTAGAAGAAGCAAAGGGAATGGATAGGTTTGCCAGGAAGAATATTTAGAGCAAGAAGGCTCTCCAAGATAGGAATCTGAGCAGTACCAACAATTGAATAGGTAGAGAAAGAGGACTCAAGGCAAGAGGGTGAGCAGTAGCAGGAGAGGTAAATAAAAACAGAACTAAACAAGACAAGGATGCTCTAACAGCCGACAAATGATTGTTCTGGCCGAGCATTTCATGCTGCTGGATGTCACTGGGATGGACTGTTTCATTTGACTGTTGAGGGGTTCATTTTGTTGGCTTTCTGAGAAGTTTGTTGGCATAATAGCAGCAGAACTTAGACTGTTCTGGATTGAAGGGAAAATGAAAAGTGAGGGCATGGAAGTAGTAAGTATAGCTCACTCGGGTGGTGACAGGAAAAAAGAATGGTAATATGATAACTTGCAAGAATGTTTTTCATTTTTAAGTATATTTTATTGATTATGATATTACAGTTGTCCCAATTTTCTCCCTTTGCTCCCCCATCTGGTTCCCCCCTTCCCTCCAGCAATCGCCCCTTTAGTTCATGTCCATGGGTCATGCATATAACTTCTTTGGCTTCTCCATTTCCTATACTATTCTTAATATCCCCCTGTCTGTTTTGTACCAGCCAATTATGCTTCTTAGTCCTTGTACCTTTTCCTCCATTCTTCCCCTTCCCTTCCCAGCTGATAACCCTCCAAATGATCTCCATGTTTATGATTCTGTTTCTGTTCTAGTTGTTTGCTTAGTTTGTTTTTGTTTTTTAGATTCAGTTGTTGATAATTGTGAGTCTGTTGTCATTTTAACACTCATGGTTTTGATCTTCTTTTTCTTAAATAAGTCCCTTTAACATTTCGTATAATGAGGGCTTGGTGATGATGAGCTCCTTTAGCTTTACCTTGTCTGGGAAGCACTTTCTCTGCTCTTCCATTCTAAGTGATAGCTTTGCTGGATTACTCTTAATCTTGGTTGTATGTTCTTGCTTTCATCACTTTGAATACTTCTTGCCAATCCCTTCTTGCCTGCAAAGAAGGCATTCAGTAAATATATTATTTAATAATATCAATGCAGGATGGATTTAACTGAAGACCGGGTTAGAATATTTATTTGCATTTGTTATTCTTATATGGAACAGAGAAGGAAAACTCTGACTCCAAAAAACCTCCGCTGCCTTGCGGCATACCTCTTCAGGGGAAAGGCTAAGGGAGTAAACCCCGACAGAAAATCCGGAGCCGGAGTCCCTAAGACGGTTTGACGTTGTAGTCAACACCGGCAACTCCTGCGGCGCACCTGAAGCCAAGCTGTATTGACTCCGTCTTTCCCTTGGACCCTTCAGCTGCGAAGAGAGGGGGGGTCTACTGCATGGGCAACAGCAGACCCTCCATATTACCCTGCCCAGGCTCTGTAGCTTCAGCGTCATCGCAAGATGTCGATTCAACACGGGAGGAGACAGATACCGTGTCACTCCCGAGTCGGACTGCACAACCATTCTCGGCGGTGCAGATAGACTCTTAAGAAGCTACACCATCGTCTCTCGAGACGGACGGCTGCCGACGATTCTTATATGGAAGTAATATTAGGGTTGCTTCCTAGAATCCCACGTATAAGAGAGTAGCAGTCTTTCACCTCTTCTCTACTTGATATTTTTGTTGTTGTTGTTGTTCTTGCTTTATTACTTAAATGTATATAGGTCAGAAAGATCATACATATTGACGAGCAACAGAGCTGGAGTCTCACTGAGTATATCTCATGAAATGTTTATTAATTAATTGGTTCATAACTGCTTAAACCACAACTGGTTGATCACTGTGTGTGTGTGTGTGTTGGTGTGTAAGTAGATGAGAAGAAGAGACTGCATACTGAGGAGAGGCGTTTACAGAGCAGTATCTGACCCATGAAGAATTTAGGGACCTATTAGATGAAAAAGGCTTATGAAAGGGCTTATGAAAGAAATTGAAAATTTATGATTCAACAAACACTTTTGAACAAGGTGCAAGGCCCTGTGCAGGAGGGGCACAGAACCACTTATGTTAGAGGCTCTACAGTATAGTGGGAGATACTTATGTGGTCACCCTATGCAATGCTGCGAGGTTGGGGGTACTCAGAGCAGCAACAGGAAAACAAAGTGCTCTCAGAGTGAGTGGAGTGGAGAATGAAGTGCAAACTAATAGAGGGGACTATGACTCTGTCACTTATTAGTATTAGCTAAGGAACAGCAATAGTTAAGCATTTACATTTAATTAAGGAGGGCTACCACAGGGCTGCGAGGAAAATGCGGCACCCGTGGGGTACGAGAGGGACAATGTCTATTTCCTGTGCACCCTTCTTTCTATGGCACAGATGCTGCTCTCTCCAAGGCTGCCCCGGTCAAGTGAGCAGTCACCCTAGAGGATACGCATATGGTTCTTCATGTTCTCTAAACTGTTGACAAGAGGTTCATGTAGATGAATACAGAGGGCAGAGGTCCCAGGTTAGGACATTTCTTGTCTACTAGACAAGTAAACTAAGAACCTGGCTGCCTTGTTGTACGAGGAGCTTGCTGGGTAATTTTAACACTGACTGGCAGTGCCTGGGAAGGTCTCCATGTGGGCCCTCAATCCCTTTGAAGACAGGAAAACCCAAGGAAGGACATGGGTTTGTTTGCTGTTTTACCCACCCCCACCGTGTGAGAAAAGGTTATCATTCCTCGGTGTTCAAGATTTTCTCTCAGGAAAATTTTTTCTTTTGTTCTGTTTATGCCACAGGCCCAGACAAAGGCACTCAGTACCCCGGTTCTGGAACACAGCAGTGCAGCCCCCATGCATGGGGCACTCAGTGAGTTAGCGTGGCACATGCTGGCTTACGTCCTAACTATAGAAAAGAAAACAAGATTGCTTTAGATTTATAAACCCTGGGAACAGAAAATCCTCACCTCCAGTAACCACAGTCTTGCTTTAACACGGAGACAGAAGTGAGCCGGACTGTAAACTTGCCTGGCCAAAGGAAATAAGGCTTCCTCCTCATTGTTTTTGCATTGGTAAGTTAGAGAAAGGAGTGGGAAATGAGGGTGTGAAAAGGAGCCTGGGCACAACAGCACTGTCTACTCAATTATCTTTCATCTAGAATTTAAATATTGCCTCAGAGCATACTTACTAACAGGGGAATGGACTGAGTCATCGCCCTGCGGACTTGAGCAAGGTCCAGTGTATTGGGACAATTGGGACAAGCTGACCCGTTTTATTCTGTGTTTATCCGAACGTTTTCGGGTAGAAGAGAAGCGGTTGGAGCAGCATGTTGGTCGTGCAGCGGTTAGGAGGAGAGAGAAGCACGAATAACGCAGTGTGCATGTGTGTGGTGCGGGCGGGCACACGCACCGGACAGGAGAGAGTTCAGCGGGCTAGTTACGAGTGCAGGTGGCGGTAGCACACTGCCCGGGCTCAGAGCGTTTCCCCTGATAGCTGTGTAGTCCTTGGGCAAATTACTCGCCTCTTTCCGTTTCTGTTAACCTCTTGGACTTTGCCATTTCCCATCTGTAAAGCTGCGATCATAATAATACAAATCCCAGAGGGGTTTGGGGGTATTAGATGAGCTCACTCATGCAGAGCACTCAGCCTGTTGGAAGGGCTCAGTGAACGGGAATCATTACGGCGCGTAAACACGTTTACTGACGCTGACATTACTATTAGGTGGACGTAAAGGTGAATATGGACTGGGTGTGTGTGCAATGGATTTGGTAAGCAAAGCAGTGGAAATACTTGGTTTCCTTTCTCATAACTGGTACCACTACGAATGATAATAGAGTTTCTAATACTATCAAACCTACTAAATAGCAGACAGAGTTTCAGAATATCTTCCAATAAACTTTTAAACTTTAGGACAGTTTTAGATTTACAGAGGAATTCCAGAGGTAGTACAGAGTTCCCATATAGTTCCCCATCACCAACACCCATTTCCCCTTAGGTGAACATTTTATTAGTACGGAGCATTTGTCGCAATTAAGAACCAATGTTGATCATTATTATCAACAAAAGTTTGTATTTTACTCAAGTTTTCCTTCATTCTTCCTGTCATTTTTCTGTTCCCGATTCCCATCCAGGACATTGCATTACATTTCATTGTCATGCCTCCTTGGTCTCTATGGCGCTGATGGTTTCTCAGACGTTCTTTGTTCTTGATGACCTTGACAGTTTTGAGGAGTGCTGACCAGGTATTTTCTAGAAGGTTTCTCAGTTTGCACTTGCCCGATGTTTTCCCATGGTGGTACTGGAGTTCTGGGTTCTGGGGAGGATGACCATGAAAGGGTTATTCTCATCATATGTCAAGAGTACATGCTATCAATGTGACTGACTCATCTCTGTTGATGTCACCATTGATCTCCTGGCTGACATATGTTTGTCAGCTTTTCGCATTGTAGTTATTCTCTCCCCTCCCCACATTCCATACTGTGTTCTTTTGAAGGAAATTACTATGTGTACCCTATGCTTGAAGAATGAGGAGCTAAGCTACACTTCCTTGAGGGCAGATTATTTACATAAATAATTTGGAATTCTTCTATTCAGGAGATATGTCACACCTCCCCATTTCCTTATGTATCCAATTGTTTATTTGGATCCTTATGGGCTCATGGATACTTACTTATACTTGGGGCGATAATCCAATACTACTTTATTTATTATGTCATTCAGATTGTTTCAGGTTGGCCATCAGGAGTTCCTTTGCCTTATATGTCCCTTGACATATCATCACATTTTTCTTTTCGTTCATTTTTTTAAATGTTCTTTTATTTTCTGGCATTGCAAGGTATTCCTAGGTTATCTTGTGTATATCCTGCTTTTGTCCTAGAATCAACCATATTTCTAAGGAACCTGGCTCCTTCTAATGGAGAGTGCTGTTAGAAACCAAGAATGTGGTACTTACGTGTGCTCATTGCTATTGGGGTATTGTTGCTCCTAGGCCCTCTCAGCAATATTAATCTTTGTACATACACACATCCATAAATTTCTCTCTATATACAGAATGGGGCAAAAGTAGGTTTACATTGTGAGTACGTGAAACACAGTTTATTCTTGTATTGTTATTTATTAATTACTGTGTTATTTCCTATACAAACTGTAAATCTACTTTTGCCCCACCCATATTCTTCTATATTTTAAGGTAAACATAAATTCATCCTGATGTGTCCAACTCCTTTTCGTTATTAATTGATTATTGCTTGGCTTGTCTGTAACCTCCCAAACAGTGGGAAACCTGGCTTCTGTCCTCAGCCATGCATTTACTTAATTGTTCACTTTCGGTATACATGTATAGTAGTTTCAGAAATGTTAACCTGCATGCTGTGGGAACCTATCAGATAGAGTACAGTGTTTATGTACAGTTCTTTTTGCTTTTAGTCTTACACATTCTACTCATTTACAAAGTTATGTAGGTCAGTACCTTTCCCATCCATTCAGTGAGGTTGTTTCATTCATTTGTAACAGTGTGGTTACTGGATCATATGTTAAGACTATGTCCAGCTTTGTAAGAAATTGCCATACCATATTCCAAAGTGGCTGTACCATTTTATGTTCCCACTGGCAATGAATAAGAGTTCCTGTTGCTTTGCGACTTTATCAGCAACTGATATTGTCATTTTTTTGGATTTTAGCCATTTTAATTTACATTTCCATAATGGAAAATTATGTTGAGCATTTTTATATGTTTATTGGACTCTGTATACATCTTCTTTGATAAGAGGTCTGTTCAGATATTTTATCCCTTTTAAAATTTGGCTATTTGTTTTTCTTTTATTAAGTTTTAATAGTTATTTACAAAGTTTGGATACAGTATTTTATCAGATATTGTGTTTTGTAAAACTAAAAGTTTTTATATAACTTATTTTAAAAATATTTTTAATTTTTTGATTTTTTCAGTTACAGTTTACATTCAATATTATTTTGTATTACAGTAATTTCAGGTGTACAGAATAGTGTTCAGACAATTATATATTTACAAAGTGTTTCCTTGATATGTCTTGTTCTTACAATATCTTGGGTGTCATTATGTTCATTTTACAATGAAGAAATTAATCTCAGAGATTGTAATTTGCCTGAGATCACTCCTATGAGTTGAGTTGTTTCTCCCCCACAAAAAAGATTTGTTGCAGTTCTAATCCTCAGTACCTCAGAATGTGACCTAAATTAGAAAGGGAATCATTGCAGATATAATTTGGTAAGTTTAGATAAGGCCATACTGCAACGGTTGCCTCCTAATCTGGTGCCCTTAGAGGAAGATGGCCACGTGACGACAGAAACATGCAGGGCGAGTGCCATGTCCTGACGAAGGCAGAGGTTACAGTTCTGCATGGGCAAGCCAAGAAGAACCAGAGGTTGCTGGGGAATCACCAGGAGCTAGGAAGAGGCATGGGAGGGCTCCCATACAGACTTCAAAGGGAGCTAAGCCCCACTGACACCTTGATTTTGGACTTCTAAACTCCAGAACTGTGAGATAAATTTTTAAGTCACCATTTTGTGGTACTTTATTATGGCAGCTCTAGGAAGCTAAGATATAGTCACTTAGCTAGTGAGTGACAGAAATAGAATTTGAAACCTAGCCTATGTTATTCCATATCCCATGTTCTTTTCTAGATGAAGGATTTGCTGGAATGTTATGCCAGATATCTATAAATATGACTTTCCTAACCATTGAAGTATATGCAGCAATTGATAACTACAAGAGAAGATGCAGTTGGGTTGGAAGTGAGACTGGGTAAATTTGAGCAACTAAGATGAAGTTAGGGTACATAAGGTACATAGTTCGGTCTCATCCCACCTAGCCCTACTCCTCAGTCTAATTACTGCCAAGTAAATTCAGTGGATTCGGAAGACGAAAGCAGAGATTGTTTTAACTTCAGGGTTGGAGGGAAGGGGAGCATAGTTAGACACCTTGGGTCATCTATGTTGGGCTCAGAGATTGCTGGGTCTGTTATTGGTGGCCAAGAGAAACTGTCATTACCTTTTTGGGAAATCCCTAAAATCACTCCTAAATTATTCAGTGAGTGCTAAAAATATACTGGGTACATTGGAGAGATGATGATTATAAAGTAAATAAAACATCTAGTTTTGGTAATCAACAAAATGAATATGATTTGTTTTCTCTAATTTCATAGGTTATTCATTCTGCTTATGGTTTGATGTGGTCCCACTTGTTTATTTTTACTTCTGTTGCTTTTGTTTCTATTGTCAAATAAAAAAAAAAGAATCATCGCTAAAACTGGTGTCAAGTTGCTTACCTCCTATGTTTTCTTCCAAGACTTTTATAGTTTTAGGTCTTATGTTCAAATTTTTAATCCATTTTGAGTTTGTTTTTGTATATGGTAAAACATATGGTTTTAATTTCGTTCATTTGCATGTGGCTGTCCAGTTCTCCCAAAACTATTTATTGTGGAGACTATCCTTTACCCGTTGTATATCCCTGGCTCCTTTGTTGTCAATTAATTGACCCTATATGCATGGGGTTATTTATGGACCCTCTGTTGATGTGTATGTCTGTGTCTGTTTTATGCCAATCATACTGTTTTTGGTTACTATAGCTCTGTAATATAGTTTAGAATTGGAAGTGTAAGGCCATCAGCTTTGTTCTTTTTTTTTCTAGATTGCTTTAGCTATTTGGGGTCTTCTGTGGTTTGATACAAACTTTAGGATTACTTTTTCTATTGGTATGAAAAATGCCGTTAGAATTTTGATAGGGACTGCATTGATTCTGTACATTGATTTGGGTAGTCTACAAGTAGTATATGATCCCCTTATCTGGGTGATAGCAAGAGAAGAGATTGTCTAGGCACAGGTAAGGCTGATTATTCCTGAGATGTGTAGTATATCAAAAGTAAAAACAAATCCAGAGTTGTAAGGGAAAGTGGGCAAAAATGTACAGTCTCAAACTCAGAGCTCTTTTTGGAATACAGTTTTGTGGTCAAGCTTCCTCTGTGTATGTAAGAGGCCCTTTAAGTTAAATATTAAGGTTAGGATTTTAAAAAATGGACAATTTGGAGGGAACCAGATTTCACTGGAGAAAATATGCAATTTTAGAGATATTTCATAGTATACAGAAAGATGTGGAGGGCAGGCTTTTTTTCCAGTTGGAATGGACCATAGAAGTAATTTAACTTAGCCGTCTCATTTTGTGGACAAAGAAAATGAAACCTTAAAATGTTAAATTTCTTTAATATATCTCAGTCCTCTTATTGCAAGTGAGAGAGGAAACTCCTCCAATCTGTTCCATTTTTCCACAGATATAATTAATACCAGGATGCAGCATATAAAATGATAACAATAGCTTACCTTTGTATAGAGCTTTGTTTATAAAGTTCAGGGCACAATAACGTCAAAGAGTGCATACCAATGTGTAACCATTTAATTTATTATCTGAACCAAGGCACTTTTGAGAATGAACGGGAAGGCTATAAATAATTAAGTGGAAACAACAGGCATAAACTGGGAGTGTCCCATGCACCCCTGGATATGTGGTCAGTTGATTATCACTTAATCACAGATTACCAAGGCCAAGCTGCAGATTGGGTTACGATGCAAAACCCCTTGTTGGTTATAATGGGCCAATAGATCAGTCTTGAAGGTGGCAGTTGCTAGTGTATTGGCTACGCTAGAGAACTAAGGATGAATTGCCCCTGGAATCAGTGGGACCAAAGATTTATAGTTTGCCGAGGGAAGTGGATGAAACAAAGACATTGAACCTATAGAATTAAATCTCTGCAAGAGGAGAGTGAAATAGAAATTGAAATGTGTATGTTAACTTAATACTTATTACTTAATTATTATTAAAAATAAAATGTATAAGTATAAACAAATACTATACCCATCTCTTCTCAGAATTCATAGTTTAAACATTTTAACCAGTAGTGAAGATTTTATATGTATACTTACACATATCCCCTCTAAATTTCAAATGAGGTAACTGAATCATAAGCATATAAATACTATAAATTAAGGGGGTCAAATGAGTACAGAATATACAACACGTTAAGGATTCTGCATTTCCCAAAGCTTTCTAGCCATAATGTTTCTTACCCTGAGGTTAACTGAAGGGTCACACAACCAAAGCAGATGATAGTTACTTTGTGAATAACATTATACCTAGGTTTCCTTGGTTCGCAGCTCTTAGGATTTAATATTGAGCTCATTATTAATTGAAGAGAAATGTAGTTTTGTACTAGTTGCTTGTAGTTTCTATTCTGCTATGAGGAGAAGTGATAAAAACTGTGATTTTAAGAATGAACAGCTCTATGCCTATTATCATGAGTAGTATCTCACAGATGTGTAGCACTTTACAGTACAAGTGCTTTTCTGTACATTAGCTTCTTCAAATGCGCCACAGAGATCCTGAGAGGTAGACGATATTATCCTTCTTTTAGAGATGAGGAATCAAAGGCTGAGAACTGTTGACTCATTTCTCACTTAGAATTGGAATACTGATTTTTTCTTTCTGCTTTTTGGTTTAGCATTTGTGTACAAGGTCTGTCTGGAAAAAGTACAGCCATTGTTAATATAACAAGAATTGTTTGCATGATATTGATGTAACCTGGCAGCCAAGGAGAATGGACTGGAATGTACATGTATGAACAATGACGACTTCACTGTACTGGTCAGTGGGGGCAGTGGACCCCATTGAGTGAGCATGTGCACTGTGTGGCATTGCATTCAAAATGACTGAGTGAGTAGAACAACGACTTTGCACCAGATTTTGCAATAAGCTTGAACATTCCTCCATGGAAACCATTCGAATGACTCAGAAGACGGCAGCTATGGACAACTGGTGATTGGCAGCTTCATCACGACAAGATGCCTGCTCATGCATCACATCTGGTACAGAGTTTTTTGGCAAAACATCAAATCACACAGGTGATTAAACCCCCCCTCTGCCCCATTTTTGGCACCCTGCAACTCCTGGCTCTTCCCAAAACTAAAATTATCTTTGAAAGAGAAGAGATTTCAGACCATTGATGAGATTCAGGAAAATATGACGGGGCAGCTGATAGACACTGGGAGAACTGTGTGAGGTCCCAAGGTGCCTGCTTTGAAGGGGACTAAAGAGTCATTGTTTTATGTACAATGTTTCTTGAATCTTGTATCTTCTTCAATAAATGTCTCTTTTTCATATTACATGGCTGGATACATTCTGGATAGACCTCGTATATCCATGCTTGGTAGGCTTGTGTTCAGGCTTATATATTCAATAAATTAAACATTTGTTGAGTATCAGGAATGCAGTGTTGAGAGATGAAACTGTGGAGATAAGGAGAAGTTAGGTTATTGAGGACAATTTATGCCGTGTTATAAGCTTGCGCGGTAATTTAGCAAATAAATAGATTGCTAAATAATTAATTTAGTTTAGCTATAATGAACAAGCAAACTAACAATAGTATTTTGTCTATGTTATGACTAAATTGAAATGCTTCTTCCTGCACTTTGATTTAGTCTTTATCTCTCGACACCCATCATGACTGAAAACAATGTGAATTTATCTGCTTTTGCTTCCACTGATATATAGTATAAATTTGGAGAACAGCTTATTCTGCCCTGTTTATGGACTTAGATCAGTATTTCTCTCAACGGGAGACAACTAAAAAATGTCTAAAGACATTTTTGCCTGTCATAAATGGGGAAAAGGATGCTCCCGGCATCTGGTGTTTAGTGGCCAGGAATGTGACTAAACATGTTACAAGGCACAGCACAGCCCCCACCCCCACCCCACAACAAAGAACGGACTAGCTTAAAATGTCAGGAATGCTGAGGCTGACAAACCCTGGATTACATGACAATAGTATTTCTGATTCTATGTAACACTACTGTCTTAGTTTGAGTTCCTGCAAAGCAGAGTCTGAGACAAGGATTTAGGTGCAGGAAGTGAGAGTGGGGGAATGGACAGACTGAGGCAGGGAAAGAGGGCAGTACTGAGCCTGCCCTTGTAGGTGACACAGGCTGGACTCCATGGGGACCTTCTGAGGAACCTTCTGGATGGCTCTCTAAATTGACTTCCCCAGATGGGTGGGAGAAAGTAGCATTTACCCACCAAACTCAACCCCACACTGGCTGAGGGATGTCTCTGGAGGTTTAAATACACTCACATATCCAGGCTGTGCTGGCAGGGGGGCTCATGGGCTGGAGGAGGTCTTGGGCAAAGAGGAAAATTGCGCCCTGTGCTCCTGGTGGGACTCTGCCAGAACGAGCCACGCCTGCACTTGTGCGAAACTGACCGCCACAGCTGCAGCTGAAAGGGAGGTGGGCTTCAGGAATTGACAAGGAGCACCAGAGGTATTGCTGCACGTGGTTCAGGGAAAATAGTTATTTTCTAGATAATATGGTTGGTGATAAAACTGACTATATTTTCCAAAAATTGAACATTCAGTTTATTCTATTTTGGTTGCCTATTTATATCAAAAAATGTTTACTCTACAAATTGAGACCATTAATAGAATTGGGGGGACACGTGATTATTTTTAAAAATTTGCTTGTAACTTCAGCACCTTCTATGTTAATGAAACATATTCAGGATAAAAGGGTTATTTTCTAAGTTTATGGTAAGTCCTCTTCTTCCACAATCTACAGTTAATAAAACAGCATTTATGTGTAGAGTACCATATGTCTAAAAGACATATTTTTGTTTGTTTTTTAATCATTTTTATTGTTATTTTATTACAGTTGTCTCAATTTTTTCCTCCTTTGCCTTCCTCTGCCCATCCCACGCCCCACTCCCACAGTCAATTCCCACACTGTGATTTACATATATTTTTAATCGTCCTAATTAGTCGTCGGCAGCTGTCCGTCTCGAGAGACGATGGTGTAGCTTCCCAAGAGTCTATCTGCACCGCCGAGAATGGCTGTGCAGTCCAACTCGGGAGTGACACGGTATCTGTCTCCTCCCGTGTTGAATCGACATCTTGCGATGACGCTGGAGTGTCCTCTCCAGTGAAGCTGAAGCTACAGAGCCTGGGCAGGGTGATATGGAGGGTCTGCTGTTGCCCATGCAGCAGACCCCCCCTCTCTTCGCAGCTGAAGGATCCAAGGGAAAGACGGAGTCAATACAGCTTGGCTTCAGGTGCGCCGCAGGAGTTGCCGGTGTTGACTACAACGTCAAACCGCCTTAGGGACTCCGGCTCCGGATTTTCTGTCAGGGTTTACTCCCTTAGCCTTTCCCCTGAAGAGGTATGCCGCAAGGCAGCGGAGGTTTTTTGGAGTCAGAGTTTTCCTTCTCTGATGTGCCCTGACTGGAAGATCGAACCAGCGACACTTAGCTCGCAGGCCGACGCTCAATCCACTGAGCCAAACCAGCCAGGGGGGAGTCCTAATTAATAATACTAGATTAATCTCTCCTCTCTTTGTTCTGTTGCTCTTCTTCCTCGGTGGAGGGTCCCAGGTAAGCAGTTGTAGGCCGTGGTAATCAGGAAGGTTTGAATTGTGCTTTAGGATGTCTGTTGACGTTAGAAACTATATCCTGGGTTTGGATCTTGACACAGGATTATTACACGACTTTGTGTTTCCATCAGTTGTGCATAAAATAGGAAGAAAATATGATCCCAACACTTAACCCTAATGCCAGTCAAGTACATATCTGGCGTACACTGGAACCTTAAAGGACAGGCCCTTTCTGAATGCATTACACTTAAATTGCAGTAAGTAATTCCAGCTATAAACAGGCAACCTTACAAGGTCTAAGATTAGTATAGTTAGCTATGAGTTCCCTTGCTTCAACAGAAAAGCTTCTCAGGAGGAATCTAGAATCAGCCCAGAAGCACCATTTCTTAGGGCTATGGGGGGAAGCAAAGTGATTGCTGCATCCTAGGTCAAGGGTAAATTATAATAATGGTTGCTAACATCCACTGACCCAACCTGCCAGTCATCGTCTACACAGTGTCAGATCTATTGCCTGCCCTGGCTCTTTCCCAACTAAACACATTTCCCAGACTCCCTTACCAGTTGGCTCCTAGCAAGTTTCAGAATATGGGGGCGCAGGCAGAAGAACGGAGGGCTGGAGCCAGGATGTATCTCCCGTCTTTATATGTTTCCATGGGATCTCCAGAAGTGGCTATGTCTCTCTCAGGGTTTCAGGTTTTGGTCTTTTTTCTTTTTTCTTTTGTACAGGAAGCTCTAGCTTATGGGTTCTGTTAAAACTCCTCTTTGCCTTCCAGTCCTGTGGAGACTTCCTGTTCTTGTTAAGCTCTGCATTTCTTCATGGTCTTCTGTTTAACCTTTCAGCACTTCCAACATATTTGAAAATAGATTCCCAGGGTTTGGTTTCTCTGCCTGGATCCTGGTTGTTCTAAGTACTGTACGTATAAAACTCTCTAATTCATATAACAATTCTATGAGGTATACGCTATTATTTCCCCCATTTTAGAAATGAAGAAACCAAGGTAAATAGAGATGAAGTTGCTTGTTCAAAATCCAACAGAAAGTGGTGACCTGAGCCCAATCTTTTAAACACTAAATTATATGGCCTCTCATTAGAACTGTGTCATTCACCCTTGACTTGAAGCATTTCTCACTGAAGAATTCCTCCCTGAACTCTGAGCTCAGGGTCATTGGCATCTTGTCAAATGTCTCTGGTGATGCTTCTATTTTTAGTAGGGCAAGTGGCCAAAGGACTGCTTGTGTTACCCTCCATGAACCCCTAAGATCCACTTTGTTTTCTCTCTTTCATACATTTTTTTGCCTCCATTTCCTCTACCGGCCTCCTCCCAGGGCCACTGGGCTCTCTCAGCCCCATCATTGCACTCCGTGGACCCAGAGGTTGCCTCCTGCACTAGTTTTGTACCCCGTCTCATTTCTGCCCTTTGCCAGTTCCATTGGTGAACGAGGACGGGTCAAAGATACATTACATAGGAACAGATGGATAATTCTAATGATGAATTAAACACTTCCCAGAAGAGCTAAATCATCTTTCCCAATATAACATTTTAATAAACAAGTACTGACTCACCACTTAGGATTCTGTGAATATACCATGCAAGTTTATATTCATTATAAATTTTTTTTCATTGCCATCTTCTATTTTTGAAATGCCCTTTTGTTCACACTCCTCCTGGTGAAATCTTACTTATCTAGAAAACCAAGGTCTAGCCTAAATGCCGTCTATGCTGGTAATCTTCCATGACTCCGACCTCTCACCTAACCCCTGACCCCTACCCTACACGGAGAAAATTGCCTCCTCCCTTTTGGTTACATGTCACCCCATTCACCCCTCTGATCCAGATCTCACTGTATGCATATCTGCCTGTCAAATAAACTTGACAGTAGAGAACATATCTTTGCTTTTGTGTCCCCTGTCCCCTAATACACGTTCAGCCAATTTTAAAGTTGAATCAGTTTTATTGACCTCTGCTCTAACAAATCTAAGACATTTGTTGATAACAAGTAAGCAACATTCAATGAATGCTAAGCAGGTGAAATTATCTTCCTTATATACTTGGTTTCTTTTTTCCTTTTTACCTAATGTATTGGGTTGGCCAAAAAGTTCATTTAGTTTTCTCTATAATGACACATTTTTCATTTTTACCAATAACTACTGATTTGGATAGTTTGAACATGTCAGCTATCTCCCACGTGGTATAACATTGGCTACTCTCAATTATGTCTCAATCTGATCGCTACCAAGTTCAGTTGGTCTACCTGACCATGGAGCATCATCTAGCAAGAAATCTCCAGCACAAAACTTCACAAACCACTTTTCACATGTTTAATCAGTCACAGCACCTTCTGCATACACTGCACAAATCTTTTTTTGCCTTTCAGTTGCATTTTTACCTTTCCTAAAATAATAAAGGATAATATGCCAAAATGTTGGATATTTTCTTCCTTTTTTCCATCTTCATTATTAAAATGGCTACACAAAAATTCAGTAATTTTGATAAATTTTTCTTAAATGTATGCTGATGTGACAACTGTCACAACACAATCTAACAAAATTGTTTTGAATGAAGTTAAAGTCGACTAAGCACTACTAAAACTATCTTACAGAAAAAAAAGAACTTTTTGGCCAACCCAATATTCTAAAATGGGAGATTTGATAATTTTCATGATAAATTATTTGTATTTTAGAGGCTAAGTTCTAACCCAAAACTGTGTGTGTGTAAAATGGACAAATTCACTTGAACATATTTTTGTTGTAGACAACATTATTGGAGAAAAGAATATTATTCTGGATATACAACTAATGTTTTCAATTTTTATTTATTAATTTTAGAGAGAGGAAGGGAGAGACAGAGAAAAGAGACACAAGTACACACACACACACACACACACACAGAGGCACATCAACTGTTGCTCCGCTTATGCATTCAGTGGTTGCTTCTATGTGCCCTGACCAGGAATTGAACCTGCAATGTTGGCATATAAGGACAATGATCTAATCAACTGAGCTACCCAGTCGTGCTTGTAACTAAATTCTTACAAAATAATCACTGAATTAGCAGTACTTTATAAATTGTTTTACATTTACTGTAATGGGAACTATTTAATGTGGAAAGGGTTTACTGCTTTGGTGGTGGAGAGGAGTAATCAATATACATAATCTTAGTTTACATGCACACTAATTGTGCATTATATGTTGGGTATGATATGCTTGACTTACCAAAAGATGGTTAATTAGTTATATGGGTGTTATAAGACCATTTGTCAAATAATTAAATGGTTTACTGAAGTACCAACATGAGTTAGTTAATCATTAATAAGTTTGCAATTTCCAGACCAACACAAGCCAGACTTACTACATTTGAATGGCTTATAAAGTTGGTCATTTCCCAAAGTGGCTTAGAACCTAGATAAATAGATCCATCATAATACCAAAAAGCTTTCGAGATATATTTCTCATGGTGGATCATCCAATGTAATCCAGAGAACATGAATAAAGCATTATAACCAATAAGAATGACTGGTCCATATTGCCATCCAGGTTTAACCCTGTAAATGCCAATGTTTCATCCCATTCTTTCTCCAGTTTTTATAATGAGCCAATTCTTTTCCTTTTTACATTTCTAAACCTATTTATCCCAGCATGGTCTCTCTTTCTGCCATTAATTTATGTTAAAGTGAAAAGCTTAGGTCCTCAATGCCTGATAAAAAGCATACAAGTCATCTGTCTAGGAGTACAGTGACAATGCTGAAGGACAGTATGTTATAATTTATGTAGATGAAAATTTTCATTGGCTACAGCCAGGGGTGCAAACAAAAGGAAGTGTGAGAAAGACCAGACTGTAAAACTAGGCAGGATTTTAGACACAGGTGAAAGCTTTCAGACATTGCCAAGGATGATATAAACATGAATATAGCTGGGAAGAAGTGACCATCAGTTGTACAAACAGGGGCTACACTGACTATCATCAGTGTATCATGGGACTTTGGGACATCTGGAAAGAATGAAACAACAGCCAGGGTAAAAATATCAGGAATGCATCTTCAAGAAGCTACAAATGAGGCACACCCAAACACACATATAAATACACATGTAAATATAAATATAAATACAAAGTTATTGTTGGTTTTATTAAAACGAGACCATCACTCTGTAAGTTGTTTACCTCACTTAGCAATTTATCATTGGAAACAATTTCTTTTTTTTAAATATGCTTTATTGTTTATGCTATTACAGTTGTCCCAATTTCTTTTCCCTTTGTTCCCCTCCACCCAGTGACCCTCCTCCCTCCAGTTGTCCCCCCCTTAATCCATGCCCATTGGTTGTGCATATAGTTTCTCTCAACCTCTTCCTGTCTACTCCATTCCCTCCTACTATGCTTCTTAATTCCTGTACCATCTCCCTCCCTTCCCCTCCCTGCTGACCTCCCCCCAAAATGTTCCCTATACCTATAATTCTTTTCCCATTCTCGTTGCCTACTTAGTTTGCTTTTGTTTCAGTTCCCTAGCTTCTGTTGCTGGTGATAATATAAAATGGTACAGCCTCTTTGGAAAACAGTTCGGCATAAACATAGAGTTGCCATATAACCCAGCCATTCTACACTTAGGCTGAGTCCTAGATAAATGAGAATATACCGTACAAAACTTGTTCATGAATGTTCATAACAGCATTAGTCATTATAACTGTAAAGTAGAAACAACAAAAATGTTCATTAACTGGTCGAGTCAGCAGCCATCCGTCTCGAGAGACGATGGTGTAGCTTCTTAAGAGTCTATCTGCACAGCCGAGAATGGCTGTGCAGTCCGACTCGGGAGTGACACGGTATGGCATCTGTCTCCTCCCGTGTTGAATCGACATCTTGCGATGACGCTGGAGTGTCCTCTCCAGTGAAGCTGAAGCTACAGAGCCTGGGCAGGGTAATATGGAGGGTCTGCTGTTGCCCATGCAGCAGACCCCCCCTCTCTTCGCAGCTGAAGGGTCCAAGGGAAAGACGGAGTCAATACAGCTTGGCTTCAGGTGCGCCGCAGGAGTTGCCGGTGTTGACTACAACGTCAAACCGCCTTAGGGACTCCGGCTCCGGATTTTCTGTCGGGGTTTACTCCCTTAGCCTTTCCCCTGAAGAGGTATGCCGCAAGGCAGCGGAGGTTTTTTGGAATCAGAGTTTTCCTTCTCTGATGTGCCCTGACTGGAAGATCGAACCAGTGACACTTAGCTCGCAGGCCGACGCTCAATCCACTGAGCCAAACCAGCCAGGGTTATTAACTGGTAATGAATAAATAAAATATGACATGACCAAGCAATGGAATATTATTTGGCAATAAAAAGAAATGATACATGCTATATGATGAATGAATGCTGAAAACCTTATGCTATGTGAAAACGCCACTGATAAAAAGGCCTCATATTGTATAAATTCACTTATATGTAAGTGTAGTATAGGGAAGTCCACAGAGACAGAGTACATTAATGGTCTCCAAGGACTGTTGAAGTTGGAGACGAAATGGAAGTGACTTCTCATGGGTATGTAGATTTGGGGGGGATAGCGAAAATGTTCCAGAATTGATTATTGTGGTGGTTGCACAACTCTGTGAATCCTCTAAAAACCACTGAATTACATACCACAAAATTTACCGTTTTATGATATGTAAATTATGTCTCAACTTCTTAAATCCATAACTTAATCATATTTGCAAAGTTCTCTTTGCTATGTAAAATAACATTTCATAGGTTCCAGGGATTAGCATGTTGACTCTTTGGTGGTGGGAGGCGGTGCACAAGGAGGGGCCATTATCGAATCGTCTGGCAGTGGCCAAAAGTAAGGCCGGCAGACCTGACAAAACCTTGCGGTCCTCCCAAGTAGCAGTGCAGCCCTAAGGAGCATGGGGCTATCAAAGAGATCAGGAGGATATACATCTCAGCCAATGGCAGCATGGGAAGATAAGAATACAAGATGACAAATACATTCTGCCTCTTCCTCTCTCCTACCACTCAGGCATCACGGTACCACACAAGGCCCTCGGTGTTAGTCACGTCTTTGTTACGGTGTCTTTCACCTTCAGTGTTTTTAGTCTTTAAGTAGGCTATCCATCTTACATCCCTGATTTCTTATGGTGTTGAGAAAGTTCTCCCCTGTGCCAAGGCTGGAACTATTCCCCTGATTTGTCTTCTGTTATTTCTCTCTCCTTTAAAAACAAATTAATCTGTGTGAAATTTATTTTCTTCAGTAATGTGAGGTAGAGGCCGGCTTTTGTTTTCTTTTAATTGGATAGAGACATTCATGCTAATACCATTTGTAGCACTTATTTCTTTAATAATCTCTTTTTTTCTCTTAAATTCCCATATGTACCTCTACTTTACTTCTGAACTCGCTCTTGTTTTCCACGGATAGCTTTTACTTTCAAGAACAAAAACCTGATGCAGAACTTTTAAATTACACGAATAAAACCTCTATTCTATTACAGACCTGGACATTGAGCACAATTCGAAAGTAAAGAGAAGCAGTTTGGGCCTTCTCTTTCCCTGCTATCACGCTCCAATCTGCATAGGCCCGTTTGTGCAGTCGAGGCTGTACGAATGCCAAGCCAGATTGTGGGTCCATGTATCACTGAGGTACTTGCACACCGAGCTGCCTCTTCATGTAAACACCAGCTGAAATGTATAAGTTAAAAGGTGCTGAGAAGTCTCTGTGCTTAAAAACACCTTTTCTACAGGCAAGCAGCCCAGCCTGAGATAGCAGTGTTAGAGTTACTCCCCTGTGATAAATTTACCACTTACACAACGTTACTCTCTGTATGAGGAGTTGAACATGCAACCATTGACCTGCACCACTGTAGCAGACACAAGAACATACCTGATAGCAGTGTGACATGAAAAAGAATTCTACTCAAAAAATTTCCCTGGAGTCACTAAATATTGAGGGAGATCGGAAGGGTTTCCCAAGTTATGGCTTTCTCTTGATAGCCGAGAATGGGTTCTCATGATTTATGATTCTGAAAGGAAATTTCAGGAGAAACTCCATGTAGATCAGCAACTCTTGGTTTAGCTCTGTCAGACATTTTTTTTTTAATTTTAGCTTTATAGGCCTTGCTATTATTTTTGACTGTTGCTTATTTAAAAGCATAATGAAGAAACTTACTTTTTTTCCCTGGAGACTGCAGGCTTTCAGGATGAATTTATCTGTCTTCATCTGAGCTCACATAAATATTTTATTTATTGAAATTTGAGTTATCATCTTGAAGGGAAGCCTACTATTTAACAACATGGGCATTTTCTCCTTTAACCCATTTTATTGAAAGGGCATCCAGCCATGTGGTTAGTTATGCAATGGCCCTGAGTTTGCTATGTCTTTGCTTTCTGTAATGCCGTATGTCACAACATGGTAAGGCAGAAATAGCCAAGTTATATTAAGAATGAATGTGTCCTAAACAAATTCATTAGAGTAACAACCTTCTTTCTGAGATCACTTAGTTCCTTGGAACTCTTAGTAGTGTCTGTGAAGGGACTATTCTATATTTAGTAAATTACTCATTATTTCACATGGGAATGCAATAGACAGTTTTCTCTTCATGGCTTTTTCTTAGACTCAGTTCAAGAGAACGTCTGTTTTCTGGAGATGTTTTTCAATGGTAACTTTATTTTTGTTCTTATGCTATAACTGAAGTCATTTGAGTTTCCTTCTACCCAGGATCCTTTTTATTTTTTATTCCATTGTAAATGAAATGACAGGAAGGAATTCATATTTGGAAAATAAAATAAACTAAGATTGAGGTATACACGTAATTATAAAGCAATATTCATCTGTGTTTACCTGATTATTGGCCAATGCAAAGGTACCAATAACAGATCTGTTTATTAAAATGGTTCTTAAAAATACTTTAAAAAGTATCTTTGTTTACATTTTTTTGCTATACAGAAGGAAACATTGTCTTAGCAGTTTTTAGATGCATTATCTCCCATTGATGAAAACACACACAACAACAACAAAAGTGTAATCGTGTGTCAGTTCAACCCTGACTCGCTGTTCAGAATTTCAGCCAGCTCTGTTGCATTTATGGATAGTGGGGATGACTTGACTGAAGAGATTTGCTCAATCTGAGGACACCTTTCTGAGAAATGGTGATAACAACGCAAATGAGGGATGACATGAAGCACTTAACAGAGATTCCATCTAGAGAAATACAGCACCGACAGTAAAGACAATTGAAGACTAGTTCCATTTGATAGTTGGTATAGATCAAAGACCGTGGGATAATGGTGCAGTGCTTCCTCATCGCTGCTGTGTTTATTTCTATACAAATTGTAGAGAAAGAGCATGTAGACAATAATTTAATTTTAGTCAATGTTTCAAGGCAGCTTGATATTTTTTCCAAGTTAAACATTAGTTCTAATCTGAGATAACTCTTCCCCTTGGATATAAACATAATTTCCCACCTCATTTCAGTTGATTTTGTTAAATAGCCAAAATCGTTAATTTTCCCCAAAGTGACTCTAACACATGCACCCCATTCATAGGATTATTTTATTAATATTATGAACACATTAAAATGTTTTCATATGAAATTATGACCATTTCTGGTGTGAAAAATCTCAAATTCTTGCCACTAAAAATCAAATATTTTTTTATATTATTTTTTCAAAGAATGCTTTTTCAGCTGTTTATTGCATATAGTAATAATATGGTCATCAAACACCTATTATAGACATTCCTGGAAAAAATGATTCTGTGTTGAGTTCTGTTTGCTCAGAGATTTGAGTGAATTAAGTTTTGCTACTTTAACTGCAACTAGAAAAATGAGTGCTGTTTTACAAGAACTGTCGCTTTTCCGTTGCAAGTATTTAGACCAGTTTTGGGGTCGTTTAATCTCATTATGTTCTCATTATATCACGTATATGTAAATTCAATGTGAATTTAAATTTTAATCAAAAAGTATACTTACCAATGACTTAACCTAGTCTGCTATACTGAGGGAGTAGATCTATGTATTCTGTGTGCAGTATACACACAGTGGCTCAGTGGATTGAGCGTCGGCCTGCGAGCTAAGTGTCGCTGGTTCGATCTTCCAGTCAGGGCACATCAGAGAAGGAAAACTCTGATTCCAAAAAACCTCCGCTGCCTTGCGGCATACCTCTTCAGGGGAAAGGCTAAGGGAGTAAACCCCGACAGAAAATCCGGAGCCGGAGTCCCTAAGGCGGTTTGACGTTGTAGTCAACACCGGCAACTCCTGCGGCGCACCTGAAGCCAAGCTGTATTGACTCCGTCTTTCCCTTGGACCCTTCAGCTGCGAAGAGAGGGGGGGTCTGCTGCATGGGCAACAGCAGACCCTCCATATCACCCTGCCCAGGCTCTGTAGCTTCAGCTTCACTGGAGAGGACACTCCAGCGTCATCGCAAGATGTCGATTCAACACGGGAGGAGACAGATACCGTGTCACTCCCGGGTCGGACTGCACAGCCATTCTCGGCGGTGCAAATAGACTCTTAAGAAGCTACACCATCGTCTCTCGAGACGGATGGCTGCCGACGACGAGATCTATTTTCGGATTTCACTGAATCCAAGATTCTTTCTGTTGGAAGATACACCTTATATACTACCAAGAAAAAAAAATTTGAAATAAACTGTGACATAATACTTTTTTATTGCTTTGAATTTTGATTTCATACTTTTAAGAGTTGTTTTGGACACGTTTACACAAAGATATTTTTTAAAGAAATATTTTGTTTGTATTTTAAAAGAGAATATAAACAAAATACATTTATTATACTCCTCAAACATCTTTCTTTGCATTCAGTCCAATTCTTCTGAATCACTGGTAAGCTCAGAATTGCCACTGTCCTTTTTTTCCATATTACCATCTCTTGTGTCAGCAAGAACATTGGTATTACTGTATAGCCTTTCTTAATATAAGTGCTCCAGTATTACCTCCAGTATTTTCTGCTAAGCCATGAACATTCGGTCTGCCAATTTTGGAGTTGGTACTTTCTTGTCTTTTAAAAGATTTCAGTAAAAGCTTTTTAGACAACAACCAGTCCCTATCTGACAGATTATAAGATGTCATCTGTTATAAGAGATCCCAATTTCAGAAATGTTGACGTATGGGAAATAAAATGTGTGCTTTAGAGTCAGTGAAATATGATAGTAATATTGCTAATTTTTTTATAATTACAATAATTTAAAAATCACATGCAACATTTGTCACCATACTACCTGGAGCTCCTATGAGTGAATACTTGTCATATAAACAAAAATAAATGTTCATACAAGAAGCAGCTTTATTGAAAAGTAACCTACATTTCAGAGTTTCATTTTGTGACTTATTAAGGGTCATGGTTTTTTGGTTTTGTTTTGTCTTTTTAATTGATTGTGTTCTGTTTCAGTTGTGCCATTTTCCCCCCATTGCTCTCCACTGCCCTGCCCCCACTCCCACATTCAACCCCACCCTGTTGTCCATTCATATTAGTTCCTTGACTAGACCCTTCCCCTTCTTTCTACCCTTTTCCCCCGCCCCATTCACCACTGGTCACTGTTAGTCTGCTCCTTGTTCACATGCCTCTGGTTCTATTTTGCTCATTTGTTTGTTTTGTTCATTAGTTTCCTGTATTAGGTGATATCATATAGTATTTGTCTTTTGTTGCCTGGCTTATTTGGCTAAGCATAATTCTTTCTAGTTCCATCCATGTTGTCGCAAATGGCAGGAGTTCCTTCTTTCTTTCTGCTACATAGTATTCCATTGTGTAAATGTACCACAGTTTTTTGATCCACTCATCTACAGATGGGCACTTAGGCTGTTTCCAGCACTTGGCTACTGTAAATAGCGCTGCTATGAACATAGGGGTGCATAGGTTTTTTTGAATTGGGGTTTCAGGATTCTTCGAGAATAATTCTAGTGCTCACTGGGAACTGCTGACCTGTGAAAGCAAAGGGGTGGGAGTAGTTCTAGGGATTTGGAAAATTCAGAAATAAGTAAGAATTATTTCTTTATTATACTCCATTGAAGAACACAATTATAGTTTTCTATTTCTGCATGTTGTTACCTTAATAAAAATGCCAATGGTTATGACAATTTAACCATGGAATTGCATATAATTACATTCAACAGATTCTTAATTTCTTTAGCATAGTTAATTTTGGAGCCACTAATTTGAAACATATTTCTTGCTTTGTTTATAATATTTTGCATTTTAATTTTTAATGGCATGTTGCTTGAATTGACAGCCAAATGTCCCTTGAACTGGACTTTGGTTTCAACTGCCTTTTGTCATAGCATATTATGCTTTGGATATTGCTGTTTTAAGAAATTACTGTCTGTCTCTTTTGTTGCCCAAATATATGTCATGCTGGTTCTTTATCTCCCTCGCTCTGTGGGAGTGGACCTCTCTCCATGAGCCCCCACGTGCTCCTCACAAAGCATGTGGCTGCAACTGGCTCCTGAAAGAGCCTCTCTCTTTTGAAGAGCTTTCAAAAACGTATCTTCTTTCCCCTCCCCTCTTCCCTTATCATTTAGCTCTTAGGCATGTGAAACCAAAATTTGTACGTCCTTGGATGGCATTCAGATCATGAGGAGCTAATGGGACTCAGATTTATAAAATTAGAGCAGAATTCAAATAGAACTACTAGATATAACTCATTGAAATCTTTAAAATGATGTGCCACTGACCTTTTTATGAAAAAAAAAAAAAAATAGCCAGACTTGTTTTAGTCAGTTTGATAATTTGGGCTTCTCTAACAATCTCCAAAATCTCACTGGCATGTCACAACAGAATCTTATTTCTTGTTTATGTAAATTCTTGCATTTGCCAGGTGCTTGTGTTGTGTCTTCCAAAAACCAGGCTCCTTCCATTTTGTGGCTTTATCTCTCATTTCTTGGACTCCTGTCCATTTGGACAGAGCATGGGAGGATAGAAAATCACAGGAGGTAAGATTTTATAAGCAAGGCCGAGAAGTATGCACATCTTTTTTATGCACGTTTCATAGAGCCGAAGTCAGTCATTGGTTATACCTTACTGCACTGGAGAGTGGAGCAAGTGTTCTAGCTGTGTGCCCAGGATAAGAGAGCGGTGTGGACAGTGTGAGCACTAGCTGTCCCTGCCTCAGAGTCAATTCTGTGCAGGCCACATAACAATACCCCAGACAAGCCCTCCAAACTTGTTGGAAGTGTACAAACTATATATATGTGTGTGTGTCTGTGTGTGTGTGTGTCTGTGTGTGTGAATATATATATATTGCCCTGACGGGTGTGGCTACTTCTGGACAGGCCTTGTGGGTATGTGCATGCATGTCTGTATATATCTATAGATAATATTTATAAGCGATTTTCAACTGGTATGCTGCAAGAATTTTTAAAACATGCAATACTAGACTGATTAGTCAGGGGCACTGACCTGTTTTCCCTTGTATTGTCAACTTTAAAAAGGACAACAGTCAACACAACACAATAGCTGTCTGGTATGAATGAATCAAAATTATACCTATTTTTTGTCAGATAGGCACAAAACATATTTTTTTGGTGTGCCACAGAATTTTAGTAATTAGTTTATATGTGCTATGAGATGTAAAGGGTTGAAATTCACTGATATATATAGATATATATAAATAAATATAAACATAGATTCAATCTTTGGCTGACCAAACTCATCTAATATCTGAGGAAAAAATATAATTAAGTTGATTAATCTTTTTCACTACTGAAATGGTCAATATGAAATATTTTGAGAGGATTTCACATAGTAAATTCATCACTGTAAGGCAATACATGATTTTGTTCAATAAGTGGGGGCATATTTAAAAATTATTTAAGGGAGAAAGCAATTTAACAGCAGACAGAGAAATAATGTTAGGGCAAGTTGGTTTTTAAAAATCAACTTTTAGTTATTTGGGACCTGAGTACCTGGTTGGAAGATTCCAGAATACTTGATTTTCATCATGTTTGTTCTGATACCTCCAGATGGTGTTTATGAACTAGATATGCTCTACTGGAAAAGAGAAGGGACAGAAAATGTAAACATTTTACATAGTTTTAAAAAGAGTTTTAAGACTGTCAATCTGTAAAATGCTGTTTGTCAAACTCACACCATTCTAACTATTGGCTCTATGTAATTTTCAGTACCCCGATGTCAGTGAGCTGTGAGCGAAGAGCCATGGCAGGCATTATCCCCAAGAGCCCCTCCAGTCATGTATCAGAAGGGAGCTGATCTTCTCAGACATTAGTTCAAGGAAGCGCATTTTAAAAATTGATTTTCATATCAAGGTAAGCTCTTACTTGGTTCTTGGGAATCAGGAATTTTCTGTTCTTCTGTTCTGATTTTTATTGTTTGGGTTTTTTTTTGTTTGTTCCATTGTACTTGCTTTCAAGGGATAGGGTACTGATGGAATAATGGTTAGGACACAGACAGACACATCATTTTTATTATTTGTTTTCAAGAAAAATATTAGCTGTTTCCTCTAAACCTATGACTCATGTTTTTCTTTCCCCTACCTTTTCTAGCGTTTGCTACTTAGATAATATTGGCTTCCCAATGGGGCAGATCTCATGTATTAGGATTGATTGCTTGGTTTCAAGGAAGAAAGCATCCTATTTTGTTCATATTCTTTCATTTGAAGGTTTGTGAACAAATGGACAATTCTCAGTCTTTGGAACTATGATAGATGCTGAGAGAGGCGCAATGGAACATTCCTTCCCAGGCCACACGTATGCTACCTTGGATAGCAATGGGAAGACTTTTCCCATGTATTTGGGAACACAAAGGATTATGCTGCTTGAAAGTGTCAAGTTTTGGAATAGATTTGAATCACCAGGGATTTCTTGTGTAGAGAAGATAGTTAATTTTGACACATTGTACAAGGCTCGCCCCCCACCCCATCCCCTGCCCTTCTATCATTAGCCCATGGGCTTGATACTGAGTTTTTTAGGCTGAGGCTTTTTTATCCCTAAGAGCCTCCTTTAAAATGCAGAGGCTCACTTAAGAGATTTAAATTGAAGGGGTATACTGTGTAAATATATATTTCCCCATATTATAGAAGTAAAACTGACTGATACATATGTATATCTTTATATCTGTATCTCCCTACATGTCTATATGTATCTATATTTGTATCTATATATACAGAGAAAGAGAGAGAGGGAAAGAGAGACAGAGGGCAGAGAGATTAAAGAATTAGGAGAGCTTTCTGTAGCACACATTTCAGTTATAAAACCACACAATTTAGTTAGAGTTTACTCTAAAACCCAGGTTCCTACATATTAGCTCAGAGATCTCTTTCTTATACCCAAAATTATGGATTTAAATTGTGTAGGAATTGGATGAGGTACAATAGGAACTTAAAAATTCATTCTTACTCTTGCTGTTAGACCCAGAATCCTTAATTTCCTGTCCAAGTGGCTCAGTGTAGAAAAGGGAATAGAAAGTTGAATAGTTATGACCACCATTCCTAACCACATATGCCACATGACTTCTTGTAAAGTTTCTCTGGCCAACAAGAAAGTTATCAACTGTTTATTTAGAAGGCAAGGATTTGGCACCTTCATGTGTGTTAGCGTTTGATGACTAAAAGAGTAGGAGAGCCCAGGCATAAGGACAGAACATCTTGGATCCTGGAGAGACAGTCTTAGCTTTTGAAATTATCTGGAGAGGACTTTCTCATCTTCCTAGATCCAAAGAAATTAGGAGTGCTGAACAGGTGGGAAGAGCCCTCCCTTTCCTAAAACCAATAGAACACCAGTCTTTGCAGCCAGGGATGCTTGGGAACAAAGATACTTCCTCCTGGAGCCCAGACAGGGGATTGACTACTTGCCAGGCAGCAAACTAGTATTTTGCTGCACCAGCAGCATTGGTGCCACTTCAACATGCTCAGGACGTGTGCCTTAAGGTTTACAGAACCTTGAGGAAGTATGTGAAGAAAAATAGTAACACAACTAAGGGACTTAGCAGCCAGAAGGAAAGAAGAAGCAGAAAATCCAGAAAAGGCAACTCCTTCTTAATAGTGCTGTGAAAGAAGCAAGTTTGAATAATAGCTCTGAGGCTTAATTTTATGTTTCAACTTGACTGAGCCACTAGGTGCCCAGATATTTGGTTAAATATTATTCTGTCTGTGAATTTGGTTTTGGTTGAAATTAAAATTTAAATCAATAGACTGAGTAAAGCAGATTGCCCTCCCTACGTGGGTGGGCCTCTTCCAATCAGTTGACGAACTGTATAGAACAAAAAGGCAGAGCCTTCCCTGAGTAAGAGAGAATTTTCCTGCCTGAATGCCTTCAAACTGGAACATTGACTTTTTTTATGCCTTCAGACTAGAACTGAAACATTGGCTCTTCCTGGGTCTAAAGCCTGCCTGCCTTTTAGACTGAACCTATTCTGTTGGCTCTGCTGGTTCTCTCTTCATCTGTCTGTCTCTCTGTCTCTCTCTTTCTCCCTCTCTCTTTCCCTCCCTCCCTCCTTCACTGTACATACATCCTATTGTTTCTGTTTTACTGAATAACTTTGGTCAATACATATATAACTTTTCTCTTAAATAAAAAAGACATAGTGGGTTATCAGCCAGGAGGGGCAAGGAAGAGAAATGGGGAAATGGTGCAGGGATTAAGAAGCATAATTGGTTGGTATGAAATAGACAGGGGGATATTAAGAATAATATAGGAAAGGATGAAGCCAAGGAACTTATATGCACAACCCATGGACATGAACTAAGGGGGGTGGGATTGCTGGGGAGAATGGGGGGTACTGGGCAGAGGGGAGCAAAGGGGGAAAAATTGGGACTACTATAACAACAAAATCAATAAAATATACTTTTAAAAAAACCTAAAATTTTTAAAAGATGAGAAAAATCCAGACTACTAAAAGTAATGCAAACACACTTTGCACAAAGCAGACCTGTCATAGTGTTTCAACATTTGCTGAACTTATAGTTATGGTAAAAAAGAAATAAAAACACTTAAGATGGGGAATAAAAGACATAGTGACATTCATAGGATAATAAAAACAAAAATGCATAAAAAGAATAAAAAATAATGAAAAGCAACATCTTTCAAAAGAGACAGTATGTCACTTTTGAATGACAGTCTGTGATTTCCCTTCTTATGTCCTGGCAGATGCAGTTTATTTACTCATTAGTTATTCATTTCTCTGTTCACTCAAAGTTAATTGAGATCACTCAGCCAATCCATGAAGATCTCCAGACCCACTGATAATATAGCAGTATGAAACTCTCATGAAGCCTTCTTAAGGAATGTGTAGTCATGTTAAGAAATGGTTTTATTATAAAAGTTCTGGACTAGTTGCTGGCAGCTTCCCTTGTTAATCATAGTGATATCTTATTAGCAAATTCAGAAATAAGGAACTATGGAAGGTGGGAGGAAAGGAAGAGATGGCTACCAATGATAAAGACTAATTAAGAAATACATAAAAGGCAAAGCTGTGGTGCCCAGCAGCCCTGGGTGTTGTGTGCTCAATGCTATTCCATCTCGGTGATAGCGGCGGGGACGGAGGCCTGATGAGCACCGTCGGGCACAGATGGCCACGGCTTCCTTGTTTTCCCATCAGACCTCTCGTCGTCGCAAGAAACATTGAATTTGCAACAGAAACGTTTGTTCTGTGAATCACTCGTGCTTTCTTTTAGTTAGAAAAACATGTTCTATAAAATTGAATTTCCTTAAGAAAACACTAATATAAAGGCGAGGAAAAACATAGGTACTCGAAGGCTTTTACAGCCAGTGGTCAAGTAACAAGGTTGTTTGAACGGAAAGGTAATATCAGGTTTTGTGGTACAGTAATTTAGAAGATACCCTTCTTCCACAATTATCCTTAGAATTGGAAAATGTGCAAAAATGTTATTTTGAAAAAGTCTTCACAAAACTATAACTTTTAAATTTCATTGAATGTACTTGGGAAGTGGGTCTAGGATAATGTCAACACCTTCAGTTAATTTAGGCAATTCAAGGATAAAAGGGATTAATCAAACCGTAAGTAAATTTTAATCTTTTCATTCTGTGTATTGGTTTTATATAGTATTTAGGTTTTGAATTACATGTAACAATGGATAATTTGTGTCTTTTTCCCAAGTGGAACTCATTATTGATTTCAAGACTTGAGTTGGATTGAAGAATATACAAATATTAATTGATCTAGCCTGAGAAGAAGGACAAGTATTGTGAAAATAGAAGAATATAATTATAGATGATCATAATTTTTCTTTGTAATAAAAAAAAAGAAACATAACAATATTAACTGTTATAGAAGTAGTATATATAAGTAGTGGCAGATTTGGGCTAAACACAATTGAGTAGTATTTGTGTATTAAAATATTTGTAACATTGCTTTTTTTCCCCAGTTATCATGTGTCTTGTTTTTAAACATCAGACAAATTGCTTCTAATTTTAGTGATCACCAGAGGAAATTAAAGACAAGCATTTGACTTGATGTGTCATACAAATCATATTGATTTTTTAAAATATCATATATTCTAGGAATTGCAATTGTTCAGTAACCTAAATTGTGTTTCATACTTCATAAATGAGCTTAACCAAGAGATGGAGTAGATGAGAAGGGGAAAGAAAGATGGTAATCCCAAAGGGATATTTTGATTTATACAATGAAATAGAAGACTTAGGGCTCTACTATCAAATAAAGAAGAATAAATGACAGACCAGTAACATGGATATGGTCCTCATCTGGGAGCTTGCTGGAAGTGCAGAACCTCAGATACCACCCCAGAACTAATGAATCAGAACGTACATTTAACAAGATCATATGAGTCTTATGCATATTTAATTTGAGTAGTTCGATTAAGGTACCCCTTTTCTACATGATTTGCAAGCACTTTCCACATTCATGATATTCAGCTAGATGTGGGGTTCTACGCAGTTTAAAGCCTAATAGCCCAGTGTTTGCATTTAAGTGAAAGGCTGTAAGTCTTACACTACAAAAACACAAAGTGTTTATGTAATTTAAAGAATTACTGGATAGAGAGGAAAGATGTGTAGCACCAAGGCTGCTATTTCCTCTAAAACTGAACCATAGACATGGTCTGGTAAGTAAACCAAAATTTCTTCTGTTACACATTACAAAGAAATGTGAATTTGCTGGATCTTGGATTTAGCCAGTTGTTAGAAGTTCTGGGCATAAAAGTAATTATACGATTTGAATGGATCTTATGGGGAATGTCAGTTTTTACAGACATTAGTGTCCCAGGAATGAGTCCTCTATCTGCTCAGGACAGAGGGCATACTTAAGAAATTCTGACAGCTTGAGCTAAAAAAGAATTGTGCGGCACAATTGTTTGTTGAGACTGCCTGAAGTGATTTTTTACTCTGCTAGTAATTTGTTATAAGCCCATGATAGAAGAGATGAGCTTTAATGTAAATATTTAAATTATACTTATATAGGTTTAAGAATTCTGCATTTCATTATCATTGCTTGAGGACATTTGAAGAACTGTTTACATGTTTAAAGAGTATAAAAGTCACTAAATACAGTAACACAGAGAATGTATTCTAAATATTCTAGACACATATTAGCAGGTTGAATTTATGTCGGTGTGAACCAGGGAGCTGACAGCTTGAAATCTATTGAGGCGATTTGTGATTACATTAAATAGTAAATTTTAATAATTAATGACAACTTCATCCTCCAAAACCCCATCTCATTTGTAGGGTGTGTGATGTGAATGGAAAATAGTAGATACATGCAAATGTCAAGGTGTTGGTCTTAGTAGTACAATTTGAGCAATTTTCTCAATACTCTGGTTTAATTGTCTTCAAAAGAGTATCTACTCTCTGCTAAAACCTTTCCACCTGCCTAATACTCTAAACTTAATGACACAAAATGGCAGTAATTTCTGCAAAAAAAAAAAAGCAGCATTTTCTTATACAGATGCTCTCTAACTAAATACCACCAAAAATTGGAGTAATTGGTTTTATTACTTGATACAGTAAGGCAGAAAGCAAACCATGGAATCATGAGACATCTCAGTAAAAAGGTTTTCATGGACTGAATGTGCCCCACCATAAAATTCATATGTTGTAGTCCTAACCCCCCAATATGATGATATTTGGAGATGGGACATTTTGGGAAATAATTAGGGTTAGACAAAGTCATGGGGGTGGGATCTTCATAATGGGATTAGTGCCCATATAAGATGAGACCCTAGAGAGCTGCTCTCTCTCAACACTATATATTTTAAGGCATAGTGAGAAGGAAGCCGTCTGCAAGTCAGGAAGAGAGTCCTCACTAGAAATTTATCATGTTGGCACTCTGATCTTGGACTGCTATCCTCCAGAACCATGAGAGAATTACATTTCTGTTGTTTAAACTACTCAGTCTGTGGTATTTTGTTATGGAAGCTTGAGCAGAATAATACAAGGGTTTTCGAAAGAATCTATTATAGCATTTAGGCTTTGGTTGGGTGATTTGAGGAAGGATCTAAAAAGCAGGGGTTTGCTCTAGATAGGGTGTTCTCGGAAAGTAGAGATAATTCCATAATTGAGTATCTCAATAAGTGGATAGGGCAAACAAGGGAGTGAATAAAGCTTTAATTGGCAAAGAAACGTTAGTCACTCATATTAGCCAAGAGAGAGGGATGTTTGGTGCTCTGAGGGTGACCGAGTGCCCTTGATTGTGTTTATGCTTAGATAAAGTTACAAAGCGGCCTTGTTTTGTTTTATACTGTCATGGTCTGAGATCGACCTTGTTTGCTATTGGTACCATGTGAGATTATTTATGTCCAACTGGGGAATACATGACCTGGCTGTGAGCATAAGGCCAGCTTCTTAGCAACGGTAAAACCCAGCTATATATGCCAGATCAGCTCCCTAATTCTTGTTCCCAGTTTCTTCTCTGTCACTAACTAGAGTGTTGATTTCTAGATATTTTGGAAGAATTATTTCTTCCAATAATAAAAATATTTTATTGTAATAAAATATTTTAATTTAGGGTCTTTAATTCATTCAATAAGCAAATATTACATAGGTAATAAGACCATATTTATAAAATCTTAAATTTATTTCTTATGAAAGAAAGCTTAAATAGCACCCAAATCAATGACTCATCGGATGCTGGCATCCTCTCTGTGGCTTCCCTGTCTAGGAATTGCCCAGGCTAATCTAGAATAATTCCAATAAAAGAAACTACTTGCCTACCAGAGACAGTCTGTTTCATAAGTCGGATAGTTAAGCTACTCTGATTCTTTATCTTCCAACCATTGACTGTTTTTGTACCCCTCAAAGCAATAGAGAACAAAACTAATGTTATTCATAGGAAAGGTACTCCAATCAAGGAAAAGAAACCCCACTACCTCTCACTAAGTATCTTTCCTGTTTTTTTCATGCTTTTTATCTTTCTCTATCTCTCCTTTCACTCATAACTTCAGCCAGCAGGTCACCTTGGCTCAACATGGTACTAGCTCCAGCAGAAATGGACATCCTATCTATACAGGATATTTTATTTTAAGGGCTTATGAACATGTAAGTGGCAGTCTTGGGCCATTTCCATTTTGAGGTGAGGGAATCTGCTTGGATTAGTTCAGCCTATTAATTTCCTTCCTCTAGGTCAGATGTTTAATCTCATATAATTATTCTACTCCTTAAATACTTGTAGTCAAGAGCTAGCATTGTATTATTATAGAACCCTAATCCAAGGCTCAAATAATTATTTGGAAATAGATCAGAAGAAAGGCATTAAAAATAAAATTCATGGAAAAGAAATGCAATCAGTTCCTAAACATGAAAATATTCACCTCATAATATATATAAATATAAATATAAAATAAAACTACACTACATTGTTGGTGGGACTATTTATTAGTACAGTTTCTATGGAGATTAATTTGATAAATGTATTCAATCTTTATCAATAGGAACTGAATCAGTATGGTTAGACACATTCATAGAATGAAAAACTATGTAAAAATAATAAACGAGGAAACATTTTGTGTACTAAAATGGAAAAATATGCATGATGTGTTGCTAAGTGAAAAAAAAACAACTGTGAAACAGTGTATGTAGCAGGCTATGATTTATATAAAAGTAAGGCGTGGACAAATAACTTTATATATTACATTAAAATTTCTATAAAAATATATAAGTACTAAATATTAGTGATGAAAAATAGGAGATAGGAATAGGCAGGAAGATTTTCACTCCTTTTGTGCTTTTTGTATTTTGAACCATGAGAATGTATCACCTATTTAAAAAATGCTGAAAAATAATTTTAGGATAGAATAAATAAGATTTCTGGTCACTGTAAATATTTACAGCTATTTTAACCTGTATCTCCCCATAGTCCTCCAAATATAATAACAACAAAGAAACAAACAGAACCACACACTAGCATAACTAGAAGACAGAAAACACCCAAACTTCAAATTACATCTATATATGTATATAATTTAAATATATAAATGTATATATTTTTAAAAGTCTACACAACTCCAGGTGGCAGTCTTTGAATGGCATTGCTCCTGGGGAGAAGAAAACGTAAAGGGAAGATAGACGTACCTTTGGAAATTGGGTGATGAAGAATAAGAGAAGCAAGAAGGAGATATCAGGATCTCGCAATCCAAAAAATAACCCAAAACCAGAGGACATGCAATATCTTCCCCCCTCACCCCTCACCCCACACAAAATCTATTAAACAACCGGGGCTCTGCGCACCAACAGAAGAGGGCACCATTGAACTAAAAATTTTGTAAGCCACCGCAGAGCCACAAACTGAATAAAACAGAAGTGAATATATCTGTCCAAGGCTACCACGCAATGTCAAAATCATAATCAAAATATCTCTTCTGATGAAAATTGTTACCAGAAAACCTCATGAAGCAGAATAAGAAACTCCAAATAGAACTTAGCATTCTAAATAAGCATTTGCAGATATGGAAACATTAAAGACAAAAGAGACAAGAAGCAGTAAAGATCAAGAGATGGACTGTACTCAAGAAAGAAAGAAGAAAAAGGAAACAACAGATACAAAGACTAAATGACAAAATACTCAAGAGAAAATAGACTCAGGTAAAATTTTATGATACATCGATTTAGGAAAATAGAAAAGATAATGAAAAGTGACACCAAGAAGTAAAAAGGAACAGAGAGAAAGTGGTTGAAATGGAAGACAGGTGAAGAAGAAAAAATACCTATATGTTAATTGCAGTCCTTAAAGCAGATAAAGAAAACAATGGGACAAAACTAATATTTAAAACTATAATCCAAGAACAGGTTTTAGAAGCAAATGAAGATATGAATTTACATATTGAATGGCCAGCTTTGAAACATATCTTAGTAAACCCTTAAATTTCAAGATCTAGGAAAAAATATTCTCAATCCTTCCTATCAAAATTACCAAATGATATATGAGAGGGAAAAACAGACTGAAGTCAGACTTCCTCAAAACAACTTACAAAATAAGAGAGCAAGGAGCAACAGTGTAAAAATAAAATAAAACAAAGAATTAGGAAAAATTGTGAACCAAAGATTTTGTGTCCAGCTCTTTAGACAATGGAAAAACACCCTCTACAGGAGGATAGGTTTATCCAAATAAATAGATGACTGAGAAAACATCCACAGTGTGGTTTATGGTAAACATTTAATATATTTCATTGTAAATCTGAGACAAAAACAACTGTGGGTACAAGAGTGGAAGGATAATTAGAAATATATGTTCTGACAATGTAGAAATTGCATGAATAAACAATGGGAGGATAAAGGAGAAGTAAAGGTACATAGGAAAGAGGAATAAGCTCTTGGTAGTTATATTCTATATGTGGGGGTCAAAGGAACCATTAAAAATTGACAAATCAGATGGTAACAGACAACTGAAAAACTGAAATATTTGCTATATAAAGCCAGAGAGAGGGCTAACCTCCCTAATGTGTAAAGAATTCTTTAGTATTAGGAGGAAAGAAATACCAATGACCTGATAGAAAAATAGTTTAAAGGTATGAACCACTTGCAAAAAAATGGTATAAAAATCACCCTAATTAAAAGTCACTTGAGCTCATTTATAAATAGAGAAATGTAGATTAGAACCTGCATAGAGATACCCTTTTCCATCTTTTAGACTGGTAAAATGAAAAGGTATGACAACACATTTGTTAGGGAGGTGGTGTGCAATCTCATATGTTGCTATAGCAGCAAAACCCCAAACATGAAAATAGGCACAGCCATCGGAGAAGGGAATTCGGCAGTATTTAACTAAAGTACTTCGGCATTTACCCTTCATCCCACACAGCCCATTCTAGAAATCTATCCTGAAGGTATACAGACAACTCAAAATACATATACACAGGGTTATTCACTGCAGAATTCTTCGTAATTACAAAAGAGTGGAAACAACCTAATGACCCCATTTAGGGGAGAGTTTGAACAGATTATGGTACTTCTGTCCAATGGAGGTCTATGCAGCTGGAAAGAGTGAGGAAGATCTTTAAACTGTTATAGGATGATTTGGAGTATCATGATTAAAAAAAAATACAAAGAGTTTCTGACATTTACTAACTTTCTTTAAGAAAAACATGAAATAGAAATGTACAAATACTGGCAAAATAAACCACAGGAAGCATAAACCAAAAACTAAGGTAGTTTTTGCCGGAGGTGTTTAGGAATGCAGTAGTAGAAAAGAGACACAGGAATGATATACAAAGTATGGCCTGAGGGAGAGACAGCTCTCTAATTATACCTGTTTGTATAGTTCTGAATTTCAGTACAATACCAAGATGCTGTATTACTTTCTAAAATGAAAGAATGAAAAAAATCAATGTGATTGGGGAAAAACCAAAATGAAACTAACAAAAACAAATGAGCCTAATTGTATCACAAATGAATAACAATCGCAATGAGTATGAGGGAGGTGAGCTAATCTAAGGAGCTTTTGAGCACAGTATTTTGATTATATGTCCTCAGGTTACATACAAAAGTGTAAACAGATATTGATTATAGTTAGTAGGTTTGTTTTCCACAGGTGTGTAGGTTAACAATTCTGAAACATTTGAAGTGTATCCAAATATTAAGCAAATAAGTAAATATATTGTAGGTTGTGAGAGCCAGGTTTCTATTTGTTAGAGAAGCAAGTTGCAGATATGTAAAGGGACAAAAAAGATACATATAGAGTGAAGCCTTTGATGTTGCACTGGAATTGGAGGTGTCAGTATGAACTCATGGTTTTTAAAATGTAATACTATTAATAGATACTGAATTAGGTGTAGGTGCATATGTGTTTATATATTTCCTATCTCTGTTCACTATACAACCTTGACTTAATGCACTCTAATAATAATAAGCATCCCTAGCTCCCAGATAATGTTTTCTAAATGTCATTCCTCACAAAAAAGAACCAGGCGCCCTTAAAAAATGACTGATTCCAGAGCTAGTGTAGCAAAAGTTCGAGTTGAGATTAGAACATCTTTTGTGTGTGTGTGCCAGTGTGCAATGAAGTGCTTAACTTGTGAAGGAAACATATCAAAAGGGCACAGGAATTAGTCTGAAGATCTCCAACTGGCCAAATCTTGGACAATTGAGCATCAGAATAAATAATGAGTGCATTTTATTTTTGTTTTTTATGATTTCCCTATAAGTGAGATACACAGTACTTGTCTTTGTCTGACTTGATTCATGTAGTATAATGCCTTCAAGGTCCATGCATGTTGCAAACAGTAAGATATCCTTCTTTTTATGGCTGAGTAATATTCCTCTGTGTGTGTGTGTGTGTGTGTGTGTGTAAAATATATTTCCTTTTCTTTATCCATTCATTTGCTGGTGGACACTTGGGTTGTTTCCATGTCTTGGTTATTTCAGTAATGCTGTAATGAACATGGGGTGCAGATATTTTTTGAGATAGTGATTTTGTTTTCTTCAGATACACAGCAGTCCCTCTCTATATTGTGGTTCACTTATCATGATCTCACTGTATCGTGGGCTTTTTTAAAATATTATATTTAAGTATTTATCACGGATTTTTCACTATATCGTGAAATTTTGCAGTACTGTATACATATGTTGTTAAAGTTACATAGGTTTAAGAGTGTAGAATAAATGTAAGGTTCCTACTTCGTGGGGGGGTCTAGAATGTAATACCCGTGATAAGTGAGGGAATACTGTATAACCAGAAGTGTAACTGCTGAATTGATGGTAGCTTAAGGGCAGAAACAAAATGTTAGCTTTCTTGGGATTACTGCTGCATAGCACAGTACTTGGTAACTATAGACAATCAACAAATATTTAATTAACTAGATTAAATTAAATCCACAAGTATTAGGACATGAAAGAATGTTCTCATACTCCTCTATTGGGAGTTAACCTAACCTCCCAAGCAACACGCGCACACACACACACACACACACACACACACACACACACACACTCTAACATAACACAGTATACATAGGAAAAGGAGACGTTCTTGTCTTATCAAAGTCTCAACATATACTTGGGCTTTTTCTTGAATATGTACCCATGTAGCCTTCGAGCTGACTCAGCATATTGCTTGGTGAGAGAATTCGGGAGCCAGCTGGACTCTCCCCTCAGCAGCTGGCTTCCCCAGCCTGTGGCAGGTAATGGAGTGCCTGACAGAATGCAAATGAAACTGCATGGGCGTGGTTATCTTTTCAGAGCCAGTGGCGGCTGAGAGGCTAGAATGTGGTCCATTGATGCTAATTTCAAATGCATGTTAATGTGCTGATTCACGTCAAAGATAAGTTTACTTTTATAAATAGCCCTTCTCTTCCCAGTAAATAGGCTAGAAGAGATGACTCTCTGACAGGAATGAAACTCCAGGACTGGGGCACTCCTAAATGAAGGGGCCTATTTAGTTAATTATGGGGCCAACTTGTCAGTGTGCTGCTAGAGGCTAGAAATGAATACTACCCCTTGTGCTGAAGGACCAGTAGATGATGTTGTCAGCCAACTTCAGCCCTGTCTGTGAAGAGCCCACACTTTCCTGGATAATCAGCCCAACTGTTAGGTCTATTTAATAATTAGAGAAGCCGCATGTTGGTCAGCGCGAACAAGAAGAAGTAGAGAGCAAGGGAGAGGGTGATTTTTTTATACCTTTCGTCAAGGAATGTTCGTGAGTGTATATATGTTCTGGGCTGGCAATCAGACTCGTGTTCTGAGGCATGAGAGCATATGCAAAATTAGCTTAATGTTCATTCTAGCTCTGTGTTCTGTTCAAAGATTTTTTAAATAATACTAAAGAAAAATTTTGTTGAATTTGACATTTCCTATAGAAATCAATGCAAGGAATGACACTCGGCTTGGTGAGACCCACTCATTTCTTCATTCATTACCTTTTACTCAATACTTACTAGGTGCTGAAACCCTGGCTGGTTTGGCTCAGTGGACTGAGCGTCGGCCTGCGAGCTAAGTGTCGCTGGTTCAATTCCCAGTCAGGGCACATCAGAGAAGGAAAACTCTGACTCCAAAAAACCTCCGCTGCCTTGCGGCATACCTCTTCAGGGGAAAGGCTAAGGGAGTAAACCCCGACAGAAAATCCGGAGCCGGAGTCCCTAAGGCGGTTTGATGTTGTGGTCAACACCGGCAACTCCTGCGGCGCACCTGAACCCAAGCTGTATCGACTCCGTCTTTCCCTTGGACCCTTCAGCTGCGAAGAGAGGGGGGGTCTGCTGCATGGGCAACAGCAGACCCTCCATATCACCCTGCCCAGGCTCTGTAGCTTCAGCTTCACTGGAGAGGACACTCCAGCGTCATCGCAAGATGTCGATTCAACACTGGAGGAGACAGATACCGTGTCACTCCCGAGTCGGACTGCACAGCCATTCTCGGCGGTGCAGATAGACTCTTAAGAAGCTACACCATCGTCTCTCGAGACGGACGGCTGCCAACGACTAGGTGCTGATAAGAATCTCCACTGTTCCTGTATCAAGTTCCCCTGTTCTGTTGATTTTGCTTCCAAAGGTCACAAATATGGGCCATAGCATCAGAATACCTGTGTCTGAATTCTGGTTACACACTTATGTGGTCTCAGCTTCTTTGTGTGTAGCATCACACTCACTTTATAGGAGAGCAGTCAAGAAAGAAATGTGTTAATAGATGTTAGACCTTTAGATCAGTGCCTAGCATACAGTAATAAAAAATTAGCCAATTATCTCCTAAATTAGTCCTATCTTTATTTCTCTTTGCTCTGCTAATCTAGGATTTCATTACATTCGTCCTGGATTACAGTTCTCTCCACAAATCTCCTAACCTCTATTATTTCCCTACCCTACATAGCTACCAGAGTAATTTTTTTGAAATGCAAATAGGTTTCCTGTTTGTATTTAAACTCCCATCATGGCACACAAGGCATCATCCTTTCCCACCTTAGTCTCCTTTCTTGTCCCCCCCATTGTGTTCTCCCCCAGTCCTGAAAGGCCCTCAGTAACCCCACCACAGTAGACTCTCTCGGGCCCCTATCACACTGCCTAATACATTCTTTCCTTTCTTCCCCACCTGGTAAGCATCCTTCAGAGTCCTACCCAGGATTTCCCTTCTGTTTATTGCCTTCTGTAAGTAGGGTAAAATCTCAGACTTTTCATGGTTCTTTTCAAATGTGCATAATAAACGCATCTAACACACGACAAAATATGGCTGCTAAGAACTCTAAAGGTTCATTTATCTAACAAATATCTGTTAGTGCCTAGTATATGTGAGATATGATACCAAGTATTAGAGGATGTAAAGATGAAAGGATATGGCCCTCATACTCAGGTCACTTATAGTCTAGTTGCAAGACAATTACAATACAGAAGCAACAAGCACAGTGCAGTATCAGAGCCATTGTGATAAAACGATTTACAAAATGCAGTGAGATGCTTAAGGAATAAGTTTAGCCTAATACCCTGAGAAGGCTTTACAATGAGGAGATAATATTTTAAGGAAAATGTGAGATGAATACAAGTTCACCAGATAGTCAAAATTAGGATAAGACTTCTAGGCAGGAAAAAAATCATGAATTAAAGCCCCGAGGTACAGCCTGTTTGGGAAACTGCAAGTGGCCCAGAATGGCTGAAGGTTTATGTGCAAGAAAGCAGAGGGTGAATGGTGAAGAGGGTGCCTTGGGAGGTCAGCAGTGACTGCCCTGGGCAGGTTTTTACATGCCGCACGGAGGACTTTGGTTTCATCCTGTGGGCCATGTAGAACTATTTAGGTTAAACTTTTAAAAAATGATAATAATGAGAATTTGTGGTTACAAGACCCTCAATAAGATTTTAAGAAGCAAATCTTTCTAGAACATTATTTATTTTACTCACCCTCCTTTTCATATGATTTCATTCTTTTATTGATGTTGAGAATTATTTTTCTTCTCTTTAAATGAACTCTCTGTAATATTGCATATCTCCCTTAAGTAGGTATTTGAGCCAGTTTTGAAATTGCATCTAGATAGCCAAGCTATACCAAAGCTTTGTCCTCAAAAGTAAGTTGTGTTCATTAGACCTAAAGCTAGTGAGAAGGTTGTGAGCTTTTATTAAACTATAATTATATTCTTTTTTCAAAAGAGGCAGGGTATTTACTATTTCTGTGATAATTTTTTTCTCTTGTGGAAGGCTGATTTTTAAATTTAATGTTTATGTATTCTTCTGATTAAATACATTTGGATTCCTTCCAATAGTATTTCTGAAAAGCCTTAAATTGAAATAACAGTTGGCAGTCCATGTGAAAAGTAAGTGTGTCATCTGTGCATGTAACATAGGTTAAATTTAACTTGGTGGTTCAAAAAATGTTTACTTATTCCTTCAAGATGTGGTGGGTGCCCTTCTCTGAAGAATAGGGTTTTCCTTGTAGTGAGGTAGAGCCGAGTGCTGGAAACCCAGGGCATACGTGTGTGAAAACATTCCTGGTATTTGCTCAGGCACTTGCCAAGTCTGGTGAAGAGTGAGACACTGTCTTATGCTGTTATTGGAATTTACAAATGTAAGGCAGGTGTCATAGCTAACCTTTTGGCTTTCTGTTACTCTGGAAAATCAATTAAGTAAAGGAAAAATCTATGAGCAGGTAGGGCAAGGCATACCTTACAAAATTCAACTGTTGGTAGCCATTTGGAATCACAGAGATGATGTCATAGTTCAGTAACCTCACACTGTAGTTCGAAATACTCTAATGACTCTCAAATGATGACTCAAACCAGAGCTTTACTTACCTGCAATTAGAAAACTGTCTACATGTGGTGATTTTGAGAATGCTACAAAGAACTTCGTGCCCAGCAATATAGTTTCCTAACTATTTATTGGTATATACAGGTAGACAACTCACTCCACAATTAGAGATGAAGTGTAAGGTACAAATGTCCACCTCGATAAGCATTTTTTACTTAATATGCCCCTAGGTGAGGCATTATATATTTCATGTAAACGCATTGTAAAAGCAGCTTTTCTTGATGGAGATTGCCTAGAAGGGTAAGTCACTTGACTACCAGATATATGAAGGGGGAGAGGATTTGGAAGATGCAACAAAGGATAGTGGATATTCCAGATGAAATAAATATTAAATAATAAAACATTAGCTAATATTTCTTGAGTGCCTATTATATACCAGGAATTTCTAAGCTCTTTATAAAGGGGTTATCTTCTTTAAGCCACCCCAACAACCTGATGAGGTAGGTATTATTCTTATCCTCCATCTTAAAGAGGTGGCAGCTGAATCACAGGGTTACATAACAAGGTTATATAATTATTAAGTTGTGGAGATTCCAGTACAGGCAGACTCACACTAGTTCCTGTACTCTTAACCACCATCCTAGACTTCATTTATATAAATGTTTTGCCATGTATCTAGTGAATTAGAGCTCCCTGCATGGTACAAAGTAGTTGGCCCAGCAAGCTATAGTCAATATACCAGAGGAGTTGTAGGGTAAATAAATATAAATATGTAAGTATATTTATATTTTGTTTATATTCTATTTACATTTATATTTTATAAATATATTTATAAATATATTTACATATATTTTTATGTATTTATAAATATGTTTAATATATTTATATTTTGTTTATAGTATATTTCTATTTCAGAGAAGGAAAACTCTGACTCCAAAAAACCTCCGCTGCCTTGCGGCATGCCTCTTCAGGGGAAAGGCTAAGGGAGTAAACCCTGACAGAAAATCCGGAGCCGGAGTCCCTAAGGCGGTTTGACGTTGTAGTCAACACCGGCAACTCCTGCGGCGCACCTGAAGCCAAGCTGTATTGACTCCGTCTTTCCCTTGGATCCTTCAGCTGCGAAGAGAGGGGGGTCTGCTGCATGGGCAACAGCAGACCCTCCATATTACCCTGCCCAGGCTCTGTAGCTTCAGCGTCATCGCAAGATGTCGATTCAACACGGGAGGAGACAGATACCATGTCACTCCCGAGTCGGACTGCACAGCCATTCTCGGCGGTGCAGATAGACTCTTGAGAAGCTACACCATCGTCTCTCGAGACGGACGGTTGCCGACCGACCGACCGATATTTCTATTTATATATATTTATATGTTTATTTAAATAATATATAAATATATATGTGAGGTATGTCCAGAAAGTATCCAGTCACGTAATATGAAAAATAAAACCTTCATTGAAGAAGATACAAGATATAAGAAACATTGTACAGAGGACCATGATGCCTCAATCCCTTCAGAGTAAGCACTTGAGGACCTCACACAGTTCTCTCAGCATCTCTTCCACTGTTCCAAACACTCTGCAAAATTCTTTGTTGGAATCACCATCAGCTGCTCTGCCGTATTTTCCTGAATCTCAATCATGATCTGAAATCTGTTCTCTTTCAAAGGTGATTTTAGTTTTGGGAAAAGCCAGAAGTCACAGGTCACCAGATCTAGGTTGTAGAGATACCTAGCTGATTTAATGCTTTGCCAAAAAACTCTGCAGGCCTTCCACAACATGGATCACTTTCAATAGATTGTCTATCATCTTTTATTTATTTATTTGTTTGTTTATTTATTTATTGTTTTTCTATTAAACTTATTCCATTTTCTCCCCCATTGGTCTCCCCTGCCCGGCACACCTCTCTTGACCATCTTTGAGGCATTTGTGCCACACTTTTATTTGTGCTGCACTAATTGCATCATCCCCTAGAGCCTTCTGAATCATCTGAAGAATTTCTGCAGAGGAATGTTCAAGCTTAACACAAAATTTGATGCAGATTCATTGCTCTACTCACTCAGTCATTTTGAATGTGATGGCCACACAGTACACATGCTCACTCAGTGGGGTCTACTGCCCTCACTGACTAGTACTACAGTGAAGTCGTCATCGTTCATGCATATCCATTCCAATCCACTCTCCTTGGCTGCCAGGTTACATCTATGCAACCATTCTCAATGGCTAGATGTGTGTATACACACACACATACATTATATATGTATATATACACACATATATATAATAAAGTTCAGTAAATGTTTGAATGAATAAACAACTTAAGCATCAAGGTAGGTGGTGTCCTGAGTATCAGACATTGCCAGCATGCTCATTACATTTCTTAATTCCCAGAGAAGCACAGTACCTTAAGCTAGCAGTCATATGTTTCTCATTGAGAGAAGAATAGAGGGGAATTGTCAGAAAAGTCTTTGGATACATGAGAGAGGGCACTCTGGAGTGGGGGAGATATTCCTCTATTCAGTTTTGCCTCACTTCCCCTTTTACTGGGGCCAAAACAAGATTGGATTATTAAAGTGAGCTTTCAGCTTTTGTATTTCTAAAACTTCCTTATCTTTGCCATGAAGACTTTTTCTGTCATCTAGGAATGGACCTACCTTCTACTTTGCCTGTTTTCAAGCAAAAAAGTGAGAGAAAAGTACTGATATAGTGAAATGCTTAAGAGCCCAAGCTTCAAAGTGGAACTTGGTTTGGAATCCTGACTCTACCATTTGCTAAAAACATGTCCTTGGGCAAGTTATTAATGATTTGGAAACGTATTTTCTTCAGTAAAATAAGTATACTAAATGGGCGTATTTATAGCTATATGTAACAAAACTCCCAAGTGTCAACAGGCTCATTTTTCACACCCAGCCGGAAGTCCAGAAGTAAGCAGATACTTGTATGGGCACAGAAGCCTGATGATGTCAGCTGTCGTTACTGCCATTCGCTAGGCCATCGCCCAGCTCTTTTACCTCAGGGCAACAGATTGCTGCAACTCCAGACATGTCAGTGTATTTAAGGCAAGAAGGAGATGGAAGGGTTAGATACATATTAAATTAGATAATATTGTATGAAAATGCTAATTCTGTGCCTATTATATGGGAAGTACTTAATAAAAAGCAGCCATATTTATCATTGTCATTTTGTATGTCGTTATTACCAAGAAAGGTATAGACTCTCATCTAGAAAAAATCCGAAGTCACAGATCTTCTTTTCTTTCATCCAGTCGCAATACTGGCTTCTTTTTCACACTCACTGCAATAACTAACTGCTTTAGTAAAAAGTAAGTGCTTGGACTTCTTCCCCATACCAACCATTCTGCTTCCCTTTTGCACATATCTAGCCCAGTCCCTACAGTAATCTAGCCATTCTTTTTGACTTATGTATCTAGCTCTGACCCGTCCTCTAAAACCTGCAGAGGTTTTCCTCTCCGGCAACTCCCAGCCCCGCTCCGAGCGGGACTAGTGCCCCTCTTCAATGCTCCCCAGTACCCTGATTACATCACTAGGGTAGACTTCACAAGAGGGTATAGGAATGTTCTCTTTACTTGATGGGCTTCTGTGGCAGGCTCTGAATTTCTTGAGGTTTACACCAGCTTTCCTTCTCATCTCGGTGTTCCCGAAATAGGTGACAGTCAGTACATGTTTGTTAAACACGACCGAGGAGTCACGTTGTGTCTTCTCTCATTTTCATTGCCCTCCGCCCAAAGCTCTTCATAAACATCTCTCTCGTCTCTTTTTCTCTCCCCCTCTCTCGGGGGGTAATGATCATCTTTTCAAGGAATAATAACGAGATCATGATTTATTTCTCAGTGTTTTGGAAAGTAAACATTTACTTGGATAGCTTGAGCTCCTGTTGATTCTGACTGCCAGCAGCAATGAGTTAAAAATGGAACTACGTAAACTAGCTAGAGAAAGAATCTCTGTTCTTTGGGTTTTCTGATAGTTCAATTGCCATGGAAACAACCTTCCCCCAGTGTTAGTTCATTAGGGTTTTTTTTTCCTTAAATAATTTGGAGGACAGCCATGATCCACAGTAGACTACTTCATGGAAAATATCATACTTGACATCCCCTTCCTTATACTAAACCCTGCACCAAACAAGAAAGCAGCAGTTCTTCAACATAACACATTCCATTTAAGATTGAATTATTGTAGCAAGTAGTTCGTTTGATTGTTTTTTTAAGTCTTTTTTTGGAAGTATATACATGAAGTCAGAAGAAAAATAAGTTTTCTATATCTAATAGATATATTTAATCTGTGCAATTAGGTTACAATCTTAATTCATATTTATACCAGATACAAGTACCACATCTTCTAAAGGGAAGAACTGGCTTTTCATAATATTGTCCAGGGAATTAAATTATCTGTCCTCTGCAAATATATGAGATGAAACACAGATAAGATAAATCCTTTTGTAGATGACTGAAGTTATGTTTTCAACTAGCTTGGGGAGATTTCCCCCCAAAATCAAAAGAGTCACCAGAGAGTGTTAAAAATATTCACCTGATTTTGATCAGGGCAGGCTGGCCATAGTGGATTTATTCAAATTGCAAACTTTATAGAGAAATCTTTTAAGTATTGTGTTATATGCCTGAGTTTCCTACCAAAGGAGTTAGAAGAATTTATTTCTCTCATCCTGTAAGACAGAGATAAGTAATAGCTGGGTTATAGCTGGCTTATAATGTGGCTATTTGACTTTAAAGAAATTCAACCTGCCTTGGACACACCTACAAATTTGATAAACTGGGCCTCCCCTTTCATATTTTCCATAGATTGGATAATTAAGGTCTGGTCATTTCTTTATTAAAAACTGTTCCATTTTTATTGTTTAAAATAATTAATTAATTAATTGTTCTTTTTTTTAAAAAAAGAATATAGAAAAGGGTGAAGCCAGAGAACTTGTATGTATGACCCATGGGCATGGACTGGGGCGGGGGGGTTGTTGGGGGAACGGTGGTGCTGGGCAGAGGGGAGCAAAGGCGAAAAAATTGGAATATTCTAACAATATAATCAATAAAATATACTTAAAAAAAAGAACTGTTCCTTGAAAAGGATATGAAAGTCATTCAACAAACCCAAAATATTGCTAATGACTAGAGAATTTTCACTTCAAAAAAATCAACACCTTAGTTTAAACTGAAGTAAAATTTGGGCATGAGAGCAGCAGCTACAATCTCCCTTAGCTGATAATCATGCCTCTAAACTTGTCACAACTTAGAAATTATTTATTCTAAATTCACATAATCCTCAAAGAATTTGAGATTCTCATATAAATGTGACAGTTTATATGGGTAATAATCCTTCCCTAGGCAAGAGCTAGATTATTAAGGAAAAGAAGATTATGGAGTTGATGAGAGCAACTTTGACTGCCTATTTTGGCAAATGAACTTACGGAGGCATCTTACAATAAGTAGTTTAGAAAGGGTGTTCAGAACTGAAATTCAGCACCAGAGAGAAAACACAGCCCATCTATCAAGGATCGGAGGTTGCAGAGTTGAAACAGTTTTCCATGAACAGAGGCCTGGAAAAAGCAAACCCTGTGAAACAGAGAGATCCTATTAAAACGTTCCTGTGAAGCTTCTCTGCTGACCTTTATTGTCATATCCTTGCTAGTATTTGAAACACTATTCATTCAAAAGATTAGAAAACAAATGTCAATTAATTACTAAATCAATTTAATATTTGTTAAAACATTTTCCCCGACTTTATTGAGATATGATTGACATATTACAGAGAAAACATTGATTTAAAATTTTAAAAGAAGTTTTATTCACTCAGCATTCAGAAAAATATTGATTTTTGTACCTACTATGGGCCAGGTACTCTGCTCTTAGGAAACAAACATAAATAAGACTTACAGAGCTCACCCTGGTCAGGTAGCTTAGTTGTTTAGAACATCATCTTGGTATACCAGGGCTGCAGGTTCAATCCTCGGTCAGGGCACATACAAGAATCAACCAATGAGTGCGTAAATAAGTGAAAGAACAAAACAACAAATTGATGGTTCTCTCTGCCTCTTTGTTCCCCCCCCCTTCCTTTTTCTAAAATAAAAAAAATACCTACAGAGCTCATAGTCTAGGGGAAGAAATCCAGGGGTGAGGCAAAAGGTGATTTACAGTTGTGAGTATGCAAAACAGAACTATTCTCGTATTACTAATTACTGTATTATTTTTCATATGAACAACAGTAAACCTACTTTTGCCCACACCTGTAGAAAATAATTGTAATATGATGCAATAATGGAGGCTTGCCCAGAAGACTAAAGGTCAAGTTTTAGTTCACATAGAAGAATTGGTCCAAGAGGAGGTATTTCTCTGTAAGGTATTTTATCTACAGAAAATAGTCAATAAACATGCATAAATGCTTGTGATATTGAAAATAAGCACTGGTTGAAATCTGTTATACTTTCTTTTTATTCTTCTTGTAGTTTCAGGCTTAAAACTAAAACTGCTTTGGGGATATGAAATGTATATAAAAGTGCTTTATAATTTGTAAACCATGATGCAAACATACAGCATAATCAGCATTTGCAAGCATTATTTGTTCCGCCTTTGAATGCAGTAATGCTAAACTGATTCTGTCAGACTTTGGCCATTTTTTCTGGAGGTGGGCAACTGGGACCAAACTTAATAGACACAGTCAGGCAAGAGAATGTATTTAGGTAATTTTACATATAAACACATTTCTGGGAATCCCCTGCCTTCTGAACTACTTTTCTGACATTACAACCAGTGTGATTTTTTTTTCCTCAGCAAGGAAACTCCTACACCTCATCAATATCTAGCTTTTTAGTCAGCTAGATAATTAGATATAAATTTTTATTCTCAAGTAATATAATCTTATTTATCATCTCAGACTTTATGCTTTTGAATGAAGTGTTCTTTTAATATAGTAATTTTTATTTCACTGCTCAAAGTGATTGGAAATGTCTTTGAGACTGGTTTTATACATCTTTTTGAAAATCTTTATTTAAAAATGACATTCACTGTATTTCCAGTGGTACAAAGATATAAGTACATTATAGAATATTTAAAACTTTGATAAGCAAGAAAGATAATTTAAACATCTACATTTCCATATCCTATATATTATAACTTTTAATATTCTAATTTGCCTTCTACTTTTTAAGAAGATAATTTTAAATGGGATCAGATTGTAATATTGTTTTGAAATTATTTATTCTATTTAAAAATGTGGTGTGATATTAGGTAGCGTGATTCCTCCAACTTTGTTCTTTTTCCTCAGGATCACTGTTGCTATGTGGGGCCTTTTGTAGTTCCAATATAAATTTTTTAAAATATTTGTTCTAGTTTTGTGAAATACATCATTGGACTCTTGATAGAAAGTGCACTGAATCTAAAGACTGCTTTGGGTAGTAAGGACATTGTAATGATGTTAATTCTTCCCATCCACGAACACGGCATGTGCTTCTACTTATTTGTCTCTTCTTCAATTTCTTTCTTCAGTGGCTTATAATTTTTCAAGTACAGGTCTTTTACATCCTTGGTTATGTTTATTCCTAGGTATTTTTTTCTTTTTGAAATAATTGTGAATGGGATTGTATTCTTAATTTCCCTTTCTGTTAGTTCATTATTGGCATATAAAAATACAACTGATTTCTGAGTGTTAATTTTGTATCCTGCTACTTTGCTGAGTGCATTTATCACTTCTAGTAGTTTCTTGCTGGAATTGTTGGGTTCTCTATATACAGTATCATGTCATCTGCAGATAACGGCAGCTTTACTTTTTGGATGCCTTTTATTTCTTCTTGTCTGATTGCTGTGGCTAGGACTTCCAGTACTACGTTGAATAAGAGAGGTGAAAGCAGACATCGCTGTCTTGTTCTTGATCTTAAGGGCAATACTTGTAGCTTTGCCTGTTGAGTCTGATGCTGGCAGTGGATTTGTCATATATGGCCTTTATTATGTTTATGTATGCTCCCTCTATTCCCACTTTGCTGAGAGTTTTGATCATAAATGGGCGCTGGATTTTATCAAAAGCTTTTTCTGCACCTGCTGATATGATCATGTGGTTTTATCCTTCTTTTGTTTATGTGATGAATCACATTTATTGATTTGCAAACGTACCAACTTTGAATTCCCAGAATAAATCCTACTTGATCATGGTGTATAATCTCTTTATGCATTGCTGTATCCAGTTTCCTGATACTTCGTTGAGGATTCTAGCATCTGTGTTCATCAGGGATATTGGACTATAATTTCTTTCTTTGTAGTGTCTTTATCTGGTTTTGGAGTTAGGATAATGCTGGCCTCGTAAAATGGGTTTGGGAGCCTTCCCAATCAAAACAGCTTGGTACTGGCTAACAACAGACACAAATATCAATGGAACAGAATACAGAGCCCAGAAATAAGCCCACACCTTTATAGTCAATTAATATTTGACAGAGGGAGCAAGCACATACAATAGGCACACAATGGTTTATTAAATAAGTGGTGTTGGGAAAATTAGACAGATACATATAGAAAAATGAAACTAGACCACCTTCTTACACCACACACAAGAATTAATTCAAAATGGATCAAAACCTAAGTGTTAGACCAGAAACCATAAAAATCCTAGAGGAAAACATAAGCAGCAAAATCTCAGACATTGCTTGTAGAAATTTTTTATCAGATATATCTCCCAGGCAAGGGAAACAAAAGGAAAAATAAACAAATAGAACTACATCAAACTAAAACGTTTCTGCATAACAAAGGAGACCATCAACAGAATAAAAAGACAACACACAGAATGGGAGAACATATTTGCTGATACATCTGATAAGGGGTTAATAAAATACTTACAAAACTCAACACCAAAACCAAAAAGAAAAAACAAAAAAACCAACAACTGAATTAAAAAATAGGCAAAAGACCTGAAAAGGCACTTCTCCAAAGAGGACATACAGATGGCCAGTAGACATATGAAACGATGCTCAGTGTCACTAATCATCAGAGAAATGCAAAGTAAAACCACAATGAGATACCATCTCACACCAGTCAGAATGGCCATCATCAATAAATCAACAAACAAGTTCTGGCGAGGATGTGGAGAAAGGGGAACCCTCTTGCACTGTTGGTGGGAATGCAGACTGGTGCTGCCACTGTGGAAAGCAGTATGGAAATACCTCAATAAATTAAAAATAAGTCTGCCTTTTTACCCAGCAATCCTACTTCTGGGAATATATCCAAAGGTACTCAAAACACTAATTTGAAAGAACACAAGCACCCCTGTGTTCATTGCAGCGTTATTTACAATCACCAAGATATGGAAGCAGCCCAGGTGTCCATCAGTAAGTGAGAGGATGAAACAACTATGGGATATTTACACAATGGAATACTACTCAGTCACACAAAAAAAGAAAACTTTACCCTTTGCAACAGTATGGATGGACCTGGAGAACATCATGCTAAGTGAAATAAGCCAATCAGAGAAAGGCAAATACCATATGATTTCACTCATGTGTGGAATCTAATGAACAAACTGAACTAACAAGCAAAACAGAGACGGACTCATAGATGGAGAGCAGGATGACAGCAAGGGGAGGGGGAGATATGGAGATGGAGTGACTGAGCAAAAAGGAAAGAGTCCTCATGGACCTGGACAACAGTGTGGTGATTGCTAGGGGAACGCAGGTATAAGGGGACTAAATGGTAATTGAAAAAAATACAATAAAGATTAAATTAAAAAAATAAAAAAGTAAAAATATAAACAAGTAAAGTAAAATATGTGAATTTCTTTCTCTACGCACACACGCACACACACACAATGTACCTTACCTAATGAATTCTTTATTGTTTCTCTTTTATTCTGTTAATAAAAGAGCACTATGATGAACATTATTATAGCTTAATCTTCATTTCCATCCAAAATTATATTCTTAAACTAACTTACTGGAAGTAAAATTGGCTAACCAAAGAAAATGCATATAAACTACCCTCAACAGTGTATGCCTGATTTCCTAAACCCTTGTAAATTTAAATGTTATTTATAAAGTAAAAAAAGAGTAATTATACTTCAAAAATATTTTTCTTATTACTAATGGGGTTAAACTTATATTTACTGCTCCTTTTATTTCTTTCATCAATTGCCTGTTAGCATCTTTACCCATCTTTATATTGATTTTTTATGTAAAGGCTAGTATACAAATACAAAATATAGATAATATACAAAGAATATATAGTGTACAAAGTATACATGTGTTGTAGCTACCTTACCTAATTTTATTTTTTATAATATTTAAGCTAAATTTTAACATTTAAAATTAATTTTAAATAACTGTTTTAATCTTATTTTAATATTCTCAAATATTCCCTTGGATCCTTTAGACAGGTAGGTTTCATATTGAGGGAAGCAGCAAAAAGTAGTTGATACTAATATTGAGAATAAGATCAATAATGTAGTTGGACAATGTAATTGGAAACTTTTTAAATTAGGTGATAATGAAGTATTAAGATAGCTGCTTGTAGGGCTAATCAAATGTCTTTTAATTAATTTAATTTATTTTATTGATATGTCACAGCATCTACTAAACCTTTTCTTTATGATTAGGACTTTCATAAGTTGTATGTAATTTTAAAAAACTATTATGGTTACTTTTGTTAAGAATTCTAAACATATGCTTCTATTTTAGATTCATCTGGGATTCTGATCATGTGATCTTGCTGTGTGGGTTCCAGATTGGAGCCTCTCTTGGGTTCTGTTATTATTGGCACTGCTGCATCTGTTTGTATTGCCTTTCTTTCCCAAATGATCCATTTATAGTTATGTGGGCTGGTATAGGTGGTAAGGCTTCCTTGTTCCTTCTCTTATTAAATAACACCAAGTTTTCTACCCTCATGCTCCCAGGAGAGAGCCTCACTGTCTTTCTCCCTTGGCAAGTATGCACTCTAAACTTATTGCCTTAAATCACAAAATTCATAGTTATATATTCACTCCTTAGAATCAGATTTCCTTTGTAGTTACAGAACACCTGCTGATAACTTACTTCATGCACCTATTGCAATATTAACCCCCCTATCTTAAGTGTAACACCAACTTAATCCATCCTGACTTTATCATTCATGTACTTTTAAGTTCATCCTGCCCTTGAGCTCAGCTTCCCCATCCCTCCCTTGCCTAGTGTAACCACACAAAATGAGAGCAGTGTTTTTACTTTGAGAGTATGTTAGAAAAGCTTTTGCCTTAAGACCATAATCTAGCCACTTCTATGTCTAGTTATATGGCAGTCTTCTTAACCATTTAAGCTAGCAGAATGAAGCAAGTTTCTATAAAATGAGCTGAGTGATGTGGTAACTAATAATAAACATAAAAGGAGTAAGATGGGTTGGATTAATTGTGAAAATCTGCACAAAATAGAACAATTTTGAGATACACTTTGAGGTCCTTTGTATTTTTTGTTCACCTACCTCCCTTCCCATTGCCATGAACCCTGTCCTTCTGTATATGGCGGGATTGTATTTACATGTCTCACTGATGTTGGGCTTGGTCAAATGACTTGCTTTCACTATGAAAAATGGGCAGAAGTGACTGAGTGCTAGTTCTGAACTAGGCCAAAAGAGAAATCATCTTTTTCTTTTTACTCTTTTGCACTTCTGTCCCAGTTCACTGAAGGCCCCAGGTTGAGGCATCTAGGACTGACATAAACCACCTGGCAATTTAAAGACAAAACCTACCTGAGCCCAACAGATATCAGCCAAACCCCAACTGATCTACCAATTACGAGTCAGAAAAATAAATGTCTTTTGTTATAATTCTTTTAATTTTAGGGTTATTTGTTACTTGACATCATTGCAGTAATACCTGACTAATGCATAACGTGACAAATGGATAGATCTAGAACTGCTAGCATCTTCCTTTCTGTTTCTTTCGTTGCTGCCTCAGTTCAGATTTTCATCCCACCTCCTTGGGTTGTTTTGAAAACTTCCTACTTTTCCACATCTGTATTAGTTAGAGTTTCCCAGTAGCTATTAGAAGTTTATCCCAAATTTACAGTGTTTCAAACACAATACAGGTTTTCTTCTTGATCACGTTACTACACTATTATAAACGGATAGGCGGAGACCCCCGTTCCATACAGCCATTCAGGGGGCCAAGACTGAGGGAGGATTTTCTGTTTTCTATCTGCATCTTTCAACAGGCTCCCATGGGCCAACTCCATCCGGGCCAGCTAGGAAAGATAATTTTAATAGACTGTATGTTATAGTGCTCTCCATCATTTCTGCCCTTTCTGTTGGTTTAACTAAATTATACAGTGACATCTAGGTGCAAAAAAAGCCTATAAAATGTAAGCATAGCTGTGGGTTCAGGAAAAAGTGAGAACATTGGTAATTAGGAGCAGTTTATAAGCTCTGCTACACCATCAATTGTTTAATATGCTTAAATAGTCCTAAAAATCTAGGGTGATGTTACCTTATCTGCTTAAAATCTATGGTCCTAGCTGTCTACAGGTTCAACACCATTTAGCATAAGTATGTGATTTTCATGTAGACAGTTTCTATTTCCGCGAAGTACCCCGAAGAATGGGTGAACCCAGCACTTCTTTGATTTCTTCAGTAAATCGTCCTGTCATCTCAAATTATTAACGAGCAATGTTGAGGTTACCTATAATTTCATAGGAGAGGCAAGGTCACTTGCCATATGGCAAACATCTCAGTAAATCCTCATCACAATTTTCATTCTCTTCCAGTCTTTTTTCAGCTGTATGACCACTTAGGGGCTTTTTATTTTACCCTTAGAATAGATATATGAAACATGCAGAGCCACGCTCATCACATCATTCAGCAAAATAATAAAGACCCTTTCATTGCCAGTTCTATCCTTTTCAGCAAGCAGTAAGGGATCACAGATTGTATTTTTCCCCTGATACAACTTATGTCCAGAATGTTTCTGGCTGGCTCATTTCTACTTTTTAAAATGCTATCTCTAACTTTCCCCTTTCTTCTACTGTTCAAGCATGTATTTCAGTCATGCTGAACTCCTCACTATACCTCGAACATATTTTGGGGTGTTTTTTTTCCTGTCTCTGGGGCATTGTAGAGACTACAGACTCTGTCCAAAAGCCTTATTTTCCCCCCACCTCTACACATCAAGATCCCATGATAGCTTTAAGGGCTAGCTTGGCTGTCTCCTTGACTGCAGAGTCCTACCTGTCCTTATTCCCCGTCATCACAGAACCTGTTGTTCTCCTTTGCTCTTGTAGAATTCGGTACATACCTCTATTATAGTACTTATTACATTGTTTAATGTGTTAATCAGGTATCGAGTTTGTCTTTGAATTCTTAAGAAAGTACCTAACAGGCAGCTTGAAACGGTTTCTTGGGAAATGTTTGTCGATGCAGGAAAAACTGCCCTGGGAGTTGGAAAGCTGTCCAGGAGATGGGGAGGCTTTCCGTTCACAAGCAAAGGGTTAGTAACTAGTCTGGAACGCAGAGCACCCCCAGGAGGGAAGCCTTCAGGATGACTTTAATTCTTTCCCCCAAAGTGCTATCACTGAAGGGAAAAAAAACATTTTTGGAGCTATTATAATATGCTAGTTTCCAACAGGTTCTTAAATTACACTTTCTGTGAAGAAAATGCTGAAGGGGAGAGGAGATTGAGTGAAAAGAGAATAGTGAGCCAGAAGCTAGGACATTCCAGCAATGTTACGAGATTTAAAATGTGTAACTTTTCCCCTCACTTCCTGGGTTTACATGCATTTAATACAGCTTGACCTATTAAACTCATCTTGGTTTTCCCTGTGAATGCTCTTTTTCAGACCAAATTATCTGTCTAATGTAGCAGAGAAATAATCATATATCCCTATCAATTCTGTATTTTATTTACTTCTATTCTAATCTTTGTTATTTACTTCCTTCTTTTTCTTTTGGATTTAATTTGCTCGCCCCTCCTTTTCTTTTACCCATGTCTTAGACGGGAAATTATGTTATATAATAATTTAGCTCTTCTTTCAAATGTATACATTTACCAGTGAAAATTTCCCTGTAAGCATTGTTTACCTGCATCTCCTGAATTTGGTTATGTCTTATCTTTATTTTCATTCATCTCAAAGTATTTTTAAATTTCCACTGTGATTTCTATTTTTACCCATTTGTTATTTAGGAGTGTGTTGCTTAATTTGCACATATTTGTCAACTTTCTGAATTTCTTTCTGCTTTTGATTTCTAATTTTACCTCATTGTGGTTAGAGAACATACTTTGTATGATTCCAACCCTTTTAATCCTTTTTAAATTTTATTGAGGCACATTCTATGGGCTAGTGTATGTTATATCCTAGAGAATGTCCCATGTGCACTCAAGAATGATTATTCTGCTATTGTTTGGTGGAATGTTCTATAGATATCTATTAAGTGGAGTTGTTGGAGTCACCTATTTTCTTGTTGATGATCTACCTAGTTGTTCTATCCATTACTGGAAAGTTGAACATTGAAATACACAACAATTATTGAATTTTCTACTTTTTCCTTCAATTCTGTCCATTTTTGCTTCATGTATTTTTTCATGTATTTTAGGTTCTGTTGTGCAAATATGATGCATACTAAGTCATATATGTTTATAATTGTTATCCAATCCTGAATAATTGACCCTTTTATCATTACAAAATATTCCTCTCTCTTGAGTAACTTTTTATTTTAAAGTCTGCTTTTTCTGACATTAGTATAATTCCAGTTTTCTTCTGCTTCTTGTTTGTATGACATATTTTCCCACTCTTTCACTTTGAAACTACTTATACCCTTTCATCTAAAGTTAGGCAGCATATATTTGGATCTTGTTAGTTTAATCAGTCTATCTATGCATTTTGATTGAAGTATTTTATGCATTTACATTTAATGCTATTATTGATACCGTTACATTTATGTTTGGCACTTTATTTTTTTTTTTTTTATGTCTGATGTCTTTTTTTGTTCCTTTATTCCTCTTTTACTTCTTTCCTTTAATTAAATTAATATTTATTTTGTACATGTTAATTCCTTTAATCATTTTTACTCTGTTTTTATGAGTTTTTAAATGATTCTTCTAATGTTTACCTTATACATCTTAACTTATCAACTCTACTTCAGATTTATACTAACTTAATTCCAGTGGGGTATAGAAACATTGCTTGTATATATCTCTATTCTCTTTTTCCCTTTTGTTGCCATTATTGTTATACATATTACATCTATATATGTTACAAACCCTACAATCCATTCTTACAATTATTACTTTGTCTGGTATGTTCATTAGAGAAGCTGAGAAAAGAATAGAGTATATATTTACATAGGTATGTTAACCTTTTAATTTACCATATGTGTTTCTTTTCCTTTGTTCCTATGCATTCACTTTACCCACTGGTGTCATTTTCTTACTTCAAGACAGCTTTGGCTCCCACTACCTCCTCTTTGCTGTTATTGTCAAAAATTACACTTCCTTATCTTATAGATCAACAGCATTCATATTAGTTTATAAAGTGTTTTAATTAGTTAAAAGGGGGAGACTATGCATTTATGCTTTCTTTTATAGCTACACCATCACCTTTACTGGCACTCTGATTTTTCTATGTGAAATGAAATTATCATCTGAGGTCATTTTCTTTCAGCCTGAAAAACTTTCTTTAGTATTTCTTATATGGTGAGCCTGCTAACATAAAATTCTCTGTTTTTGTTTATCTAAGATTGTCTTTATTTTGCTTTCCTTTTTGAAAGAGTATTTCACTTGATATAAAATTCTTGGGTGACTTTATTTCCCCCACATTTAATGTCATCCCACTGCCTTCTGCCCTCCATTGTTTCTGATAAATTAGCTGTCACTCTTATTGAAACTCCCTTGTACGTGTCCCAGCCAATTGGCCTACCAAAATGACACCTCTGCCTCTTCTTTACTTTAAAATTACAATAATTAGCTGCTGAATGAGTACTTAGTAAAGAACTAAAATTTAATGAATGCTTACTACGTGCAATAAAATATAAAGCTCTCTGATTCAGTTGTCATAATAATCTTGTGAGGTATCCCCATTTTACAACTAAGGAAACTGAGGCAAACAGAGAACAATTTCAGTGTTTCCTAGCTAATGAGTTGTAGAGCTGGAATTTGAAATATGCAATTTATGACCCTAGAGCCTGTACTATTTATATTACAATATGCTGCTTTTCTGACAATTGATCTCATAGATCAATGACCAAAGGGTGTTCATGGTAATTTGATTTAATAGGTCTTTAATTAGCACCTAATTACATTATATATTTTGTTTTATATTTTATATTTTGATAGGCATTGTGGGGAACATGAAAGAATATACCAAAAATAAGTTCTTGCTTCTGAAAGTTTATAAAAAAGAAATAAAGTAATAGTGTAAGACAGTATACAATTAAATCCCAGAATAACATTTATGACTTACAGATGCTGTCATAAGTCATAAATTAGTAATAAATTAATAAAGATATGGATGGCTTCATGGAGGTTTAATAGGTTATCCAGAGTGATATTTTAGGCAAGAGATCTGCCATTCGTAAGCACATTTGGGTGGGAATGAATGCAACATATTTAAGAATAGACAGGAGAGTCCTGCCTAGAGCAGGAAGTAGAATGAGGGAAAATAATGAGTCAAATAGTAGTCAGGGAAGACCTCAGATCTCAAACACCCAATTAATGTGTCTGAACTTGGCTTTTCAGGCATTGTAAAAATACTGAAGAGTATTGTATAATGCACATTTTTCAAAAGATTATTTACTGCAACTAAGTCTATCTGGGGTATGTGGAAAGGCAGAAGTCAAAGAGAGCCGTTCATTTCTTTGGGCCAGAGATGCCAGCCAAGAGCTAACAGTATGTATTGCCCAGCTGGGGAAGTGCTATAGAAACCTCAAGAGCAGCACTTGCCACAAACAGCCTTTCTGCTTCCACTTATGAGTTGGACATACTCTGCTTCTGGCCACTTTCTAGATCTATGGCACTAACTTGTGCAAGCCATAATGAGGTGGTAGAGAGTTTACAGACGCGTGTGTTCAAGGGTTTTACCCCTCTTAAACAAGCAGTTTGTTTGGCGAATTTTGGCATGGCTCTGTTGTACGGAGCCAGACTCTTTTAGGTACTTAAAGCATTTTGGAGAAAAGGGGCTCTGCAAATTGAATTGATGTTATTTTGTGACTGCTTTGGTTTTCTTCTAAGTGTCTGGAATGTCGGCTCATAGATTACCAACTGGAGGGCTCAAAGGTGTGCCCAAGAGACCTTGCCACAAATGGCAGTTCTATCAGCACCTAGCTGTGAAAAACAGAACAGGATTCGATAACTATTAGGAGAGGGAGTGCTATTTATATTGCATATAAAGGTGGCTGAGGTCATCAGTGTTACACCAGTCCTGGTAAATTTGTCAGGACGTGTGGTTTTCCCCAATTGTTGATGAGAAGTCTCCTTTGGGGACACTCGCCAGCAAAGGATAAAGTTCAAACTCTTATATTGTGTTCAATGCCCTCTACAACCCTTCTTTTGATTTCTTTTTACTACCTGCCTGCAAGAACCCTTGCTCTGATCAAAGAACCCTATTCACTATTGCCCAAATAATCTTTTTACTTTCTTACCAATATGTTTTTGTTCCCCCTATCTAAAATATCTCCGCTCCTTCCCATCCTCACCCCTCCTATCACTCTACTTAAACCCTGCACATGCTCTAAGAAGCAGCATAAATCCTGACTCTCCATGAGGACAGCTTCATAGCCATTGTGGGTAGTCTACTGTCTATTCCTGTGGTTAATGTTCTCAATATAGATTCTGATGATTTTTTAAAATATTTTAGATTTGAAACACCTAAAGGTCAAGAACTGATTCTATAAGTCTGCACACAGCCAAGAGCCCTGTGTAATTATGAACTGAAAAGTTGATGCTATAGTGATACTGACTTTATGAAGATAAATAAAGGAATGCAATACAGAGAAGAGTTGATTGTTTACCCCTAGAAGTTTTATCTAAAATTTATGAGAAAAATTCATGTTAGTCTAGTTTCTACAAAAATTAGTATAGGTGTTTAAAATTTTATGACAATTATTAGTGTGCCTTATCAAGACTGACTGATGTGGTGGTGGGGAAGCGAAGCTTGGTTAGGCTAGCTGACTGAGATTATCGAAATAAACTTTTTTTGTATGTTGTGTTGTGTGTTTACCACCCCAAGTCAAGTCTCCTACCATCAACATTTATTTCCTCTTTACCCTCTTATACCCCCCCCCCACTCTTCATTCCCTCTGGTAATGTCCATACTGTTGTCCATGTTTATGAGTTTCCTCCTCTCTCTCTCTCTCTCTCTCTCTCTCTCTCTCTCTCTCTCTCTCTCTCTCTCTCTCTCTCTCTCTCCTTAATTTCTTTACATTTTTCACCCAGTCTCCCAACCCCCATTCCCTCTGACAGCTGTTAGTCTGTTCTGTGTATCTATCAATCTGTTTCTACTTTGTTACTTTATTTTGTTCATTATATTGTACATATAAGTGAAATCATACAGTACCTGTCTTGGACTAGTTTCTTTCACTTAGCATAATACTCCCCAGGTCCATCCATGCTGTTACAAAAGGTAAGGTTTCCTTTTTTCTTACAGTTGAATACTATTCCATTGTGTACATGTACCACAGCTTTCTTATCCATTCTGTTACTGATGGGCATTTGGGCTGCTTCCAGGTCTTGGCTATTGTAAATAACACTGCATTGAACATAGAGGGTGCCTAGATTCTTTCAAATTAGCTTTCTGGGTTTCTTTGGATATATTCCCTGAAGTGAAATAGCTGGATCATAAGTCAGTTCCATTTTTAATATTTTGAGGTAGTTCCATACTGCTTTCCACAGTGGCTGCACCAGTCTGCATTCCTACCAATAGTGCATGATGGTTCCCCTTTCTCCGCATCCTCGCCAGAACTTGTTTGTTGATTTGTTGATGATGGCCATTCTGACAGGTGTGAAGTGATATATCATTGTGGTCTTAACTTACATCTCTTTGATGAAGAAGTGAGACTAAGTCAGGCTAACTGACTGAAATTCTCAAAGTAATCTTTCCCCTGGCCATAAAAAAAAAAAAGAAAGAAAGAAAAAGAAAAATGAGCTTTTCCAAATAAAGATCACTTTTCTACAAGTGCCTGGTCTTTCTGGAAAGCTGGGGAGAGCTAATAATATGTTCCTATTTTTCTGCCTGATAGTGTAGCTTCTGCTGGATATTATAATCTTTCTCAACGTGTGCCAGCATCATGATCGCTACTATAGGACTCTTCTTGGTGACCCAGATTTCTTTCAGCAGGAGTGGCAGTTGTTCCCACCATCACCAAGAGTGATAAGCAGGAGCTACATATGCTGACATAAGGCCAGTGAGAACTGGGAACTTTCATTCGCCGTTGTCTGAATCACCAGCGATGACTTACATGTATATTCATTAGTTTTTATCTTGTCCTCCCCCTCAGACCCCATTTTTAGGTTTACCCAACCCTTTCAGCTATAATGTCTGTGAATTACACTATGCACAAAAAGGAGTGAGCTGCTACCGTTTTTATGAAGGCTTCTGGGTAAACCAGCCTCGGCATATGTGTCCTGCCACCTGATGTTGTAACTGGTTTAAAGGACATGCGGCTGCTGAGACTGAGATTCTTGCAGTCCGCTTCCTGTGCCTTAACAAATGACCCATAACACATCTAGAAGACCTGAAGTTCAATCTATAGCCATTTGCCATATGGTCCCATCTTTTATCAACTAATACACTTAAAGGTAAGTACAATGTTTTGTTTTTTTTTCTCTCTTTTTTCTTTCTTTACATTTTATTCTGTCTTGTGGTAATATGCTATAAGGATGGTAGAAATACATACACCATTTCACTCTTGGTACTTACTTTTGGAGAACACTCATCAAACTGGCACCAGCAACTCATTATGTGCTATGAAGCATCAGGCATGGTAACAGGAAAACACTTGAAGAGGTTAGACTATACATAAATATTTGTAGCCTGCTGGGGTGTATTCCCAATTGTAAAAATGTTAGAGAAAGTATGAAGAAAATGTGCACCATTTGCTTAGAGAAAGAATGCTTTATATTCTATGCCAATGTCTCTTTCTTCTTTCACTTTCTTACTTTTTTTAGTATTAGGAATTAAAAATATTTGGTGCAACCTTAGGTAGAATAAAATCCAGCAACAAGATATAATTGTGCATTTGTCTAGCTTCTAATCTGTTTTAGCTGTTTGTTGTTTTTGCTTCTTTTCTTTTTCTTTTTTTTTTTTTTTTTTTTTAACCTACATGCACAGTTGGCTTCTGGGTAGAGAGCCTCGCTTGTTACCACCCACCTTCTTGATTAGTATTGACTAAATCATAATACAGGTCCGCCTGGGGGATCTTCTGTTGAGTAAAATTATTTTCTTTACTGGATCCTTCCCAGTCTGGTGTCTGTAAAACATTCTGAATTTTTTGGTTGTTATCAAAACAGTCTCCTAAGCCCACGGTCTGGGTTCTGATTTGGATTGGAGAGTTGCAGCTTCATAAGGATTAAATGAATGTGCATTTCTGGAAGGAAGGAACATTTTTTGTGGTCACAGCAAATGCCACTGGACATCACCCGTTTTAGACTTAGGGGCATCTGAGAAAAATGTGATATTTTTTTTGTATTTCAGTTTCTTTATGAAGCTACGTTCCTTGAGTCAGTGGCATGCTCTCATATAGGAATGTGTTTTATTTTTATTTTTTACTCGGTGTGATGATAGATATACAGTACTTGGTCATACTTCAGCCCCCACTATTTGGGAGCTCCCTGATTTAAATGAGTATACTGAATCTGACCTATATAATTATTGAAAATAAGAAATTGGATGCTGATGTATTAAAGTTTCTGCTTAGATTCAGGCACTACTCTCAAGGTTAAGAAGGAGACAGAGCAGACATGCACAAAGACAATTTACCAAAGATTAGATTGCGTCTTTTTTCTCTTTCTGGTTTAATGACTCTTAGGACTTTCTTGAAAAAGATATATGGAAATTGTGGGTAAAAGCACGGATGATTTAGTGGTGGAATAAGGCGAAGGGAATGGAAATAAATAAGGATATAGATTAATTTGGTGACGAATCAGGAAACTTTGGTGGGAGGTATACATTTCTAAGAACTCCTTTTTATATTATTTATTTTGAAATAATTTCAAACTTGGAAAATCATTACAATAACAGTACATACAAAAAAATTCTGTATTCCCTCACCCAACTTCTCCAAATGTTAGCATTCAACCACATTTGTTCTTTCTCTCTTTCCTTAACCCTTCAGTGTGTATTTTTCAAAAAAAAAACAAGAACTCTCCTACATAACCAAATGCAGACATCCAAATAAATCAGTAGTCACGTAGTCCTGGCATCCAATCCACAGGTACTGTGTAGATTTCAGCTGGACCAATTCGGTCTCCTTTTTGCTTTCTGATCCAGCATTCAGTTCAGACCGGGGGTTACATTTAGTTGTCATATCTCTTTAGGCACTAACCTGGGACAGTTGCAAGATCCAGTTTTCATGATCTTGAGTTCTAAAATAGTAAGGCCTCCCATTCTGAAGGGTGCTCCTCCAGCTGGGTCCATCTGATGTTCCTTCTGGACCAGTGGCAGGTCATGCTTTCTTGGCAGGAGCTACCAGAGAAGTGGTGCTGTGCTCTCCTCAGTGTGTGACCTTAGGGGCGTGCACAATGTCTGTCCGCTCAGAGGCTAACCTTGAGCACCAGGTAAGTTACTGGCTGCCAGATTGCTTTACTGTAAAGTCACCATTTCCCCCTTGATCACTCCCCAAGTATTTGGGGGTGGAGGGAGGTATTCCAAGATTATGCTAACATTCTTTTCTACAGCAAAGTTCCACCCACCAAACTTAACATCCACTGAGGAATCTCTTCTGAAAATACCACCACCATGACTGTTGCCAAATCTCTGTTTATTAGTTGGCATCCTATAGTAAGAAACAGTTTCCCCTTGGGTTAATCTGGGTTCTCCAGAGAAACAGAACTGCTGTGGACTGAAGGTTGTGCTCCCCCTAAAAAATTTATGTTTTGAAACCCTAATCCCCAATATGATAATATTTGGAGGTGCAGCCTTTGGGAGGTAATTAACGTAATACTAGCTAATAAGGGCAGGGGCCTCATGATGGGAGTAGTGCGCTTCTAAAAAGAGGCGGGAACACAAGATCTCTCTCTCTGTGTACACATGAAGGAAGGTCCTGTGAGCACATTACTAGGAAGAGAGCTCTAACCACTCACTGTGGTGGTTTTAAACATGCCTGCAAATTTGTTACTACCCTCCCCATCAAGAGGTGGAATCTAATTCCTTTTCTTGTGAATAAGAGCTGGCCTTGAAACATGGAAATAAGGAACAAATGACAGTGACCAGAGGGGAGCGGGGATGGGGATAACAGGGGAAAGAAGGGGAAGGGGTCTAGTCAAGAAACAAGCATAGAAGACCCATGGACATGGACATGGACGTGCACAACAGGGTGGAGGTTGTGCGAGCGGGGGGGTGGGTGAGGCAGGGGAGAGCAATGGGGGGAAATTGCGACAGCTATAAATGAACAACAATAAATTTTTTTTAATTTTTTTTCAAAAAGAACTAGCCTTGATAACTTGCTATTAACAAATAGAATATAGAAGAAATGACACTACATGGTATTCAAGGCCAGATCATATAAGGTGATATGGTTTCTACCTGTTTTTCTCTTGAGATCTTTCTCTTAGAACCCAGCCATCATGCTGTGAGGCAGGGCACATGAAGAGTACATTTGTAGGTGTTCTGGATGACATCGCAACTGAGGTCTCAGCCAAAGGCCAGCATTCACTGCCACACACGTGAGATAACTAGGCCCAGCTATTATCTGACTACAGGCACACAAGATACCCTGAGTAAAAACTGCCTAGCTCAGCCCAATCAACTCCCAGACCCATGAGAGATAATGATAATGAACGACTGTGGCTGTCTTAGGCTACTGAGTTTCAGAGGACTTATTACCCAATGGTGGATAACCGGAGCATTTATCTGAGGAGTGTGTCTATCCACTTCTCCAGAATCTGATCTCAACACAGATTTACCATTTACATTTTTAATATAGTACGTTATTGAATTCTTGTAACAATTCTATCAAGTAGACACTAAAATCCCCAATTTTTATTATTGAAGAGTAATATAATGGAAACTTGGGAAATTAAGTCTTTGACTATGTTAAGGTTCTGCTACAATTCGGGTTGTTTTTGTTTTGTTTTGTTTTTTGTTGTGTTGTGTTGTTTTCAAGATCTAAAACCTTGGTTTCCCCAAAGACATTTTCAATTATTCCCTTTGACTTTTGGGCAGCATTCCAGATTTCTTTAAGAAATTCTCTTCCTTTTTTCTAGTTTCCATAACATTATAATGGTCTATTTTTCCATTCACTTCTCCAACAATTTCTTCTCTGCCTTCCTGACTCTTCCTTGTCTCCCCAGTTTCCCAGATGACATTTCCAAGGTTCAATCTGTTGTGTTTTTCTCTCTTTATAGTCTTTCTCAGAAGTTTTACTCTCTCGCTACTATTATCATTTCTAAGCAAGTAGATTTTCTTATCTGTAGTTATAGCCCTGGTTTTTTCTGTATTTTTCAGCTAATTAGTTCTTCTAAAAAGCTTCAATGTTATCACAAAATATAGTTAGTACCAGAACTGTACTTTCAACTTTCTCATCAAAAATAACTGTCTTTTGATTTGCTTAGTCCAGTTATTGCATCATTATTCTCTTGATATAATCCAAGTTTAAACCTCAGAGTTCTTTGATGGATCCCTTTTCTTTTCTTTTTTTTCTTTTGTAGTGAGTCAAAAAGTCCTTCTGATTCTTTTGGTCCTTTCTGTTATATTTGACAGGACCTCTATCTTAGCAATTGCCTCCTAACTGGTTTCTGGGCTTCAAACATCTTTGTTCCCTAAGCTGTCCTTCTTATTACTACCACTTCATATCACTAAAGTATTATCATAGCAAATGCTGATGGGAAACTTCAAAACAGCATCCCATTATTTAGGAGATGAAGATTCTCCATTATAAGCCTACAGACCATCTGCCTTCCAAGTTCTCTCATCCTCACTTTTTAAGTGTAATCCCACAATCAGTTAGATGGGTCTACTGAGTCCCTTAAATGTTTCATGTACATGTACATGCTTACCTCTTGCTTCCCTGGAATACAGCTCTCTCTCTCCCTCCCTCCCTCTCTCTCTCTCTGTCTGTCTGTCTCTCTCTCTCTCTCTCTCTCTCTCTCTCTCTCTCTCTCTCTCTCTCTCTCTCATTCCAGCCCTCCATGAATTCTTATTAGTCCAATTGGTGATAAATGGGCTATGAAAAGAATTAAGCAGTATTAAAGAGAGCTGTGGCCTTGTGTGGAAAGTATATTAGTTTACACGCAGTGGTCAGGGGATTCCTCTGTCATAGGGTGACATTTGATCGGAGATACGGAAAAAATGATTAGCAATATCTGAGAGAAGATTATTCTAAGCAGAGGGAACAGCAAATACAAAAGTCCTGAAGCAGCATGTGCTTGACGTGGTCAAGAAAGAAGGCGGACGCCAGGGCTAGAGGAGAACAAGCAAGGGAAGGGTTAGGAGACGAGGTCAGGGCGGTTGGGGCGTAGAGCTTCCAGCGCGGCAACTGTTGTTCTAAGCACCGTGGCTTGACTCTGGATAAGACAGAAAACCATTGTGATGGAGCATTTGAACATAATGTCATCCAATTTGCGTTTTAAATCTAAACTTCGATTATCATGGTTCTCTTCTCTGAAAATGCCAGAAATATGAAAATGTTTTTATAAAATCAGTAAAACCCTTTTTTTTTCCCAAACAATCCCATTTAACCTGTGGATTATTTAACTATAAGCTATTGAATTCAAATCACAGCATGTTCACATGTGGAGATCTTAAAATTTTAGGTGCTTCTTTCTTAACTTTGTCCTGCTTTTCTTTCTGCTATGATTTTACTGTTTTCTAACATAATTTTTATTGTTTGAAGTAAGCCATATACATAATTCAAAAGTCAAATGTTGCTCTCTATAACTTTATAAAAGAAATGGTCTCCCTTTCCTCTCCCTTTTCTAATTCTGACGCCTGCTCTCCAGTGGTGACCATTTTCAACGTTTTAACTATTTGTATTACTAACTAATGTCTTCACACTGCCAGTTCTGGATTTTTTCTCAGCTTTAGATACTACCGATTTATTTGCTACTGCAGAGTACAACACAACTCTGTCACGTTCTCTTCCTACTACCACATGTATGTTCTCACTTCCCCTCTACCTTCTTTCTTATATACTTTTTGAATGGGTCCTTATTCAGTTTTTATATTATTCTAGCCATGTATGTTGAACCATGTTGCATACTGTGATTATTCTTCTTGCTTATACAATTTTTCTTTTTTGTCTTTTTTTGGAGGGGATGTGGGGGTGGCATATTTCCTGATTGGTTGTTTTTGTACTTGCCTGTGTACCTATGTTATTAGTTCTTCCCAAATTTTCTAAATGCGATTTAAAAATCAATCTTTCCTTTTTTTTCTATATGGCCAAATGCATCAGTAACTTGTCCTTTCTGGGGGGTGGGTTTGTTTGTGTTTTTATCTTGTTTTGTTTTCTTGAAAAGCCATCCCATCTAGAGCTCTCTGTCCTTTTGCTCGAATCTGGACAGGTTGTCCTCTAGGCCTGGTACCTGTTGTCATCTTCAGACTTCCTCACTGTTCTGGTACTTCTCTAGACCATCGCCCCAGAAAAAAATGCCCTTTAACTCTTTTGCACTGCAGCCCCTATTTCTTGGATTCGTTATTTTTTTTGCCCCTACTCTTTTTGGGAGGATTATACCAAAACCTTTGGTAGCTTCCTACTAAAGATACCATAACAGGTATTTAATTCCCTTTATATTTCATTGACAATTCACTGCTGAATTCGGGGTTACAGATCTTTTTCCCTCTTTGTTCAGAAAGCAACACTGTGTTGTCATCAATGTTTATGTTGTCATGGAGAAGCTATACTTTGCTTCCTAGTTTTTTATTACTTCCTGGTACTTAGTTACCATAAAGTGGGGGGGGGGGCATCCTCTTTATTCACACTCTCAACTAATCCTTCTGTTTGAGAGCCTTCCCATTAGGCCTGTTCTCATCCCTGGTGCCTCTAATTTCTGACCCTTTCTGGGTTTTGCAGCACAAATTGCCATGCACCTAGCTGTCATTGCTTTCTGTTGGCATTTATGGGGTTTTTTAAATTGAATTTATTAGGGTGACATTGATTCGCAAAAACACACAGGTTTCAAGCATACAACTCAATAAGACATCACCTACACCCTGCCTTGTACACCCATTGCCCCAAGCAATCTCTTGCCTTGTCCCCATTCCCTCCCCCCTTTTCCCACCTCCACCTAGCCCCCACCTTTAACTTTACCTTCTCTCTTAAGTAGGGACCACTCAATCATCTATTTTCCATCTTCCAAAATTGTGTTTACAGCTCTAGCTCTCTGCTTAAGTTTTTCCTTTTTTTTTTAATCTTGTGGAGTTTATACATTAATAAACTTCTTTGGATTGCTTTCTGGACACTTCAGAGATAATTATATGTTCAATATGCAATACTTACCAGGATGTTAAGGATTTCAGAATTTCAGGATATAAACCTGTCTCTCCACCATTGTATATTATTTCTTCTTAAAGAGATTCAATTTCCATATGCAATCTATAATAGAGAAAATTATCTAATAATTCAAAGTAACAATTAATATAAAAGTGCTAGATAGGAATTGAATTTATGGAAGTCAAACCAGCACATGGTAGGCAAGTCCTACCATGACAGTACAAGGCACCAAGAGGACATAAAGGAAGTATATGACATGGTCTCTCCTTTCAAGAACTTTACCGTCTTGTTGGGACGATAAAATGTACACACTTATTCATGTCAGAGAGTTCAAGATTTCATCAGAAACATGAAAAACACTAGAAATATGCTTGCGAAAATAGATGCTTTAATTAAGTAGAAGAGATGAGACAGGTGCTTCTGGGAGCATGTACGAGTAAAGACATGAATTTGCTTAAACATAAAATGGCTCTCAAAGTAAAATACATTTGCAACACTAGCAATTTCACACCCATTTTGTCCATTTTATGTCATCCTTTTGGGGTGATTTTGAAGGCAGTAGCAATAATCAATTTCAAAGGAATACTAATAACTAAGTATTTACAGTCATTTTAGAAATAGGTATCATGGCCTCAAAATGGATTTTCCTTCTCACAGATTCTTTGGGTCTTTCTCTTTCAGCTACACGATTTGCAGTGGAGATCAGCCCGTGTCTAGCAAAGCTAAGCTTAATTGGATTAGCAAATTCAAGTCTAGAATTTTAAATACCAACTTCATGCACATTCTTGGCATTCTAAGCCCATTGGAGGCATTTTGGAATGCTTAACTGTCTCCAAAGGGTCCAGACTAACCAATCTACCCACTCAGGCAAAAATTTAAACCTAAGGAGACTGCATTTTAATTTTAAAACGTTTTCCAGTTTCTCAGTATAACACTGCAGTTTAGCCCCCTGTCGATGAGCCTAAGTGAATCAGAGTATCTACCTCCTATGCTTAATCTGTCTTCCTGGATACTCCCAGGGCCTTCATTTACCTAGTTGCCATTTCCCCCATGTTAGTGATGCTGAATAGAGTCACCCTACTTGGGCATTTGAATCCTCATCCAGATTTGATCCTCAGCGAGGTGGCAGAATATGAATATTCCTTTCTTCCCTCCCATCTTCATCTTTAGAATCCTGAGAGTTTAGCTGACTTGCCTTTATGATGTTGATAGCCTTCAATTCTTCCTTAATTCACATTCACTGCTCTGTCAAGAAGCTTTTCCCAGTTATTCTAGCCTGTGTTTAACTTGACATCATCTGAATTTGTATTTTATTTACAATAGATTCAGATGCTTTAGTGTATAATTTTTTCCTAAAAATATAAGTATCTGATGTGACTAATCCCCCTATATTAATCAAAATATGTTTCAAATGTGGCATATTACATTTAGTGTGTAATTTTGCTGGTAATTCAATCCTTTATTAGACATCTATAAAGTGGATCAATTAGTTTTATTGCAACTGATTGTAACCATGTTTCAGTCTTAGTTTAAAATAACCATCTGCCCAGACATATATGTTGCCCATAAAAAAATACATTCTGTGCCTAGATTTTTGAATCTGAAAAATATTTTCATCTTAGAAATTAATTTTCCATTTGAGAAAAATATTTCCATTCCAGAATTCTTGAAATTCATGGATAAAATGTTTTCAGTTGTTGAACTGTGTCTTTGGTGAGTGGAGTTTTGCCTGAAGAAAAGGAGCCTCAAGACTACAGCTTGATCTTTGGTAATTCTTTTTTTTTATTTTTATCCTCACCTGAGGACATTTTTTTATTGCTTTTTAGAGAGACAGAGAGGGGGAGAGAGACCAAGAGAGAGGGAGGAAGAGGGAGAGGAACTGAGACTGGTTGCCTCCATACATGTACCCACCAGGGATTGAACCCACAACCTAGGTATGCGCCCTGACCGGGGATTGAACCCACAACCTAGGTATGTGCCCTGACCGGGGATTGAACCCACAACCTAGGTATGTGCCCTGACCAGGGATTGAACCCACAGCCTTTTGCGGTGTGGTACGATGCTCCCACCAGCTAAGCCACGCCAGCCATTGTTTATTCTTTGTACAAATCTTCCCTTGTACCCTAACTTGACTTTGTGTCGGTGGCTAGATCTAAGTAAAGACTAAATAACACCTGTATCATTTTGCCTTTGCATCCTCATCTTCACACTCACTTTTCTGTTACCAGATATGCGAAGACCACTTTCTCTGCCTTTTTTACCAGAAGATCAATAGACAAAAGATGGAAGGGAAGAAGGTAAAAGGGAGACAATTGCTTATCTCAAGTCATATTTTGTGATGTTTGTGGCTTTCTTAGAGATGGTAATATAGGAGGGCTTAGATTTTGGAGATTGGAGTTGTTCTACCTTAGGTTCCTTCCTCCATTTTCCTGGAGTAATCCAAAGTGCTTTCTCTTGTCTTACATGAATCGCATACTTTCCTGTTCAGGCCCTGAAGGCTCAGCTTCTCTAAAACTAGGTTTTAAAATCTCGTCTTCAATAAAGGTAGCCTTTTTCTTACAAGTGAATTTCCCGTCTGCTGCCAAGAAAATTTAAATTTCCTGATATCCTTAGGCTTTAAGATTCCTTAGCTTACTTTGAACATTCTTAGAAGTGACCTGAACACCCAGCCTTATAAACTCTCATACTGAAGTGGAAAACACTTAATCTTTGTTTCCATGAAGTATCTTGTGGCCATGTATACCTCCAATATTTCATGACGAACTATCATAAATATGGCTTTTTTTGTAGCAGAAAAAATATGTTGGCAAATTTAGTAACTTCAGGAATATTGCTTTGTGTTTGAAGTATCATGTACTATTACCAAAGTACCTAATCTTTAGTAAACATTTACCTGGGCTATGCACTGGTCTATTGCTGTCTCCTACAAGGATCTTGTGAAATATTTGAATTTGTTTCCTGATGTAAAAAAATTACCATAAACTGAACGGCTTAAAACCCACCTATTTTCTCATAACTCTGGAAGCCAGAAGTTGGAAATCAGGGTATCTGCAGGACCCTGCTCTCTCCGGGGGCTCAAAGGGGGTATCTTTTCTTGCCCTTTTCAGCTTCTAGTGGCTCGATCATTCCTTGGCTTGTGGGTGAATAATTCCAGTCTCCATCTTTGTCTTCACATGGCCTTCTCTTCTCCTTGTGTGTCTCTCCTCTGTGAGTCTCATGAAACACTTGTCATTGGATTTAGGATCCACCCAGAAAATCTGGATTGATCATGCCTCAAGATCCTTAACTTAATTACATCTGCAAAAACACTTTTCCAAATGAGATCACAGTCACAGGTTCTGGGGGTTAGGACCTGGACATGCACAGACCACCATTCAACCCATTCCAGTTATCTGAAGATTTTTTATTTTTTTTAATGTATGAAGAAACCAAAGTTAAAAGAATTCACATAACTTGGTCAAGGTTGGATAAACAGAACTTGAATCTGGATTAATCTTCCATCAAAATCTGTGGTATCTCTGTTATACGCTGTGTTATGTGAAGCTCTCTGAATTCCATGTACACCTTCAGCAGAGTCAACCATTTATAAACATGGTGAATTTTATTCTCTTTTCTTACCAGCCTGTACCGTTATCATGCTAGCACCCTCCAGGTAAACCTGCCTTTACCGGGAAAGATGCCTGTGGAACTCTTTTTGAGATTAGGCCTGTAGCGATCAGAGAGCAGCAAGTTCCCAGCAAACTCGCTGCTGTGAGCAGCATTTACGTCATAATGGGTTAAGTCATATATTGGGGTTATCAGCAGGATATAATTTTCCACAGATGAATGTAAACAGTGCTTTTTAAAACCATGATTTTTATGGCATGTTTTAATCTTAGTGGCTGTTTATCACCAAAATTCAAAAGACACCCTAAACAAGGTACACATGACATGGTGCCCTAGACCCAGATGTTTGAACTCACAGCCTTTCTGAGAATTCTGATTTTAGCCTCAGCTGCCGTTTTTCTTGACCTCTCAGATGGCCTGTTTCACAATAACTAATATTTTGTTTTATTCATTGCTCCAGAAATGGCAAATCTTCATCATTTTTTATAGTCTAGGTTCATTATTCCCTCTAATTTAAGATCTTTCCATCCACAATTGCACCAAAGCACATTTTTACAGAGTATTTCATGGGCTTTTAAAATAAAAATAAAAATTCAGTGATGTATCCTTTTCAGTGTTGTAACTTTAGTCCCATTTTAAAGCTGGGGAAGTTGGTTCAGAGACAATTTTGTCATAGGTTACAAGACAAGTTCTCATTGAGACTTGCTATCCATTGCTCTCAGGACCATGGCTGGTGTTCTATTGTCAAGTGTAACCCTACTATAGACTCTAATCATATAACTTATAGATGATCTTCCCCATCCTTGCACTTGTCACTTCCCTTAGCATCTGCATAATGCTTTAGGAGTGTCACGAGTGTATGTTCATGATCTAATCGTTCCTATAAATCAGCAGGGCAACTCTCAGCTAGCTGCCTGCTGAGCAGCCCAGCACCAAGGAATAGACAAGAGTCACACATGGTAACTACGCTACTCACTCAGCTGTTATTGATGCAGGTTCACTCAAAGTAGAACATCAACATACAATAACATTTTAGTCACACTCTAACAATCTAAGAGAATTATCTCTCTCTCTCTCACACACACACACACACACACACACACACACACACACACACACACACACACAGCAATCAATGGGGGATAACGAACCCGAGTCCCAGAGTCTCAGTCTCAGGTCTGGAAGACAGCATGGTGAGCAAGGGAGTTGTCAGCGTCTTGCAAGGAAGGATCTATCTCCAGAGTCAGGTGGGCAGCAGGGCAAATGAACTCTTCAGTCCAGCAAGGCAGAGACTCCAGTGGCCAATGTCAAGGGAGATCAACGTGGCATGGTGCAGCACTCTGGTGTGTGGAGCTCAGCTATCTCAGCAGTAGTCTGGAACCTCAGTTATACCTGAAAAGTGGTGTACTCCACCCTTCTGGGTCCTTTCCATAAATGTCTTGGCACCCCTGATGCCAAGTGTGGAATTTTCCCAGAAGCCTATGGGTAATACATGGCTGTTTTGTTTGATACCCCTGATGGCAGGTTTATCTATGAGTGGTCCTGCTCTGCAGACATGGCTATTCTGAACACATGTGCAGATATCTTAGGTGTGTCTCCTTGCCAGATGTGTCTGCTCTAACTTAGCTAGTTTGCCTCTTGAACCAAAGTGTCATGGCTGACTAGAAGCCATTTTGGTTGACATGAGTGATTTCACTTTGTTTTATATACTTTATGCTATCTTGATTTGGACCAATGCCATTTTATTGGTCCTGTTCTCCACAAGGAGTTACTCTGTGGTATATTTTTCTGATGATTACTTATTTTATGATTTTGTCTTTTTGCATGTCTTAGCTAGGTTATAGGTTAAAAATATTTTCTGCTTTGAATTCCTCTCTTTACCCCCCTATAAGTCTGATATTATTCTACTCATACTGGAAACACAAGATCTTTGCTGAAAATAGTGATGGGAAAGGGAAGTGCATTCTCTTCAGGCACATGAACTGAATGAAGGTTGCTCATTTCCACTTCTTTAGTCTACGCTCCTTTCCCAGAGCATGGTATGAAAGATAATGGACTCTGGACTCAAGCAGCCTGGGTTCAACTTCAGCCCTGTCTTTTACCTTGGTCAAATTATTTAGCTTCTGTGTCTCTCAGTTTTCCAACCTATAAAATGGAGATAATAATAATACTTATATCATAGGATTTTTGATGACTGAGTTAATACTGACATGAAAATCATGCCTGAAATGTAGTGAGTATGAAATATGTATTTATTAAATAAGTAATTGTTCCAGGATTACTGTCACTGCCACAGGATTATTGTCCCTGTCCCTAATCTTGTTCCCCACCAATTCACTTGTTAGTGCTGCTAGGGTGATCCTTCTAAAGTGCAAATCGGATACTTTACTTCTCTGCTTAAATACCTAAACAGAGAGGGGTTCAACTTCTGTCAATAATGGAGTAAATGATATCAAGCTAGGCTTCTTCCCACAAACATCTCTAAAACTGAACAAAACATATCAGGCAACTGATTTTCAGGCCATGGACAAGAGCCAGTTTAAATCTATGATCCTTGAGGAGGGAAACCCATGAAGAAAGCCACACAATTGCACAGTTCTCTGCCTTGGAACAATTTCCTGACTACAGCGTAGAGAGGTAGAGTCCAAGCAGAGTGCAATAGTCCCACTACACTAGGGTACTAAAGCAGTTTCAGTGTGATTGGTCGGACATCATAGAGAAGGGAGCTATCCCAGAAATCTGTGTCACGGGCACCCTTATGTCCAGAGCTGAGGGCGAGCTGTATATGCTCAAGGAACATTCCCAGAGGCTCAATGGCCAGTATCTGCTATTGGGGTAAGAGCTGAACAAAGATATCAGAGATTAAGCCGCACCTTATAGACATGGTCAGTAACACAACTGGCATCCAACTGAAACAACAGAGAGGCCATGCGTTAGGGGTCAAGAGTATGACCTAGAGTTAGACCTACTATAGAAGTGCCCTGAGAAACTGTCGTACCAAGCTCTACCAAGATCCACAGAGCATCAGAGGTTGAGCATTGTGTCCCACCAAATTAGAGGGGCTGGCAGAATACCTTGGCCTTTCCATAGTTCCTCACTAATAAAGTGTAAAATCAAGCCCACGCAAATTCTAGGAAATTAGCCAGTAATCAAAATTTTTCTAAAAAAAAATATTAGGAAGACAGCACAATCTTAATTCTCTACAATGTATTACCCAAAATGTATAGTATAGTATTCAAAAAAAAAAAAAAAAAAAAAAAAAAAAACCCAGAAATGTTATATACAAGTTAGGTAAGTAAAAAAAAAAAAAAAAAAAAAAAAGGTCAACAGAAATGAAGTTGATTTCCTACAAGGTAATTCAATAGGAAAATGGTAGTGTTTTCAATAAATGATGCTGAAACAACTGGAATCTAATTGTCATAATGGAAAACAATGAGCATCATCTCTTACCTCACACTATATCCAAACTTGATTCAAAATGGAGTATATACCTAAATGCAAAGGTTATGACTATGAATCTTTTAGAAGTAAACATAGGGAAAAGGAAATAGCAGTACCATAAAAGAAGATATTAATAAATTGGGCTTCCTCAGAAATTCAAACATATGTTTTTCAAAGGAGAAACTCAAGAAAATCTAATAACAGGCTACATACTAGAAGAAAATACTTATGACATATAATTGGCAGAACTCTTGAATCAGCAATATATAAAGAACTCTTAGAACTCAGTGATAAAATGATTAACCCTATTTTTTTTAATGGCAAATGAAATAAACAAATTTTACAAAGGACAAAATACAAATGGCCAATAATCACATAAAAAGATGTTCAACATCACTGGTCATGAGGGAAATACAAATTAAAATATAATAAAATGCCACTTCAGGCCTACAGAATGACTAAAGTTAAAAGGATTGGTAACATAAAGCATTGACAATGATGTTGAGAAAGAAATAAGAGCTCTCATGCCTTCATGGTGAGGTATATGAGCAACCAGCATGACTACTTTTGAGAACAGCTTGCCAGTTTCTTGTAAAGTTGAACATATTTATCACATGACCTCACAAATCTTTTCTTAAGTATTTAGTCAAAAAAAATAAAAATTTACAGTGACCAAAACTGGAAACAACTCAAATAATGATGGGTTCTAGTAAATGAGTAGATAAAAAAATCATACTATATCACAATCTATCTCTAGATGTTTAATCTTGAAGTTCAAGTTTTCTCCATTTGGGATATTTCTTACCTTCAAGTTTTTGCATGTACTAACCCCCCCCACCCCCCCCCCCACACACACACACTGATAATCTTTCTATTCCTGAATCTTAAGCAAAGTGTTTCCTTATAACCCTAGATTGGTTAAGTATTCCTCCTATCTGTTTCCATAGCATTCTAGAATAATGTTCAATAGAGTATATATCACATTTTATCATTTTTGCTTGTTTAATTGTCTCTCTTTCCTTTTAAAATTGTAATCTCCCTCATTATAGGAACTGGGCCTGCTTTATTCCCCACCATACCTATCACAGCCTTGGCTTGTAGTTGGCACTTAATAACTATTTGGTGAATGAACCAGTCCTGGCTGCTGTGGCTCAGTGGATTGAGTGTCGGCCTGCGAGCCAAGTGTCACTGGTTCGATTCCCAGTCAGGGCACATTAGTAGGTTGCACGTCAGGTCCCCAGTTGGGGGCGCGAGTGAGAGGCAACCACACAATGATGTTTCTCTCCCTCTCTTTCTCCTTTCCCCTCTCTCTAAAAAAATAAAATAAATAAACAAATAAATAAATTATTTTTTTTAAGCGAATGATCCAATAAATAAACAAATGAGCTCACATAAACCTCCTGAGATCTTCAGATAGATTCTTATTGATTTCCAAGTTCTGTTTCCTAAGTGAAAGTAATTGAAGGCTTCCCCATCAAAGTGAATATTATTTTTAGTGTGACACCACACATTTTATCACAGGTATTTCCTTATAAACTGTATTTCTCAGAAGCCACCATTTTTGTAGGAGCAGTGAGTCACAGAAATGAAATTTTTGGCTGTGCCTTCCCTCATCATTCTGTCCCCCAGCTAGCCAGACCAAACATTCCATTTTAACCGTGTTTTTGATTGTCTAAGGGATTTCTGTCTGATTTAGATTGTCTAGCAAGATATTTTGTAGTCTCTTCCACTCTGAAAAGTATAGCATATTATTCCATTCTTATAATGTTCCTTATCTTTTTGCAAATTCTTTTGAAAAACAGGTGTCTTCTATATCTACACCAAATGTAGACAAACTGTATAGATGAAGTCTAATAAAATAGATTTTTATTTACTCTGTCACTATTTCTTATGTCTTATATTATATTCATTTGACATGTAGTTTCAAAGCTTTTTAGGTAAATTCAAAGTATTAGACGTATCAGAGTCCTCTTCTTGATTTGCTTGGAGTCTTGTGAGGGCTTATAAATAAACCAACCACTGTGTGCTCTGTGACACAATAAAGACATATGACACCGTCCAGGGCAAACAGGGGGATTGGCATCTGCAACTCTATATAAGTTATATCTAGTTGTTCAACATCCTTCTAAGATGAGCATTAATGGCCACACTTTACAAATGAAGATAACAAATGAAGACCATGGGACAGTAATGTTTTTAAGGCCACACAACCAGTAAGTGGTAGAATCAAAATCAGGCCCGTCAGACTTTTCGCCCTATCCTTTTACATGCACCACATGCTCTCCTACATGCAGGAAGGGATGCCAATTAAGGACTCAAGAGTGAGCCACAGTGTCCAGCTAGGTAGACTGGATGGCAAGTGGTGGCACTCCTATCCTGAGACCAGGAGCGCAAGAAGACATTTGAAAATCAGTGTTTGATGATATTGAGGCAGGATTGCCTGTAGGCCATTATGTCCAGCTACTTCTTGTGATTGGAATCCAGTTTGGAGAATAAGGGAAACGCCTGAATTAGTGGTGAAGGTGTGAACACCACCAGTACATATGTAGTGATTGAAGTTTTGGGTATGTATTGAATCACCCAGAGTACATAGATTGAGAACAGGCATAAACAACCATCTTTGATTCATTGGCCCCTATATTCTTCTTGTTGCCTTGTGTAAGGATTTCATGCACACATCAGAGCTTAATTAAAGTTGAATTTATTCATTTAACAAATATTGATAAAATTATTGAGGATCAATTATGTGTTCAACAGTGGGCTAGGCCCTACAGGGAATGTTTGGCAAGTCAGAGTTTATTTATATACCAAGTACTAGAAGTTATAATGCACAATCTCAACTGTGGACAAAAAACATTATGTTCCAAAGAGACCTTGGGTGTCTGATAACATATCATTCAAATGTTCAAAAGGTACAATATAAACATCAGTAATGTAAGCTCCTCCCAGTTTGCTGCTTGTGTTTCTGTTCTCCTCTTTGGAAGCTATTCATCACTTAACAAATAATAAAACTTCTCTTTCTCAATCATGTTATGCTTTAAGATAATTTGCTTTAATGCTGAAGGATGCAGGGGGACTGGACTTGGAATTGGAAAGCTGTAGGGAAACCCATGCATGACTCACTCCATTTCCTATTTTGGCTTCTCACTTCCTGTCTAGTTTATCCTTTTTTCCACGGACATTCTCTGTCTGCTCCCAAGGCTGCCTGACAAAATATGACCACCCAGAGTAGAATATGGTTACTCAGTGGGGTCTCAGTCTTGAGTCCCTCTTGGCTTTCATTTCTTCTTGACACTGTGCATGTATTTTTAATCCTTAAGACAACCCTTCAAGATTAAAATTATTCTTTCTGCATTACATAGAAGAAAACTGAAGTTGAGGAAAATTGTGTCCTGCAAGACACTGTCATCTGCTGGGGATGCACAGGTGAAAAGACAAGGCCCCTGCCCTGATGGGCTTCATAGTCCAGTGGTGAAGCAGATATCCATGATTATAGATATAGACATAAACTGATCATTATAGAAATTTGTCAGAAGTGCCATCATAGATGTGCGCAAACATAGAGTTACAGTAACACAAAGACTGATGCCTGAAAAAACGGGATGAAAAGACATTTGAACCAAACTTGGAAGGAATGTATAGTTCTCCAGGTATAAAGGGGGAAATGACATCCCAGTCAGTAGGAGTCACCAGTTATAGAGGACAAGTCTACTTATTGTAAACACGAGAGGTAGTGTCGTCCATGTTTGTCCCTGACCCTGAGGCTCTCCTTCTGGGCTGACATCTCGAGCACAGGTGTGCCGACAGTGAAACGCACCGTAGATCCTGCTGAAGTGATTCAAAACCATCTGATTTCCAGTAATACAGAGAAGAGAACGCTGGAGACCAATATTTGGTATAAAAATTAGCCTCTCTCTTGCTCTCTAGTTTTCTGTCTCTCTCCTTCTCCCCCCTTCATCCCCAAACCAACCACAATATAAATCAGTACTGAAAACAATGTGGGCTTTGGCTGGAATCGCTGTTAGTTTTGAATGATGAATACATACCAGACTTGGGCATCACAAAAGCTGCTTGTGTGGTACATTATACTTTTCTCAGGATTTCCCCAACTATATTTGGGTTGTCTCCATCTCACGGCCTATATCATACAGCTCTGCATGGAACTTGTGGGATAGTTCACCAAAGAATATGCCTCTGGATTCTGTTCTGACCCATTTACCAAGGTATGGGTTACAAAATCTTGCATCTGTCTCTTCAGAAATGAGGCTGAAATGTAGGTGCTGTCTGTACACGTAGCATTGAAAACTGCCTCTTCTTTGCTATAAATAAAGAGAAGCACTAACAATTTTTACTACTTGTATGGTGAATTCTCTCATATCTAAGTATACCCCCAGAGATGTTTAAATAAGAATTTTTTTCTTAAATCATAAGAAATCCTAATAAATAAGAAAGGTTTCTTACTTAAAGCATTAAATTGAAGTTTCAGTAGAATTATTCCTGAACATTTATAAACTCATTTTATTCCTTAAGCTCTGAACATGGTGAACTTGTGTTTCTTACAGAATGTTCTTTCAGCTTAGCATTTGTCAGGAGGACATTGCAACTGGAATGTCTTCTACATGCTATTGTTATCAGAAATAACCCGATCTTTTCCTGAACCTCAGCTGAAGGTCTTGCTGGTTCATTGCATTAAAAATATTGCATATACTAAACAACCTGATTATATCTAATGTAACTAAAAATCTACTAGTCCAGAAGGACTCAAGTAAAGGCAAGCACAAATGTACTTAAGTATGTTGCCTTACCACTAATGGAAACAGTATACAATCGTGACAGATTAATTTTTAAAATATTTTTTGCCCATGTAATTATATGTATATGTAATATAAAGTTGACAAAAAATATAAACTGTATAGCGTAAGGTAAGAGTAGGTTTTTTAACTCACCACTACCCCCAGCCAGGTAACATCATCTCCAGAAGTAATTACCTTATCCCAGCTTTCTCTATCCTTACAGACATATTATGCACATATGTGTGTGTATTTAAAAATTTAAAGATTTAAAGCAACATATAGGTGTACAAATCCTTTAAATCCATACAAATAGGGGCATATAATACACACTTTTTCACATCCTGTGTTTCTACTTACCAAATCTCGAGAGTTGCTGCGAATAACCCCTGTAGACCTGCCTCACTCATTTCATTGCTGCCTAATGTTCTGTTACTTCATTGCCTTCTCGTGTATTTCCCAGGTCTCTACTGACAGAAACTCGTGTTGTTTTTAGTCTTCTGCTGATACAGACAATGCTGCAGTAAACATACCTCGCGTGTGTACGGGAATATTTGTCAGATAAATTGCTAGAAGCAGGATTGTTGGGTTGAAGATGGAAATGGGGGAGAAAGGCCTTTTTTGAGTTAAAGTTTAGAACTAACCAGAGATTCTCTACCTTAGCCTAGGTCAATGTCTGTTCCCCTTATCGACAGTTCCAACCCTTGCCTAGGAACTCCTTAACTGAGACTATTCAGACACTACAGTGCCTCTCATCTCTGCTTTCTTGTCACTATTCTGAATTCTTTTGTCTTTTTATTCTACCTGCTCTGTCAGTCATCAAACCTAAATCAGTCAAAACATCTGCTTTGTTCACTGTACTCCCAAACTTGCAAGTGTTTGGGAGAAACATATGTAATTTGGCTCTATTACAAATGTATATTTTCTAAGATCATTTCAGGACTCTACAGCACTTACACGCAATTGTCCCTCACTTCCAACACTGGCCATCCCATTGGCTGATCTACACTCACAAACGTTCTACCTTTCTCACACCACACTCGCTCTCAGGAAATAGCTTGGTTTCTCTGCTTTTTAAAGAAAAACAGCTCGTTAGATAAGAATCCTCTTAATTTCTCTTTAAGCCTAAAAAGTTACACATAGACTTCTCAGGTGATCTCAAAACAAGAGTTACTCTTTCACTGCCTAGTACTAATCCTGCCACAAGTCCTTACTCCTGCTGCCTCTCTACTGACCTTCATACCCCAGCTTATAAATCAATTATTTTTAAAAGTAATTTTCTCTCCCCTTATTCTCTTTCGCTGACTGCTTCCTAGTCCTCCTCAGATAGCATCCTTAAGAGAATAGGCCAAAGAACGTATACTGCCACTGTTTCATTTCCAAACTGCTTGCCCAATTTCTCTTTTCTTTTTCTTTTTCTTTTCTTTTTTTTTTTTTTTTTTTTTTTTTTTTGACAAACATCTTTATTTAATAAATAGATGGGGGGAAATTATCCATCAAAGATACAAGACCAAACTTAGAATTACTCGTGCAACTTATTCAGAATGGAACAAAATTCTTCAAGTGTTCACAATTAGCACAGAAAATCCATGGCTATATTACTTGCTTTTCGATTGCCATTTACTCATTTTCAATAAGCTCCCACATTCGTTACAGTGCAAGAGACCACTCTGGCTTCCCCAGTGTACAGCTAGGAGTGCAGATGTTAATAATACGAGCTTTGCTTTGTTTACAACGCTAAGATTGCCTTACAACTTTTTACTAGCACAGATATCAACAGGTGCATTTCATCCTTGGTATACAGCCTACAGGGAAGAAAATAAAAGAACACAACCCAGCCCTTTGGGCCCAGCCCCTCATTTTACAGCCATGGATCCCGGATTCCAGAAGAACAGCAGGATCACTGTCCCCAGTCTCGGACGGGACAGGCATGTGGCTTTGAGCACTGCAAAAGCTGTTTGCTTCAGCTTCTTGGGTAGAACTATGCAGAGTGCCTATACATTTTTATAACATCTGCAGGTGTATAGGTAAGCCCAGGTACCTGCTATCAACTTCATTCCCCACTGCAGATGCTTTAATTTCAGATCTGTCTGCCAAATCCTGCCAGTGACATTTGGTTCTGGACTGTTCCATCAAGATCAAGCTATCTGAATGACGAAAGTCAAAAGTTTATTTTCAGATTTTTAAAATAAAGGTGTTTCAAGGTTATTGATAAAGAACTCCTTATAAATAACTATTCCTAAGCAAATAATGATCTATTGATAATTCTAAGATACTAGTATTTTTTACCATAACAGTAATTTCATTAGGTTTACATAAATTGAGACAAGTAAAACTTTTCCAGGCTATTTCATCAAGTAACTTACAATGTGCACATTCCCGAGTATATCCTGTTGTGACATTCGTTCCGAATTTCCTTGTCTTCAGCTTAAAAGGTGTTTCTTCCCAAGAAACTGGACTTTTCTGTCAAATGCACTGGCTCGAATAGGAGAATCGGGTTCATAAAATGGATTCATTGCAAACTTTATGTATAAATTGTAGACATCAGTAAAGAAGTTCTTTATTCCATCTTCTTGCCTTGTGTCATGAAGCATAATAAATCTCATATGACCTGCAGTAACAAACGCTGAAACAAACCACTCATTGAACTTGTCCACAGTTTTCAAGTACATGTTGTTTGACAGCCACATGTTCTCATCTACCAGGTCGAGGGCAGCGTGAGCTGTGAACTGGTTCAGATGCCGATGGTCGTCTTTGGATTCTGCTTTACCAGCTGGCAAAAACTCCATTTCAAAAACTGGATTATCATGGTGGCCAACAATTACAAAGTAAAAGCTTCCAGACATTGTCTTCAATATATGGCTTCTGTGCCAAGACACTCACCATGTAAATATCCTGGGAATTTCGGGGGCAGCAACCTGCCTTCCGCAGCTTCAGTTAGGACGGTCGGACCCCAGTTTCTTAAGAATAGGTACTGCCTCTACCACAACACCACAGCTGCCTTTGCAACGTCTTCAGAAAACATCAGATCTGCAACACCAGTGCACACACTTGGTTATCATCATATTTGGGTTTTTGCCAGCACTTGACACTTGATTCGCCCCTAACCCCAATCCATCCTGCAGAATTCCTCAGCTGTCTCCATTACCTTTCTTCTTGTTTTCCTCACTTCTTTTTCCTCCCGTTCTTTCTTTTTTATTTAGACTACTCCTGTGGTTTCTTTCTGGCTTTAGGTTTTCAGGTCCTGTGTTCCCTAGGACTAAGTGTGCATCGAGTTTTTTTCTCATTCTTTGTTCTTTCCATGGATGACCTCATTTATTTCCTGGTTTCAGTGATCACCTGTGTGCTGATGACTCAAAGCCTGTCCAGACCTGCCTCCTGGACTTCAGACCACATTACAACTGCCTAATAGTTCGCTCCACTTGGTTGACTCACAGATACCCGAAACATAACATGTCCCAAACTGAATTCACTTTTCAGTTCCCCACCCCATTTCCCAAGGCTGTCCTTCCTCTCCATCACCCACCCAGTCACCCAGGCCAGGAATGTTGAAGTCATTATGTCTTCTCGCTTTTCCCTTTTCTAGCCACACCCAATCAGTCACTAAACTCTGTTGTCTCTGTCTCCTAAGTGCTTATTGAATTCGTTCTGTTATTTCCATCCCCATGTAACTGCCTTAGTTTTAGTCCTCATTATTTTTTAACTGAATTATTTCAATAAGCTGGTAACTGGCCTCCATCAATTTATGCACTTCTGAGTAAATCAGTTCCCACTGCTTGAGAGAGTTATCTTTCTAAGTTGCTTATTATATTATGTTACTCCCTTAAAAATTCTTTTCTGGGTCTTCATTGCTTATAGTATGCTTTGAACTACTTATACCATATTTTACATTTTTACTTGCTTCTCCAGCCTTATCACGTCCGACTCTTCAGCACATCTTATGCTCCAGACTAAAAACTACTCCCAATTGCCTCTATATCTCTTTCCTTTCTATCTCTGGATGGTTGTTCATGCTCTTTCTTGGCCTTTCTCAGTCTGCCTTCCAGGGAATATGTGTTGATCTTTTAAACTCAAATGAAGTGCCTTCTCCACAATAGTTTTATAGATTTTTTTACAGCTGTAATTAAAAAAAATTCGCTGGCATATTTCCTCCATCAGACTGCAAGGCCTTCCTGAAAAAAGACCATGTTTTTATTCATTTGTGATCTTATAATTTGTTTTTTCAATTTCTTGCACTGAGACAATTCTCAAAAAGTATTCATTGAATAATGTCTAGTCCCTGTTCTTATTTCATTATTTGAGTTTATAATTTAATGTCAAATGAGTTTTCCTAAAATAATGCTCTATTTATGTTACTACTTCACTCTAAATCTTCCAAAGAACCCTTCCCACCCACAGCACGTGTCCAAACCACTTGGTGAAGCGCATAGGTTCCTCACGACCTGTTTATGTGTATTTCTTTCCAAGGTGTTTCCATAACACGCCTTTTACTTTTTTAACCAGAGTGACCAAAAGTTCCATGTGACTTTAACTCCTCTCTTCCTGCTCAGATCAGTTTCCTCGGGTCAAATGACCTTTCCCTTTCCTCTCCTATGTAATCTCACTCATCCTTCATGGTAAAGTCTAAACCTACAACCTCCATAAAAATTTCCCTGATCATCCATAATAAATCTCTTTCTCCCACTCATTTTTAATACCTATTGTAGTTTGTTGTGTTCAATATTTCTTTTATTGCTTGTCTTGCTGGGTTTTCTCTATTATTGGGGAAGTTGTTACTTTTATTTATCTCCACTATATGACTAATTTATAATGCCTCAAAAATAGGAACTACAGTCTCAACAATATTTTTTGAATAAAGACTTTTATTGTCCTTCACATCATTCATCAGGGATATTGTCATTCTTATTTGTTCTCACATCTGCTATGACAATTTATTGATTTCCTAATTTGACTTACTTTGACTAATTTGACTTAAAAATGATTTTGGTCTACACTAAGTTTTAAGGGTATTTTTGCTTATTAATTCTGACCATTTCTTATGTTAATATCTTCCATTGATTTACAACTTTCTGCCTTCATGGCTTTATTTGTAAAACTTGTCCCTTACTTTTTAGCTACCTAACTGAATTGTCTTCCTCTGCATTGAACCAATGACTAAGATCATGATAATGAGAAAACAGAAGGAAGAAGAGAGGTCAAAACCTAGGCAATAGCACGTATCAAGGTGCTATTTTTTTCTTCTATGGACATTGTCATGAAGAATGTGAATTTTAGAGACACTAAATATATTCGTTAAGTAGAGATAAAGTTGTTGCTCCTGTATCCCAAAATTTGCAGGAAACATGTGGTCACCAGATGTGATGTGATGAAAGAGAATTCCAGGGTCTCACTGTTTTCAACTTTTGGACCTGTCATCTGTCCCATACTGCTATGTCCCTTTCACATGTTACCCCCACCCAGAGATTGAACAGGGGCATGCTATGTCCCTTTCACATGTTACCCCCACCCAGAGATTGAACAGGGGCACATACACCCAACCTCATTTCCAAGGCCATGATTTCACACTTGCAGCCATATCTTTTTCCTTTGTGGTCTCAGCCACTTGAAATAGAACTCCAGTTTACGAAAGTGATGAAGTATTTGGGGTGCTAAGAGCATTAGTTATTATTTGTCTGTTCAGCTTACTCACACTTAAAGAAAATAGATAGTCTTATTACCTTCACCAGCTACTGCTTGATTTCTCTCCCTTTAACCATTCATTCTGGAGGTCAGGGCCAAGTTTAAGCTCCTTTCCTGCGAGGCCTGTTCCTATCCCCAGCTACTGTTCTCACAGGCTGTACACCAGTGCCCAGCTCTCCTGTTCCCTTTGCCAGATGCAGCCAGCTTTACAAATGAAATTATACATTTGAACCAGATTAGTTTGGCTTGGTGATTGGCCCTGTGCACAGTCTACAATTTGGGTCAGACTTATGAAAAGTTTGGTGAATTTGGCACTATCTTTGAGGAAATATGGACTGTCTTAAAACTCCAGAGAGAAACTTCCAGGATCTCAGACATTCCATCTTTTGTGGGCTTCCAGAAAAGGCCACCCTCAGCTGGCATTAGAGTCAGGGCTCATTTTCAAACTATTCAAGTCGTGTTGTGACTAGAAGTTGAAGTCTGGTACAGAACCGTGGAAACTGAAGAGATGATTAGCACTGATCCTGGAATAAGCAGCTGGACTCTACTGTCGAGGGACTCAGGGGAAGACGGTCCAGAAAGGTAACGCTTCTACCACTGAAATCGAATTCTGCGGAAGAGTTTCTCTAAGCTGATTGTGTTGCTAAGAATAAATACATTTCTAAAGTGTGAGGGAAAATAGAGCCAAGTTACAGTGTTGAGGGGAGATGATGGCCTGACCCTTTGCATCAATTAAAAGGAATCTGTGGGTTCCTAAATGCAGTCCCCTTTTGCTGCTTCCTCCTATTTATTGGCTTTGGTAGGAGTAAGGCTTCAATTAGGATCTCAGGACTAAGGCCTGAGAATTTTTTTCCATCTCAGATTTTTAAAGAAGCATAAAGCAGCTTGAAGGAAAGTCTCACTCACTCACCCTGAAACCTTCACTGAAAAATAAATAATCGAAACCATAGCTGAGCATGATTAATGAAGATACATTATAATAATTTATTATACTGTTTTTGGAGAGCTGTTTTCTTCCATTTTTTTCTCATCTGTCTCCTCTATTACCTCTCCTATGATACTGAAGATGGGGCAAAATGCAGATGTTGAGAACATAAAGATATCAAAGAGTTAGTTTTGGCTGAGTTAGCAGTGACCACATTACAGATCTCATATTTCTCTCCTTTCATGTGGCTTTTTTGTGGGTTGGACAATAAATTTACTAGTATGAAGTTACTACACATTTGATCCAAACATGCTGCAGTGGATAAAAGGAAGCAACTGTGAACAGGCCTGCATGGTGCTTCTAGATCAGACTCAGGTATGAGTGAAGGGGCCCCAGAATTGAGCTGAAACTTTACAAATCTGACAAATACTTTACTTGTGACATTTAGAACATTCTTAAAACAAACAACAGAAAGCTCTCCTTGTGCCTGATTACCATATACATTTTCATACAGGAATCCGTATAATTCAGTTAATGCAGCTTTTATTCACCTGAATATGCCTTAATCTTTGCTTTAGATATTAACTTTTTAACATTAAAGAATTTTCTGACTACACCACCTGCCCCTTGCATTTGCAAAGCCCTGATGTATAAAAGTGTTTAAATATATACAGTTGATCTAAATTAATCATAAAACATGGCATTAAAATGGCACTTCTTTAAATTGTTCATGCTCTTGTCTAGCAAACAAGAGTGTCTGTATTTCATCTCAAAATATTATGTTTAGAGCAATGATTCTCAACCTTGACTGCACTTAAGGAACTTTAAATAATTCTGATGCCCAGGCTGTCCCCCAGATCACTTCAATCCGAATTTTAGGACATAGTACTTAGGCATCAGTACTTTTTCTGGCTCCTTAGATAATTCCAATGTGCAGTTAAGGTTGAGACTGCTGATTTAAAAATGGTAGCATGTTGTGATGAAAAGAGCAGGGGCTTTAGAATCAGCCCATTCCTTGCTTGGTATATATTCCATTCCCAGTATTTCTTTTATTCACTCAAAAATATGTGATCACCCAATAAGAAATAAAATGCCTCATATACACTGGTACATTCAATACATGGGAAGTATTCTTATAGTGATAATAATATCTACTAATAAAAGTATTTTAGGAATGATGTTGAAGAAAGAGTATCTGGGATGAAGAACCTAAATATGGGTACTTTCCTTTGCAAGGTGATTGGTCAGAACATTTGTAAGCCACAGTGTGCTTACAGAAGACAACTCTGAGAAGAAGAGGCTTTCTGAACTCATGACAACCATTGTTATCCAGTGAGATTTCTGCCCTGATTATTTTTGTCTTACCCACTATTTTTATCAATTAGGTGGGGTGAAAACTAGTTACTCAGTGATTATACTGCTAATACACTGTCCCAGGCTGCCCTCATTGCTAAAGCCTCCACAGCACTGAATCCATGACACATTCTAAACAATTCAGGGAAAAACCTTCAAAGAATGATGAGATACAAGAGCATCTATAGTGTTTACCTTTCTCTAATAAGTTTATAGTTATGTAGAACATGTTGTAGAAATGGCTAGTTGAGATCGAGGACTATAAATGGCCTAAAATTACTTTATCCTCCTATTAAAGAAGAGATCAATCTTAACAAATTTAACGCCCTCATTAATCACCACAACTCCCACAACAACCACAAAGGGCAGAAGCAAAATCTTAGTGGTAGGTGAATGACAACTCTCTTCTTCCCTTAAGAATCCTAAAGGAACCTGCTGGTTTCCTATAGAGGGAATGACTAGCTTTCTTCATATATATAATTTTTTTTTAATTCTGCTTAACAGAGTAATGTGACTGGGTATAGAGATTGGGCTGAAGATATTTCACCCTTTCCTAAGGAGATCTAGACTCTACTCAGCACAAACTCTGAGTATATATGAGCATCATCTTATAAAACTAAGTTAATTTTTGAGAGGACAAAGGTAATCCTGAATCTTAAAGCAAATTTAAATAACAAAAACCCATTAGATCTGAAAGGTAATACGGATTGTCCTCAAATATTGTTAATTTTGAGGTATTACAAGGAATAGGGGATATTGAAAACAGAAGAAAGGAATCTGAAGCCTCCATATAGCACAGATATCAATCAATACTCAGAACTTGAATGTATTAGAAATCCAGAATTATTCTTCAATCAATATTTCCTGGTATACATCTTACCTGAGAAAAGCAGCAGCAAGAGTCAGTTGAAGGAAGAAGGAAAACAACTTCCCCACTCTGACCCCACGACCTCTGTGAAAACCCGTTCCTTCTACATCACAATGGGGATCTGTCAGACATCTGTCCGTACAAAGGGTTTTGCATCCTCATAACAAATTTCTCCTAGTTTTCCACCTTCTTTAACTTTAAAGTTTGAAATATACACGCCTTCTTTGTTCTGGGTTACCTTCTAACTTGCTATTGTCAATCAATCGGTGAATCATTGACCCGTTTGCCGTAAAAATGTAATATATATTTGTAATAACATTTTGTTGCATGAGAAAGTTTCAGTTTCATCCCCGAATGATGGGGAAACACCTGCATGTTAGAGTGTCATTCTAACCAAGTGAATTTAATTTCAAAATACCCAGTTTACTATTATGATACAAATATCTTTTGAAAACCACAGGTTTTACAATTAATGCTATGACTGATGAGTCACAAAGCAAGTCAATAAAGACATTTTCTCTTAGAGTTGGAAAACTTAACTAGAATGTTTTCAATGCTGGTGTTTTAAGATTGGCCTTGAGCGTTAACTGTAAATTTTGTAGTGTATATTTCATAAACGATTTCCTTTCTACACCCTTACCTTTCCTCACTCCTAGCATTGCTTTAGATGACTTGGAGTGCAGAGGTTCCTCGTTGTCCACACAGATAGTTCTAGTACAGAAGCGTCACAGGATTCCCACCCTAATCAGCATTCTCTACTGAGAACTTTACTACCATGATTGACCTATTTGGCATTAATCTCATCTCTTCTCTGCTCTGTAATCTAGGTTATGTTGGGACAGTGCCAGAAGAGTTGCAGTGCCGGTAAGCCAGATCCCAATTTCTACTCTAATTTTTTTTTTTTCTGGTGGGGGTTTCAAGCTTAACCTCTGACTGTTTGCATGAAGGTAAAATGTGGCTGACCCAAAGATATTCTAACGGCACATCCTGGGAAGGCCATCCTGCCAAAAAAAATCACTGGGCGTTCATCTTGTTCCCTAGTTTAAGAGGGGAAAGGAAATCACACCTTACATGTAATGCCAGAAATGTGCTTTCTTTGGTCAGTTATGAAGAGCATGCCTTGAATTTTAACATGTTGATCTTTGACTTTTGAGGGTGAGATCTTTTATAATCATCTGATCACCTGGTTTGTTTCCAGTGTAATCATTTAATTAAGGTATAAAAACTTAATGAAGGCAACATGGAAAGTATTAATATTAACATATAACGTTTATTGAGTGTCAGTACTGCCCTAGGAATTGAAGAAAGCATAAAATTAGAGTGCCTGCTAGTTAGCTTAGCATACATCTGCCAGCTTTTTTTTAAGCAATTATAAAATTGAAAGGGAAGAAAAGCCCTAGAAAATATCTTTATAACCACTGTAGAATGAATCCTGAAAGATTTGATTAATTCTTTTCACCAGAATCCATTATCATTGATCTGTTGAGAAAGTACCTGCTTAAAAACACTACTCCTACTGTCTTTAGTGTGCCAAGGTGAACTGGAATAACTGAATCTTCTTGTCAAAGTAGCATGGCGGGGGGGGTGAGGAGTTGGATAAATTACCCTAGCAAAAACTAACTTTATCTTTAGACCCAATTAAAGCAGAGATTGTATCTCATTCCAGTAAGTCTTTGGCAGGAGTCACTGCAGGCTACTATATGTTCCCTGGTGGAGATAGACTATAAGCATTGGGTCGATGTTGAATTCTACAGCCATTCATTGGCCATGCATTCACAAAAAGAAAACCAAAAGCTATTTTTACAAATATTTTCTGTGCTTTCAAAATATTATCTTATCTTCCTTTTTGCATTTGTGACCAAATTTATAGAAGGAGGAGGAGAGAAGGAGGGGGAGAGGTGAGGAGGAAGAGAAGGGGGAGAGAAGGAGGAGGCTATGGGTGCGCTACCTGCTTTTCTTCACCACGACTCTTCTTACCTGGCAACCTGACATCCACTCCCACTGCTCAGGGCAAACTGTCCTCTCAGAGATTTGTAACCTGTAGTTGGTAAATTGAAAGGCTTTACCTCGATTCTTATTTTCAGGAAGAACATAAAATAGTTAACACTCAGTTGACACTGTTGGGCAGCCCCTCTTTTATTAATTTCTCTTTCCAAGGCTTTATGGCACTGTTCTCTCCTGTAGTCTCCTTGTCATCCCTTTTTAAAAAAAATCTTTATTATATTTTTTAATTACCATTTGTTCCCCCTATGCCCCCCTTCCCCCCAGCAATCACCACACTGTTGTCCAGGTCCATGACTCCTTTTCCCTTTTTGCTCAGTCCCTTCACTTCCTAGTCGCCCCCTCCCACTAGCTCTCCTCACCCTGCTCTCCATCAATGAGTCTGTCTCTGTTTTGCTTTGTTAGTTCAGTTTGTTCATTAGATTTCACCCATGAGTGAAATCATGGTTCTTGTCTTTCTCTGACTGGCTTTCTTCACTGAGCATAATGTTCTCCAGGTCCATCCATGCTGTTGCAAAGGGTAACATTTCCTTCTTCTTTTTTTTTTTTTTTTTACAGGTAAGTAGTATTCCAAGTGTAAGTGTCCCATAGTTGTCTTATCTATTCTTCTACTGATGGACACTTGGGCTGCTTCTGTATCTTGATGATTGTAAATAACGCTGCAATGAACATAGGGGTGCTTGTGTTCTTTCAAATTAGTGTTCTGGGTTCCTTTGGATATATTCCCAGAAGTAGGATTGCTGGGTCAGAAGGCAGATCCATTTTTAATTTTTGAGGAAATTTCATACTGCTTTCTTTCCACAGTGGCTGCACCAGTCTGCATTCCCACCAGCAGTGCACTAGGGTTCCCGTTTCTCCACATCCTCACCAGCACTTGTTGTTTGTTGATTTGTTGATGATGGCCATTCTGACAGGTGTGAGGTGGTATCTCATGGTGGTTTAAATTTGCATTTCTCTGATGATTAGTGATGTTACGCATTTTTTCATGTCTATTGGCCATCTGTATGTCCTGTTTGAAGAAGTGTCTATTCAGGTCCTTTGCCCATTTTTTAATTGGTTTATTTTTTTGGTGTTGTGTTTTGTAAGTACTTTATAAATTTTGAATATTAACCCCTTCTCAGATGTATCATTGTGGAATATGTTCTTTCATTTTGTGGGTTGGCTTTTTATTTTGTTGATAATTTCCTTTGCTGTACAAAAAGTTTTTAGTTTGATGTAGCCCCATTTTTTTCTTTTGTTTTCCTTGCCTGGAGAGATATATCCAATAAAAATTGCTATGAGCAATGTCATCCTTTTAAAATATCATTTACTACCTCCTTATCTTTTTCCACACCCTGAGTGGAGACATTTCCATCAATTCTATTCTTGAAATCTTGTTTTCTCTCTCTTCAAAGGGTCCCTTAATTTTTTCACTCACTGCATAAGGTTTCGTCCTCTCCCTCTGGGAACTCCACTCCTGCTGTTCTCCTCCTTGTCCCTCTGCTCCAGCCACACTGGTCTTTCTAACATCCTTGTATTTACAAGTCAACTCTCACCTCAGATGATTAGCCTGTAATGCTCTCTATGCTTGAATTGCTCTTCCTCAAGATCTCAATGGCTTGTTTCCTCATCTTCTTCAGGTTTCTGCTCAAATGTTACATTATAGATGAGCCTTTCCCAGACCACCCCATGTCTAATGGTAATTCTGACTCTCCACTCTCACTTTCCTGTCTCATGTTCCTCTATGCTACTTTATACCACCAGATATATGTTTTCTGTTTGCTTATCATCTATGTCTCCCCATCCTATGATGTGTGCTTCATAAAAGCAAGGTTCTTTATCTGTTTTGTTTGCTGCTCTCTTCTCAGTGCTTAGAATTATCCCTGGCTCACAGTATGCACTCAGTAAATATGTGTTGCATGAATGAATGAATGGATGAATTAGCAGAGTTATAAGAGATTCAAATTTTTTCACAGCTCCAAAATTCCTAAATGTGGCTATCGTTTGTCTCATCTGTGGGGTAATGGTAATAGGACATCTGTTTGGGCCACATTTCACATCATAATATGAGGATATGTGTGGAAGTAATTCATTCAGGCACTAGATATAGTGCTGGAGAAGACAGAAATAATTAGTCAGGATGTAGGCCTGAATCTGACTCCAGTGCTTTTGCCTAGGAAGCCCTTCCTAGGTGAGAAAAGTTAATCATACATCAGCTTCACAACTCTCTGAAGTTCAGCTGAATTAATTACTTTGTGTTATCAACAATTTTTTAAAATCATATTTAGTATGGCCAATCATTGCTCATTGAGAAAGTCAGCAATGTGTGGAAATGAAATAAAGATTCTTAAATTCTGTGGTCTTGGCATGTCATTTTAACAATAACCAAATGATATTCCATTACAAATCCAAAGGTTCTTATTTTGATTTTTTTAATATATTCATATCAGATCCTTCCTAGAATATGGTCTTCCAATTATTTTTATGCCCATAGGCCCATAAATCCCATTAAAATTTTTTTAAAGGTTTCATAAAAATGTTCCATCAAAAGTCTTTCTGTTGACAAAACTAAGTTTTTTCACACCCCTGAAAATTTGTTGTTGTAAAAATCAGAACTCTCTGAAGTCTGGTTAATTTGCAAGACATTAGCTTGCTTTCAAGAAAGCAAATATTGAGTTCAAAGTGAAATGTTTGGGCACAAGTATATATAGCCATTTCAAAAAAAAAAGGCTTTATTTTAAAATACTTCCTTTAAGGAACATTTGTCTAGACATGCCTTCCTTGCCTTGTGTGAAATTAATAGCTTAAAAAGAACTCCGTGAGTGTTTCCAAATGCAAACTTCAAAATTGTCAAATAACTTAATAAGGATGCATTTCATTCCTGGTTTACCAAATATGGTTTTGACAATGCTTCCAATAGTCAAGTCAAGATGGTTTCTATAATGCAGAATGCCACATTATTTAATTATAACGGCACCCTAAAGTAGAACTGTAAATCTTCTTTAAAACATTAACTACACAGACCACCTATTTAGTATTGGAAAACTAAGTTCATGCAAGTTCATGTGCCGCTTAGATCATTAATAGTGTGGAAAAATGGTTTCTAACACAAAAAATTCCTAAGTCAAAGAACAAGACAGAGCCTCTATTACCAATGAAGACTCTTCACCTGGGCAGGAACTGGGTGAAAAAGCATTAGTCTATACGAACTGGGCACGTGATGGAAAAGTATATTCCTCACTGAGATCTACATACAGGATCTGTGTCTCAGATATGCTTACATATCTTATCTTATTCCGTCCACAAAAACAACCTGTCACATAGGTGTAATTATCTCTAAATTACTAATAAGAAAGCTCTGATTCTAAAATATTCAGGGACTTGTGTCCAAGTTAGAATTTGAACCCGGGTTTGGTGGCTCCGTGGTCAGTGTTCTTTCCACTAAATCACACTGTGCTATGAGTCTACCCAATTATCAGAGACAGAAAGGCTATTCAGTCCTTAAATCAAAAAATGTCATTAGGGCCTGTCATAGATTTCAGTACTCCACCCACATTTCTTCTGAAACGTCCCACAGACATGTTTACATTTTCTATGCCTGCTCCAGACCTTGTGGCTGTGTAACAAATCACCCCACAACTCGGTGGCAGAAAACAACCACTTATGATGCTCATAGATTCTGCAGGTCATGAATGTGGATCAGGTAGGGCAGGACAGAACACACTCTACCCATGATGTCTGGGACATGAGCCAGAAGGCTGAGGGATGGAATCTTTGGAGGTCTGCCTCATTCACATATCTGTGGTTGATGCTGACTATGGGCTTAGACCTTAGAGGGGGCCGTGAGCCAGTCACCTCCCTGTACCTGGGCTTCCTCATTATTTGGTACCTGAGTTCTAAGGGCAAGGCAAACCAAGAAAAGCAGTCAGAATCAGGCCTTGGAATTCATGGTGTCACTTCCGCTGCATTCTAGTTATTAGAAGTGAGTTATTAGGGCAAGTCCATATTTAAGGGAAGGAGAATTAGGCTCCCTGTTGTGACAAGAGTGTTGGAGAATTTGTGAAGGTGTCTTAAAATTACCACACTGCCCTCCCCCTGGCTCAGGAGTGCTTATGCTTGCAAGGGTCAGCCCCCTCTGAAGCCACTTCGACTGCCCGCAAGTCAAGCCACTTAGCTCCAAAGCCAGAAGTGCCTGGCAGTTGACAGGAGGAATCCTTTTTCACAAAATGGAACATAACTCACAGTCTGATCTCGTGGGATTAAAATGAAGCTACCCGCCACGGAACTTGGTTTAAAAACACTCACTGGGTCTCTCTTTTCTTTCCTTGTCTTCTAGGAGAACTTCCTTAATAAATCTGTGTACACAAATTTTCATCTCAGTCCTGGTCTTCAGAATTCAACCAATGACAGGGATGACCAGTACATCTGAAAAATGATTCTGACTTATAAAGACAAATTCTGAGGGTACCATCTTTGTTGTTCCTGCTTTATTCTGATGGGTTTTGCCAAGCTCTATTAATTCACAGATTTTGACCACCACGGAATGTTTGGAAACGGTTTATATTTGAAAGGTCTGAGCCTCATTTAATTGTTGAGAGGTTTGATTGCTAATTTTATTAAGCCTTACTCTCTAGGTACTAGTTTCTTAAAGATATATTGTCTTTGCAGCAGACCTTCAGGTTTCTCTAAGGAATTAATCAGGCATTTCCCCAGTAACTGTATTTACAAAAATTGTTTTTGCATCAAAGCTGAGAAAAAAAATGTATTCACTAGAATTTTCTTATAAAAAAGCAGTAGATGTAGTCATTTGGATTACAGGTACCATCACAGAAGGCAGAGATGTGGTCATATATGGACAAGTAGTTATGGAAGGGAAAGCGTGCTGAAGGAGTGAAGGCCAGCCGAAGGAAGGTAGAGAGTGTGGAAGAGAGCAAGGTGAAACAAGAAGGAGAATCGGGGAGAAGAGGGCAGGATGTTTTTCAGTGGGATCCTTCACAACGATCCCAGAATTCTCCTTTCAGTCTGCAGATCATAATGTGGTTGATGTGTTTGGGTTTCCTGCAGAAGCAGGAATGGAGAAAAGTTTCGTGTTAAGTCTGTGCACGATGCTAAACCTAAATGACCAGCATGGATTCCGGAATGAAAATAGAAGATCCGCTAGATGTTTGTCGGATATTTGCAGAGGTCATGGGGAGGCCACTGGACATTCCAGGTTTTGAAATGGAGACTTTGACGACTCTCCAAGGATCAGGGCAGTCCCAAGTGGCATCTTGGTTACATTTGTTTTTTCACAGTAAAGCAGGGAGAGCAAAATGCCTTGTCATCACTTGAACCTCCACAGAGTGGCAGAGAGTGACCTGGCATGATGGTAAACTTGCTGATCTGCTTTATGAAGATGGTTCAGTCTGGATGTCTCTCGGGACACTTGTATTCAAATTTTTTACTTAGTGAATAAGCGCAGTAACTCACAGTTTCTACTACAACACTACTTGTGCTGCAGTGAAGGAGACATTTTCACAAACTGAATTTCCTAGAATCCTTTCACTGCTAAGTGACAAGTGTTGTAGTATAGACTGAGAATATGCCCTATTTCTTTTGTTTTCAGAAATACCTAGAAAGCAGATTAAATCATGTTACTTTGACCATTTTTTAAATGAAATTTAATTTTCGCTTGCTGGTGATTCCCAAACAAACTCTTGGATGCTATAATCTCCGAACTGCCAATACTTCCTACTTCTAACAGCAAGGTAGCAGCACGGAGGAATGAGAAGGCAGATTCGGAGACATTTCAGTGATGCCAGGCCTGCCAGTCAGGCTTCTAGAGGAGACACGTGACGCACTCAAAAGGGTTAAATTGAATCTTTTTGAAGAGAACACTTACAGAGTTCTGAGCAGGGTTAGGGCAACCAACAAGGTATGATAAAAGCATTATTAACGAACAGCAGGATACCCTTGTCACTACCAGGCTTGACAAAGCAAGGAGAGAGAACAGTTCTACTAAGAGAAGCTGTGCCTTTGGGGCACAGAGCTAGCAGGACTGTAGTAAGATAGGGTGAGAACAAGAGGAATTAATATCCCAGCCTTTCTCCAACCTCCTAGTGCTGTTGCCCATTAGCAGAACCCAAAAGGAAGCCAGAGAGAAAGGGATGCTGGGTGACTATGACAGAGCGGTCAGCTGCCATCCCAGAGCAAGGCAGAAAAAGCTGAAGAAGTAGTTGGGGGCGGGGGGGTTGTAAATGCAAAACAGCCAGCATACTGAGTTTAGACTATTCTCAGAATTGACTGTTCTTTTTCTCCAATGCTATAGCATCTCTCATTTCTTTTATACTTATGAGCCATTTTTAGCTCGCTTGGGTTTTGCTAGGTTGAAATAAACATGAAACAATGGTAAAAAAAAATTAGACAGAGGTACAGTTGACCCTTGAACAACACGAGCATTAGGGGCATTGAACCCCTGCACAATCAAAAATCTGCTTACAACCTTTGACTCTCCATAGAAACCTTACTAATAGCCTACTGTTGACTAGAAATCTTACTGATAACATAAACAGTTGATTGACATATATTTTGTATGTTATATGTATTATATACTGTATTATTATAATAAAGTAAGCTAGAAAAAAGGTTAAGAAAATCACAAAGAAGAGAAAATACACTTACAATACTTATTGAAAAAAATTGTGTATAAGTGGACCCGTGCAGTTCAAACTCGTGTTGTCCAAGGGTCAACTGTATATTGTTAGGGGGTAAATCCTAAAATAACCTATAGAATTATAAGTTTCTAATTGACATGGAAATAGCATTGACGTGGAAATAGCATATAGACAAAAACTGAATGCTGGAGAAATGGAAAAGGGAGGAGCCTTTCTCTACCTAAAACATTGGGCTTCCACTCACAGAGTCAGGAAGGACACCGGAATGTGCCGTCTATCCGCCGTCATGCTTCAGAAATGAATATGCTCTTACCTCTAAGTGCAGACATGTATGAGTTTAAAACACCCATGTGAATGAAGTGCTTTGGATACCTCTTACAATCAAATACTGCTAGATCTCCTAGATATGTAATATGGAAAATATACAGACATTTTTATTATCAAAATCTCATTTCTTCGAGAACAATTATTACTTTTGGGTGGGAGTTATAAATGTTTTTCTCTAGTTTATGTTTTTATAGCATAGTATCTTTTTCAATCTACTGCTGGATTTTATACTTCTGACTTTCTTTTAGGAAAGCATAAATAATGATTATTATACAACCTTATTATTCCTGTATAGTTTAGATTATATTAGTCATTACTTCAGTGACTATATAAACATTAAAATTCTATAACTTTGTAAACTTATTTACATTTTATAACTTTTAAATATTTATTGACTGAATAAAATTTTACTCAATTCTTATCAAACTTCTACTTCCAAAATAAAGATATCATATCCATGTACATTAAAGGAATTTTTATAAACTTTGTTCTATTGATTGAATAACAAAAATTACATAAGCAGAATAACTGTTCTCAATTCAATTTATATACTTTAATTGGTTTCTTGGCCATATTCACATCTATTATTGTGTCCTTGACATTTTTTTGAAGAATATGTTTTAATATAGCCTAACAATTTTTAACTTTAAAGAAAAATTGCCTGAAAACGACTTTAAAACTGTATTTTTTGTTATTAAATTTGAAATTGTTAAGCTCTTGAATTGACAATTCTTTGCACAAGAATCTTACTTAAAAGCAACTAATGATAACAATACTTCATTAAGAAATAAAAAATCCAAGACAAATGCTAAACCAGAAAGGATGCTGGGACTAAAGACATAAACCAAATCTGTCCCAGGAAAGACATAGTCTAAGACTAATATTTCCTAGAAGGTAAAATTCATCAAGCAGATGATTAAGAGTACAAATACACTGGTATTCTTTACTCCGTAACCACATCCACATATCAAATCCATATGTATAATTCTATAAATTATTATAATGGCTCATTATAATATTTTATAAGATATATTTCAAAAAAATTGAACAGCTCCACATCCTATTTCATCAGGGAAATGCAAATTAAAATAAAAATGAGCTACCACTAAATATTAGAATAGCCAACATTTGGAACACTGGCAACACCAAATACAGGCAAGGATATGGAGCAATGGGAATTTTTATACATTCCTGAGAGGAATGCAAAATGATACAGCCAGTTTGGAAGACAGTTTGGAGTTTCCTTTTTTTTTTTTTAATATGCTCTATTGATTATGCTGTTACAGTTGTCCCAATTTCTTTTCCCTTTGTTCCCCTCCACCCAGTGACCCCCCTCCCTCCAACTGCCCCCCCAACGTAGTCCATGCCCATTGGTTGTGCATATAGTTCTTCTCAACATCTTCCTGTTTACTCCACTCCCTCCTACTATGCTTCTTAATTCCTGCATCCTCTCCCTCCCTTTTCCCCCTTCCCCCTCCCTGCTGACCTCCCCCATAATGTTCCCCATACCTATAATTCTTTTCACACTCTTGTTGCCTACTTAGTTTGCCTTTGTTTGGGTTCCCTAGCTTCTGTTGTTGGTTGTTGTGATACAGTTCTCATTTTAATGTTCATAGTTTTGATCATCTTTCTCCTAAACAAGTCCCTTTAACATTTATTTCATATAGCAGTGGTTTGGATCTGATGAACTCCCTCAGTTTTACTTTGTCCTGGAAGCACTTTCTCTTCCCTTCTATTCTGAATGACAGCTTCGTTGGATAGCGTAATTGTGGTTGTAGGTTTTTGCTTTTCATTACTTTGAATATTTCTTGCCAGTCCCTTCTTGCCTGCAGAGTCTCTTTTGAGAAATCAGCTGATAGTCTTATTGGAACTCCTTTGTATGTAATTCTCTTCTTCTCTTTTGCTGCTTTTAAGATTCTCTCTTTATCCTTATTTTTTGACATTTTGATTATAATGTGTCTTGGCATAGCTCTCCCTGGGTCCAGTTTTTTTGAAACTCTCTGTGCTTCCTGAACCTATAAGTCTATTTCCTTTCCTAAGTTAGGGAAGTTCTGCTTCATTATTTTTTCACATAATTTTTCAATTTCTAGTTCTTCTTCACCTTCTGGCAACCCTATGATTCAGATGTTGGCCCGCTTATAGCTGTCCCATAGGTTTCTGAGCCTCTCCTCGTTTTCCTCACTTTTCATTTCTTCTTTCTGCACTGGTTGACTGTTTGTTCCTTCCCTATGTTCCAATTTGTTGATTTGACCCCTGGTTTTCTTTCTCTCACCACTAGTTTCATATGTGTTTTTGTTCATTTCAGCAAGACTAGCCTTCATTTCTTCCCTGTCTTGCTTAAGATCTGCTGTTAGGTCTGTAAGTATTTTTATAACCAAAGCTCTGAACTGTGCCTCAGAAAGATTTCCTATCTGCTTCTTCATTAGATTTAGTATTTGCTATCTGGTCAGCTGTGTCACCGGGATCTCTATCATGATCTGTGCCATCCTGACAGTTTTGTGTTTACCTTTGCTTCCTGGGCAGGGCTATCACACCTCCTATGCTGTAGGGGGTGGAGCCCTGGGCACTCATCACAACTGGGCGACCTTTCTCACCACACTGTGGCGTTTTCTGTGGGGGTGGGGATCCAAGATGAATTCCTGCTGTTCACTCTCTGCTGAGAGATTGGGAGCCTCCTCCTCCATCCCCATCCCCTCCGGGCCTCATAGTCCAAGGCAATGGGGGTCTGCCTTCCCTAGTGTTGGAATTGCAAGCTGATGGGTCTGGTCTGCTGCCGGGGGTACTCCCCAGGCGCTTCTTGCCTCCCCTTAAATATGGGTGTCTGTGCTTACCGCTGTCCCACCGCCATCGCTGCTGCTGCCAATGCCAACACAGCTTCTTCTCTCATCCCTGGCTTCACCCCTCATACCCGTCCAGACAAACACCACTTCTTTATAACTTCATACGTTGGACTTCCATTTATTTTCTGGAACTTCTGGTTATTTCTGGTTTTGCAGTAGTTGTATTCCTTCTTAGTTGTGGAGGGAGATGGAGTGTGTCAGTCTAGGCCTCTATCTTGGCTGGAAGTCTCCTGTGTGTGTTTGCCTCTGTGTCTTAGGTAGAGCTGTCACTCCTGTTATGTTGTAAGGTGTGGAGCTTTAGGGATTCATCAGTATAGGGCGACCTGTTTCACCACTTTGTGGTGTTGTGTGTGGGTGAGGGGTCTGAGAAGGAATAATGCCACTTGCCCAGCAGTGGCCCCTTTTCCAGGCACTGCTCCCACTTCCATATGGGACTGGTGCCTCTCTAGCTGTTGTCCTGGCTATCGTTCCCAGAGTGGATGGGTCTGCAGATATTCTAGGACCATGGGGGCCCTTTAAACAAGCAGACTCTGCTGAGAGACTGGCAGTTTGTGCCCCAACCCCCACTGGTTTGCACAGTCAAAAGCAATGAGGCTTGATTTTCCCTGGTGCTGGGACAGTGAACTGTGCGGTCTTGTGAGAAGCTGGGAACGCTCCCCAGTTCCTGATTTTTTTTAAATATGTAACTGCTTTCCACCGGCCTGCCACTGCCGCTGCTGCCGCTACCACCACACTATGTCCTCTCCACCCCGGCTCTGCCCCTCCTACCAGTCTGGATGAGTATTTCTTCTTTATACCTTTGTTGGACTTTCATTCAGCTTGATTTTCTGGAATTTCTGGTTGTCTCTAGTTTTGAGATAGTTGTATTCCTTCTTAGTTGTGGAGAGAGACACAGCATGTCTGTCTACGCCTCCATCTTGGCCAGAAGTCTAGTTTGGAGTTTCTTACTCTTACCATGCAATCCATAAATTGCACTCCTTGATATTTGCCCAAAGCAGTTTAAAACTTATGTCCACACAAAAACCTGCACATGGATGTTTATAGCAGCTTTATCCCTAATTGTCAAAACTCAAAAGGAACCAAGATGTCCTTTACTAGGTGAATGGATAAATAAACTGTGGTGCAGCCAGACAGTAGAATATTATTCAAAGCTAAAGAGAAATGAGCTATCAAACTATGAAAAGACATGAGAAAAAAACTTACATGCATAGTGATAAGGTGAAAGAAGCCAATCTTAAAAACTACATGCACTCTGATCCCAAGTATATGACATTCTGGGAAAGGCAAAATTACAGAGATAGTAAAAAGACCAATGGTTGCCAGGGGTTGGGAGTGGGGGAGGTGAATAAGCAAAGCACAGAGGATTGTCTGGGCAGTGAAAATACTCTGTATGATATTATAATGATGAATATATGTCATTCATTATGCATTTGTCCAAACACATGGCATATACAACACCAAGAGTGAACCTTAAGGAAAACTACAGATTTTTGGTGATTATGATGTGTCAATGTAGGATGATTCTTGGTTAAAAAATAAATGTACCAGTACAGTGAGTGATATTGCATATTATATGGGAAATCTCTGTCCCTCCTTCTCAATTTTATTGTATACCTAACACTTTTTTTTTTTAACCAAGTCTCAAAAAATTGAAGAAAGCATCAAGGAGCATGCCAGTTAAGATACAGATTGCCCACGAGTTTGGTGTATGAAGGTTCTGTACCCTTAATCAAAAGAAATCTTAGGTCTTATTTAACTGTGAGCTCAGGGTTCGGTTAGCATTCAGGCTGCCAAGGGCTAATGTCCTGCAAATTTCTGTGTTTTCCTATCCAATGGCAATCTGGAATGTTAGTAGTTTATATCAATATTTTCAGAATGTGAAATTTCACAAGTCATAGAAGGAGAGAAGTTAATGAGTAAAAAAATGAGGCTTTCTACTCATGTGGGCTTTATTCAGACCCTGAAGTCTCATGATAGATTTTGAAGACAAATTGTATGCTATAGATTATTAGAATCTTTAACACCTGGACTCAGGTTAAATCACTGGTATTTAAGATAAATACACCCACTTCTAACTTCTGCAAACTTTTTCTTCAGATCCCAGGAATTTATATTCCATTTAATGGATTTATATTTATCCAGACTTTATGCCAGTCTCTTTCTTCATTTCTAATATTTCTCATGCTACTTGTCTAAGAACATAGATTAGTAGTTTATTGAAGCAAATTCATTCGGACTTGATCCTTTGGAACAAATAATCATAAAGACCAAAGAAAAAGAAAGCAAAAGAGAAGAATGCAGTTCCTTTCGTTGCTTTCAAATCTGGTGCTTACATTTTATTGGTTTTCATGCCTCCAGACACATAAACTAATTATTATTATGACTAGCATAATAGGGAGAGAGAAGATACTATCAGTTCTTTAGATGCTCTGCTACATAATGCACAGCCTGCAGATAAAAAGAGGGGAAAACAAATGGGGATGACATGAAGGAGAATAATACAGAAGATAAAGTGTTAAAAATGAGTTGATAAAAAGAGGAAACTATTTTCAAAGAAAGCCTTACAAAATTTCACTAACAACTTGAAATAAGGAAAATATATTTAGGGTTATTGGGGAGTACAGATAGAAATGCTCTCCCTCCCTTCTTGCTTATTTATTTGAGATGCCTAAAATCTCACCAGTAAGGAATCATTCAGTGAATCTATAAGACTTTAGCTTTCCTCAAATTTCAGTGACAGGTACTCTTGGAAAACTAGATCCTCAAATCCTACCAACTAACACTGGAATGAAGCTCAGCTTTCCTTCACTTCTAACATATCTCAAAGTGCTAGGTATGGGACATAAAACTTGTAGCATACACATCTGTCCCTTAAATTGGCAGAGTGTTTTCATTCTGCTAAAATTGGACAAAGGCTTCTCTACTCATTCAGCAAATATCAGCTTATTGATATTTCTTTAACACAGTAGAGAGGAAAATGTCAGAGATATTTTTCAACAACTTTATTAGTCTTCTGGTTTTGATCTCAAGTGCAGATGCCACCTTGAGATGAAAGTGTACCTGGTTTGTTTCAGGCACAGTAAGGAAGTTAGTACAAGAATGGAAAAAGGAGCGGGAGGTGATAGGAAATGATGCCAGAGTGTAAAGAGGTTGGATGCACAGACCTTATAGGATCTTATAAACTATGGTGAGGATTTGACCTCCTCTAGCTTGAGTGAAATGGGAAGCTATGAGATAATCGGAACCGAAGTCTGATGTAATCTGACTTAGTTTTCTCAAAGGATCACTTTAGTTTCTGCATTGAGATTAAATCATGAAGGGGTAGGAGTGGAAGCAAAGTATCTGTGTGCTATTCCAGGCAAGCAGTGACTAGGACTCAGATTGTGGGGGTGATGTTAGAACAGTGAAACAGATGTCGAAAGGTGGTTGGTAAGATTTGCTGAAGGAGAGGATGCTGGTCATGAGGCAAAAAGAGGAGGTAGGGGTGTTGCCAGGATTTTTGACCAGCAAATGCTAAGAGATGAGTAACAGATGAAATGGGGAAGGTTATAGGAGGAACAGAATTCGGGGAAAGATCAGGTACTCAAAACAGTTTTGACTTCCTTGTAGGAAACTGAAATCCAATACGTTGAATTGAAATTCAAGAAACTCAGGACTAGAAATGGAAACCTGGCCGTGAACAGCACGTAGATGGTTCGTGAAGAGAAAAGGAGAGATCCAAGTCCTCTAGATAGCATCGCCCAGACTTCTCTATTCTCTGGCTCATCATTGGTTTTGGCCAATAGGAGACACTTACAGGAGATCAGAGGCGTGAAAAGCAAGGTCAGGGCGCTGGGGTCTTTTTCCCTTCCTGGCTCATGTAGGGGCACCATCTCCTATAGTGAGAGGTTGCACCGGGCTCTGGTCCCTGCTCCGTCCTCAGCCTCTCTAGGCTAGGAGTGATGGCATGACCACTGCCTATCACTGTTGCCAGTCCTGGGGTTTTACCACCTGTCCTTGCTTCCCTTGGCCCACTCCGTTTAACTCCTTTGTATTACTGCTTCTGAGTATGACATCTGTTTCCTGCCAAGACCTGAATGACATACATCACATCCTTGAATAATGTCATTTTGTGCAACATCGTTTCATGATAATGTTGAGACGGTTAAAAAAAAAAGAAAAAAGTTTCCTGGCCAGGGTCATTGTCCATGTGGAGTTTGCATGTTCTCCCCGTGTGCGTGGGGTTCCTCCTAGTGCTCCAGTTTCTTCCACCTCCCAAAGGTGCGCATGTGAGGTGAACAGGCACGTTAAAATTGTCCCAGTCTGAGCATGTGGGGGTGTGCGAGTGGGCCCTGCAATGGAAGGGCATCCTGTCCGGGGTTGGTCCTATCTTACTCCCGGAAGCCGCTGAGACAGGCTCTGTCCGCCTGCATCCTGGAACTGGCATAAGCAGGCTGGAAAATGATTATGTGACTTGTTTCCATGAATTTTTCTTAAATGTATGTATAACTGACATTTATTTCAGTACTTAACATTAGAAGTGGTTTGGGTCTTTATATAGAAGTTTGGTGATATTATACTTCTGTGACCAGAAATATGCCATAGGAACTGAACTTTTGTTTCTACCTTAGCCTGTGGTAAAATTAGCTTTATTATACATCATTGAAGTTTCTGAACTATCAGTGATATTAAGCGAGGAATTACTGAATACTAGATCCAGTAAAAATAGATTGGAGGTAGTAGCATTGAAATCTGAGAACCAGTCTATTATCAACTAGTGGTTATCTTTGGATTGATAATTATTATAATGTCCATATAGTTATTGAAATTATTTTTATTATAAGTTAATTTCCTTCATTTCATTCTGTCTTATAATCAAACGGATTAGAAGCATATTGTGAGGAAGAAACAGTTTTGACTCCTTGTATGACCTTAGAGAAGTCATGTCACTTCCCTGAACTTCAGTTTCTGGATGACTTGAGCGGACTTGGTAACCCCTGGCTCTGCTTCCAGAAGTCCTTAAATAATGAGTTTGTACCTCCTTTAGCAGAGAAGGAAAACTCTGACTCCAAAAAACCTCCGCTGCCTTGCGGCATACCTCTTCAAGGGAAAGGCTAAGGGAGTAAACCCGACAGAAAATCAGGAGCCGGAGTCCCTAAGGCGGTTCGACGTTGTAGTCAACACCGGCAACTCCTGCGGCGCACCTGAAGCCAAGCTGTATTGACTCCGTCTTTCCCTTGGACCCTTCAGCTGCGAAGAGAGGGGGGGTCTGCTACATGGGCAACAGCAGATCCTCCATATCACCCTGCCCAGGCTCTGTAGCTTCAGCTTCACTGGAGAGGACACTCCAGCGTCATCACAAGATGTCGATTCAACACGGGAGGAGACAGATACCATGTCACTCCCGAGTTGGACTGCACAACCATTCTCGGCGGTGCAGATAGACTTTTAAGAAGCTACACCATCGTCTCTCAAGACGGACGGCTGCCGACGATGACCTCCTTTAGAGTCTTGGAATAAAGTTGTTAGAGGAGCATAAAAGCTGAGTGCTTACCATTAATTATGCTGCTGGTACACGAAACCCACAAATGCTCACTAGACTTAGAAGGGACGGTTAGGGATGCGAGAAGGCTGTCAGCACCTGTAAAAGGAAAAAAAAGTGCCTGTCATTTCAAGCTTTGTTCAGTGATTCTTCTTCCATCAGAGTCGATTCTTTTGGTCAAAGTCACATGACTGTGGCAGAAAACAACCTGAAGACTGCAGAATGACAGTCTAAATATTGGTCATTACCAGGAGGTTTCCTCTAGGTCTCCTTGCTGAAAGCTACATCTAGGAATGACACTTGGTCACGCAGCCCTGAACTCTGGCAGCTGAGCACCTCTGGATCTCTGGCCTTCGGCACCTGGAGGATAATTCTTAAATTACAAACCGTCTCATGCAGCATTTTTTCCCCTCCTCCTCAAATAATATCCAATTACTGAGTGCTGTGCTGGGAGAACCTGGGGAAATGCTAGAAGGAAACGCAGCTGAGAGCCACTGTGGTTTGACAGGTCTCCAGCTACTTTGAAAATATTTTGGCAAAAACAAGATTTTAAGTAAAACTGTTTCCTTTGGTAACATACCCAAAACTGCAGGTTTTACATTTTCAATACTAGAATTTGGGCCAAAGGGGGGGGAAGAAAAAGGGAAAATGGGGAATGCTGTTCTTGCAGGAGGAAGGTAGACCCTAAGGAAAAGGGGGGACACTTTGGATGCCAGAGGCAGGGCAAGGAGGAAACCGGGAGACATAGCTAACATTCTCTCCTGCCCTCTTTTCTCTATGAAGGAATTTCCCCCTGTCAAAACACCGCGTTCTCTTTTGCCCTCAGATGGCCTGGAAGGGATTCTCTGGGGATGACCAGGCTGGGATTTGTGTTATTGCTTATTATAGGATGATCGATTGTTAACTGGGGAGGGTCAAACCGCATGTGGCCTTCTACGTTACAGCAGACACAGGAGGGAATGAAATGGAATGGTTTTCATCTCAACCCACTAGCTGGTCCTTAGAGGATATGCTTCCTCATTGCAACTGCACATGAAATCCCTCAGTTCTTCAAACTACCAGGCCCCCTCCTATCTCAAGGCCTTTGGAAATGCTGTTTCCTCTACCCAAAGTGCTCTGCCCCCAGCCTCTACCACCCTTTTTTAGGGGATCTTCCCCTTCCTTACCCTCTGTATAACATTAACTTCCTCGTTCTCTTTCTGGCTATCTGTTTACATGTTCCACAATCTCCTGTAAATTCTATGAGGGCTCATCATTGTCATTTCCCCAAGGCCTAGCATACTGTGGATACTTAATTAAAAGTATCAACCAGTTTCCTGCTTAAACCTGCTTACCTGCCCATCATTGATTGGCCTTGCTCCCTGAGCGCGCTCTCTGATATGCCTTGTTCTCCAGCAACAGTGGTCCTTCTCCAAAGCCTTGAACTCAGCAACTTCATCTTGCCCCCAGGGCCTCATTCTTGCTCTTTCCTATACTTAAAACACCTTCCCTGCCCACCTTTGCCCTTGACTCCATCCTTGCTGTCGCTCAGGTCTCAGCTCAACCATCCCCACTCACCAGTGCTTTCCTTACCTGTCTACCCTGTTCCTGTACTTATTGTACGCTTTTCTTAATAAACTTCTCCTTTGTTTTGTTTCGTTTTTCCCTATATTTTTATCTCTCTTTCTTTTCTATCATGCTTTCTCCACCCTCTGTATTTTGAGGTCCTGCCTAAAGCAAGTGCTTGGAGAAAATATGCCCTAACCTATAGAATATTAATGCTGTCATGTGCTTCGGAGATTTCTCATCCAGCCCCTCCAGTTTTGTAATTGTGCTCTGTTGTTCAAGGTCACACAGCTAGTTAGGAACAGAGTACAGAGTAGGCCTTTTAGTCTTCCTGTCATTATTGTCACAGTATATGAAGTGTTAGAGGAGAGTGAGGGTCTCCAAATGTACTAGTATAATGTAAGTTTCCTATCATCCAAGAGCGCTAGGAAACACAGTTTTCATTGAGTTAAATCTGACACTTGTTTTTAACTAACTTCTGGCATCTGAATCCAAAAATGACCCCAGTTTTTCTCTATCATGTCAAATTTTTAAGGTACAGGATACCCTCCCTTTGTCTCAAAAAACCATACAAAATGTACATACTAAGGAAACTAAAGAAAAAATTACCTAAATATACTGTTTATTTAGAGTTATTTTATTCATAGAAAGGCTATATATTGTTACTGTGAGTCAAATTGTGTACAAGTAGTAAAGTTCTGCTACCAAACAAACATGTTAAGGTATTTTATCTTTTCAAATGACAGGCTAGGAAATGCCAAAATGAGATACTTGAAACAGTCTCCTTCAGTTGGCAAAGCTTTAACAGATTGCTTCATGAGACTCAGCTTTATGTGCAGAGGTAGGAATATAATATTCTTTCTGTCAACAAGTGGCTCATGTAGAGTGTTTGGATCACCAGGTTTGAGGTCAGATCTTGGAGGCCAGTTTGACTCCACCCAATGCTTCTCACGAGCTCCGCTGTCCCACATACACAGAAAACAGGGATACTTGGTGTATCCACATTGCTGACCAAGAAGGAAGCAGACCATTTGAAGGTCAACACAGATGATCCAATTGTGTTTGTGATATTGTAATAGATCAATGACTCTCTTTATGTCTTCATATTCTTCATGGAAACAAACTGAATGGCCAACTGGGACTGCCCCAACTAAATTGCCATTGTGGAGGAGGACACACTTCAAGTTCTTCTTTGAGCTATCAATGAACAGTCGCCATTCAGTTGCGTTATAGATTGGAATTCCCAATTCCTCCATTAAACCACGTATGTTATGGCAATTCACAAAGCCACCTTCACTTTGAAAGTACTGCAGAAATGCACTTTCTCTTGATCAAAAGTAGGATGCCTTCGCTCCTTTTTCAAGCAAGTTTTTCTCACAGTCTTGATGCTGGGAGTTCTGAAGCCTTTTTGGATAGTCCCAAATCTCATGCCAAATCATTCAACTCATGCTGATCAAATCCCTTATGAACTGAGTCATCTTCAGTTTCAAAATCTTCATCGTTGCTGTCAGTTAGTTCTTCACCATACTCCTGTTTTTTGAAATGAAAACTGGCACTGGGATTTCAGGTGAATGAGGCACTGGGTGTATAGCTGATGGTAGACTAGGATCCTCTATTTTATATTTATTTTTCTTGTTGTATTCTGACATCTTCATTATACAAAAGTAACAGTCACTTGAATGATCTCTGGGCTCTTGCCAAACCATAGGTATGCCAAATGGCAATTTATCACGTGTTCCCTTCGTCCATGTCCATAAACTCTCGACGCACAGCTTACACACCTTGTGAGGGGCCCAGGACTTATCTTGATCATCAAGTTTTACTTTAAAACATGCAAAATAGGCTTGCCTGACAAATGCGCTGATGTTTGTCCTTTGACTGGAAATGGTGAAACTGCCACAGATAGAACAAAACAAATCAGGATTGTTTAGGCACTTATGATGAGAAATAGCAGAGGCAGACATAATCTGAAGGAAAGGAAATAAGTACGTATGTAAATAGAAAAATAAATTCTGCTAACTCCTTGTATACAGACAAGAACTCAGACTACACTTGGGAATACAATTCACTATATAGAGCAGCACACAACCTCTCACCACACTGTCTCATGTGTAACTGAATAGCCTAGACAAGTATGAACCTGTTGCTGGTCTCCAAGGTCATCCCCCACTGCTCCCCACTCGAGGGAGGTTTGTTCTCAGCCAATAGGAGAGCACTAGTGCTTCCCTTGATCCAGGCTTGATCCAGCCTAGAGTGGTCGCATTAAGATAAGCTGTAAAGAAAAAACTTGACATGATAGAAGAAAATTAACTGCAGTTTTGAAATTAGTATTCCTATTTAAGTCTAAAACAACTGAAAAATCGAACTCAATCAGAATTATGTTAAAAATTGCTCCCCTGTGTAGTTGAAGTCTCGTTGGAAAGAAGAGATTATTTTCTAGGTTCTTGCTAAATAGTTGCTATTCTGAGAATAAAACTTAGGGTTGATCTGCAACTTTTCTCAGATTAAAAAAGATGCATCTATCTTGGAATGCTAAGGAGAAGATTCAACTTTGATATTCAGTCCCTAAAATAAATGCTTATGTGAAAGTGAACTCAAAGGTCCAACATACTGTTATGCGATGCAGGGAAATGGCGGTGCTCATCAACAATGATGATGACAACACTAGCTAACTGACATTTATTACTATGTATCTGGTATTGTTCTAGGAACCTGTCCTAAAGGACATGTTCATTCATTTATTTTCCCAGCACCCCCGTGAGTTAAGTATTTTTATGCCCACTTTACAGATGAGAAAACTGTAGCATAAAATATGGAATAACTTGTTCCGTGTCTCTAGCTAGTAACAGAAAGATGAGATTTGAACCTGGGCAGCTTACCACAAAGCCAACATGCTGTGCAACATCTGGGATAAAGCTTCTAGCTCAGGAACAAAGAGTTATGGTTTTCCTCTGCAGACTAAATGTGTAACAGCCTCTGTGAAAGATCACACTTGGCATAACCAAGTTCTACAGGGTCTGTGATAATTTAGATTCAAATCCCTAGGAATGGTGAGCCCTTTCACAGTTGTGTGGCTGACTGGCTGCTTTGTTCCTGAGATACTGAGTAATTCTGAGAATTTTTTTTGTTTATCTGTCTTCTTCCAGTCATTTTCACTCATTGACAGTTTAGTAATTCAGGCAGTAAAACTGGGTTTGTATCCTTTCTCACAAGCCAAAGAACCTAGCAAGGACACAGTCTCAATGAAGTGAAGGGCAAGAGGCTTTTCAGAAAAAGGTTTGGCTTCTGCTTCACCATGGCACTTAGAATAAAATCCATGCCATGACCAGGGCCCCGCCCATCCTTGGCCCTGCTCCCTGACCATCCTCTCTGACATGCCTTGTCCTCCAGCAACAGCAGTCCTTCTCCAATGCCTTAAACTCATCAACTTCCTCCTGCCCCAGAGCTTTCATTCTTGCTCTTTCCTCTGCTTAAAACACCTTCCCTGCCCACCTTCCGCTCAACTCCATCCTTGCTGTTGCTCAGGTCTCGGCTCAGCCATCCCCACTCAACATTGCCTTACCTGTCTACCCTCTCTTTGTTCCACACAGCATGACCATAATGATCTCAGGCTGGAAAATTTGTAAAGTTGATAACACCTAAGCGACAACAAAGAAAGAAAAAACATACAGTAAGCCTCCCACACACTGCAACTTAGTAATACTACTTCATAGTATACATGACAAGGTAACTTATTTATTATAGAATGAACAAATAAGATTAGAGAACATCATTCAAAAATGAATTTGATTATAGTGTGATTAATGTAAGGAATTCTTTCTGATGGACTTAGCTAACAAGACCAGTTGTCTATTTAGATCAATCTTTGTTTCAAATCAAAAAAATAATAAAATCACATAAAGGATGCCCTTTTGTTTTCCCTACTCACTGAGTGCTGTGCCTGAGTGTCTGGGTCTCCCTCCCCCAATTTATATGTTGAAAACGTAACCCCCAAAGATGCTGTATTAGGAGGTGCTTAGGTCATGGGGGTGGGATTAGAACCTTATAAAAGAGTTCCAGTGAGGATGCAAGGATATAAGAGGCCAGCTCTGAACCCGGAAGAGGGCCTTCACCCAACCATGCTGACTCCTTGATCTTGAACCTTCCAGACTCCAGAACTGTTAGAAATAAATTTCTGTTGTTTATATGCCACCACATCTGTGGCATTTTGTTACTACAGCCCAAGTGGGCTAAGACAATGACAAAGGAGAAATGCACCTGCTCTTTAAGAGAAATATCAGATAATGAGAAACAAGAAATGGGAGTAGGAATGAGGATGAGGAAGGTGTAGAGCCTCTCCATTTTAACCTAGTGCAAAGTTTCATTCAGAGATCATGTCTGTTCATCCTGACACTTCAGGAGCAATCACTAGCTAAGCATCAGTTTAAAGTTGGGGTATATATCCAGCTTGTGCCCATGAGCCAATAATCAGTTTGGGGCTGTAGAGTCAAAAACCAAGAACGATGTACTGCCTGGTTGCATTCTCTTGTACATAGCGAAATATTTAAGGCTGATATTTCTTGAAATAACCTTATTTAAAGTTCACGTGTTCCTCACTTAAAACCTTAGCCTGCAAAACTCAGAATTGCTGTTCATCAAGCAACTATTTGGTATAAACTTTAGACAGTAAACTAATAGAGTTACCGCTATATAAAACTATGTAAAAGTTATATTAAGCTATTAAACATTGCCCTTTTTAATATGGAAAAATACATTAAATTTATTCAAAGAGGACATTGCTGACAGTTCATAACAAATTTAGCAAGACTTAAAGCTTACATTTTGGGACAGTCATTAGTCAACCTGGAGACTGCATTCTGTCCCAGGCACTTCGTTCAGATTGAATATTAAATTAGCTGCACATCCTGAGAGACTTTCCTAAGATCCTATCAGAAAGCAGCCTGGGATCTATAAAAACCAACTTAAGTGACCTTGGTTTATAGCTGGATTTCTCAACCTAAGCACTGTTGCATTTGGAGTTGGATCACTCTCTTTGTAGGGGCTGCCCTGTGCATTGTTGAATGTTTAACAGCATCCCTGGCTTCTACCCACAAGGGGCTAGAGGCACCCCCTCTCCCCATTATGACAAAGGAAAGCACTTCCAGACATTGCCAAATGTTCCCTCAGAGAAAAACTGCCCTTCATTTGTAGAGTAGGGACACAAGCCTTCCAGGTACCCAGGATTTAGGCCCACAACTTTTCCCCCTATATCTGAACTCAGGAAACTGTACTGCAGAACCTGGCCTCTTCACTATTCCTAAAGGCAGACCCTTGCCCGCTGTCTTGGTTCATTGAAGCTAAGCAGTTGAAGCAATGATAACCCTATAAATACTATACATATACCATATAAGCTTTAATTTGTAGAGGGTCTTTGGAAAGCATGTCTCCTCTGAGTTTGGCTCCACTTGGTGCCTCATTAACTTCATTTATTTCATTATAACAACCTTGTCAAAAAGGTTTCTAAAAGGATAAGAACTTGGTTTACTATCACATTTTGCAGTTAAAACTGCTTTAAAGTTACTTATAATTCTATGATGTTAGATATCTCACCATTAAGTTACCCAAGGCATGTTTTTAAGGCCAATAAGTTTGAAGACCTTTAGCCAATCTTATTGTTTTCAGTATTTTGACCTTTCCAAGCCAAGTATATGTTCAGAACATATAAAGACAAACAATAGTTAAATGATAATTTTCTAAGCAATTCCAATTACCCAATATTTTTCCATTTTAAAAATGGTTGGAAGTATAGTAAGGTTAATCTCAAAACCATTTAGACTGATAGATCCCTGAATAAATTTACCAATTTACCATGAGGTATTAGTAGGCTTTGTTCATTAATGTGTGTGTCAAAAATTTCTCCTTTACATTTATATATTTATCTTTGAAAGTATGTTCCACAGGGTATCCAGCCTCTCATTCCTTAGGGATTCCAAACACGGCTCCATCAAATCAGCTGCCAATCTTGGTCACCACAAATAATTAACCCCACCATGAAGTATTTAAAATATGTAAAGGTTAAAAGATCATAAAAATGAGACCATATGTCCAAACATACCACGTGTGCTTTGGCAAGGGAAATGTACATGTTGAGACAAATCTCAGCAAGCCTGCCAGGGAACTAGATCAAAACCAGGACAAAAAGATTCTTTTCATATAAGCTAGGTATTTCCCTAGCACTTACTCTAAGGTTAGGCAAGATGAAAGAAACCAAGCTACCCATATATATGCCTGACAAGGCCACCTTCCTTCAGGCTGCAAAGATAAAAGGCCTAGAACTCTATATTTGGGGATGTGAACTGTCTTGGTCCAAAATCCTGGCTCTACAACTAACTCTGTCAACATCTTAATATGCTGCCAGGATACCTAATACCTCTGAGCCTCAATATCCTCATCTATAAAATGGAAATGATTATATTTTCTGGAATGTTCTGAGAATTAAATAAGATAAACAAAGTGTTTAGAATTTTCCTGGCGCATAATCAAGCTTGCTGTTCTTGTTAACAAAGGCAATGTACATCCAGTCTCTTCAGAAATGCTAACATTTTGGTGCTCACTCTTCCTTATTTCAGAGTATGCTCCAAGAAAACACTGGATGGGAAAAGATGCATCTAGTTTTGCTACATGGCTCCACCACCAAAGCTAGATCGAGGGAAAACATAAATTGCCAGAATCTAGTGGTACACAAGTCTTGTGCTGTCTGGGTGAGTCATCTGGACCTGTTTGCCTCACTGAGAGGAAATAGTCAAAGGGACCTTGACGATCAGCTCAGGAAGAGCAGTAAAAAAGTAAGCATGTTGGAGTGAGTAGGGACTGCCTTCAACTCATGTAGTACATGTGTTCAGTTACTCGGAATAGCTCGTACCCTACTGATGCTGGTTGAATGAGTAGACAGTAAAACTGTCCAAACCTAGGAAGGAAATACTTTCAGATTGCCAGTACTTGGGTTTATCCACGTTGCATTTCCCATCCATCCTTTAGGATTACTTATCTAGTGTTGATTATACCACTGAGTCAATGTTGTTAAATTAAAAATTGTTAAAATAAACGCTCCCTCTAATATTTAGCAAAGAGAATGAAAATTATTTTATGTGACCCATAAGGGGAGAAAAAGGAGTTCCCCATGCTTTTAATGCCTTGTAGAACTTTTAAAAAATATGTAATAAAGTATTCCAGACATACAAAAAATGTCTAAAGAATAATACAGCAAACTTTTCTGGAGGGTCTAGGCCTTCAGGGGTCCCCCCTTTAATTTGGGGCCTCAGGTCTTACTCCACATCTTACTAGCACTGCCCCTGGACTCAGTGGTTGTAAAGGGCCCTGAGCAGCTAAAGATTTGGCATTAGTTTCCCACCTTGCTTCTTTTGTGAATTTAAATGAACCATAAATTTTAAAAGATGTATAAAATATTTCACTCAGCACTCTAGGTGTTTATAGTGGGAGATTTTTTTTTTTAGCCTATATAGCCCCTTTATTAATTTTTAATCAAAATATACTACTATGAGTTTGAATTATTTTTAATTTCATTTTATTCCTGTACTTTTCTCTATCCCCATTAAGATATGAATGCAAATATAGACAAAAATAACCAGAATTGGTATGCTTTAAAAGTTATCGTAAGGACACACGGGTTTCCACAGTAGAGAATAATTTTTGTATCTGAATGTATTTTTAATAGTTCCAAAAGAATAACTAAACTCGAATTGGTCATTTTGTTTTTATTCAATGAATGTGAACTCTAAACCCACATTATCCTATGCCTTTCCAAAGGCCTTCCAGCATATTTTCCAATTTATAAATTCCCTATTCCATTGTAAATTGTCCTTAGAGAATGGAATGTGTGTGCCAGCAAACCCGCTTAGCCTTCTTCATCTTACCTACAGTGTGTTGAGTTAATGAGGAAATTCAGTCTCTTTTTGTGTGTGTGTGTCTGTGTGTGTGTGCGTGTGTGTGCGTGTGTGTGTGTGTGTTTAACCAAACCTTAGAAATTTCAATCCTTTCCTTGCTTAAGTGTAACGATTGTACAATCAACAAATGCTGAATTGGTGGTTTTGGTTGCCCAGGGTTCAGATGAGCCCTGACAAACCATCAGGTGGTAAGCCTCACGTAGATAACCGTCTTCCGTAAGAACATGACATTCATTCCTCAGTGTGTGCTCCTGGCCACCGAAAGGCTGATACAGCTCCTGCCACATTCCTCCCTGGAGAACCTGAACTCCAGTTCTAACAGCATGGGCGGTCCCAGTCAGGCCTGCCTTGGCCCCTCGGCATGTGAGGGGGAGGGAGAAAGGTGTTCTATCCAGTTTCAGGATGGGGAAGCTGAGCCCCCAGCAGGAGAATGTTCATGAATTCAAATAGTAAATGGTGGAAGCAAACCGACTCCAGAGCTCATGAGATTTCACTATACTACACTGCAAATATAAACATGCAATTTTCTGAAAAGCTGACTGGCACTAGCGCAGTCACTGACTTTAGGGGGGTGTTAAGTGGTTGGGGTTACGCTGGCTGCTTGTGGGAGGCCTAATTAGTTTGGAGCAGTGCCCGACACATAGTAACGGTTATATGAGTGTTTGCCATTTGCCACTGCCACAGGCATGGACTCTGAGCACCTTGGGTCATAAGTACTTCACGTCTACCATGTGTCCACTCCTATCTCCTGGATCCAGACTTGAGAAGGGAACAATTCCCTTACAATATAAGCAATTTTAAGTCAGTGGGAATTTCTGCAAACTGAAATAGTGTTTCTGTGATGCTCAGTGAGGCCGCAGTAATGTCAAAAAATAAAACTATTTCTGTAACCCTATCTGTATGAAGCAAGATTAGATCTTTGCAGCATTTATTAACATCATTGTTGATCTTTAGCTCTTGATACAGCCTCTTTAGCTCTGCTTACAATAGCTATCAAGCTTCTGCATTCAAATTAATACCTGCTCATGGATTCCACATCATTTGGATAAAGGCTTGCCAGGGGTACCCCTCTGGAATGTGTATTAAAGAAGGAATCTTCTTAGGAAAGTATTATAATCAGTGTTAACAAAAAGTTATTTGAATTATCCAAGGTAACACCTATTATTATCTTAAACTTTTACAATAACAATATAAGTGATAATTTATAATCATGACATCTGTTCCTTAAACCAGATCCACAGAGAATTTCTACTGGGAAATTCTCCCAATTAACCTGACTCTACTTTCTTCCTATTTTTACTTTATTAAGATCCCAGAGGCTGCCTATCATTGCATTTGAATTGAAGGAGGCTCATGGAGCTTAGTCAACTAAACCCCTCATATCATTCTCAGATGTGCTACTGCAGAACCATAGCTCTCATATTTTAAACATGTAAAAGTGTTTTCATGACTGCATGTGGTCATTTTCCTTTGCTGTGGTTCATGAAGTCAGCCACATGGTTCTACTAGAAAGATTTCCAGGTTCTTGTCACTTACAGGATCTAGTTTGTGAGATTTGGTAAATCAATGATGGTATATTTGTTCACATTTTATTCTGCCAATAACACAGATACCATCTTCTTAACAATTAGACCTTTATTTAAATAAATTTTGTTGCATAAAAAATTGGTGATTATTTTATATCAGAACTATGTAATCATGACTACTCATTTGTATCTGACATAAACAACTTGCGTACTATAGAATTTTTGAGGTTTGAAGAGGGCTGACTGTAAGCCTGAGGGGGTAGGAAACCTGCTAAGTTGATTGAGTTATACTCCAATGGTACTATGAGTCTGTAATTTCAAAAATCTACCACCAAATCAGGGGTTTTATCTACTGCTAAATAAGTGAATTTTTCAGCACAGATACTTTGCCTTCCTTGAATATATTTTCATGTGGTTTTATAATACTTACTCAACATTATTTTCCATTAGTTCTCTATTTTTAATTGTTGATGACCATTTCAATGTGTAACTATTGCATGGTGCAGAACTGATTTATCCACGTTAATGTATGAGGAGACCATGACCCGTTTTATTTGCTGCGTGGTCAGCCCTGGTATGCATGGCAGGTTTTCTGAATATTTCTGATGAAGTCTTTAAGCACATGTAATTCTGAAAACACATTCCCATTCAGTGTGCCTTATACAGGATGGTAAGCCCAACGTGGCAAAATGTTTCTAAAAAATTCCATAAACATTAAGCATATTTATGTCATAGCATTAAGTTTGGTCAATTTGAAACTTACTGTATTGTGGTATAAGAGGCATTTTGTTTGCTTGTGTTTACTTTCCCAGGAGTAAATGCGTTTTGGTTAACCACAATGGCAAACTTAGTCAAGACAGTTATGTCAACAAATTCTACTGCTTAACAAAGTCACATTCTTAGTTTCTAGGACGGCAGACTGGATTCTAAGTAATAAGGTGTTTATAAGGCATGCTGTAAATCTGGGACTATAAACATGTCTGCTTTTCTGTTAAACCTGCCGCTGTGCATGAGGTACAATAAGCTCTCTTTTCAGTTTTATGGTCGCCAGTACATTGGCTTGCTGGTCTTGATTGCTGTTGATTCTACTCTTCCCAAGGCCTCCTGCCAAGCCCTTGACCCAAGTCATGCTCCCTGGTGATGTCATAATGCTGCTAAGAATTTGCTCATTCACTGTACCTGCAGGGAAGCCTTAAGAGTCACATACCTTCCCTATTAGTCACACACTGGTTGGAGAATAACATATTGAAAAACGCAGGTCCTCTCTTTCCTTGGATTTCAAATGTATTACATTTTTAGATATTTCATAATGAACTTATAGTAAGATGATGATTCCCTTTATAGAAATTATTTTTAATATAACTTTTTCTCAAGAATTAACAGTACTAATTTTGTTGTTTTGACAAGATTTTTTTTACATTCATGAGAACTCAGTGCATTTATGAAATATCACCATGGTTACTGATGCCAAATATCTGGAGGAAAAGAGAAGAAACAGGTAGTAGATATGACATTTAAATTACATGATGTCAGATATGTCTATTTGAAAAAATATATATCAATTTTAATTTTTTCACTTTTCACCCAAATATTGGGCATTTATTTCACCCAAATATTGGGTATTTATATAGGTATACCTTGCATCTTGCCTTACTTTATACTCTGGTTCCCATACTCAAAATACTCATAGAATAGTGTTCCAGGGAGCCAAATATGAAAACAAATACAACAAACAACAAAGCCTCAACAAAAATTCTTTAAAATCCACTGGTTTTGAACTTAGTCCAAAATAAATAGCTCATGTATTTGAATATTTTTATTTCTCTGAAGAACACTACCAAGACAACATTGGTGTTTTAACCAGCATGAACAATGGCCCAAATACAAATGACTAAAAACCACAAGTTAATTTCTCATGGATTATGATAGACTTGGAGCCTCTCCACTGTCTTTTGATATGTTAGAATGTTCCCTCTGATACTTTATATTTAATAAAAGAGATATTTTGGTAGATTTTCTTCTGCCTTCAGGAAGGAGCTCCTTCAGCAACAAAAATCTTTGGTGAAAAATTTAGAGGCTATTCCTGGACAGTTTTTTGAGTTGATTTTGTCCACAGTTATACCTAAATATTTGATATTCAGTTTGACAACAAAAATTAGGCAAAAACCATTGCCTTAAATAGATTTGCAAACTTCTGTGATATAGAGACATTTTGCAAAACAAAAAAGTTCTTGTGGATCTCCCAACATTAAAGTTTTTTAATCATCATCTTAATTAAATCTGTTGATTAAGTATAATAAAACCTAAATAAGTTTTAAAGGAAAAACAAACTCAAGAAATGCATAAAACTTGATATTAATATAACAGAAACAGAGTCATAGATGCAGAGAACAAACTGATGGTTGCCAGAGGACAGGAGTGGTTGGGAGAATCAGTGAAGGAGGTAAAGGGATTAAGAAGGACAAATTGGTGGTTACAGAATATTCACAGGGATGTAAAGTTCTGCATAAGAGATATAGGCAATAATATTGTGATAACTATGTATGGTGCCAGGTGGGTACTTTGATTATTGGAGGGACCATTTTGTAAATTATATAATTATCTAACCACTATGCTATTCACTTGAAACTGATATAAAATAATATTGTATGTCAACTGTAACTAAAAATTAAAAATTTTCAAAAGAGGAGATTAGGACACATGGTGAGACATCAAGGGCACACACACAGAGAGAAAGGACCAGGTGAGGACACAACAAGAAGACAGCCTTCTGCAAGCCAAGGAGAGAGGCCTCCAAAGAAATCAAACATGGGACACTTTGATCTTAGACTTCTGGCCCCCAGAACTATGAGAAATAAATTTCTGTTGCTTAAGCCAAAATAATATATATAAATTTAATGTGAAGTACATGGTTTCTTTAGTGATAAAAATTACTATTTGCAATATGAATATGTTAAACACTTTAATATCCCTAGACTATAAGCTTCATTAGGAAAGACCCATGTCTGGTTTTTCTCACCATTATGAAATCATAGGAAATAGTTGAGGAGAAATTTAGTTAATAGTTCTTATTAGTGGGGCTAACTTTTAAAATATTGAATAAACCAAAGATTTACCCATACATTAAAACATCACTGAGAGAAGAGGAGTTAAATAACCAGAGGGATATACCATGTTCATGAATGCAAAGATTTAATATATAAAGATCTCAATTTACTCCCAAACTCATCTATCAATTTCATGTAATCCACTCAAAATCCCAACAGGTGCCTTTTTTTCAGAAATTGATAAGATAATTCTAAAGTTCATATGGAAGTGCAAAGGCTTATGAATAGACAAGGAAGTCTTTAAGAACAATAAATTTAAAAGGTTTACTATAAACTATATTAATTAGAAAAATGTTGTACTGATTAAAATGTAAGCAACCAGAAAATAGTCCATAAGCAAAGTAACATATATGCATTCACCTGATTTATTACAAAGGTGACATCACAGTGAAGTGTAGAAAGTGTGGCCTTTTCAATAAGTAATGCTGGGTCAATTACATATCCACACACAAAAACATGTTCTTTGACTTGTACATGACACCATATACAAAAATCAGTCTCAGATTGATTACAGGTTTAAATTGAAAGGTAAAACAAATAGTCTTTAAAGTGAAAATGAAGAGAACACATTTGTTAGCTTGGAATAGTAAAAGATTGTTTAAACAAGACACTAAAAGCACTAACCATTTAAAGTAACTATAATAAAATAAAAACAGTGACTTCTGCTTCTGGAATATATTAAAAGGAACCAGTTTTACCCTTCCATCTGAAATAACAATATTCAAGGCATTGAAAATCAAGGTACAAAAGGCAGTAATCCCTGAGAGATGGAGAACAAATGAAGTGAGCCCTACTATTACCCTGTCTTACTCCCTTGAGAGAGGTTACATTCTTCAGTACAAGGGACAATCACAGGCATAGCCCAGCAGACTCCCTGATTTGAGAAGACAGAGCTAAGTGTCCAGGGAGACCAACAGGGCTAGAGTTCACAGGATAGGGTGCTGAACGAGAGAGAGCTGTACAAAGAAATAATTCTGAAGATAAGTACTTTAGCAAGTACTGACTGGTGTATGTCTTTTATATGAGGAAACCACCTGAGGTCAGGACAAAGAATAATGAGAGACTATTAGAGGGAACAGTGCCCAGTAGTTACCCAAGATAAGAATAGTGTGTGTTTGCCCTAGCTAGACTGATAAACATGATTATTTGCAGGGTATAGAAAATAACTCAAAATGGAGTTGCTTCAATAAACAGAAAGAAATTTAAAATTAGGCCTAGACTAAATGTTCTTCTGATTCCACTTAGCAACTCTTAAAAGCAAACTCAAAAGAATCAAATTGTTTCCAAGTAATTTAACTGCTAAGTTTAAGAATATTCATTGGAGTGCTAAAATATCCAGAACCCAAGAAGGCAAAATCACAATGACAATTTCATTGGCATCTAATTAAAGAGTACTAAGAATGTAGAAAAGCAGGAAAATACATCCCAGAATGAAGACACAAATCAACCACTGAAACCAACTCAGACTGACACAGATGTTAGAATTATCAGAAAATGGTAATAACTAATAACTAGAACTATATTCCACAATTTCAAAAATTAAGTAGAGACAGGGAGATATTAAAAAGCAACAAATCAAACTTATAGAAGTAAAAATAACAACACCTGAGATTAAACTACAGTGTTTAGAATTGGCATCAGACTATACATTTTAGTAAAAAAAAAAATTAGAGAACTTGAAAAGAAAGTGATGGAAACTATATAAATTATCAACGATATTTCTAAAAATTAATTTAAAAACATCAGTGGGATGTGGGAAAAGCTCAAGCAGCCTAATGCATGTATAATTGGAGTCTCCAGAGAAAGCTGAATGAAGCACAAAATATAATTGAAGAAATGATATCCAAAATCTTCCAAATGTAATGAAAAACTATAAACTTAGAGGTCAAACAATCTCCACAAACCCTAAGCACAAGACACATGAATAAAGCTATACCAAGGTATATCTTAATCAAATTGCTTAAAACTAGTGAGAAAAATTTAAAAAGGGAAAATTCTAAAAGCTGTTGGAGAATAAACAATATGTTATTACAGAGAAAACAGATAAGAATTAGAAATAATGTGAGAGGATGGTTGAACAATATCTTTAAAGTGCTCAACAAAAAACACACTCAATCTACAAATCTATATCCAGCAAAAAATATCTTTTAAATTAATATTCATCAGTACCAGATCTTCATGTAATAGAAAAATACTGGTAGATAGAAATATAGATCTATATATGAAGAAATAAAGAGAAATCAAAAAGAAATTTGATGGTATTTTGAATTTAATGAAAATAAAAAGCACAATCAAGGAATATTGCTGTCTATTTAGAGGACAATTTATAGCACTAAATGCCGATAGCAAAAAATAAGAAATGTCTCAAACCTCAACTTCCACTTTAAGAAACTAAAAGAACAGCAAATTAAAACTAAACAGAAGGAAGGAAATAATAAAGATTAAGTAGAAATTAATTACAAGAAATAGAAAACATCAATCAATGAAACTAATAACTGGTTCTTTGAGAAAACCAATAAACGTGATAAAACTCTGGCCAGACTGACCAGGAAAAAGGAAAGAAGGCATAAATTGCCAAGCTGAAGAATTAATAATATCACTAGAGATTCAGACTCTACAGCCATTAAAAAATATAAGAGAATGTTATAAACAATTTTAAGTCAATGAATTCTGCAACATAAATGAAATAAGTTACTTGAAAGTACAAATTAACAAAGCTCAATCAAGAAAAAATTGATAACTATAATAGCCCTATCTTGTGAGGAAACTGAATTTGTAGTTAAACTTTCCCATAAAGAAAAATCCAAGCCTCAGTGACTCACTGGAGAATTCTACCAAACTTTTATGGATGAAATAATAATTCCAAAGACTCTTCCAAAAACATTCAGAGAAGGGAATATTTCCCAAATCATTCCATGAAGCCATCATTGCCCTGATACCAAAACCAATAAAACATAAGAGAATAAAAGTTCAGACCAATACCCCTCATGAACATAGACAAAAACTTATTTCAAATATTTAGCAAATCAAATCCTGATCAAGTGGGATCCTTTCAGGAATACAGTTAGTTTAGCATTTGAACATCAATGAATGTAGTTTAACATAATAAAAAACTAAAAGAGGAAAATAACTTCATCTGAATAAATGCAGAAAAAGCATTTTAAAAAGTCAAACATCTGTTCCTGATAAAAACTCTCAGTAAACTAAGAATAGAAGGAAATTTCTTCAACATGATAAAGGGCATCTATAAAAAAGCTATTGATAGCACAAAACTTTAATGGTAAAAGACTAATTTTTTTTTTTAAGATCAGAAGCAAGACATGGATATCCACTCTCATCCCTTTCTATTTAGCTTTATACTAAAGAATCTGAACAGTGAATAATAGAGGAAAAGTCATCTTTATTAAAAGAAAGAAGTAAAACTGTCTTCATTCATACATAAATGATCATCTATGTAGAAAGTCGGTGGACTCAATAGAAAAAGCTACTGGAACTAGTAAGTTAATTTAGTAAGATTTCAGAATACATGATCAATATATAAAAGTCAATCATAGTTCTATAAACTAGCAATGTAAATACACCTTACAATACATTGAATATTAACTCTTTAAGTATAAATCTGGCCAATGTTGTGGAAGACCCATATACAGAAAACTGTAAAACAATTATCAGAGAAATATAAGAAAGCCTAAATATACCTTGTTCATAAATCAAAAGATTTTTAAGATACTGGTTAAGATGTTGTTAAGATACTGATATTGTTAAGATATCAGTGCTTCAAATTAATCTATACATTCAATGCAGTCTCCTTCAAAATTTCAGCAACATACAAGAGACTTGCAGCCAAGATGGAGGCCTAGACTGACATGCTCCATCTCCCTCCACAACTAAGAAGGAATACAACTACCACAAAACCGGAAATAACCAGAAGTACCAGAAAACAAATGAAAGTTCAACGTATGAAGTTATAAAGAAGTGATGCTCATCTGGACAGGTAGGAGGGGGCAAAGCCGGTGCGGAGAGGTCAAGCTGTGCTGGTGGCGGCAGCTGTGGCAACAGCAGCGGGACTGCAGTAAGCACAGACACCTGTATTTAAGGAGAGGCAAGAAGCACCTGGGGAGCACCCCCAGCTGCAGACCAAACCCATCAGCTCGAGATTCCAATGCCAGGGAAGGCAGACCCCCATTGCCTTGGACTGTGAGGACCAGAGGGGGTAGGGATGGAGGAGGAGGCTCTCAGTCTCTCAGTGGAGAGTGAACAGCAGGAATCCATCTTGGACCCCCACCCACACCCCCACAGAAAATGCCACAACGTGGTTAGAAAGGTCTCCCGGTTGTAATGAGTACATGGGGCTCTGCCCCCTATTGCATAGGAGGTGTGACAGCCCCACCCAGGACACAAAGGTAAACAAAAAACTGTCAGGATGGCACAGATCATGGTAGAGATCCCAGTGATGCAGCTGGCCAGACAGCAAATATTTAATCTAATGAAGCTGCAGATAGGAAATCTTAATGAGGCACAGTTCAGAGCTTTGGTTATAAGAATGCTTGCAGACCTCACAGCTGATCTTAAACAAGACAGGGAAGGAGTGAAGGTTAGTCCTGCTGCAGTGAACAAAAACATATACGAAACTAGTGGTGAGCAAAGGAAAACCAGGGATTAAATCAACAAATCAGAACATAGGGAAGGAACAAACAGTCAACCAGTGCAGAAAGAGGAAACAAAAAGTGAGGAAAATGAAGAGAGGCTCAGAAACCTATGGGACAGCTATAAGCAGGCCAACATCTGAATCATAGGGTTGCCAGAAGGTGAAGAAGAACAACTAGAAATTGAAATATTATGTAAAAAAATAATGAAGCAGAACTTCCCCAACTTGGGGAAGGAAATAGACTTACAGGCCCAGGAAGCACAGAGAGTTCCAAAAAAACTGGACCCAGGGAGAACCACACCAAGACACATTATAATCAAAATGTCAAAAATTAAGGATAAAGAGAGAATCTTAAAAGCAGTAAGAGAGAAGAAAAGAATTAAGTACAAAGGGTTCCCAATTAGACTATCAGCTGATTTCTCAAAGGAGACCCTGCAGGCAAGAAAGGACTGGCAAGAGATATTCAAAGTAATGAAAAGCAAAAACCTACAACCACGATCACTCTATCCAGCGAAGCTGTCATTCAGAATAGAAGGGCAGAGAAAGTGCTTCCAGGACAAAGTAAAACTGAAGGAGTTCATCAGATCCAAACCACTGCTATATGAAATGTTAAAGGGACTTGTTTAGGAGAAAGAGGGTCAAAACTATGAACATTAAAATGAAAACTGTATCACAACAACCAACAATAGAAGCTAGGGAATCAAAACAAAAGCAAACTAAGTAGGCAACAAGAGTGTGAAAAGAATTATAGGTATGGGGAACATACTGGGGGGAGGCAAGCGGGGAGGGGGAAGGGGAAAAGGGAGGGAGATGGTACAAAAATTAAGAAACATAGTAGGAGGGAGTGGAGTGTACAGGAAGATGTTGAGAAGAACTATATGCACAACCAATGGGCACAAACTAAGGGGGGGGACAACTGCAGAGTGAGAGGGGTCACTGGGTGGAGGGGAACAAAGAGAAAAGAAATTGGGACCACTCTAACAGCATAATCAATAGAGCATATTTAAAATTTTTTTAGCAGATTTTTGTGTAAAAATTTGTAAACTGGTTCATATAAAAATTCATATAAATATGCAAAGGATATACAGAAGTCAAACAACTTTGAAAAAGAAAAGGGGTTTAACACTATTAGACTTCAAGACTTAAACTAAAACTACAATAATCAAGACAGTGTAGTATTTTGGCATCAAGACAGATAAATTGATCTAGACCAATTGAGCAAAACAGAAAGTTTAGAAATAGACCACACATTTGGAAAAATTTCTTTAAAAAAAAGTGGAAAGGAAATGAGAAAATTTGGTGGAGAAAAGTATAGTCTTTTCATCTTTTCAACAACAAGAAAATAGCTCAAAATAGAAAGTAGACCTAAATATAAATCTTAGAACTCTAAAACTTCTAGAAGAAAACACAGGGGGAAAAAGTTGTGCCTCGGAGTTAGGCAAAGATTTCTTAGCAACAGCTAGGGAGTACCCACTTATCGGGTAGTCATCCAAATGCTCCATGAAGATTTTCACTGAAAACACACTAACTATTTTCTCACAGCAGACTGCAGGGAGCCCCAGTTTGAGAAACATGGGCATTAAGCAGTGTATAATCTTGAGCAAAAGTTCTTTTTCTATGCCCAAATGAACTAGACAGGTAAGAGGACTGGCAGTCTGTTGGATGCCAAGAAGGGATAAGTTACTTCAATTTGCATTAAGAAAGCCATTTCATGATGGACATTGCACTTCACTTTTTTCTGCGGTGATATCTAGTCAGAAGCTTTCTTTCACATACCACAATCCTTACCTCCACCCCCACAGGCAGAAAAGAGTTCTTTCAAAACTCCAGCCATTATGCTTTCTCCTAATACAGATTCTATTTATAGGAATTAAAACCAACAAAGGCAAAATCTAAACAGCAGTCTAAAACCTTACTCATTAAAAACACCTCAGATGAACCTTATGCATCATTTATGGACACATCTAAAGGTTGCCCTTTCTGCTGCCAACTATTTTTAAGACAAATATTTAAGATTTCTGATAATAAGCACTACATTGGACCTCTGTTTGCTTCTCCTTAACTGTGGCCTTGGTAAGTGTTGTGTCCTCACAGCGCGTGGCCTCTGATGTAATATTTTTGGGCCAACACAGTCTTTGATCTTCTCCAATATGTTATGTTGTAAAGGATCATCATCCCCAAAGGACCCATGGACATGGTCAACAGGGTGGGGATTGACTGTGGGAGTGGGGGGTGGGCTCAGGCAGGAGAGAACAACCAGGGAAAAAGTAGGACAACTAATTTTTAAAACAACAGCTTTTAAAAAATTTTTTAAAGAATCATCATCTCAAATATTGCTAGAACAGGCTCCCTAGCTTTGAGAGAACTATTTTTATTTTAGCATACATTTTGGGCTACCCGGCACCGTATCTTCTCTATCAGAAAGGGTGGAGCACATGCCGAAACACAATGAGGTCTGATTGCCAGCTGCATATTTTATACAGTAAGTAACTCATGGCTCTCTGGGAGAGTATCGATAGGGAGTTCTCCAACTTCAAGTCTGCATTATCACCTCACACTTGCCCCTTTCAGCAGACCCTAGTGTCCTACCCAGATTTTTTAACTTTAATTTGTTTGGTAGAAATCTATGCCTTTTGAACTAGCGCATAAAGATCATGTCTCCATCTCTTCTAAACGTTAAACAGCAAATTTTGCAAATTTGCTCTAAGAGGTGATTAAGATGTTTGCCTCCACCTCAAATGCCTCCAGACTGCCTGTTTTGTGGTTTTTGTTTGTTTTGTTTTGTTTTCTCTTCCCTCCATGTCAGTGTTATTTGTCACTGTGGGTTGCCCAAATTGTTCCCGACTTATAAAAACCCTCTTTTTGCATCCTCTAATTTGTTCCCTCCAATGTACTCTTGGGTTGGAAATCAGATTACTCGCCTTAGTAAAACGCTATATACAATAAAAAGTAACCCTGACTACATGTGATTGGGTCTCGTCAGTGGAGTTGAGGCCTGTGTTTGTGTCGCTAGAAGCTACTTTGGTAGTTCAGAGGTCTTTACCCTTCTTTTCGGGTACTTGTTAGCAATAGCTAGAGATGAAAGATGACTAACAAGTGGGTCACTGCATACTAGAAATACTAAGGAAGCAGAATATGGAACTATACTAGCCCCACGATAGTTACACGATAGTGTCGTGGGCTTTTATGAAGGTCCAAGTAGACTCCCTTTACGTCTTCTCTTGGCAGAAGGCCTATGAAGTATGACTTGGAAGCCACACTAAAAAGCCCTGTGGGGTTGCTCAGTCCTCCAAATCCAACAGAACACACAGGGCTCTCATTCTTCTCAAGTGTTGTATTGCCAAGAATGCCTGTTGCATTGCAGATATTCCTGGAAGTAATATCACATTCAGCTAATCAGCTGTCGGTATCTGACTATGAAATAGTTTCTGTAATTAGGCACCCTACAAAGCCCTGAAAGGACACATGACTGATAAATTCAGAGAGAAAGAGAAGGATTCATGCTTTACAGCCTGCATGAGGGTCCTGGTGCCTGGAAATGGAAGGACGAGGGAGAAGTCCAACAAGGAAAAGGCAAAAGAAACCATGTGCAGCTTCACTTCCCCCAGGATTTCGCTACAGATAGTTACAGGGGGAAAAGTTTTATGCCATTCTTACAGATCTTATTAGAAAGAAAAACTTCTTCCTGCTCAGCAGCCTTTTAAACTCATCCAGAGATTATTTCAAATCAAAAATATTTTAAAACATAGATTCCCCGAGTATCTTATTGAAAGGCTGCTGAAGCAAAGAAGCTCTTCATATCAAGTACATAGACATACCTCAAAGATACTGTGGGTTTGTTTCTAGAAACCACAATAAAGTGAGTCACATGAATTTTCTGGTTTCCTGGTGATAAAAAAGTTATTTTATACAATACTGTAGTCTATTAAGTATGAAAGATCATGAAATCTAAAAAATGCACATATCTTAATTAAAAATAGTAATAAATAATAGCCATTATCTGAGCCCTCAGAGAGTCACAATATTTTTGCTGGTGGAGGGTCTTCTCTTGATGTTAATGGCTGCCGATTGTTGCGGTGATGGTTGCTGAAGGTTGGGATGACTATGGAAATTTCCTAAAATAAGACCATAAAGTTGGCCACATTGATTGACTCTTCCTTTCACAACTGATTTCTCTGCAACATGCAATACTGTTTGATTGCCTTTTATCCACAGAATTTATTTCAAAATTGGAGTCAATCTCCTCTTAACCTGCCAAACTGCTTTATCAACTGACTTTATGTACTGTTGTAAATCCTCTGTTGTCATTTCAACAACCTGCACATCATTTTTACCAGGAGTATGTTCCATCTCAAGAAATCACTTAAGAAGCAACCTTTTATCTGTTAGTTTTATCATGAGAGTGCCACAGGTCAGTCACATCTTCAGGGTCCATTTCTAATTCTAGCTCTCCTGCTGTTCCCACCACATCTGCGTTACTTCCTCCATTGAAGTCTTGAAGCCCTTACGTTCATCCCTGAAGGTCAGAATCAACTTTTTTAAGACTCCTATTAACATTGACATTTTTATCTTCTCCCGTGAATCACATGTTCTTTATGGCATCTAGAATGGTGAATTCTTTCCAGAAAGTTTTCAAATTGACTTTGCCCAGATCCATCAGGAAAATTGTTGTGTATGGCAGCTATAGCCTTATGAAATGTATTTCTTAAAAACTAAGATGTGAGAGTCGAAATTACTCCTTGACCCATGAGCTGAAGAATGAATGTTGTGCTAGCAGGCATGAAAACAACATTAATCTTATTGTAAATCTCCATCAGAGCTCTTGGGTGATCAGGAGCCTAGTTGATGAGCAGTAATACTTTGGAAAGAATCTTTTTTTCAGAGCAGGAGATCTCAGCAGTGGGCTTAACATATTCACTAAATCATGTTATAAACAAATGAGCTGTCACACAGGCTTTGTTGCTCCATTTATATAGCACAGGCAGAATAAATTTAGCATAATTCTTTTGGGATCTAGGATATTCAGAATGGTAAGTAAGCATTGGCTTTAATTTAAAATCACCAGCTGGATTAGCACCTAACAGGAGAGTCAGCCTGTCCTTTGAATATTTGAAGCCAGGCATTGACTTCTCTCTGGCTATGGAAGTCTTAGATGGTATCTTATTCCATTGTGAGTGTTTCATCTACACTGAAAATTTGTTGTTTAGTGTAGCCACCTTCATTAATTATATTAGCTAGATCTTCTGGATAACTTACTGCAGCTTCTATATCAGCACTTGCTGCTTTACCTTGCACTTTTAGATAATTTCTTCCCTTAAACCTTATGAACCAACCTCTATCTTCAAACTTTTCTTCTTCAGCTTTTTCACCTCTCTCAGACTTCACCAAATTGAAGAGAGTTAAGACCTTGCTCTGGATTAGTCTTTGGCTTAAAGGCATCTGGTGGCTAGTTTGATCTTCTATCTAGGCCACTAAAACTTTCTCCATATCAGCAATAGGCTGTTTCACTTATCATTTGTGTGTTCACTGGAGTAGCACTTTTAATTTCCTTCAAGAACTTTTTCTTTGCATTCACCAGTTGGCTAACTGCTTGGCACAAGAAGCCTAGCTCTTGGCCTATCTCAGTTTTCAATGTGCCTTCCTCATTAAGTTTAATCATTTATAGCTTTTGATTTAGAGTGACAGGCATGCAACTCTTCCTTTCAATTGAACACTTAGAGGCCAGTGTAGTGTTATTGTTTGACCAAATTTTAGTAGCCTGAAGAGGCAGTGAGATGAGGTAACAACCTGTCAGTGGAGCAGGCTAAATACTCATAATGTTTATCAATCAAGTTGTCCTCTTATATGGGCGTGGTTCATGGTACCCCCATACAATTATAATAGTAATGTCAAAGATCACTAATCACAGATCACAAATACAGCAATAATGAACGAGTTTGAAATATTGCTAAAAGTAACAAAATGTAACTCGGAGACATGAAGTGAGCAAATGCTGTTGGAAAAATAGTGCTGATAGACTTGCTTAATGTGGGGTTGCCACAGACCTTCCATTTCTAATAACACAATATCTTTGAAGGGCAGTAAAGTGAAGCACAATAAAACAAGATGTGCCTGTATTTTTATATAATATGTGTTTAAATAAATAGAAAAAACTTGCATAGCAAGGCCCAACCAGATCCCAAATCTGTTTATTCTTCCTAGGCACGTAGCTAAATTACATTCATCAGACCTCTTACATTCTAGATTGTATAACTAATTCTTACTCATGGAAAGAATAGAAGTGAAATGATTAAGAAAGTAATTTGTCCATATTTGTTTTCTCTCCATCTGCTGGCTGGATGGCACTAAGGTGACCCCAAAAAGCCCCAAGCTGAAGATACGATGACCACAACATAAGGAAAACACGGCCCCATTACTGTTGGGTTATAAGTGAGAAATGAACCTATGTTGGGTCAAGCACTGAGATTTGGGATTTATTTCAGCAGCTAATATTATTCCATCCTGATTAACAACACTGTTTTAAAAGGGAACAATGTACATTACTTTGGGGTGAAACAAACAGATTCCCTCATTCATGAACTCTTGGGCAAAAGTCACAATGTGTGATGATGGCCTACTTCATAGACTCTGATTTCTTAACCTTCAGTGATTAAAGCTCTCAAACAGAACTCCAGGGGCTTAGGGAAGAGGCCAGAGTTCACACTACACAATGTCAGATGTGCAAATAATGGGTAACAGGAATAGTATTAGTCTTGAGAATTATGATAATCTCAAATTGAGACTCTGGTATATGGCTTGAATATTACTCATGACACCTATTAATCATTTTATCTTGGGCATTTGTTCAGTATCTCTGTGTCTTGGTTTGTTCATATGTAAAATAGAAAAAACATTAGTTATCAACCTTGGATAGTGAAGGTTAATTGAGTGATACATGCAAAGTGCTTATAGTAGTGCATGGGACATAGGAAAACTATGTGAGTGTTTGCAACTATTTTTAACTAGCTGAATGGCCCCAAGAACTTATATATTCCTGAATCTTAATTTCCATATCTGAAAAGCAAAGCTAGTAAAACCTGTCTGTAATCGATAAAGGGGGATATTATTACAGTATTTTGATAGATTGTTAATTAATGCTCCCCAATGAATCACACCCTTCCATTGACTCTGGGCTTGGCCATGTGACTACCTTTGGTCAATGAGACAATCAGCAAATGCAACACAAGCTAAGGCTTAATAAGCACTTGAGTATTTTGGCTTTTCCTCTTAGAATGCCATTAAGAAACCTGGCATATTCTGTGGGAGAATCCACATGAAGGAAAACTGTGGCACTTGAGCCAACAGACCCAGGTAATCATGAGCAGCATGAGAAAGGCCATCCTGGATTGTCCAGGCCTGATCAACCTGCCAGATGACTGCGGCCTCATGAGTGACTCCAGATGTGTCTGGCAAAAGACTATGCCAGTGAACCCAGCCCAAATAAAGGGTTATTATTTTAATCTATTAAATCTTGGGATTATTTGTTACACAGCAATAGGTAACTGATGCATATATTGCGGGGAACCACTCCTTGTGGTTTCGGGAATTGTAACCCTGGCCATGAGCCTGACTTGCCCCCCGCCCCCCCCCCCGCCAGCTTGTCTTTAAGTCTCAGCAGCACACTGGAAGGCTGTGCAGGAGACATAACTGAAAACCATTCAGAGGGTTTCCATGAGAATTGGATTTAAAGAATGCTTATTATGCTTTAGAATTTGCTCTGCTCTTCTTATCTCTTAGTTAAGTATAAACAATCTCTAGCAAGGAATGTATGAAACCTTGCCCCTAATGCCAGTGTGGCGTCAAAATGTTTAATAGACCCTGACACAGACTGGTCACTGTGCCCTCTGTACTGGTACTTGTAATCTGTTATTGTCAACTGTAATCCAGGAGCCTAAAAGCTATTGATGATTTATGAATCTTGACCTTGTATCTCCCAAAGTCCTTCCTCAATAAGCATGAGGACAGAAGTCTTGTGCTTTCTCCACTAGAGAGAACAGCCAGCTCCCTTACCCCCCAGACAAAATACAGTGTCCTGAATAGATTTGTTCTGCCATGGTCATGAAACCTCTGCTGGACAAAGTAGTTTCCAACCAAGCCGGGACATTGGAGGCAGATCACTCAAGAACTTGAAAGATGAAAATTATTAGCCACAGATAATTCAACTGGCAAAATTAATACAAGTAGGTCACTCAGTTCTATGCCCATAGAACACAAGGCTCTTTAAATTCAGGACTCTGATTATAATAATGGTACCTTTTTCTAAATATTTAATATACACTGTTCTAAGCATTTTAACCATATTATCTCATTTACTATAAAGTTAGTCTAATGAAAGAAGAAAATGGACTACTTGAAATATATAAAAAAGAACTCAAAGAGCATGTATTTTTATTTCACTCTGAAGGTTATATACTGTTTTACTACTTGTTCTTCCTCCATGCCCTTTCTTTTTTCTGGAACATTCTCCCTATACCCCCATTCAATCCCTACTCCAGTGCCCTGTCCCTTGGCCCCTAGCTATTCCTACCCCAACTAAAAATGTTCATTTTCTTTGATCCTCTCTCCCCACAACTAGGTTAAACTCTCTTTTCTACACTCCTGGGAGGTTCTTTAACCTTCAGTTACATAACATTTATTACTCTGTACTGAAATTGCCTAATTTCATTATTTCTCACTCACTTTACTGAAAGTTCCTTTAAAACAGAGACCGTGTTTACCTTTATATTCTCAATGCTTAGCACAGAGCTTCATTTTGAAGGAAGAGGCTAGCTTAGGTTTCTGGAATTCACATGAGAATCCTATAGCCTCTCAGAGTCATGAACAGACCACCAGTTTTACTGGCTTTCTGGTGATACCTCTATGAGCAAGGAGGTGACCAAGAAGCAGGGTTATAGAAGGGGAAAGAGAGAGAACTACAGCAGGGGTGCATCCAGGTTACCTAACACAGTAATCCATAATTAAACTAAGATAGGAATGGGAATAAGGTGTATACAAATAATATTCTCTCAGAAACCTGGAAATAGAGGGGAACTTCCTCAACCTGATAATAAACATCTACAAAAACCTACAGCTAACGTCATATATAGTAGTGAGAACCTATAAGCTTAGGTTATTCAGGAGATGTATTGTATCAAAATAGTAAAAAAAACCAACTTTGTGATATAGTAATATGTATGTTGCCATTAATGCATGAAATACAAGATCTAGTGATATGTCTCTTACCTATTTTAATTGTGAAATGTGATCAGTATAAATAATAAAGACTTCTGCACCTACTGAAATACATGAAAGTATTTCTTATTTCTATTGCTGTAAAGTCACAACTACTAATACCACTAAGATTTATTGCCTACATTCATCATAAGGAAAAGTTAAATTTCAGGTAGACATTTTGAAAAAAAAAAAAAAAAAAGTAAGTAAATTTTTTCCTTCCAAGTTTGTAGGCCACACACACTTCCCCCATCTCCTGCAGTTTTTGCAGTTTAGGAGTTAAGACTCCCTGGGCTAAGAAAGTGCTTGCCCTTGTAACCTCTCTAAGCATAATAAAAACTGGGGTTATATCAAATCAGTGATCTTCCCAGTCTCAGATTTGTGTCTTTATTTGAACATAAATTAATTTTTGGAAAAGTATTGTTACCTCAGTGAGTCTCTTCGTTAACCTATACAGCAACATCTTTGAGCATTTTATCATCTTCCCTACAATGATCTTGATACCCTTATTTAAAGGTTAGAGACAAATCTGAATATTTATCTTTTTTTTTTATTATTCACAACATGAATCTAAACCTGTCTCTAGTTTGTTTATATTTTCTATCTGTCCTAACTCTCTAGACAAGTTACACATGCTTAACTAGGAGAATTATGTAGGAGTACTTTCTTTAAGTTGTCCATAACTTCTCTGCACAACATTTTCTCTAGGAACCAGTGAAAAACAACCCATATTCAAATCAAGTTTCTAAAGAAATTACTTGTACAAATACTGCTAACCTGTGGTCACTTAACAACTTAAATTGACATTTAAATATCCCTCTGAGGTGTGGCTTTCTAAATTTCTCTCTGCTGTCCCATCTCTCTTACCAAGTTACTAAGAAGAGAAATCCCGTGGTATCTAAGATATACCATTTGAAAAATGCATAGTATCCTGCCCAGAATGGCCAGTGACGAGCGGCTTGGCAGTGCCAAATAAAATTCTGTAGGTAAACACTTAAACATACTCCCCTGATGGCTTTCTTCACCCTTACACAAATTTACCTGTTGACGGTACCTGTCAGTGCCTCCTTCCCAGTAGACCAGGGTTGGCCCCACGGATCAGAATTTCTGTTTGCTGAGAATGGAGTCTGGCAAACATTCAACCACAAGTAATCTGAAAACATTTACCTGCCTAAACCGATCCTTCTTTGCACATGCCGGCTCGGGTGTTGCCAAGCTTGGAGACATCTCAAACAATGTGTTTTGTTTCTGAAAAATATAATTAATCTACAATGATTAAAGTCTGACAAGATGTCCTCAAGCCATCCCTTATGTTGTTTTATTATAAGCAACTTTTCATGAGTAATTTAGTATCATAGAGCTGAAATACAGTAAATGAATTCAAGAGATCTGGCTGACTCAATTCTATTTGATTTTGACCAGATACTTCCAATTAATTACTAATTCTTGGTAATGCCATCACGTTAAAATACAGATATATGGATTTTAATAAGGGCAGAAGATGTTTGATTTTATTTTTACACTTAAGCAGAAATATGCCTGGTCTTGCTGAGTATTAGTGCCCTTAGAAAACCTAGCCTTTCAGCTGCCTTTGTCCTGAAATATAAAAATAATATATACTTGAGTGGATTTTTTTACTTTTCTGTGATCCAGTGTAGGGGACTTGGTAACAGAGTTCCGTGTTAGTAAAACCAAGCTCTCGTCAGTTCTCTTTGGCAAGCGCTGTGCTGGTGGAAGACTGTCCCTCTGCAGTCACCTCCTCCCTGTGGTTTCAGGCTGCAGCAGTGCCTGCAAAGCCAAGTGGAGAAATGAGGTCAGCCTGGATAATTTCAGCCCCCACCCCAAGAAAAGTCAACTTTTCTCCTCAAAAAGAAGCTTCCATCTGTAATAGGAGGGGACTGGACTCACTGGTGTTCATGAGACTCTCTTTATCCATATTCACTCCTCCGTGAGCCAGCCTGGGATTGGCAGGAAGCGGAGATTGGCTGCAGGAAGAGAGACAGAGGATAACACCTGAGCCGAGGGCTCGGTGGGGCAGACTTCAGGACAGATAAAGGCAACCCCCAGCAGGCTGCCCACACCTCTGGGGACTCTGGGGTTCCCAGCCCACATCAGACTGCAGTGATTGTGAACGTCTGATACTGATTATTTTCCTCTTAGAGTCAGTTATCTTAGAGTCGTGAGTCATTTGCTTTTTGACCTAATCAATAAAATTGGGTTGGGACTTCCATAGAGATGCCTACTTTTAAACATGGTTCAGGACATAAAAAATATCACTTCTCTCTAGTACCACTTTCATTTTATTAAAAATAGAAGAATATTTTAATGCCAAAAAAAAAAAAAAAAAAAGGATAAGGAAGGACATGATCCAAAAATAAAGAACGATTGTTTTATTAAGTTTTATGTAAAATTCATTATGTATCCTCTTTAAGTATATTTTGGTTTTGTTTGTTTGTTTTTTAATTTCACCACTGTCTAGTCTAAGTTTCATGAATTATTGCTTTAGAGTATAATTTGGCTGGGACAGAATATCAGGAAATAGTGTACAAGCCTGTTGCAGCCATAAAAACATGTCCCTCCATCTTCCACTGCCAGAGAGTGACAGAGAAGGCTGAATGGCCCTCTGGACCTACACCCAGGCCCTCCTCCTTCTGACTGCTCACAGCTGGGACTGCATGCAGAACAGATAAGGTAGATGCGGGACTCCTCTCCTGAGTGACTTTGGCTGAAGGATTCCCCGTGGGCTGGCAGAAACTTCTCAAAACTGAACTGCACTCGAGACTCTCCCTCCCCATCCCTCTTTCCTTCCTTGTCTCCTGCACAGGGAGGATCCACATCAGCAGAGCAGTCAGGGATCCCCACACCTTCTCTGGCTCCTGCCCCTTTTTCTCTTATAGGTGTGTCCCCCATCTCTTACAAGTTAAATTCTGTCTAGGTGACTGCTTCTCAAGGGACCTGAACTAGCACAAAGCCCTTTCCCATCCACCATGTCACTCCCTTGGTGAATGCCTCATACCACCCCTGGGAGAACTCAAGGGTAGGTATAGTGAACAAGAGACTTGGGCATGACTCGTCCATGCCAAGGCTAGGACTGGAAGCCTGAATTTCCAATTCCTAGACTAAGATTTCTCCTGAAGGAATTGCTTCTCAAAACAAAATATTTGAGCCCTGGCTGGTGCTGCTCAGTGAGTTGGGTGTCATTCCCCAAGGTAAAAAAGTTACCAGTTCTATTCCCAGTCAGAATACCAAAAAAATAAAGGAACGTAAAATAAATAAATAGTATCCTCTGTGAGAAGAAATGTCTGAGTTATAAATACTCCAGTGAATGGTCCAGTGACAGTTTCCAAGTGATTGTCCCAGTTCTCCAGACCAGTGGTCTCCAAATGTTTCTAAGCCATTGACTCTTTCAAGTTAAATCCTTGCTGACAGTCAGTAGATAACAGCAAAGGGAGGCAGGCCAGAGGCACAGTTGGGCAGTGGGTGAAGTGACCAAATGGAGCTCTGATGTCGATTTCTGGGCCTTCTGTCTCTTTGTCCCCGTTCACTGCTGCTGAGATGCCCTTCCCAAGAACCCCTGAACTCTGCTAAGCATGGTAATGAAACCCTGCTTAGAACATTGTTTATAAATAGTATTTCCCAGAGAGGCCCTTTCAGTGTAATCTCATGGGAGAAAGAAGGTCAAGCCAAGGCCTGTGGTTCCCAGGAGACCTCAGAGGGAATCACATGGCTTTTAGTCTTTGATTCCTCATAAGATTTCTTTTGAAACAAATGTTATGTAGCCAAAAATAAATAAATAAATAAGAAGAAGAAGAAGGAAGAGAAAAAAAAGAAAGAAGAAAAAGGTTTGAAAAGTGCATGCTCCAGGACACTGTTCCAAGAAGGACCTCTTATTAAGTGTGGATACTCTTTTCATGTTGTGGCCACGTCTATGGATACCTGAAACAAATGAACAGGAGTATTATCCCAGCCGTTGGCCCAATCCCAGTGCGCTTCAGCTGAACTGGTATGAGCTCTTTAGCCAGACAGGAAAAGGAGCCCCTCCTCTTCTCTGGGCCTGGTCCCTTTGTCCTGGGTCAGTAGCTGCCCTGGTGGGGCAGGAATCTGTCTGGTTGGCAGGCAGAGGAATCTGTCCTCGATATGCTCACCAACTGCTCTGGCCACAGGTTCTCTGCTCCTACTGCTGCATCTTCCTGGAAATGCTTCCGTCTCAGGTGGCTGCCTGGCTACCTCCCTCACTTCCCTTGTGTCCCTGCCCAAATGTCACCTCAGCAGAAAGGCCCCCTTGATGACACTATATAAAATAACAACCCACCTCATCTCCCATCCCCCTCCTACCTCTGCCAACTTTTCCTATTACCTTGCTCAGATTTACTCTTGTCCAGAGTATTTACCCTATTTGCTATATTGGGTATTTCTTTATTAACTCTCTCTCTCCACAGAAACGGAAGCTCTACAAAGCTGAGGATTTTTTTTTTTTTCAGAGTTACCTCCCCAGTGCTTGGAATAGTACCTGACACAAAGAAAGCCCTCAACCATTTATGGAATGATTAAATGAATAAATGAGTGGTATCATGGAATTTTTCAAGCATAAGTGACTTATTTGGGATTGCACCTGTGGACCAGGAGAATGGAGTAAGTGAGGGGAATCTGAGCTGGAAGAAGACAGGGAGGAGGAAGGTCCTTGCCATATCCAGTAATTAGCCAGCATGTCATCTTTATTCTAGAGCTTGTGCAACCATTTGTCCAGGATCAGACCTGATTTCAAACATTCTGTTTATTTCCCCTAGAATGAACCGAATTCTTTCCAGATTATATGTCAGTAACATTGCTTTTAAAAAACATGCAGTCACTATACCCATATGCATAGATATTTGCAAATTCCAAGTCCACAAAAATGTATAGCAAAACTATGATATCCATTATGTTTCTCTTTACACTTAAAAGACTCAGAAAATCTTACATACTGAGTTTTTGCTTATTTTCTGGCCACCACAGTCAGTTTTGATTGTCAACTGAGTTCCTCTCACAGAACCTTTGTAGGAAACTTACTACAGTGATACTTCAGTCACTTACTCAAAGACAGTAGCCCTTGCAAGCTGGAATATTCTGCCAGAATACTATATTATTTATTATGTCACATTTGTTAGATTATATCATTAATGTATGCTGTCAGAAGCACACTGGGTTATAATCCCAGGCCACAGAAATCTGCACCTCCCACTTTAGAAAATCCAAGGTAGTGTGTTCTAAGTAGTAGCCCAAGGGACAAAACTTCTAGAGCAAATCAACCAAATTAAAAGGGGATTGCCAAATGCACTTTGTATACAATTTTGGGCAGCTTCTTCTATTACTCTAGACTCCTCTTTCATAATATTTGCTCTCTTTAGGAATTAATGCCATGATGAAAGTGGGGGTTCAGGAGAAGCAGCGCAGGGCAAGGGACTCCTCTTTCTTGGCCCTATGTTGGAGTCTATCATTTCAGTTCTAGACTGGCTTTCTTTAGGTTTCCTTTTTTCCCTCTTAAGAAAGAGAGAAAGAGAAAAAAAAAATCTCTTTTCAGGCAGAGATCCTGTCTTATGTGTCTTTGGTCAGAGTCCACACTCAATAAATGTTGTTGAACTCAGGATGTCTTCTCCCCTGTAAAGGTGAAGCCATTCAGAAGGCATTAGTTAGACAGCTTAGGCAGATCTTTAAAATGGCTGTAAGCTCTTCTCTGACATCTCTAGGGCCAATATAGTAGCAATGATCTGGTTGGAAGACAATAATCACCTTCAGATCACACTCACCTCTCTCTCTCTCTCTCTCTCTCTCTCTCTCTCTCTCTCTCTCTCTCTCTCTCTCTCTCTCTCTCTCTCTCTCTCCCCCTCTTCCTCTCTCTTCTCTCTTTCTCCATAATTTCATATTTCTAAAATTATTATCACCAGCAAGAAGACCCACAACAAGGATCTCATTCTCATTACTAAAGAGTCCAAGGTCCTTCTGTTGTATTTTGGTGGAACTCATCCAAATGTTTGTCTTTTACAGGGGATTAGATGTGGAGTTGATCCCTTCAACACCTAAGGGAGTCCAATGAAATCAAACACCATGTTCTTTGGGGAGTTTTGCAGGAATTCCCACATGTGCACCTCCCTACCTTCATTTTCTAATTAATATATTTATTTATTTATTTATACTGTTGCTAAGATACCCTCTTCTATCCTCTCCTACCCTGGGCCCTGAAGCAGAGGGAGTGATTCAGGTGTGATTAAACTTTCTCTTCAGTTAGTCTTTTGGTTACTATAGCAGTCATTTTCATCTCATCTTTTAAAGTTAGTTTTCATTTTGATTCAGAAATCTTCTGGATTCCATTCAAATCACCAGGCTAATTCTCTGAGTCATGGTGTCATAGAATTTTAGAGCTAAAATGGATTATAAAATTATCCATCCCAACTCTTTCATGTTATATATTAATTCACTCATGTTTTCAAGAAGTATATAATCAGCATTTACTATGTGCCAGGCACTGGGCTATTACTGAGGTCACATTCTTTCAAGAAAGGGAAATGTATAAGTAGGTATTAACCAGTCTGATTCAAGTGCAAAAGAAGCCCAGAAGAAGGGTCTCCATCCAATGGGGGGACCAGGAAGAGCTGACCTAGAAAGGACACCTGGAAAGATTCAGGTCCTAGTGCTGGGTGTTTGTTCTGCCCATTCTGGGTCTGGGTCTGCTCCAAATGCCTTAGTCTAAGAACTCCTTCATGCCTCACACAACCCTGTGCAGTAGAGACTATTGTCATGGCCATTTTATAGAAGAGAAAAATGAGGCACAGGGAGGCTAATAACATGCCCAAGGAACACATCAGTAAATGACAGAGCCAGGGGTGTGCCACCCAGTGTCCATCCTCTTGACCCTTGTACATCCTGCAGCTTTGACTTCACCAAATACCCTGGGCTCAACACAGACAAGCCAGGATTGAATCAAGGTGTCTGATTCCTGGCCTGGCACGAATGTCTAACTCCTAAGACCCCAGGGTAAGTGTCTATTTTTCTTAGTGGTCTGTCCGGGGCTGATGACTCTCAAAGTAGCTTCTTACAAAAAGGTAAAACATTCCCTAGAATAGCAACCTTGGGGTCCTTGTTTAGAAGTCCCAGGGCTTGGAGTTGGGACTATGACAAATATAAGACTGAACGTACATTAGACAAAAATGTACTGTGAGCAAAAGCCTGGTGTGTTTGGGTGAATAGTGAATTTCTACCACATGCGTGGTAGAATAATAATCAGGTTTTCAAAATACTCAGCCAGACTCCACTGGCCTCTCTAAGATAGAAATGCACAGACAGATAAAAGACTGTGTTCGGGTTATATTTTAATCTTTGCCTCCCTGGTTGTGGTCTTAGAGGCCTTAGTATTGAAAGCAAATGATATTTCTACCTCCTCCCTTCCAGGGCAGGAATTTGCATTTTAATTTTGGAACACTTAGGGAAAAATCAAATGAAATGCTTTATTTGCTTTTTTGAGATTTTTTTTCTACTTTCCAGGAATACAGCCTATTGCTTACTGAGTCGTAGACCAAATGCCAGAAGTCCCAAGACAGAGCTGGTTACTTCAACTGTAGTAAATGTGTCTGTACTTCACCCCGGAAGAAAGACCCTAGCTTCAGGGGGCACCAGTGTAGGATGGATCTGTCTCAGATGGCTTTGCATAGCAGTTAGTTTACCTTGAACTGAACTTTGAATCAGGAAGTTTATACATAAACAAGCGGGAAGTATACTGAGAGCCCTGCTTTGTAAGAAAAATTATTTATGTGCATTTTGGTCATCTTATTAGTAATTCTAAAGGCCTTTAAATGAAAATGATGACAACATAGTGTAATTCTTAGAGTTTATCTGTGTAGCCTGGCCTCTGCTCCCCTGGGTAAGGAGGCCATGTAATTTGTCATTCAAGCTGGAGCTTCAGAAAGCGTGGTGAATGCTACTATTAATGACCAGCAAAGGTACATAAATGACCAGCCTAATTGTAGGCAAAAGTCCATTTTTAAAAAAGCAAAGGAACTGAATCTGTCTGCTGGAAGAGTGTGTTAGCAAGTGTGAAGCCAAATAAAGGAAGGGTAAGGGAGAAGGCCTTTCCCACTTGGGCCTACTACATTGAACATAGAAGAGCGGGAAGGGACGGTGTAACCACCTACTTCAATCAGATAAGGGAGGAAAAGGAACTAGGGAGTCACAAAATAGAGACAAGAGTCCAGGCCTCCTAACTCAGCTCCATTAAGCTGTATCTTGGGTATTTTCAGAGGTGCAGCTGTCAGCCGAGTGGCTAAGGACCCGAAGGAGGATCGGCAATCTGTCACTTCCCCTCCTAGCAGCAGTGTGTTTGCCCACCCTCCCATGAGAAGTGCTCAACATTTTCTCCCAGCTCTGACAAAAAGAACACTTTTACCTCTTCCTATTGAAGAACTAGTACATGATTACACTAGCGGATAATAACACCAATCATTCAAGAAGCACACTTAGAAGTGAGCAAGCCTGTTCTCGTTAATTAGCATATTTATTAATCATATATCCAGAAAACCAATTACCACTCATTATTTATCACCTAGCAGAAAACAGAGCTCTAAAAATAATGACACATGGGACAGGTCAGTTTGTAAGGGAAAGGTCTCTGGGGAACCTGATACTGTCAATAAGAGCCTAGGGTAGACATCCCACAGAGCACCTGAGACAGTGAGGGTCGGCTGGGTGTCCGCGAGGGGGTGGCTGCAGTGACTGAACGACAAGAGAAGGAAGAGAGCAGTTCAGAAGACAGACTGCATACCGTGGTAGTTAAGGCTTCTTGAAAGTTAATGAGAAACATGAGCTCACCTGTGGAGCAGGTGTGGGGTTCCCAGAGCACCCAAGAATGTTTTTTCTGCCTTTGATTTTGGGCAGGAACTCAGAAATCAAAAACCAAGAATTAATTATCCCCTTGAAGGCAGGTTCCACTGCGTGTCTCTCTTCAGCTCTTTAGTATTTCCCTGCAAGTCAAGGTGAGTTGGCAGGAAGAAGATGAATTAATTCCAAATATAGAATTTTTTTTTCTTTATCACTCAGGAGTAGGACATTGTGTTTTACATAGTGAGCCCAGGAGAATTGGAATGGATGCCTCTTGCAAATCTAATGGAAAAAAATAATAACATTTCAGCATTGTTTGGAGTTAAAGGGCAATTCTTTCTGGAGCATCAGTATCTTTGTTGCATGAAACCAATTTTTAGATGAAGATGGAAAAATTGAATCAGTCATTCAGAGTTTTAGTTAATTATAATCTGTATTGCCCTTATTGCCAATTGCATACTTAGGAGCTTATGGAAAAATATTTTAGTTTTCACCAAGATGTTGAATCCCATCAAAGACTTATAGCTGTGCAAAGAGATCATAAAATATTTCTTAAGTCTTTTACATTAGATCTTCCTGAGAACCATTTTAAAAGTCCCCTTTTATTGGATAAGCACTCATGAAGTATTAGTGTATTATACTTAAGATGTCCATTTTGCATATATATCTTTAGAGACAAGAGCACTAAAACAGTGCTTTTCATACCTTTTTTACTGCAATCCACATAAGAAATACATGCTACCTCATGACCCAGTACACACACACACAACTGAATCAGCTGTTTCACAAAATAATATCTTTACTATGTAAGACACACTCTGATATGTTCTATTTTTAAGTATATTTTATTGATTATGTTGTTACAGTAGTCCCAATTTTTTTCCCTTTGCTCCCCTCTGCCCAGTACTCCCCTTCCCTCCAGCAATCCCACCCCCTCAGTTCATGTCCGTGGGTCATACATGTAAGTTCTTTGTCTTCACCCTTTCCTATATTATTCTTAACTTCCACCTCTCTATTTTGTACCAACCAATTATGCTTCTTAATCCTTGCACCATTTCCCCATTTCTCCCCTTTCCCCCTCCCAGCTGATAACCCTCCAAATGATCCCCATACCTATGATTCTGTTCCTATTCTGGTTTGCTTAGTTGGATTTTGTTTTTATTTTTTAGATTCAGTTGATAGGTGTGAGTTTGTTGTCATTTTAATGTTTGTAATTCTGATCATTTTCTTACGTAAGTCCCTTTGACATTTCATATAATAATGGCTTGGTGATGATGAACTCCTTTAGCTTTACCTTGTCTGGGAAGCACTACATCTGCACTTCTATTCTAAATGATAGCTTTGCTGGATAGAGTAATCTTGATTTTAAGTCCTTGCTTTTCATCACCTTGAATAATTCTTGCCAGCCCCTTCTTGCCTGCAAAGTTTCTTTTGAGAAGTCAGCTGATAGTCTTATAGGCACCCCTTTGTAAGTAACTCTCTGCTTTTCTCTTCCAGCTTTTAAGATTCTCTCTTTATCTTTCACCTTTGGCATTTTAATTATGATGTGTCTTGGTGTGGTCGTCTTTAGGTCTAGCTTGTTTGGCACTCTTTGTGCTTCCTGGACTTGCATGTCTATTTCCTTCACCAAATTTGCCAAGTTTTCCTTCATTATTTTCTCACATAAGCTTTCAGTTTCTTGCTCTTCCTCTTCTCCTTCTGGCACCCCTATGGTTTGGATGTTGGCACATTTAAAGTTGTCCCAGAGGTTCCTAAGCCTCTCCTCGTTTTTTTTTTTATTCTTGTTTCCTCATTCTATACTGGTTGACTGGTTTTTTTTCTTCCATATGTTCCAAATCATTGATTTGAACCCCGGTTTTCTTCCCTTCACCTTTGGTTTTGCGTGGATTTTCCTTCGTTTCATTTAGCATAGCCTTCACTTCTTCCCTTATGCGTTTGTCATAATCAAGCATGTCTGTCAAGCCTGTGAGCATCTTTATCACCAGTGTTTTGAACTCTACATCTGTTAGATTGGCTGTCTCCTCATTTGTGAGATTAGCTATCTCCTCGTCACTTCTCCCACTGGAAACTTGATCTGTTCTCCCTTTTGGGTTAAACTTTTCTGTCTCTTCATCTTGACAGGCTCCTGTGTTTGTTTCCCCCTGTGTCTTAGGTAGAGCTGTCGTACCTGTTACATTTAAGGGGCGGAGACTTAGCTATGCATCAGTACAGGGCAACCTGTTTCACCACGTTGTGGCGCTGTATATGGGGGAGAGATCTGAGGGGGAACAATACCACTTGCTCAGCACTCACCCCTTTTGTAGGCATTTCTTCCACTTTTGTATGGGACTGGTGCCTCTCTAGCTGTTGCCCTGGCCATCGTTCCTAGGGTGGGTGGGCCTGCGGACGTTCTAGGACTGTGGGGGCCCTTTAAACAAGTGGACTCTGCTGAGAGACTGGCAGTTTCTTCCTCCGCCCCAGCCCTCACTGGTTTGCACAGTCAAAAGCAATGAGGCTTGATTTTCCCTAATGCTGGGACCAGGAGCTGTGCGGTCTGGTCAGGTGTTGGGAGCACTCCCCAGGTGTCCCTCCCGACGTTTTAAAATGTGTGACTGGGCTTTCCGCCGACCTGCCACTGTCACATCTGCTGCTGCCACCACCAACACCACACTGCGTCCTCTCTGCCCCGGCTCCACCCCTCCTACCTGTCTGGATGAGTATGCCTTCTTTATATCTTTGTTTGCTGGACTTCTGTGCAGCTTGATTTTCTGGAACTTCTAGTTGTCTCTAGTTTTGAGGTACTGTAGTTGTATTCCTTCTTAGTTGTGGAGGAAGATGCAGCGTGTCTGTCTGCGCCTCCATCTTGGCCAGAAGTCCCCATTATCTGAACTTCTCATGCACGTTTTGAGTATTTATATATCTTTTCAGGAGAAATGTCTATTCAGATCCTTTTTAATTGGGTTATTAGTTTTCTTATTGCGAGGTGTAAGATATTTTTTATTATGGGTACAAATTCCTTAATAGGTATATTTTTACAAATATTTTCTCTCATTTTATGAATTGTCTTTGCATGTTCTTGATCATGTCTTTTGAAATGCAAATGTTTATAATTCTGATAAAATCCAATTTAAATATTTTTTCTTTTGTCATTTGTGCTTTTGGTGTCATATCTAAGAAACCATTGCCTACTCCAAGGTCACAAAATTTTGCTCCCATGTTTTCATCTAAGGGTTTTATAATTTGAGCTCTTACATTTAAGTCTATTACCCATTTTGAGTTAACTTTTGTATGTAGTTGAGGAAAGGCCTCATTCTTATGCATATGAATATCCATTTGCCTCAGAACCATTTCCTGAGAGCCTATTTTTGCACTGACAAGTCTTGGTATCCCACTGTTGTCACTGAGACTCAGCTATTTATTCTGAAGAAACAGTCCTCAAATTGTTGCAAAACTTAGAGTAATTTACAGAATTCTGAAAAAGTTGATTTTGACCATTTATGTCAGTTTTTTTCCAGAAAATCTTAGTTCACCATTCCACAAGTTCTGCCTTTTGTCCAGATTGCTTTTTATTGGTATTAGCACCTTTTCTGTTCTTTTAGTTTAACTTATTTGTCTTTATACCTAAGGACAGTTTACTATAGGTGGCATGTAGCTGGGTCTTATTTTTTTAGTCCAATGTGAAAATCTTTGTCTTTTGGGGACTTCCGGTTAAGATGGCAGCATAGGTAAACACAGCTAGCCTCCTTGCACAACCACATCAAAGTTACAATTAAAATAAAGAACTGACAATTGCAGAATTAAAGAAACTACATCCATCCAGGTTGGCAGGAGGAGCACAGATACAGAATAGGCTGGTCCCACAACCACGTGTGGTGGATAAAAATTCAGGAGGAATATCTCAGGAGCAAGGACTCCCAGCCTCATACCAGGCCACCCATCCCAGGGTTCTAGCCAAGAAGGTAAGTCCTTGTGTTTTTTCAAAATTTTACTTCTATATATTATAAACCACACAATAGATTATTAATTTGTTTTAACTAGTCTGTTATCTTTAACAGAAAATTTTTTAAAGAAGAAAATATTGTATATATGCTCACATGTTTACCATCTCTGATGCTTTTTTATTTCTTTGACTAACTTTCTGTTTCCTTCTCATAGCACAAAATACCTTCTTTTTTGAAAGATATTTGCAGAATTGTAGGCTGGCTGTTTTGTTTTGTTTGTTTGTTTGTTTCAGTATTTAAAGATGTTGCTCCATTGTTTACTGTTTTTCATTGTTTCTGGTATAATGTCATTCTTATCATTTTCTTTCTCTGTCTATAGTGTGTCCTCCTTCTCTGGCTACTTTTAAGATTTTCTATTATTGATTACTTTTAAACAATTTATTTTATGATGTGCTATGGTGTATTTTCTTGTGTCTCTTGTGCTTGCTTGGGATTTGCTGACTTTCTTGACATTTTCATCAATTTGGAAATTTCCTGGACATTTTTCCAGATAATTTTTTTGCCTCTCCTCCTTTCCTTCCAATTACATGCATAAAGACTATTTGAAATTGTCCCCATGGCACACTAGTGCTCTATTCATGTTTTTCAGGTGTTTTCTCTCTGCCTCACTATGGATCATCCTTATTGTTAACCTTCCAGTTCACTAATATTTTCTGCAGTAGTATTTAAGCTGCCATTGGCCCAATCTATTATATTCTTCATTAAGACACTGTATTTTTTGTCTTTAGAAGTTCAATTTAGGTTTATTTTATACTTTTTATGTCTCTGTTTAACATGCTCAGATCTCTTCTCTACCTTTTTAAATGTATGAAGCTATAATAACTATTTTTAAATCCTTGTCTACTAATTCTATCATCTATGTAATTTAGGGGTCTATATTTATTTTTCTTATTATTTGTTGTATTTCTCTCTACTTCATTTCATGTCTATTAACTTTGTATTAGATTTCAGACATTGTGAGTTTTATTTTTTCTGTGATTGGTATTTTTTTATTCCTACAAATATTCTTTAGATTTATTCTGGATCATAGTGAAATTTCTTATAAATAGTTTGATCCTTCCAAGGCTTTCTTTTAAGTTTTTTTATGTGGAAGCCTATAATCTAGAGCTAATTCTGCCCCATTATTGATTCAATGATATTCTGAATACTTTATCCATTGTTTTGAGAATTATGAAGTTTTTCACTTAGCTGGTTTGGACATGACAATGTTCTGTGTTGCTTAAGCCACCCATTCTATGGCATCGTGTTCCCGTGGTCCTTACTGAATAAGAGTTTTTCTACACTAATAGAATACAGAGCTCATATGGTTAATCAGTAATAACATCCTTTTTTATCAGTCAGTGATGTGCTGATGTGAGGTCCAAAAACAAATATATATATTGTACAAAACAGATTTTTGCCTTAGGCTTCCAACCCATGAAGGATCCAAAAAAATGTAGGGGTTTTAGTGGCACTTCTTTCCTATTCAGTTTCCCCAACAGTTACTTAATGGTCTTGCTCCTTTAATCTCTACCCTCAAAACCTACGCTCTTCCATGTTTTTGCCTTTCCTAATCATTAGGAGACTTTTGAGAAATAATCTTCTTTAGACCTTCTTTTCTCTTTAATACCTCCACTACTCTTCCCAGATTATATTTGATATTTTTTAATAAACTATATTTGTTTTCTTTTTTAAAATAAACAAATTACATGTGATTTTTTAAATAAACAAACATGGTATTGCCTTGTACCTCATAGGGAAGTGGGTATGTACCAATCCCCAGAAAAAAGGATGGAAAATAATGGGGTATGCGTTGTGATATGGGGAAGGAGAAAGGCCAGGTCTCACACACTCCTTTCATAGAGTACCAGCAGGTTGTACAGGGAAAGGAGGGATGATTATCTACAGAAGGTCCCAGTTAAGTCTTCAGCAGAATACTAATTAGCACATGTATGAGAAAACTACACAAAGCCAAGGAAAACACTACCTGAAATAAGCAATGGGAACAATCCTCAGAAATTAAGTTAAGGAGAATAAAGTATAAAATATATAGATCATATCTGATTCTGTCAGGACTAGATCTAGTTCTCTTGGTTTTAACATCCACTTCTATTTATCTTACCTTTATAAGATGGCTTGGGAAATTTTTCTCATAAGGAATGCAGACCATTTTTACATATGTCCCCACTCCCAACCTGTACACTTCTAGTCCTTGGTGAGAAGAAAATCTCTAAAAGCCTAGTATGTTTTTTAAATTAATCTCTAGGTCTGTATGTTTAAAAATAAACATTTCAGCTCTGCCATTAGCATCTGTTTCTTTTATGCCCTGGTAGGCCATTTCCCAGTGGGGTTGCTTTTGAGGTAATAGGACATACTCTGAATTTTCCAAGGATTCACATGTTAACATATGGAATTATTTTGAGGACATCTTACCATCTCCTCTTCTCTTAGAACAAACAGTGCTAAATTATCTGTTGCTCTGTAAAGTCTCATGAACTTCAACAAATGCAAACATATTCAATTTATGGAAAGACTCCATTCCAATATTTTCTTTTTGCATTTTTTCTTCACAGGGTATTTTTTTCCCAGACAGTTTCCAAGATATGAGGGACTCTTAGTTCTTTGCTCAAAAAACAAACAAAACAAAATCACTTTTTACAAGTAATAGTTTCTAGTTCAGCAACTGATCTCTACGACTCTGGTTAATTCATTGCTTAAATGATTTGGAGAATAAATGACTACGGGCATGTTAAATTTTCCTAAGCCTGAGTGGAGCTAGTGTTACCTTTTTTAACTTTAAAATTTGGAATCTTTTAGGTTATTCTTTTTCCCTAGCCTCCAGAATCCCATCCTCTCCCTTTTCCCTGGGTGTGCCTGGTTTTTATCTCTATAATAGCAATAATTTATTCAAAAACAGACCTTTTAGCAAGAATCTACTTAGTCTTTCCTTCAAACCCTGCTAAAAAGACTGATTAAAGAGAATGTATTCAGCAAATTTATTGCAACAATCCAAATTTGATAGAAATGAAATTATCAGTTACCCCTTAGGTTGCTCTAAGAAGTAACCAAGAATAAAGTTTTGAAAAGCACTTTGTAAGTACTGTTCCAAAGTCTAAAATACTCTTCCTTGTACTTTAGCTATATGTAGACATGTCTTATTCTTACTCAGCAGACCCTGCCCTACCTTCCAAAATGCCCCTAGTCCACTGTAAGCTCTTAGAGCTCTTCAACCCTGAAAAACTCTCAAATTTGACCTAGGGAGACCTTGACTGAGTAGGTGGGTGGGTGATAACCTGCAGGAACAGAGTGTGAGCTAAGAGCCATGGCAATTTGGAAGTTGGCTTTCATGTTACACAGACTGAAGCTGAGACTTTTGGATGAGCTGTAACTAGCACTCAATGGAACAAAACACAAGAAGGTGCAATCATAAAGCAACTTTATTTTCCTCGGTGTTTTTTGGGGTTTTTTTTTAAGTATATTTTATTGATTATATTGTTACAATAGTTACAATTTTTTCCCTTTTGCTACCCTCCACCCAGCACGCCCCCACCCCCAGCAATCACCCCCAAATCCATGCCCATGGTTCGTACATACAAGTTCTCCCACTTCACCCTTTCATATATTCTTCTTCTTTTTTTTTTAATAAATAAATGATTAATTAATTCCTCAGTGTTTTTCATCACACTAACTCAAAGGGTTAGTAGCTAGTCTTCCTTTCCTGGCCTAGACCCATAATTTTTTGATCCCTTTTGAATATTAGAAGTCCTCTGGTCAGTCTCAATCCAGCAATTAAGTGCCCAGTCCAGTATCATAATCACAATTTCATACTTTATTTAAAGCTAAAGCTTCTTCCTTCTGGTTCAGTGCTGCTTCCGGCTGAGACATCTTCAGTGGGAAAGGGCACATGATCCACTTCTCTATCTCCCAACCTTGTACTTTCCTCATCACTGCAGATGCAGATGGAAATATTCTGATTTCTCTTTAAGTTTCTTATCAGCAAAAATTAGCAGAAAAATAATTGTTTTTGCTAAATCAGGTATGTCTTGTGAGTAAGAAAAGAACTTTTCTTCTATATTATATATGTTAAAGTTTAGTCATCTGGATAACAATGTATGCCATAATATATATTTGTTGACTATATAAAGCTCCATGTAGATTTCCAAAATATGTCATCTTTAAAAGACAAATAGCATATGGTGGATTTAATAGTTACATGGCTTTATGGAAAGGAATTTATTGTTTTGCAGTGGAATTTTAATGGATGATAAATGAGATTTGAAGCAGACCAAGTTTCTTTAAAATTAATCCTGGATAAAGGATTAAAAAATAGTGGTTAAAAAATTCAAAAATTGAGATTCAATATTTATTTATACTTTAAAAATAACCATTGATTGGGTTAGACTTTTATGATAAAGTGCCATTATTTTATAAAATACTGATTGCTAGTCAGTACCAGTAAGGAATTATGAACTGTAAATCAAAACTCTTAGGAAACTTGAACTGTTTTACTAAATTAATTAAAGACTGCTCTAAAACAGAAAGACTTCCAATTTTGCAAACATACATTTATAATTGCTGAGAAATATAGGCATCATTGCAATAAATCTTCTTATCGTGTATTCCACTTGGAGGATATTAGCCAAAATTGCTTTTAGCTAATGTAAATAGCATGAGTTGGATTTTTATTTTTAGGGACAGAAAGATATAGGTTCTAATTTTTTTTGCCACTTTCTAAATATAACCTTGAACAATTTACTTGGCTTCTCTGAGACCAGTTTGCTCATCAGTAAAAGGGAAGAATAATAATAATACTTACTCCACCATTTGTAAAAATTAAATGACTTCTTTCACTTCCAATGAAGACAGACTAAGACATTCATTCAGACCAACCTTCTCATATAAACAACTATGATAGAGATTTTTGGTGTTTTTTTTTTTTTTTAAGTATTCTTCCTGAAAGCTTTGAAGAGTTGACAAGACAGTGAAGAGACAAAGAGACAAAATCTCAGAAAAGAAACACACAGAAGTGAGTTCAGCTTGGGCCTCTTCCTCACTGGTATCTGCTCATTCTGGAAGAGAACACTGAGGAGTCCAGAAGTGAGCAGAATTTTCAACTGACTCACATGAGTCAATGACTGGAGATCAGAGTGTGTTTTCGGTAGGAATCCTGAGAGGCAGCTCCTTAGGAATAATGGTGAATCAGAAGTAGACCATCCCTCAGGGACTGAAGCCCAGCTTTAGAGCATTTTAATCCAAAGGTAAGAAAGGAGATAAAAGGGGCACACACAAGGGACCAACAGAAATCAAGTATCAATACAGTAGATTTAAATTGGAGTATATCAAAAATTGTATGAAATAAAAATAGACTAAATGCTCCAATTAAGAGACCAAGGTTGACAGACTGGCATACAATTTATGTACATTTGCTTACTATGGGCCAAATCTAAAACATAAGGAAACATAAAGCCTGGAAGTAAGAGCTGGAAGTAAAAGTATTAAAAAACAGACAGTGCAAATACTTATTGTTTTAAAAATAGGCCACAAATTCTTTGGTACTGCCCCCTTCCAAGGTAAAACCTAGTTCCCATCTTGAGGCTGCACATAGTGACTCACTTCTAGTAAACAGAATGTGGCAGGTGGGAGAGCGTGCGACTTGGGAGAGTAGGTCATAAAATGCATTGTGGCTTCCTCCTTGACCTCTCTTCTTTGGATTGCTTGCTCTGTGGGAAGCTAGCTTTCATATCATGAGGACAGTCAGACGGCCTTGCAGAGAGGTCCCTGTGAAGAGAAACCAAGGCTTCCTATCAGCGGCCAGTAAGAAACTGAAGCCTCCAGCCCGTAGCCAAGTGAGGAAGCCATCTTAGAAGTGGATTGTCCAGCCCCACTCAAGTCAAGAAGTTGCAGCTCTTCTTGACATCTTGACCACAGCCTCGTGGGACATGAAACTGCTCCTATCATCCTGACTCCCTTAAACTATCACAAAATAAATATTTGTTTCTATAAGCTGCTATGTTCTGAAGGTTAGAGATAAATTACTAATACATGAACTAAAAGAAAGGCAGTATAGCTACCTTAATGTGAAAAACAAATATACTTTAAGACAAAAAAGAGAGACATTATGAAAAATGGGATTAATTTATTTTTTAATTGAATTTTGCCACCTCTACCTACCTCTACCCTCCTTTCCCTCTGGCTACTACTGCACTGTTGTCTGTGTCTATGTGTTATATATATATATTGCTTAATCCCAATGAGGAGATTAATTTAATAAATAGGTATAATCATGAATTTTTATCATCTAATAATATAGCCTGAAAACACATAAAGCAAAACTGATGGAATTATAAAAAGTAATAGGAAAATGTATATTCATGCTGGAAGATTTTAAAAATGCCTCCGTGTAACTTAAAGAACAGGCAAGGGCAATCAAAAGAGATAAAATATATTTGAATAACCCAGTTAAAATGTATGTAGTTGAATACCCAACAAGTAGAAACCACACATTCTTTCCAAATACATGTGGAAATTTTTCAAAAATGCTGAACCATAAAGCAACTCAACAAATTTCAAAGGAATGATATCACACTGAATATGTTAGATGACCACAGATCAATGTATAATAAAAAGATAAATAGAAAATTTCCATATGTTAGAAAATACAAAATATGCTTCTAAAAATCTCTAGGTCAAAGAAGAGATCACAGTGGAAATTAGAAAATATTTATAAAATACTAATGCTACTAAAAATATGTGTGGAATTCAACTAAAGTCATACTTTAGAGGGAAATATACAGCTTTAAGTATATATACTAAGCAAGAATGAAGTCTGAAAATCAAATGATCTAAGACCCCATATCAAGAAATTAGTAAAGAAATAGCAGCTTAGAGTCCTCAAAAATAGACAAAAGAACTAATGAAGAAAGGAGCAGAAATCCGTGGAAGAGAAAACATAAATTAAGAACCAGCAAAGTAAAAACTGATTCTTTGAAAAGACTAATGAAATTAATGAACTCTGGGCAAAACTTATTAAGAACAAATTAAGGCACAGATGAGAAATATCAGGATTGAAAATGTGCTATCACTACAGATCCTATACACATATAAGATATAATAAGAGAATATTATGTAAAACTTCACAGATGGAAATTTTGTGATTCTCCACAATTATGCTTATCTTCTTGTGTTTCAGTTTTGCATCAGCCTTCACTTTCAAAATAGATTTCTGAACTTCTCTACAAATTACTGGGTCCATTTTCTTAATTTCAATTCTTCTTATGGCCATCATTGAAAATGTCATCTCATTGGATTTTTTTATTCCATTGGTCTCCTATTTCATTTTGACCTCGTATTATTTAATAAAGAGAATATCCTATTTTATTTTACTGAGGAGAAAAAGGCCACTTAATTTTTTTTAATTTCTCTTTGATGTGTATCAGTTTTAGTACTTTTCACATGTCATTAGTTTCTATTCCTTTCTATTGAAAAATACTTTTTCACAGGTCTCAGATTATTGTTATGTTTTTGTAATATGATCATCTTTGAGATTTTAAGATTTTAAACTCAGCCATAATATCAAATATAAATGAAGGGGATCTTGTTAGGACTAGGTCAAGGACAGATCTGTATAAACAAATGCTCCCAATATCTCTTCCTCCCTCCTTGCTCCCCTATATACACATGCAGTTTGTTGTTTCCAGTTCTCTCTGCCTAGCTCTGGAGCTAGAAGGAACTTGGAAGGCAGAAGAGGAAGTGCTTAAAGAGAACTACCTGACTGTGAAGTCCGTAATACTGGGTCTTATCCAGGTTTCACCATATACTGACTGTGTGTGTAACTTTAGGAAAACAAGTTAACCTACTCAAGCCTTGGCTTCTAATCAGTAAAACTGAAATGATATAATGAGTCACAGCTATATGCAACCACTGCCTTGACTTCCAACATCATAGATTATTTTTTCCTGTTTTGAACTTTATAAAAATGAATTACACAGTCTGTGGTCATTTAGGTCTTGCTCTTTTGCTCCACGGTGTATTTGTGAGATTCGCCCACATTCTCCCATAGAGCTGCGGCTCCTTTATGCTCATTTCTGTGATAGCCTTCACAGTGTTCCACTGTATGACAGCAAATGAAAACAGAGCTAGACTTAGTAAGGAAAGACTTTATCCAAAGCAAGTATTGCCGTAGGGATGACGCTCCAATCTCAGAAGTCTATAAATGTCTCGAAATCAAACAGAAAAGGCTTTTCTTTTATATGGAGAGAAAGACCAGCGGGAAGTTTGTGGGGAAGGCAGGCACAGGTTGGGGAGAGCAGCTGGCAAAGTCCAGGTGCTGTAACAGGAGGTGTTTCGTCTCTGTGGTTGGCCAGTTTTCAGAATGAGCTATTAAGGAGGGATGTTCTGCCCCCAGTGCGAGTGCTTATTCAAGTGTAGGTGTGAAGGTGTGAGCCAAAGTTTCGGGCCTGCAGGGAGGGCAAAAGCCTAACTAAAATTTGGTCTAGTAAAGCAGAGGGCAAGAAATGGGCCCCGTGAACACGCAGCCAATGACTACACCACAGATTTGTGTGGATACTGCCAAACGGTTTGCCAAAGTGGTTATGACAAGTCAGACTTCCACCAACTTGTGAGAATTCAAGTTGCTCCTTATCTTCACCAACATTGGATATTGTCTTTTTTTTTTCTTTTTTTTTTTTTAATTTTGATATTCTGGTGAGTGTGCAGTATATCTCATTGTGGTTTTAGATTCCATCTCCCTAATAACTAATGAAATTGAATGCCTTTCCTTCTTTCTAACATATGCATTTAAAACTCTAAGTTTTCCTTCAAGCACTACTTCAGCTGTTTCCTTCAAGTTTCGGTATCTTTATTATCAGTCAGTCCTAAATATTTTCCAATTTCCACTGCGGTCTCTTCTTGGACCCAAGTGTCAGACTCCTTCTGAAAGGCAGTAAAAGTCTAGTTTCTTCCACAGTGGTATAATGAGACGTGAGGGGACGATCTGCTTTTTCTTGCCATAGTGTTCTCAATATCTAACATGGTGCCTGGAACATAGTAGGCACTTTAATGTTTGTTGAATTTCTCTGCTTGGGGGCCATTTTCTTGCTCATTAGCACCTCTCTGAGAGAGCTGGCAGGAAATGGTGTTCAATGCACTTGTATTTTTTAATCTATGTAAGATTCTTTTTTTTTAAGGAAAGAGCTCCAGAATACCTGTAAAATGAGATTTGAAGACCTCTGGGGAGGTTAATAACATATTCTGTCCTTATTCCATAGCAATTATAAATGGACTTTTTGACTGTCTTTATTGTAAGCACCATTATTTGACTCTCCAAAAACATATCAGGCCTCTGAAATATACACTTTTTCCAAGTGCTGAGAACTGATCAGCAATGAGCAGTTGATCACTGCTCCAGCTGGGTTTGCTCATCCCCAGGGTCAGCTCTATGGGACTCTTCAAACATCCAGCTTCTAATTTGAGGGCATTTACAGAGCAAACTGACAAGTGTAAGCACCAAACGCTGTGCTGCAAAATTTATTTTCCCAGTGTGATCACCTGGATGTTTGATTTGCTTTCTGGCCTCGTTGAGAGCCTTTGTTATCTGGATTCTTGGTTGGCTTTCTCCTCCCAGAGACAGGCAGTGTATGGCCTTGCTTCTCTATACTCTTCATAATCAAAAACCTCCATTTGTGATGGTAAAGTACACCCACTAATCCTCTTGTGTAGAGCATTTTCCTTACTTTATAGAAATTGGAGAAGTGAACAGATCCCTGCTGGAGCTGATATTCAGAGCTTGTTGGCAACTCCAGGAAAGAACACACTGTGACTTTCTTTTGGAAATGTCAACACCTTCCACATATCAGAACAGGGTTTGTCCTCTATGTTCAAACCAATATAAACTTATCTCTTGGAACAGAGACACCGCACTTCCGAGTAGATTGGGAAAGCTTGACTGTGACTGCACGTCCCCAGACCCGACTCTGCCTCCCTTTTGAATCAGTGTGAATTGTGACCAAAGCTAGCTAATGTAACTAGAATTCTTTGATATTCCTTTTGTTGAAAACAGAAAAAAAAAGTTTTCACAATTTTACTTCAAGCAAAATTTCACCATGAGTGTCCAGTCATATGAAATAGTTAAGAATGTTCCAACTTGACACTTAGATAGACTCATGGCAACATTTTAGTTTTTCTTATTCCAAATTCTCTATCATTAGCAGAACAAAGAAAAAGTGATATTCCTACCAGTATATTTCATCATGTATTGAAGGGGCCAGGTAAAAGTTTTCACAGGTGTTATGGACTGAAGTGTGTCTCCTCAAAATCCATAGGTTGAAGCCCTAACTCCCAGTGTAACTGTGTTTGGAAATAGGGCTTTTAAGGGGGTAATTAAGGTTAAATTAGGTCATAAGGGTGGAGCCCTAATGCACAAAACTGGTGTCCTTCTAAGAAGAGAAACTCCAGGGATACGTACACATAAAGGAAAGGCCAGGTGAGGCCATAGCAAGAAAGTCCTGCCTGCAAGCCAAGAGGAGAGGCCTCAGAAGTCAAACTTAATGACACCTTGATCTCAGACTTCCAGCCCCCAGAACTGTAAGAAAATAAATTTTTGTCACTTAAGCCCCCCAGCTTGTGGTGTTTTGTTATGGCAGCCCTAACACACTAGTATGGTAGTTAAAGATGTTTTCGTGGAGAAAGGTGAAAAAGTGAAACCTTCAGGCTTTCGACAAATTTATCTTTGGTAGACTCTGTGGATTTAATTTGGTTGCTTTCACCAAAAAATAATTTTGTCCCTTCATTAAAATAATTATATCAGAGCACAGCTTTATGTTCCTTAAGAGTTCAAATCAAAAATCACCTGATTAGTGGGGTAATTCTTGATGCATCTAACACTGCACTGGGAACCTGGTGAAATGATGGGCGAAATGATTTCAACAGGAAACATCTAAAGTGAGAAATTGACTAATAGCCTACCTGTGGCTGTGTTGTGATAACTGTCCGTGAACTACAGCTTTCTCTTTCCCATCTGTATCTCCCACACTTCCTGTAGTGTGCTAGTATTCGTTTTACAATGAAACACTAAAACATAATGGACTTGAAAATATTACATGCATATGTGTGTCTATGTAGATACACATGTAATGTTTTCAAGCCAATTATATTTCATTTTTTATGATTTATACATTTCATTTATTTATATTATAGCTCTAGATAGACTCAATATGTTGTGTTTCCATCCACAGTTTATCTAGGGTGTCAGGAATAGTTAACTGGAGAAGGATTATGAAAGAAGAAGTGACTGTGGAAGCAATGACGTGAAAAAAGACATGGTAAGAGAACAAGGTGCGCGTGAACAGAGGTGCACTTTGTGGGGCCACTAATGAGGTGAGGAGACGCATACTGTAGAAAATCAGGCTGGAAAGACTAGAGACAAGTGGCTGAAAACCGTTAAGTACCAGGTAAGGAGTTCGGACTGTATTTGGCAACAGTGGGTTGCCATGAGTGTTAGTGCATGAAGGTATAGAGCAGAGACACTAGAGCTTGGGAAACAGGATAAGAAGATGTGAATAGTTCTTGAGAGATATGCTGTACGTCTTGAGGAAAACAGCAGAGGGAATGGGGAAAGGAGGATGGAGAAAAATGACATTGCATAAGTGGGATGGGCAGGACTTGGGGATAGATTGTGCATGATGGAGAAAGAAAAGTACAAAGTCATGATAGTGCCAAGTTTCCAGGTTGGAAAATTATAAGAATGGTAGCTCTATATTCCACTGTAGGGAGCCCAGGAAGAAGAACAGAAAAAGTTTTGATCCTGAACAAGTGATGAATTAATGTTTATCTCTATAGAAATGTCCGAATGCTACTTGGAAACACAGGGTGGGAGCTTAAGAGACAGCTAGAACCAAGAGAATGCTTCTTCTTTTTAGGAGCGAAAATATAAACTGAACATAGGAAACAGATGATGAGCCTCAGAGAAGGCTCCCAGTTACAAGAAAACAAGCAGCCTTGGGGGAAAAGAGTAGGTTAATAACACAGCTAGTTGGAAGAATGTCCAAGAGAATGTGATGATACAGAAGGTACTGAGAAACATTTGTTGTATGCTTGCCATGGCATGAACATACTTGCTTTTTTGGCCTGACTGAATAAACAAGCTCCAGTAACCAGGGAAACCATTTTACTCCCAGAATCAACAATAGGATGGAGCCTTGCTGTCTAGGATAAGATGGGGTTGGCTATTCATTTTAAGACCCTTCCTTCCTGCCTCTTGACCTGTAAACTGGCCTCCCTGTAGCTCTTTTATCTTCAACTTTTAGGGTGCATACTCCAGCTAAGAGAAAACTGCCTCTCTTCTCCAGGCACCTCCTCCTGTTTCTATTATATCTTATCAGCTATGATACCGTCCAAGGTTGTGATTTGAGACAGCAGCAGGCTTTGGACATTCCCTTTCCAAGGCCAGAGGTTATCCAAATAGCCAATAGGCAAAGAGAAATATTTCTCAAACAATAATAATGAAAAGCATTAACAGCTAAACTTGAGACTTCCCTGACCACCCAAGAACACAACTGTGTTGATTGATCTCACTTTAAATTCATGACCACTAACCTCAAATGGGCAATTGTACCACACATGCCTCGTTTATTCACTTTCCTATTCTCCCAAATTACTAGTTCACATTTTTCCCACTACCCTCAAATCTCCTGCTCCCCCAACTTTCCCATCATTCTCAGTGATGACATTTACAGACAATAAAAGCAATCACCATTGGCTTTCCACCATCTAAACTATCTAATTATGACTGCATTTAATACCCAAACACTACATTTCTTCAGCAACATTGAATTTAGTATCATTGCTGGATCACAATCCATTCCTTCCACCTGGAGGTCATACCTTGTCACCTCCTCAGTCACTTTGCTTCTGTTATTAGCCCCTCGCTACTGGAGCATGTCTATCAGCCCAGAAACATGCTCCGATGTCTCCCATTACTTTTCAGAGCCCCAGTTCCACTTGTGAGAATAAGAGAACATCTATTCTTCAGTGATTCAGATTCTTCCAACAACTCTGTCTTTCCCCCTCCCCCTTTCTTCCTCAAAGCCCTCTTGTTTCTACTTTATTTTCTTTGACTTGGTATCAATGAAACCACAATTGTGAATTTAGTCCCTGCTTTTGTCAATGGCTTATGGACACAATGCACTTTCTAGATAATGCTACCAATAGATAGGGAAGGACAACAATGTCAATTCTTTGTTTGTTAACTACAATGTGGAGCATATGAACTAAAGCCAGATCTAGTTTAAGATGAGAAAAGTTAGGAGAGAATCAAAAAAAACTGTTAGAAGGGTAAGGAAATTATGCCTGAGGGATAAGTTAAAGTACTAAGCCTAGTAAACCTGGAGGTAAGAACACTAAAGAACAACTTTAAAAAAGTCACTTATAAGTGGGAGAATTTCTCAGAGGTCTATCAATCCTCATTATCTGTACCAATAATAACAAAAGAAAAAATAGTTTTTCATAAAAGCATGAGTGGCTTAATTTTTATCTTATTTATTTCTGATTGAAATTCAAGTAAGTTTTAGAGTCTCCTTCTCTTGAGTAGTTTTTTATATAAAATATAACTGTCTTATTTAGGAAGGATTCAATAATGACTGTTCTGGATGTCATTGGGGAGTGTTTTACCTTTGTGATTATGAAATGTTTTGTGTTGCCGTATTATAGTTATTTTTTCTTTAGTCAAATGAAAACTTCTGTTTCTCCAAGCTGTGATGAAATGCTCAGAAACCTGGTAGCAGAAATGGAATAAAATCACTTTTACTCTGCAAACCTCTCCATGTTCCTTACTCACTCACTTGAGGACAGAATGGCAAAGCCCTCTTGTTTATTTGCCTTTGTTTCTATACTTTTTTATGAGACAGATGGCAGATACTGTCCAGGTTTGACTATTTTAACATTTTAAAAACTACATGTGTTCTTGTATAAATTTTGCAAATACCACAAAATGGTATTAAGTACTATGTAGTGAAAATCTTCATCTCACAATAGATTTTATTGTATAGTAGTCATGAATATGAAGAATACATTTGACCTTCAGTTAATCTGTTTCCCATTTTAGTTATTAGGCCCAGGAATCCAGATACAATGTTATATTTCAAAAAACATTAAGATATGGATTTTGTAAGGAATTTTGAGTTGTGCTTCTTTCCTGCTCCTAGAGGATTTGAGCCTCTATGCTATGTTATATATGTAATTATTTTTTATTTTTTAAATACAAAAAAAGGAAAGTTTTAATAATTACTAAGACACACTAACCATAACAAAGTCAAAGCACACTATCCTTGGACTTCCGGCCAAGATGGAGGCCTAGACTGACACACTCCATCTCCCTCCACAACTAAGAAGGAATACAACTACCTCAAAACCAAAAATAACCAGAAGTTCCAGTAAATAAAACTACATGGAAGTCCAACGTATGAAGTTATGAGCCCGTGGTGCTCATCCGGAGTGGAGAGATTGAGCTGTGCCGTCAGCTGCAGCAGCAGGGATAGCGGCGGGACTGCGAGAAATGCCAGGGGAGCAATCCCGGCTGCAGTCAAGACCTGGCAGCTCGCGATTCCAATGCTGGGTAAGGCAGACCCCCGTTGCCTCTGATGGTGAGGCCCAGAGGGCATGAGGAGGGAGGAAGAGGCTCCCGGTCTCTCAGTGGAGAGTAGCAGCAGGATGCCATCTTGGACCCCCGCCCCCACACAAAGCACCACAGTGCGGTGAAAAGGGTCAGCGGGTTGTGATGAGTGCTCAGGGCACTGCACCCAATAGTGTAGGGGGTGTGACAGCCCCGCCCAAGAAGGAAAGATAAACGAAAACGATCAGAATGACAGAAATAATGATTGAAATACCAGTCATGAAGCTAACCAAACAGAAATAAAGGAATTAACTGATGAACAAATAGAAAAACTTTCTGAGGCTCAGTTCAGAGCTATAGTCATAAGGCAGCTTACAGAATTAACAAAAGATATTGAACACGATGGGGAAGGAACGAAGGCTAGCCCCGCTGACATGAACGAAAACACATACAAGACAAGTGGTGAGGAAACAAAAATCAGAGATCAAATCAACAAATCGGAACAAAGGGAAGGAACAAACAGTCAACCAGTACAGAAAAAGGAAACAAAAAGTGAGGAATATGAGCAGAGGCTCAGAAACCTCTAGGACAGCTATAAGCAAACAAATATTAGAATTATAGATTTGCCAGAAGGTGAAGAAGAACAACTAGAAATTGAAAAATTATGTGAAAAAATAATGAAGCAGAACTTCTCTAACTTGGGGAAGAAAAATAGACTTACAGGTCCAGGAAGCACAGAGAGTTCCAAAAATACTGGACCCAGGGAGAACCACATCAAGACGCATTATAATCAAATTGTCAAAAATTAAAGATAAAGAGAGACTCTTAAAAGCAGCAAGAGAGAAGAAAAGAATTAAGTACAAAATTAGACTATCAGCTGATTTCTCAAAGGAGACCCTGCAGGCAAGAAGGGACTGACAAGAGATATTCAAAGTAATAAAAAGCAAAAACCTACAACCACGATTACTCTATCCAGCAAAACTGTCATTCAGAATAGAAGGACAGAGAAAGTGCTTCCAGGACAAAGTAAAACTGAAGGAGTTCATTAGATCCAGACCACTGTTATATGAGATGTTAAACGGACTGGTTTGAAAGAAGGAGGATCAAAACTATGAACATTAAAATGAAAACTATATCACAAGAACCAACAACAGAAGCTAGGGAATTGAAACAAAGGCAAACTAAATAGGACATGAGAGTGGAAAAAGAACTATAGGTATGGGGAGCATATTGGGGGGAGGTCAGCAGGGAGGGGGAAGGGGGAAATGGACGGAGATGGTGCAGGAATCAAGAAGCATCGTAGGAGGGAGTGGAGTAGACAGGAAGAGGTTGAGAAGAACGATATGCACAACCAATGGACATGGACTAAAAGGGAGGGGACAACTGGAGGGGAGGGTGTCACTGGGTGGAGGGGAGCAGAGGGAAAAGAAATTGGGACAACTGTAACAGCATAATCAATAAAACATATTTAAAAAAACACACACTATGCTTTATAGAAGAAAATCAATAATTTATCTGGATAAAGTGGGCAAAAAAAGCCACATTCACATGAATATCCAAGTAGTTCCTATTTCAGGAATTGAGAGCATTATCTATCTAGATAATGGCACATCTACAGAATGATTTATAGAGCTAAATAATGCCTACAGTGGTGGAAATTTTTAATCCTTTGAGGGTTTTTTTTTTAATTTTTTGGTCCCTGGCTGGTGTGGCTCAGTGGATTGAGCACCAGCCTGTGAACCAAAAGGTCACTGGTTCAATCCCCTGTCAGGGCCCACGCCTGGGTTGCGGGCCAGGTCCTGGTTCAGGGCCTGCGAGAAGCAACCACACATTGATGTTTCTCTCCCTTCTTTCTCCCTCCCTTCTCCTCTTTGAAAATAAATAATGAAATCTTTTTTAAAAAATTTTTGTAAACAATTAAAAGTCATTTTGAATGAAATCTGATAGGCAAAACAATTTATTTTTTTTTAATGTTTTTTATTGATTATATTGTTACAACAGTTCCAATTTTCTGCCCCTTGCTCCCCTCCACCCAGTACCCCCCTCCCCCAGCAATCCCCCCCAATTCCATATCCCTGGTTCGTAAAAATTAACTATCCCCCCCCCTCTCAAATATTAGGACCCTTTGTAATCTTGTAAAGGACAATTTAGTAAGTGGTGTTTCATGTTTCTGTGACCAAGTCAAGGCATACCCTCAAAGTAGAAATATTAGTAATTGTCTTATCTGGCTCACAGTTGTCCTGGGAAGCAACTGAATGATAACCACTATGCTGGAGTAAGGGAACAGATCCTAAGGGTGGTTTTTTTGCAGGGCAATGTTATTGATGTATTTAAGTTTTCTTTGTTTTAGGGGTCCTTTTGTCTTCTCTTCTTTTCAGTCATACCTCTTACTAACGTTTTACACAAAAGTAGATCCAAATATTTTTCTTGAGAATTTCTCTGGTATCTCTTATGATCGCTGCCAGTCTCTTGTAGTATCACAAAGCCACAGTTAGAAATTAGTGCTCTGTGAGCAGGAAGAGGAAGTGGGACTATGCTGGCCTCAGCTCGCCAAATACTTCTCAAATACAGTGTTCTTTGTCTCAGCTGCTCCTCAGTATGCCATTGCAATGTCATCCTTATTACCAGGTGAAATCTTCAAACTACACAGCTGGGGACGTGGAAGAGAGGAGTTCAGTTGGAGCATCTTTAAAAGCAGTGGTAAAGTTAAGTCTTGAGCAGTAACAATGTCACTCTGGAAACCAATTTATTTCACCCTCTCCTGGAACTCCCAAGAGACAGAAGTGACGTTTATCAATACTATGTTTTATGAGACATTAATTTTTTCTTGGTGTGGTGGATACTACCAGGGCTCTGCCTACCATTTCTGTGTGGTCGTTCCCTGGCCTATGTATGTTCTTGTTCCAACAGCTGACAGCATGACTTCCTTTGCAGGACTGCTAGAGTGCTTCTGAGAATTTGCCCACATAGGTAGGGAGCCGGAAGTCCCCCGGGAAGCCCTCAGCCTGTGACTGACTGGTGCAGGAGCATTGAGGGCATAGCTTGCTTGCCTCAAAGTCAGGACAAACTCTAAGAGGGTAGAAACAAAATGAGAGCCAAGGAATTCTACTTCCTCTTTGTCACTCACCAGCCCAATACTAATGACTTTAAATAACATGTAAAAGATATTAATAATTACCCCCTATCATCTGTTATATAAAGTTTTGCTCATATTAATTCATGTGAATACATGTCAAAAACATACTGTGGATTCCCTATAAACAGAATACTGTGCTTTAAGTTTAGATTCTACAAAAGATAATCGAACATCTACCCTGAGATATAGATTGTTACCAGTATATTTTGTTTGTTCTTCTCTAATTGATGAGAGGAGTGGCTTATTCCTATGAAGTTCATTCAAACTTGCAGTCTATTACCATACATATCTCAATCTAGAATTCTAGATGGCAACTGGAAATACAAGGTCCAGAGTTTGGGTGATAGCTATAGACTAGAGCATGGTTCATTCTGGGAGTGAAAATGTAAACAGATCCCAGGAAAGAATGGAGCCTTAGGGGAGGCTCTCAGTTAGGGGGCTGGAGGTAGAAGATTAGCCATAATTAAAACAGTAGATAGGAGAACCTACTACCTGGGAGAAGACAGTGTCACAGCAGATGGAAAGAAGTGTTTTTGTGAAGATGCATCAAGAGGGCTTGTTTCTTCATGAACAAGTGCATACTAGTCCACCTCCTTCACACCACTAGGGCTGCTCCGCGCACTGCCCCCATTGCTGCTGTACCCCAGAGGACTTCAGGTCCTGATTTTATCTTCACACCCAACGCTCCATGTTTCCATGATACTGCATCTGATAGTAGGAAACATGATTATCACCTTTTCTGAAATCCCTTTGGCAGTCAGTCTTCTCTTATGAATGTTATCACAAACCCTAATGAGTCATGGATATGGAAGGCTCATGGGTCTCTCTTCCTCTTTACTTTGGCTACTTGGTTCTTGACATTTGCATGCCAAGCAGCAGCATCCATTGTAGCAGCAGCACACATTAAAAAGAAAACAAAATGAACTTTGAAAAGAAACAGGTTCTTGATATAAGTTTAAAAATGTAGTCAGTGGCTTAGTATTTTTCACTAGATTTCAATCAAAAGGGCAAGAATGTTTTCAAGAACAATTCTCTTTGAGCTGCTCTATTCTGGTCCTGTGTTGCCCTTAGAAATGTTCACATTTACAAGTTGCACAAGATACCATCAGATCTAATTCTCCCTGGGGCCCACAGATACTCTTCTTTTTGATCTTTTATTTTGATCATGGAAGTGTTTTCACAGAGTTCATCCCCGATAGTAAATTACATTCCAATTATCTGAGTCAGAGCAATGTTTTAACATGCACACTGACATCAGGGTTGCTGTTTTTGCTACAGTTTTGCCTGGAGATGGGAGACTTCTAGAGATTAATTTAAAACATCTCAAAACCACATGAACATAAGAGTCTGAGGACCAACGATGATTGAAAGGTGGTTTTCTGGGCTTTGAAGAATCCTCACCCAAAAGATGAGAACCATTTGCTATTTTCACTTCACAAAAAAAAAAAAAAAAAAAAAATCTAAGCATAAGGGTTTAAATTAGAAGAAAAAAGCACTGACAGTGAAGGCTGATATATGCTATACATTAAAAGAGGTTCAAAAGCTAGGTGTGGAATCTTCTAGGAAGGTGTTAGAAATTGAACAGATTTGCACCAGTCTGGGAGGGTTTGAGTAAAAGAAAGTCAAGTAATTTCTGTGTCCTTTCCCAAGTATGCAGCTCAGGGGTAATATTGAATCATTATGAGATTCAAGGCCTTGATCTTTAGCTATCAAAAATAATTCAGGGAAAAGCATTCATAACAATGTAGACACTACTTCTTCATGCTCAAATGGCATGGTATTTGCAGTTGGTGTTCAAAATTAGGTGGAAGCAATTCTAAACTTTATAAAAATTGAAGTACAACAATGGATAAGTATTACCTAAAATAATGTAGAAATTTATTTCCAGTGAGACCTGAAAACTACATGATATTGTCACCTCAGTTAGACTCATAATATAATTTGAAGGAATTCTATTTTCACATTTAGAAATAGTTCCAGTCCATAAATTCAGGACTTGTACTAGCCTTTGAATATACGGTATTGAATGAAGAATCTGCCTTCATGAAGTTTACAGTCTTCCAGAAATAGATATTAAACAAGCAAGCATACATTACAAATTGGAAAATTCTAGGAAGCAAATTAACAGGTTACTATGATGAGGAATAACAGGGGAAACTTAGAGTAATTGGAAGCAGCCTCCTAATTCATTTTGGGATTATACAAAAGGACCCCAAATATTATTTTAATGTAATATATTAAGTGGAGTTATATGAAATTGCTATTATTTGGCCATATTTAAGCTACAAAAATGGCTATTTTTTATGGTTCAACCTATTAAAAAGAAACTGAGTCTTCATCACTAAACTAATCAATTTGTGCAAATTAGTAAAATTTCAAATTAGAAAATTAGTAAATTCTTTAAACATGCACAGGCAAACTTGTATAATGTCTTTTCACTCTTCACTAAAAACCTGAAAACTGGCAAAATCTGGAACAGAAAGAAGTTTGAGATAGGCCAGCTTTCTATTTCTATATTTAAGATGAGAAAACTGAGACCAAGAGACATTAAATGACTTACAGAAATCATACAGTGATTCCATGATGTAGCATCTGTCTAAAACCATATCTCATAGTTGCTTCTCTATGATACTTTTCACTATTACTTAATGGACTGTACTTCATATTAGGCTTTGTTAATCATTTTTCCTCACCCCTATATTTTATTAAGAGATGGACTTGCCCATTTGTGACTAAGATGGCTACATTGGTCAAATTTCAAACTTCCTTCTCCTCAAGGACACATAGCCAGACTACATTTCATGACCTCCCTTGCAATAAGGGATGCCTCTTAACCTGGTCACTGGCCATGGAATGTGGTTGGAAATGACGTGCCATTTTCAGGTCAGGCTCATGAAATTTTTCCACTCGGTTCTCTACACCTTTCTCTTTCCTCATGTGCCACTGAATGGAACTGTATCAGCTGAAGTCTCCCAGAAAAACAGAAACTACTCTAAGTATCTAAAACAGGGGACCTAATGCAGGAAAGCAGTTACACCAGTGATGGAGAAGTAAGGAATCAAACCAACCCGCCTGGATATCTTTGAGCTAGGTCTTAGAGAAAGTTGAAGCCACAGGGTAGAAAAAAAACTGAACTTGAATGACTTTATGGAAGGTAGCCAGACCAGAACATCCGTCTGAATTCTATGGGTTAAGTAATAAATTTTAATTATATTAAGCCATGAGATTTTTAGAGTTTTGTTGTTGTTGTAGCAGCTAATATCACTTACCCCAACTAATATACTGGCATTGCTATTTTTTAAGCTTCTTTTGTTGGTGTTCAATAGGCATAGCCTGAGTTAGAAGTATTACTTTTCTATGGATGCTGTAACAAATCGCTGCAAACTTGTGGCTTACAACAACACAAATTTATTATCTTGCAATGCTACAGGTCGGAAATCCAAACTGAGTCTCATTAGGTTCAACCCAAGGTGCCAGCACAGCTGTGTTTCTTTCTGGAAGATCCAGGGAGTGAATCTGTTCTCTTACATCTTGCAGCTTCTCAAGACTGTCCACATTCCTTGGTGTGTGGCCCCCTCCATGTTCAAAGCCAGCTGAGTCTTTCTGCATCGTATCATTCTGACATTGAGTCTTCCACATAAAAGGGCCCTTGTGATTACAGCGGACCTAGATCATGAGATAATCCAAGATAATCTCCTTACTTTGAGGTCAGCTGGTTAGCAATCTTAAATCCATCTGCAGCCTTAATTCCCCCTTGCAGGTCCTCGTCGGCAGCTGTCCGTCTGGAGAGACGATGGTGTAGCTTCTTAAGAGTCTATCTGCACCGCCGAGAATGGTTGTGCAGTCCGACTCGGGAGTGACACGGTATCTGTCTCCTCCCGTGTTGAATCGACATCTTGCGATGACGCTGGAGTGTCCTCTCCAGTGAAGCTGAAGCTACAGAGCCTGGGCAGGGTGATATGGAGGGTCTGCTGTTGCCCATGCAGCAGACCCCCCTCTCTTCGCAGCTGAAGGATCCAAGGGAAAGACGGAGTCAATACAGCTTGGCTTCAGGTGCGCCGCAGGAGTTGCCGGTATTGACTACAACGTCAAACCGCCTTAGGGACTCCGGCTCCGGATTTTCTGTCGGGGTTTACTCCCTTAGCCTTTCCCCTGAAGAGGTATGCCGCAAGGCAGCGGAGGTTTTTTGGAGTCAGAGTTTTCCTTCTCTGATGTGCCCTGACTGGAAGATCGAACCAGCGACACTTAGCTCGCAGGCCGACGCTCAATCCACTGAGCCAAACCAGCCAGGGGCCCTTGCAGGTAACCCAAAATATTCACAGGTTGCAGGGATTAGAATATAGGCACATAGATGGGGGGGGGGTGCATTTCATTATTCTCTGTACCACTGAAGGACACCTGAAACATTGCTTACTAAGGTAAAATTTAGCCTTAAATTTAAACTAAGGCTGAGTTGTTGTTGTTTTTTTTCATCCAGATCTTAATTATATTCTGGTCTCTCTCGAGTAAAAATTAGTATGCCTCATATATATGACACTTGCTATCAAATACCTTTTAAAATAATTAAGAGTATATCTACTTAGCATCACATAGTCATTATTTAATTTCTACATTCTTTAACATTCCATGTCTTTCCAAAATAGAAATTGACCACATTTGAAGCACATTTCAGAATAATCTCACCTTTGGGAAAAAATTTGGAAAAGTAATGCTGTAAACATCTTCACATCAGGTGAGGCTATTTAGGGAGGGTATACCTGTGCATTTTCAGGATTCTCAATTAGAAAATACTTCTAGCTGTGTGGGTATTCATATGCATAATTATTCATGCACATGCATTCACACATAAGGAACAAACCTCCCCCCCCCCAAAAAAAAAAGTTGGGGAGGGGGCAGGGAGAAGGGACTTGAACTAAAGTTATAATGAGAAAAGGCACTGCAAAAATAACATTGTGGCTTTTGTGGGATCCCATATTTATCTTCTCAGATGCTTCCAGAGCAAACATAGTCCATTTATAAATGAAAGGAGGATTTGCTGTCAACCTAGAAGCTCCACCTGAGATTTGGGGAGGAAGAGCCCCACCCTCACTCACCCTCACCCTTTTAGCCACTTACCTCATTGCCTGGAGCAAACACCACCACCCTGACCCAAAAATCAGTCTTGGTCTCTGAAAATGTAGGTGTGGGCATCTGTGCTCACCTTTGCAGTAGAGAAAAAGAGAGCATTTAGTATTTACATCTACTCAAGAGAGATGATTTCAACAGTCATTTTTTTCCAACCTCAACAATGATATCTGAAATGACACTCAACCTGATCAAATATTATATTTCCACGTATGCTAGTCTTAGGATAATAGCGTGCTGAGACTCCGCCTATGTTACTCCAAAGTGACCGGGGTACCACAGGAAAAGTGAAGAGGGAGAGGGAGTGGTTAGGAAAAGATGTGCCTTCTCCCCTCACCCACTGACAACCAGTCTCATGCAGGGTCAAGAATGCAGTGGAAAGAGCAGGAGTTTAATAATTAGGCAGAGAAGGGGGTTTGAACCCTGACTCCATCATACTTAGTGTCTGACCACAAACACATTCCAAAAGCCCTCTTTTTTACATATATCCAATTTTAAAGATGAAAAATATCAGGACCTTTTTAACCTATGCCTTACCCATTTATTTGCCTGCATACCTAGCTAGCCTCTGGCTCAGGATTTTAAACTGGCCATGAACTCATGTATATGTTTTGGCTTCTAGCTCTTGACCTGCTGTCAACACTGAACTTGGACCCAGGTCCCTGGATTTCCTTTTGTACATATATCTATGTTTCATCTTTTGTTATTCTTTCCTATATATATCCATGTCCCAGTACAGTGTCCTAGGGCTAGTAGGCTAAAATAATGGAGGAAAGAGAAGACACAGGGAAATAGGAGATACTGAAAATAAAATACCTTCTGCTTTATTTATCATTTTGTCTAGAAATGGACTTCACCAAGAGCACCTTGAGTTCTGATTTGTTTGAGCTGATGACCTAATATATAACCTTGAGGAAGGTTATTTGAGCTTGTGGTCTAGCTTGCCCTGGTGTAACTGTGGTATAAAGCAGAAAGCTCAATGCTAACGCTGAGCTGCACATTCCGAGAGAAGCCGCTAATCCTGGACTGATAAATAATAAGTAAAATTAGCCCTGCTAATCCCTAGTGGCTGTGGGCTTTGGTGATATATTCATGCCGTTGAAGCAACACTTTTAAATCCTTTTCTTAACAGTGTTTTGTGCTTGAAAACAACTTCATTAGTCTCCCTATTTATGGAGCAAATGTACCCCTGGGTGGGATGGGAAAGGACTTGGCATAGGAGTTAATAATCTGGATTCTGGTTCCAACTCTGCTGCTCATTAGCTATAGGGCTTTGGGCATTTCACCTCTCTAGGCCTTACTGTCCTCGTCTCTAAATGAAAGGTTTCAGCTTGGATGATCTGTGAAAGTACTTCAAGCTTCACAACCCTGTGCACCCTAGAAAAGAAGTAAAAGCACTGGTATATGTAGGGTGTATGCTAAAATGACACTCAAAACAATATCTTGACCATGAAATGGTAAAAGGAACCCTGGAATTTCAGTACTATTCCTTCTAATAATTCCCTTCAGCCTTCTTAGCTTCCATATCTTTACCTGTAAAATCACAGTTTGAACAAGAATATATCTAAGCTCCCTTTTTTTTTCTAAGGTCTTTATGGTTCCTGTTTCCATAACTATACAAAGTCTATTTGCCTGGCATAAACTATGAACATTTACACATCTTTGAAAATAGCCAGCTATAAAAAGGCACTTGGAATTTGGGTGAGAGGGGTATGAAATCCTTTTCACCTTGTTAAAAAATTTTCTACTTAATAAATTTCATAAGGAGAAAAACCTATTTCATTATTCATTATATGGGTGGATGGAGAGATAGATAAAAGAGATTTTACAATAAAGGGATCAGGGAAAGGAATGACCAACATGTGAACGATGTGACTTAATGCCATTGCTAGTTTCAGACCATAGCAAGAATTCATCTTTGATGAAAAGTGGTCCCTAATGCATCCAGTCCTTGTCTTTGTTTTATTTCTCCCATTTTCCAAGTTGCACCCATGCCCTAGAACTTGACCTGCTAAAGCCAATATAGAACCAATGTCTTTAAGATTGTTTGTTCTCATCTGAAACTGTCGATATTATTCTTACAAGAGCCTCTCCATTAACATTGACAAGAGTTAATTTCTTAACTTTATTTTAAAATATTAATTGAAGTTAGATTTAAAATTACAGTGTCTAAAACCTATGAATCAGGTTTCTATTATTTTTCAACAAGGAAAATGGTACTGTGACAGCAAAAGAAAGAAAGACAAAAAGGAAGAAAGAAAGGAAGAAAGAAAAAGGAAGAAAGAAAGAAACAAACAAAGAGAGAGAAAGAAAAAGAATTCAAAAGGGGGGTGAGGTAGCATGTCCTATTTCTTAACAAGAAAGCATGTGACTACCATTGCCTCCCTTAAATAAAGACTGTCATGGATAATTAAAAGGAAGGTGTATGTAAAAGCACTTAGCACAGGGCCCGGACATGGCTAGGACAATCTCCTTCCTTCCTTTCCTCCTTCTGCAGATAGATTCCTAGACAATCCTCGAGATGTTCCTAAATCCTGAAAGCTCTAAATCCTCCCACTCATAATTCACTATGCCTCTGCTCTTTTAATAAGCCTAATAAATATCTGTGTGCTTCACATACCCGCAGGCTGTTCATTTATTTGTACTAGTGCCTTAACAGATGACAGGCACAAGACATGCCGAGTCAAGAGCCAGCATGCTTTAAGGATTCTGCCTTACACGGGTCTATTTTTAAGTCATGAGCTCTGAGAACACATTGTATACGGAAATGAGTACTGCTTGTTCACTCTCCCTTGGTTTGGGACCTTTTCCATGTCCTTCTAGGACAGTGAAGTTCCAAAGACATGGGTGGAGATCAGCATCCTCTGTGGGACGTACCTGTAAAATCTGCTGTTGGGCCCCCTGAGTTGAGACACAAACTGGCAGATGTCACAGGCTTCTAACATCCCCCTTTGAACTAACTCACCTATACCAAAGATTATTGAGCTCCATTTTTTCAGCCATCGATTCATGCCTTACTAGTTTGGTTTTTTTTTTTAATGGTAACTAAAACTGTCAAATATACTATGTCTATGTGTTGATTTTTTATAACAATGTGTTATTTATTTAGTTTGTTTACTTATACCCATCCTTTTTATCGCAAAGGATTGGAAAGCCTTCTAATAAAATATATTGTAAATTTAAGGTAGAGAAAGAAAAATGAGATTGCCAATGTCCCAGCTATAAGGGGAAAAGAGACTCTGCTATGACTGGGCCTCATGTTCCATTATGAAACCCCAGCAGCCAGAGCCGTAAATTTCATCAGAGAGGAAGAAGTAGTCCAGTGTCTAGAAGGGAGATAAAACTATCTTTAGCACAAAATTCTAAACAGAATGATGCACAGGCTTTCACATAAGAGATAAGGAGTTATTTATAGCCCAAATCCTCATTATATTTACAGCAAATTAAGAAGTGGATTTCAGATGGCTATTTTTTATGGTAACTTTCAATAAAATGCTCAAAATGTCAGATTAAAGAACAGCTTGAAAAATGTGTGATATCATAAAGGGTCAAGATCAATTCTGAAACTTTCTGGAAGAATGTGGGGTGCTTAAGGAAGCAAATAGACACTTTTCACAGCTTAGCTGCTGAAAAAAAGATATAAGAGATTGTACTCTCAGACTAAGGCCCGAGAAACTGGGCTTCCACCCCAGACGCTGGGGAAATCAGATAAACACGCGCAACGGCATGAGGAGCCCAACTTATGCTCCAGTGTGAATTGAATTCACCACCTACCCACCCACCTCTGCGCAGGATTTGACTGCATGTGGATATGAGAGCATTACGTAAGCAATCTTCAAAGTAAGCCCCCTTTCCTGAGCCAAACTAGAATAGGCTGAGATAGAAAATCTATCAATCTGGGCTTTCTATTCACCTTTCCATTGAAGATGCAAGTGTCACTTCCGCAGTGGGCGCTCAGGCCCCCCTTAGGGCATAGCCCCTCCAGCTTACTTCTCATTATACTTTATGATCGATTAGTTATAACCAATCATTTCATGTTTCTCCTTCCCTTCAGGCAAGAGAAACATAGGAAATAAATATCATCTTTATTACTGATATCCTGTGTCTAGAATAGTGTCAGATTTGTTATCGGTCTCTAAACCCCATTTGCTAAAAGATTGAGTACATGGATAAAGTTGCTATTTTTCAATGTTGTTTCATAAATTTTTGGTAAGTGATCATTCTACTCATCAGGAGGGAGGTCGTGTAGTGTGTATGTTAGATGTAATAGGTGTGACATCATTTAATTCCTAAGAACACATGATGAGAGAAATAATTATTATCTTTGTTTTACTAATGAGAAAACTGAGGCGCCAAGAGAGTAGGTGACTCCACAGGGTCTTGCTCTTGGTAAGTGGTGGAGCTAGGATTCATTCTCAGGCAGTCTGGCTCCAAATCCCACAATCTCAACTACCACATAATAGGAGACCTATGACCAAATTGCGTTTAAGAGTTTTAATAATTTCACTCTCTCACAGAGTACCCATCTCATCACGCTCTTACTAACTTTTGTTATTGGTAACTCATTTTTTAAATCTGCTATTATTTGATAAAAGGTTGAGATTAAATATTGTTTCACTGTTTATTAGTTCCTTGTATTTTTTTAGGACATGAAAAGCACATGTTTTAATTGATGGTGATAAAGGATAAAGGACCAATAAACAGACTGTTGTTCAGGGTAGACCAACAAGCCTAACTAACTAAACTAACCAAAGGGTTGCCCTCTGGGACTGGGAGGCATGGGGGAAGGTATCAACAACAAATGTCTCTATTTTTAAGGTGGTCATTATTAATTTATCCTTCAAACCAGTGCTCTTCATAGAGGAAAGGGGCACTGTAAATAAAAATAGCAAGACAACAGGCAGAAACCAGGATTATCCTAGACAAACTGGGATACAGGGTCACATTGCCTCTGTTTTTTCCTTAGCATTAGGGTGGTTCTAGTTCTGAGGTGTGGTGGCTGCTACCAGTTACCCCAAATAGTTTTATTCAGCATATCATGTGGGCCATGTTCATTTTTTACCACTTCAGGCATTGCACAACTGTTTGTGCTGCCCCCTTCAATGTGCCCTCTTGGGAGGCACACCTACTCCAGTAATGTTGTAATTGTTCAAAATGTTTTTTGTAGTTCTATTTGACATCACCTTCTTAACCAGTTAATGGCCTCTTTAAAAAGTCAACCTGAACACATCTTGCTAATCTTTTTATTTCACTTAGTTCCTTGCATGGAAAGACACTCAATAAATATTTGCTGAATTCAGTGAAATGAAATTAGAGTCTAAATTTCAAAATTACCTTCAGAGGATGAAGAGTCATTACCATTGAGTCAACTCAGAAAAAAAGACTGGAAAGAAATATATGTTAACCATATTTATCTCTAGGTTTTAGAATTATAAATAGAAATTCAGGAAACAATAAAAAACAAGACAAAAATCAAAGCTTTCAGTCTGAATATGCATTACTTTTAATTAAGAAAATTTTTATTTCAGCCCATTTTTACATAGTATGTCCCAGGTAATTCCAAGAAGAATTTCTCAACTGTGTTGCATAACATTACCATTTTGGGGAATATGTGTACAACTTTCAGTAGTGATTACTTTGAAAAGGACAACACTCATTTAGATGAGTACATTCTGTAATGTTTGTTTAAAAAAATAATCCACTACTTTATAATCATGCTTCTATTTTAGATATTTTCATGAATATAAGTCATGACATGGATCCTATGAGGTACATGATTTTAAAAATAAGAGAAATAAACATTCAAGAAATGAGCAGATGACACTTCGGGTCAGGGCAGGTAGCCAGCGGCCTGGGAGTAGTCTCTAAAGCTGCCCTCTCCCCTGAAGCGGTGAAACAGAGCAGCCACCGTGGCTCCTCAGGAAGTTCTGCCTCGTGATAAGCAACATGGACACTTGCCTGGCCAGATATTTGGGGACTGAGAACAAGCTTTATTCTTCCCATTTTATGGAATAAAATCAAAGCGTGGAAGTTCCAGCGATTTGCCTTGTTGGTAGCGTAATGAGGGACTGTGGAGCTTTCAGACCAGAGCGTGGAGAGGGTACCCACAGGGACCCACATCAATACACATATATTTCTGTCAACTGCATAACCAACTAAAACAGCCACACCCTCAACACAAACTGTCCCGTAAACCAAGAGCTAATTAAACACAAACAGAGTTGTTATCACTCACCGCTGGACCGAGTGGTGTATGGGAAGGGTGTTCTGAGCAAGAGTGTCCGTGTCAATAATGAGGCTTTCTATGAAGAGCTTTTCTGAAACGTGTTGGTGGGAGAATGGGGACGAGAAGAGGGGGAGGGCCCTGCGGCTGGTGGCCGAGGACTGCAGGCCATCCCAAGTCAGTGGTGGTATATATTGAAGGGGGCCATTTTCCCAGCTCCCAGTGAGCCAGGGCCCCTGGAAGGGAGCCATGCTCAGTGCAGATGTGAGTGCTGCTTTCTCTGTGGCTGACTATGGGGCTGGGCAGCAAAGGAGGTGGGGACAGTGGGAAGCCAACCCTGGTTCCCCTCTCCCCGTGGAAAGGAGAAGCGTGCTGCCCGTTGCAAAAAGAAAACATTATAAAGTGCCTGTTTATGTGCTGAAGTAATTTCTAATTACTGGAGGCCGAGAACGTGGTCTGCTGTGGTTAAAGGAGGGCGCTGAGCCCCAGGACAGTGACCAGGCTGTTCTCCTTTCTGCCCTGAGCCTCTGCATGGGACTGGCTGAGTCACCTCCCCTCCTCCTGCCTCCAACTCCCAGCGAGATGGTTCGGGTAAAACTGCCCACTCATTCAGCACTTAGCACCTGGCATCCTCAAGCCCTTTAAAATTTGAAACTAATAAATCCCTTTCAGGCTGGAAATGATTATTATGAAGATGTCGATGCTCTTAGTTGATGTGATCAGAGGCAAAACAGACTTTAAATGATTTGGGGCCTGGGCAGGGGAGCTGAACTCCCTAAGTGTGAGTAAGAGCTAATCTTGGCCAATCACCATTCAAGGCCACACCCTGGCAGACCACACCAAGGAACTCAAAGGGTGCTTTGGGGATAAATAAGTTATTTACTTAGCCTTTGGGGCAACTCAGATTAGGTGTTAGCGAAGTACAAAGCATTTCTGATACAGATGGAGGCTTGATTTTCACAAAGCCACTCTAGTATTCCCAACCCCTTAGCTTACTGGGCAGAGCACCTTCCTGGTCATCTTCTCTCTACTGGAGACTGTCACAAGGACAGACTGGTGGAACTAGATTGAATTATTGCTCCCTCATTTTAGTTGTTAACTTTTCTCTTTAAAAGCATACAACATGCTCCTTGAAAAATAAAGTTTAAGTAATTGAAAACTACACAAAGTATAACAGAGGGAAAATAGAACAATAGTTTCTTAACACTTGTCCTAAACCCATCCCCCAGTTATCCCAGTAAAATTTCCCAGTGCCAAGCACTGTCCAGTTTCTGGTTTGCTCTTTCAAGCAATCACAAAATTATTAATAAATAGTCAGGAGGCCATTCAGTCTGACTGCCAAGTCCATTACTTCCTACCAATATAGCCTTCACCAAGTTCTTGAACTTCTCTAAAACCTCACTTTTCTCATCTGTAAAATGGAAATAACTATGTTGTCTGCCTCACAGGGGTACTTTAAAGATTAAATAAGATACCATTTTGTACAATTAAATGAATGTAAACTATTATGTTTAGGAATATATACACTCCTTTATTTTACAAAATGGGATTATTCCAAGAATGAATTAATGAATTAATGAATGTAACGTGGCTTTTTTCACCTGACCTTATGCCAAAGCCCACAGGATTTCTCTCCTGTAAAGATGGGGTTATATTCAGAATATTAACAGCAAGTCTGGCCCAGACACTGAGCAGCCAGAAAGAAAACACTGAGCAATCAGAGGAGATGGCAGGCAAAATAGCAGGTGGCTACCACCTGGGCATCCAGGGAACAACCTATTCTCTTCTATCTAAGCCATTTTTTAAATTTCTTTCAAATGTTTCATCATTTTTAATAGTACTTCAAGAAAACAAATTTTCCCATTGGTTTCTTGCTTGTTTTGTGTCAAGAAACATGCTCTATATGATTTCTATGCTTAGAAATTATTTTTGGTCCATTACATGGTCAAAGTTTATGAAAATTTTCCATGTGTGCTTTGAAAGGATGCATATCCTGCAGTAGTTAGATGTATGTTTTTTATATGCCCACAGAGTCAAGCTAGATATTGCAGTCTGGGCACAGTTATTCCTTGGAGGAATTAAAGAGGACAGGGTCTACCTTTGGGGTGCAATGGTGTAGAGTTATGGCAACGTCTTGAAGAAGCTATCTATGAGGTGCCAGTAGCTGACCAGCAGGAGGTAGGACAGAGGTCGGGGGGGGGTCACTGTTAGAAGTCAGATGGCCATGGTAATGAATAGGGAGGTGGAGGCCAGAGCAGGCAAGGACCTGGACCAGCCCATAGAGTAGCAGGAAAGGAGCCTTGAAAGAAATCTTGACCCCACTATTTATGTACACAGGAACTTTTGGAGTTATAACCATTTTAGAGAGTAAAGAACTCAAGAGGATAGAGGTGAAGCAAATAACAGAAGAAAACTATGAAGCTAGTTAGTAGAATTAATAGGAATGGAGCCCAAGTCTTTTGATGGCCAGTGTCTACCATCCTGTAAGTTGTCCCTTGAGAGCCAGAAATTTCCTCTAGGAAAATTGTGCAAAAGGAAAAAGTAATTTAATCTCATTTTATTTCTGTTGTAATGATATGTTTATATGTTTGTATGAAGAGCTTGATAATATCCTGGAACTCTTTTTTGCGCAACAAATTTAAGTGTAGACTTTGCAGTCAAAGCTCTGTTATTCTGTATCACTGATTCCATTTTTAAGAAATTCAGAAGCAGGCAAGGTAAATGTGTGCTGCTAGCAATCAGAAAGTGATTGAGAAGGGAGTCAGGGGACTTGATGGGAAAAGGGCACAAGGGACCTTTCTTGTTCTATATCTTATGACAATCATTGTAACATCACAGTGAATACCTAAGAGTCGTATATTGCATTGTATATTAATTAAATCTCAATATAGTGTAAAACAAGACTAACCAAAACACCATAAAAATAAAAATTAAATTAAAACTGTTACTCTTCAGCGGCATGAGTAAAACACTCAAGACTTGGGGAAGTAAACTTCTTTGTTCTTCCTGTTGCAAGGGAAAATGTTTCCCCACATCATTGTGTGCCACGTATCTGTCTCCTTTTTATCTCTTACTGTCACTAGAGAACAATGCCATTAGCAGACACATTATGATTAGGAGGCAAAACAAAAATATTATTACTGGAAAAATTGGCAAGTTTTTTTTTTTTCAGCAACATTTTTCCCCAACCATAGGGTATCATTTTCTTTCCTTCCATTCTCTGACACTCCAGGCTATCTACTGCCAATTTTTTAAAAAATAAACTATAATTCTAAGGGCTATGTATTTCTATTCTTCAGTGCTCTCGATCAACAGGATTAATTCTAAGTAAAGTGAGTACAGGCATGGTTTTGTTTTCTGTTTATTTTTGTTCTGCTTTTGAAAAGTTTTACACTAACTATCTTATTGGTCTCTGTTTGAAATAAATGTATATAACTTTCTGTTCATATAGAATATAAACCTTGGTATAAACAAATTTAATCCCAGAGTTAACCACTATTCCTATTTGAATGTAGTTTTCTTTTTTTGAGGTCTTATTTTTTTAATTATTTTTTAATTGTTTATGCTATTACAGTTGTTCCTTCTTTTTTATTTCCTTTGCCCTCCTCCACCCATCCCTACCCTCTCCCCTCCCTCAGTCAATCCCCATGTTGATGCCCATGTCCATGGGTCATGCATAAATGTTCTCTGGTTAATCCCCCATCACCGTCTTTCATCCAGTGCTCCCCTCCCCTCCGGCAGCTGTCAGTCTGTTCTATGTAGTTTCTTTTGTTGCGTTCCATAGTTTAGATCATGCTGCATACTCAATTTTTCACCTTTTTAAACATAACATCATAGTATAAAACTTTTCTGACACTATTAGACTTACTTTCTAATGCAGGATATGCTTGATAAGAATTGCTCCTTTCTTTCTGAATTAGTCGAATAGTTCTGTCAACTTTCAGTTGATAATTATTTTCCAGATTCCTCAATTAATAAATCAGTGTCTATCAACAACACTTTTTCAAGCTCCATGTTAATCAGAATTAGATAACACTTGTGCAAAATATTAGGCAGATCGTGGACAACTAGAAGACAAGGGTGCTATTTCCTCCATCTTTGAATTCTCCACAGTGCCAACTCATGAGAGGAGTTAAGTAAGCACCTGGAGATTGAATGAGTGAATAAACTCAGACCATTACTTAACATTTCCAGGAATCAAAATTTGAGAAGTAAGTGAATAGAGCCCAGTACCTATTACTTGCTTTCCGAACATAACATGAACGGTACTGAGGAGTCTCAGCCAAAATGGAATAACTGTTGGACTAGCTCTTTCCAATTTGTTAGTCATCTTTTAACACCAGCATGAACTACACATTGACACTGCTCAGCAAACTTTGCTTAGAGCTTCTAGATGTTCTAGCCATAAATTGTTGAGCTTTTGAAAACTAATTATCACTGAATAGAAGTTGAAATTGAATGCTTTGTGATGTCCCTTTGTATTATTAAATCGGTTCATTATTATTTAAACATCATAGAGGCATTTTAAAACAGAAATTCAGGATATTCTGGAGATTCTTTATTCACAGAATTACTGAATTTTAAAAAGAAGACCTAAGTGATTATTTATTTCAAGGTCTAATTTTAAAGAAGAGGGAGGTAGTCAATTAATTTCCCAAGGTCGTTGAGCTAACCAGAACTGATATAACAGCATTGTGACTTCCATTTTTTATTGTATAACAATCCACTGCCTCATGTGGACCTAGTCTATGGTTCGACAAGAGCAACTCATGTTGAGGAACTATTTCCAATTTTTGACAGAATTACTAAGATCAGACTAATGTGTAAATATATAATGTAGCTGGACTTAAGCACATCTGACAAAATATTTTATATTTTTATTTTTATAAAAGAGAAATATAAACTGGATGCTGGGACAATTATCTTTTTTTAGTGATTAATTTCATTTTTTGAACTTGTAAAAAATAATATAGATACATAAGTATGCATAAAGCGTAAATGTACAGCTTAATGAATTCTCAGATAAACACATGTATAACCACCAAGCAGATCAAGAAGACAGCATTGTCAATTCTAAATTAGGGCTGTTATGAATAATGGCTGGGATTTCTCTTCATGCATCTTGGCATACATATATGTCTATTTATACTGAAGATGCACATATATTATGATTCAGCAATTCCGCTCCTGGGATCATAATGTACAGGGTGTAGCAAAAGTACGTTTATAGTTGTTTGTATAGAAAATAATACAATAATTGATAAATAATAATACAAGAATAAACTCTGTGTTTCGGATACTCACAACTGCAAACCTACTTTTGCCTCACCTTATACACGCATCTTCAACTTTAGTAGCTAACGCTTGGAGTGTTCCAAAATGGTTATACCAATGTGCAGGGTTACCGGTTATATAGGAGATTTCCCACAGAACTACGTCCTCACCAAATGTTACATTATTGGGGTTTTTAATTTTGGCCAATCTAGTTTGTTTGTATCCCATGGTAGTGTTGATGTACATTTACCTGGTTACTAGTAAGAATGAACAACTTTTGATATTTGTGATGTGCCTGCTCATGTCTTTTGCCTACTTTTCAATTAGGTTTTCTGGAGTTCTTTATACACCCTGGTATGACATTCATTAATTACATGTGATAAAAGTATCTTTTGCCACTCCTTTTTTTTTTTTTTTTTTTTTTTTTTGTCTTTTCATGCCCTTAATAATGCTTTTTGGTAAGTAGAAGTTTTTAATTTTAACATGGTCAAATGTAGCAGTTTTTCTCTTTATGGTTAGTGCTTCCTGCATCCTGTTTAAGACATCTCTTTCTACTCTGATGCAATAAAAATATTCTCTAGTACTAATATCTAAAATGTTTATTGTTGTGCTTATCAGCCACACTGACAGACATTAGAGCTTTATAATACAGTTGCGTATACAGTAGAACAAGTCTTCCCTTCCTGACTTTATTCTCCAAAAGTTTTTGGTTTTCTGATCTTGGTAGCGTAACAGAAAAGGAAGAAAAGAAGGAAAGAAGGAAGGAAGGAAGGAAGGAAGGAAGGAAGGAAGGAAGTCAGGGAGAGAGGGAAAAAGTAGATCCCCCAGAACTGTGCCATCTCCCTCCTTCAATCAGGAACATTCTAAACAGTTTATGAAGATGGAAGTTTTGGGTTTCTGTATTATTATTTCTAAAATCTTTAGTTTAGCACTCCTCAATTTTAGAATCTAAAATATTTAGTTCAACCCAATAGTATTTCTCAAGCATCTACTGTGCATCAAACTTATAGTGGGTGTTGTGAAGGAGTTAGAAGGGAAAGTCTAAATTAAAATCAAATATTTAGAGCTCACTTATTTATTTTCTATATTTTTAAGCTTTAAACTGTGAGGATTAAAGAGAGCACTGAATTTCAGATTTTACTATTATTTCAACAGAAAAGAGACACCTAAATCCTTTTTGAATACCCTAGCCTAATAGAACTTAACCCTTAATTCAACCTGGAATTTTTTTAAAACTGAACAAAAATAAACACAAAAACATATCCCTATAGATCACTTAAAATACTTAAAGAGCACAGACCTCAGGTCCATCAGCTGATGCTAAAAATGGATCACCACTGTTTGTCAAAAGCTGAAGCATTAGACCAATCACACAAATTTGATGGGTATCTCAGTGATCCTTAGAATTGATATAGTTGTCTATACTTAGTCTTTTAAAATCCTCAAAAAAATTTCCTCCAGAAAAAATTATATCTCAGAATATCAATGTAAAAAGCAGAGAGAAATAAAGCTCCTCTAATTGACAGGCGACACACCCCATCCACAACTGCTCCCCCTCCCTCCCCACCATGCAGAGCCCCTGAGTTACCTCCAGGGCAGCCTTGGAATCCAGGCAGTCTTAAAATGGATTACTAAAAATAAATAATCCACATCAGAAATGATGCTCTAAACTGCTAAAATAAAAACTAACTGTAATTTAGAAAGCCAGGTTGGTTCCTTCCCTTTTGCTTCTAAACTGATACCGACTCCTGGCAGAGGATCTGTAATGACTGGAATGATTATCTGTGGAACCTAGAGATTTTTGGACTCTCTAGCGCAGTGGTTCTCAACCTTCCTGATGCAGCGACCCTTTACTACAGTTCCTCATATTGTGGTGACCCCCAACCATAAAATTATTTTTGTTGCTACTTCATAACTGTAATTTTGCTACTGTTATGAATCGTAATGTAAATATCTGATATGCAGGATGTATTTTCATTGTTACAAATTGAACATAATTAAAGCATAGTGATTAATCACAAAAACAATATGTAATTATATATGTGTTTTCCAATGGTCTTAGGCAACCCTTGTGAAAGGGTCGTTCGACCCCCAAAGGGGTCGTGACCCATAGGCTGAGAACCGCTGCTCTAGAGGAACGTCTCCAAGGAGGCCAAGAAGGTCAACTTGGGAATAGTTTGCGTTTTTTTGTTGTTTTGCTTTGTTTTGTTTTGTTTTTCTTTCTCCCTATTTCTTACTCTAAGGAACATTTATATCAATTACCCTAAGTCCCTGGCTAGAGTGACCTATACTCATAGAGCAATATTACATAAAATAGACCCTGCATGGCTCGCACGTCACAGGCAGATGAGAACCGAGCTACAGGTTGTCTCCTTTCCTCACAGAATGAGAAAATCGCTGACCTGTCCTCTAGATTTCAGGACTGATGCTTAGGTGGAGCTTAATGGAACGTCAGGCAGCAGGAAGAATAGCTTCTTCACCAAAAGGCTTTTCCTGTACATTTAGCAGAACGTATAAGCATGCATCAGGGTGTGAGGCCTGGTGGATGAGCTCTCCAAAGGAAGAGTGGCCTTATTTCCAGCTCCCACATCTCCCAGCCTAGGGTAGGTCCCTCACCATTCACTGGACCTTTTCCTAAACCAGGGGCGGTAGGTAAAACTGAGAAAGCATTAACACGTATGCATAGGAAAGGTGAAAAGAAGTGAAGGAAAACGGGAAGTCCAATCGGGCATGGGAAGAAAATGAAGGAGAATCAAGCAAGACAGTTTGCTCACTCTTGGGCACGTAGTGACGCTTCTTTTCAGGTGATGCCTCATTCTCCCTGCATCCAGGTGGTGGCAGTGGTGCTCTTTCTGCCTCGTGCCGTGGGCAGCAGTCAGCCTGTCGCCCTAAAGGAGGAGGGAGTCTAGGAGGTGCAGAGATGGGAGACACTTGGCTACCTAGTATTGGGTCTGCTGAAACAAAGCATCCTGAAGGACCATTCCTTTGCGATGCATCCCCTTAACGAGGATGTGACAATCTGTGAGCAATGGAAGGAAGCAGGAAAGGAAGTGGGGCTGTATGGAATGTAGCCTATGGGATGGAGCTTTCAGAGAGTACTCAGGAAGGTGCTCCAGTTTTTTCAGCCAATCTTAAAGATGGTTGGATTAGACCATTTGTATCCAAAATTCAGCAGATTGTAACCACAAACACAGAGATTGGGTTCTGTCATTCTCAAAATCTCATATAGCCCCCAAAATCTGTATAAACTTCCCCTTTTCTGTTACTCTATCTACACAGTGCCTGATTTTATAGATGGAAAGGAAAAAGGCATAGAGGTCTGCTGACTTGGGCAAGGTCACCTAGCAAGTCAATGGCAAAGTTCTTGGGATTCCTTTCCTGTTGAGCAAAGATATCAGGTGACAGAGACACAGCTGCATGACTGAGCTCTGCTCTCACTTGGAAGTTTTGGGGGTAAACTAAGAAATTCTCTAACTATAGCATAGGTGCTTTTGGACACAGTTTTTGCAAAAACACATTTTTTCTATGTGTTTCTAAAAATCAAGACTCAAACATAGAAACAGGTGTAAATTGCAAAGAGACCATCTTAAGCTTTCAAGTGGTCCAGGAAAAATGGTCATTGATCTGGTTCATGAAGCAAATGTACTGCAGTATGGCCTACAAATGAGATTACCAGTATTTTGAATACTTCTCTTTTGTGATTCCTCAATAAAGCTCCAGAGAAAGAATGTCATGGACACTAGTAAGATATATAAAAACATTGGTCTTGGAGACATATTGGTTTCTAGTCTCCCCCCCCCCTCTCCCCCAGTCTCTATCAGACTACATCATCTGGTGTAAGGCACTTAATGTTCTCTCTTAATCTTTCCCAATTCTCTTCTCTGTAAAATAAGTTTCAGCTGGATTAGTCTTTGAATTCCATCTATCCTCATGCACCCATTATGATTTTTCTGATACCCTTTGCAAGCAAATATTTCTGCACCTAAAAGCACATCTACCCAGAGTTGCTTCCTCAGAATAATTTATCCTAAGACTAAAGTCTATATGAAAAAAAAAAGCACCAGGTAGGTTTGAAGTACCTGCCTACCCTTGACATTCTTTGTGGCTTTTCTCCACCACATTTCAAGGCCACTGTAACACACTGCTTCAGTAAGTAAACCTAAACATTGACCAGCAGTGTCCATGGGGCTAATATACTTTACTGTGCATCCTGTTTAAGTACTCAGCATGTCCATGGTGACCTAGAGCTCTATTGTCAACTCTAAGGGCTGCAAATAATCTAGGAATGAAAGTCAGTTCCAGGAATGAATGTCATGTGAGATCTTACCACCCAACTTTAGTAAATATGACCAGAACTCACAGGGAAAGTGATGGTACACATTTCATTGGTAGCAAAAGTGACGTTTTCTTTTCTTTAACCAGATATTCACTGGTCTCGGATAACATTACACTAAGTTAACACAAGCTGTATTGTATATGGAGTTGACAGGAGAAAATTGTTGTATCTGTGAAGGATTTGAGTTGATCCCTATGTAGTATTATCCTAACCAAGGGCACACACAGACCTCAGAGTTCAAAAAGCAGTTCCCTCCTGGGCCATTGACACGGCCATCTTGTTCATAGTGACACAGGGTTCCTTCCAGCTCCATGGCTTTGTGCTCTCTGGAACCATGAAATCACCGACTGATGTCGCTTAATGTTCATCCTGCTTACGTAATTCTCCTGATTGAACAAGAATTGGTCAGGCAAGAGATATGATTCTGTTCTGACTTCTGAAGTCCACATTTAGCCAAAGGCTCTGATACAAATATGGTTTCATATTTATCTGAATAGCAGACAAATCACATGAGAACAAGTGACTTAAGATTCATTAATGACTATCTGTCAAGAGTTTTGTGGCATCTTCTCTCTTACAGATAATATAGTAAAAAGATATTGGGCAGAGTCTTAGAAATGTACTGAGAAAGTGAAACTAAAGGCATATGTAATTTGTCATTCTTTGGTTAATGGGTTCGTTTGGGGTTTCTCAGAACTTACATACTAACACTACCCACAATCGACTTCTTTTTGGGCCCCTTTTCCTCTTTCACAGAATAAGCCTTTAAGATGGAAAGTTGGGGAAGGAATGTTTACAGGCCTTTGATGATTTTTATTCTCTGCAACCCTAACGGAAGTATTAGTGCCTTTTGGCGGGAAAGCAAGGTAACCTTAAGCTGACCTAGGCTCTTCTAACCCTACATGGTGGTCAGAGGCTACTGGTTCTGTGAGGTTTTACACAAGGAAACAAGGTGTATTTTAACCCTTTTCTGCTCCCAGCCTTCCTGAAAACCTTGCTGTGGTGGAAAGGGTAAAATAAGCCACGTGGGCGGCCTCCCACTTTGCCTTACAGCACCAAAACACTATTATCTCCCCAGCACCTTTTTTGCCTTTTTGTTGACTCTATGGGGTGACACTGATTAACAAAATTTTGCAGGTTTCAGGTGCACAATTTCACAGCACATCCTCTGTACACTGTACTGTGTTCACCACCCCAAGCCAAGTCTCTTTCCGTCACCATTTATCCCCCTCTTTTATCTCTCCCCACATTCCTCTCCCAGGCAATCACCACACTGTAGTCTGAGTCTATGAGTTTTTTTCTCTTTTTCTTTGCTCAATCCCCCGACCCCGACAGCTGTCAGCCTGCTCTCCATACGCATCTGTCTCTGTTTGGCTTGTTGGTTCAGTTTGTTCATTAGATTCCACATATGAGTGAAATCACTTGGTATTTGTCTTTCTCTGACTGGCTTAGTTCACAGAGCATAATGCTTTCCAGGTCCTTCCATGCTACTGAAAGGAGTAAGATATCCTTCTTTTTAACAGCCAAGTCATATTCCATTGTGTAAATGTACCACAGCTTTTTTATCCACTCCTCTACTGATGGGCACTTGAGCTGCTTCCATGAACATAGGGGTGCTTAGGTTCTTTCAAATGAGTGTTTTGGGTGTCTTTAGATATGTTTTCAGAAGTAGAATTGCTGGGTCATAAGGCAGTTCTATTTCTAATTTTTTGAGATAATTCCATATTGTTTTCCACACTGACTACACCTGTCTGCATTCCCACCAACAATGCATGAGGGTTCCACTTTCTCCACATCCTTGGCAGCAATTGTTGATTTATTGTTGATAGCCATTCTGGCAGCTATGAGCTGATATCTCATTATGGTTTTAATTTGCATCTCTCTGATGGCTAGTGACATTGAGCATCTTTTCATATGTCTATGGGCCCTCTGTCTGTCCTCCTTGGAGAAGTGTCTGTTCAGGTCCTTTGCCCATTTTTTTAATTGGATTGTTTGGGGTTTTTCTGTGTTGGGTTTTTTAAGTTCTTTAAAAATTTTAGATATTAACCCTTTATCAGATGTATCAGTAAATATGTTCTCCCATTCAGTGTGTTGTCTTTTCATTTTGTTGTCTTTTCTTTTGCTGTGCAAAATCTTTTTAGTTTGATGTAGTCCTGTTCATTTATTTTTTCTTTTGTTTCCCTTGCCTGAGGCAATATTTCAGAAAAAATACTGCCGCAAGAAATGTTCAAGATTTTACTACTTATATTTTCTTCTAGGATTTTTATGGTTTGGGGTGTAACATTTAAGTTTTTAATCCATTTTAGGTTTATTCTTGTGTGTGGTGTAAGAAGGTGGTCTGGTTTCATTTTTTTTTTTTTTTTTTTTTTTTTTTTACATTTATCTGTCCAGTTTTCCCAACACCACTTATTGAATAGGCTTTTACCACATCGTATGTTCTTGCCTGCTTTGTCAAATACTAATCAACCATAAAGGTGTGGGTTTATTTCTGGGGTCTCCATTCTGTCCCATGGATCTATATGTCTGTTTTTATGTCAGTACCATGCTGTTTTGATTACTGTGGCCTTATAGTACAGTTTGATATCAAGTAATGTGATACCTCCAACTTTGTTCTTCTTTCTCAAGATTGCTATGGCTAGTTGGGGTCTTTTATGGTTCTATATAAATTTTTGTTCTAGTTCTGTGAAATAAGCCATTGGTATCTTGATATAAATTGCAATGAATCTGTAGATTGCTTTGGGTAGTATGGACATTTTAATGATGTTAATTCTTCCTATCCATGAACACGGTGTATGTTTCCACCTATTTGTATCATCAGTTTCTTTCCCCAGTGTCATAATTTTCCAAGTACATGTCTTTTACATCCTTGTTTAAATTTATGACCAGGTATTGTATGCTTTTTGAAGCAATTGTGAATGGGATTATTTGTTCTCAAATTCTCTCCTCTTTAGTTGCCCTGAGAAAGTGACTCTTGACTCCCCAGCCCAGTGCTTTTCAAATGTTTACAAGCTGCAGGTTTCTTTGCTCAGCAGGTAAAGCAGATAAACTATCTGTTGAAAATGTAGGTAGAGGGACCAGAGCCCCACTTGATCTATCCTCTCCTTCTCCCCATCATCCAAAAGCTTGCCCGTGGGGGGGGACTCATGAGCCCCCAGAGCAGGCAAAGCTCCATTTGAAAACTACTAAAAAATATTTTCTTCTTTCCTCTGGACTCCTATTTTACTCACTGTTTCTAACATTCATTCGCTTATTCATTCACTCGGCAAATGTTTATTGATTACCAACTGTGACTACCTGGCCCTTAATTATGTTCACGCAGCACAGCCTGCGAGGCCTGCTGTCCATCACCTGAGCCCCTGCGATGTTCCCACACAGCCTCCGTGGCATCGCTTCCTTTATTGCCCTGAAGTGTTCGATGTCCGAACATGACATTATACTTTCTATAAACATGTTTACAGCTCCTCAGCCTTTTTCAAAGCAAATTCATGAGTCAGTTAACAAATATAATTTAAACATCTTTGTCCTGAGAAACCAACCCTAGAGAACTTAAAATGACACAAATGTTCTCCTGCTGGAAAACATGTAAGAGGATTCTTCACACGGCATTCAAAGATGCCACTTAAAAGAGATGAGGCCAGAGGGCCACTTCCACCCTGTAGGCCAGTGGTTTTCAGCCTTTTTCTTCTCAGGGCACACATAAACTAATTTCTAAAGTCCTGCAGCACACCTTAAAAGATACTATATATCTTGCCAATCTGACAAAGAAACAGGACAATTTTGATTCGTTCACACCACACAGCTATTGTAGCGTTGGCTGTTGTCATCTGTTTTACTCAACAATCTAAAAGAAAAGAGGTCAGTGCCCCTGACTAAATAGTCATGGACTGCCTGTTTTAAAAATTCTTGCGGCACACCAGCATGCCACGGCACAGTGGTGTAAAATCCCTGCTCTAGGCTAGAGATACCTGGCTAAGCAAAGAAGGCCCACAGCAGGACCTGCGGGAGTCTGGGGATGTGAACACAGAGGGGCCTGGTCCCCAGCGAAGCTTTGAAAAATAGCACATTGAGCAGTTGAATTCTGTGGTCACACAGGGGTGGCCTCTGTCCTCCAGATTTCCTTTTCTGAAATCATAGAAGTCATGGCCTTCGGTAGAAGGAACAGGGATTGACAAAGGAACACTAGCATTCTTTAACGTCTCAGAGAAAGCATAAGATACTTGGTCATTTGAAAGATGCCAAAGAAATTCTTGATGTGGTTAGGCACAGGGAGGAATGATAGTGGAGAAATATGGCTTATGCATGCAGCAACATTCACAATTAATTTCCATGTGTGTGTGTGTGTGTGTGTGTGTGTGCTTTTTCATCTTTGGATGTAGAAATAATTTCAAACATTCAGAAACACTGCAAGAATGTCACTTATTGTTAACATATTGTTCCCGTTTACTTTATCAATTACATGTTTCTTTCTCTCCCTTCTTTTCTTTTTTCTTCCTCTCTTTTTTCTCTATCAATAGATGATAGATGATAGATAGATAGATAGATAGATAGATATACACACATATAAATTATTTTTGAACCATTTGAGAGTAAGTTGCATACATCACACCCCTTTACTGCTGTATATTTCAGTGTATTTTTAAGAATATGAGCATTCTCTCTTATAACCACAGCTCTAACTTGACACTTCCTAATTTTTCATGGTGACTGCATCCATCTTGGCATTGTTTCACCACGAAGATGACCACTTCCTGATTAATATCTTTGGAGTTGTTCTTGTGTTCTGACTCTTAAGCATTTTTCATTGTGATTTACTGTAGTGAGTCAAAACTGCAGTATGACACCAAGTTTTTCCCACAGGCTCTTGGCTCTGCTGAGTTCCCATTATCCCCTGCCCCAGACCACCGCTAATGACTGGGCCGTGATAGTGCAGTGAGGGGGTGGTCACCGCACGTTTTTACTTTATGGGCCAGTGGAAGCATTTGGTCTGAAATCCATCCATTATCCTTAGAGAAGAATCAGCTAATATGTTCAAGAAAAAATCAAGTCATTTGTGCTGTGGCTGTGTCAGGCTTTTGGCTGCAGTTATAGATCATTGTCCCTTGAGAACTGCAAGACATGAGGGACAGAACCGAGAATGGAAGGAGTCATACTCTGAAATGCACATTAACTGGATTGATCTCATAAATTAAAATATTGAAGCTCGGCTTTTCCAAATTTGAAAGAATATTTCTCATTTTTATGTATTGCTTTTGAAAATATAGTTGAGCTGAGCCATAATATGTTCTTCCAAAAAAGAAAATGTCTAACAAGAAAAAAGATCCAATTGTGCACTTGTGACCCAATTCTGAGTGTGTGTTATTTTATAGGCCCCAGTATCATCAGTAAACATAAGTGATTTTTAACTTTTTTTTTTTCAAGTATATATTTCTGTGAGTCACAAAACAGTTTCTAAAAAAAATCTCCTAAATATATTAAACTGGTCCCAGGCTGGTTTTCCTTGTTTTGGGATGTTAGGACTGAATTCTAATCATACTCTCATGCATGTATTGAGACCTAGAACCAAGAAATGACTCGCTCAAACACCTGGTCAGCATCTAGTGTCTAAATTTACATAAAAGTTAATGGACTCTCAACAAGCAGGTATTCTTCTCACCATGATTCCCCATTAGGGTACCTATCAAATGACTTTTATTAAATTAAATTCACCTTTATAAAGATATAACCAAGTTATTAATAAATGTTTCATCATCACCATTTCTTTCAATAGATTATTTGAACTTATTTTATTTTCCCTGGACTATTTAACTCCTTTTTGATTTCCTATGAAATTTGCATCCCAAATATGAAATGATAGTTCCTCAAACCCCTTTCACCCCATTTCTATAAGCATAAAACTTTATGTAGTACACTCTATATTTGGATAGGCTACCATCAGCATTATGGAAAATCTTCTTAGCTGATGGGGTATTTCTATAGAATTTTTATTCAGTTTCACTTTTGACAGCTGGTATTTTTATTTATAGTTTTATTCCTTTAGGCTTCTATGCTTCTGCTCCCCCATCCCACAGTATACCCCCCACAACACCTGCATGCTTCTGTGTCCTCTAGTTTCCCATTTTCAGAGAGTTCATTGGGGGGGGAGACAAACAAGTCAGGAACATAACATCATTTTTAGAATTTTTCAAGTGCATGCAGTAGAAAAATAAAGGAGGGTGAAGAGTATTCAACTTGAGATGGAGGAGAGATGCCCTTCCATGCAATTCTTCTGCCTTCTAACTGTTCCCAACTCCTTACTAATGAGGCCAGTCCTCCTAGTCACTTGAAAATTGTCTTTTGCTCATCATCACCACCTTCTGCCCAGATTCTCCACCATGATCCCTTCCTGTATTACAGTTCTCATTAGCTCAATATTAGGATTTCCATGAACTATTTTAAGAGTAAACAATAGATCAAACTAGTTCAGTGTAAAAGAAATAAGTAACTGCTGCCTCAATGACTAGTTCATTCTATTTCCAGCTCTTTATATGGAAATTCCTTCCCCCTTAGTTTGGTTGTTAAAGTGTGAAGAGAGAATATCGAGAAATGCCAGTGTCTTCCCAGGGGATTTACATTAAAATCTTGAGTTAGTTATCCCTAAGGGCTACCTTCCCCAAGGTGGAATTTTGGTGTGACTGGCCCATGTGTATGTGTTCTTGGAGTGAGGGGAACTAGGGAGGTTTGCCTGGATATGAACAATTGCCCCTTACATAGCTTTTTGGAAAGTATAAATTTTTTGCATATTAAATGGTCTTTGAGTAGGTCCTATCTATGAAGAGAAATTTTCAAACCTGATACATGTATTGCTGAGGCATATAAATGGTCCTTTGCAAATGTATAAGTATCCTTTTTACAGTAGGTGGCTTATGTAAGGGAGAGACATAATTTAAAATGAAATGTAGAAGTATGGAATGATTATGAAGTTTCAAGGTAGTTTCTTATGCCGTTGGCATCTTTGAGAAATAAAGCTTAATCCAAGATGATTTGAGAAGATGAATCAGAGGTTAAGCAACACTACACAAATACTTCTGCTGTCTAAACCTAAATTGCTTTCGGGCATTCCTCCATCTGTAAAGAGTCAGGAGACAAGATTAATGTTTGTTTGACATTCTAGCCATTAGGTATAAAGTTTAGTCTTCAGTGAGGAAAGGGAATCCCTTGTAGTTTCAAAAAATGGGAAACAAAAAGCCTTCAGCTAAGCAAGGAAAAGTTTAGACTAGATATTAGGAAAAAGAATGTTCTTATGAACAAGAGCCACAGAGTATTAGAGTAGATTCCCCAAAGAGGTCAAAGAAGCTTCTGTGCAAAAAGAGTGGTTTCATTAAGATGTTATAGGAATATAAGGCCTGGCTTGAAAAATGCAAGTGGAGGCAAGCAAGGCCGTTTTCTGATTCTATGACTTAGTACGTCAGAAAGCTGGTCCACTCAATAGCAAGCTATGTTCAAGGCCACAGTGAAAAGCAATAAATCCTGGAAGAATGATATCCTCCAAATGAAAATGATAGAGACTAGAGAATCTCTGCCTTCACATTGACATCTAGAAAGTTTTTCAGAAATCCACTAAGATAAGCATATCAGGTCAGAAGGGAAAGAGTCAACAGTGAGCATGAAGCCCAGAACTTCAGAGCATTTCAAACAGATGAACACATACATTTTTAATTCCCTGAAGTCTGGGAGCAGAATAGTATTTTATGAACTGGCAGATAACTTCATAGGAAAGCCAAAAGTCAGGCATTTTTCTACATACATAATAAGTCAGCTGTTTCAGTGATAGGAAAATCTTCAAGAAAAGCATCTGAAGTTCCAGTTTACCATCTAAAAGTGATACACTGTGTTTCTATTACCAGATCTGTAATCACATGTCCTATTAAAGTCAGCAGAACTTATTCCAAATTATACATCTGAAAAAAAAAATTATAAAACTGGAATTCCCACCTCAAATAAAAAAATCTAGCTTATGTCTTTGCGCTTCCAAATTTGAACATAAGAACTTCCTACATGTTGGCCAATCAGTTCTAAAATGAAAAATTCATCCAATAAGCATTTGTGTTGGCATGGCTCCTAACATTAGTTTTGATATAGTTTTATGGTTACAGTAGTTTTTCAAGGCCACAAAATGTGAGGATATATGATGAACAGTCAGTCCAAGACATCTGTTACTTAGCTAATGGGCAGAGTTGATTTGGTTCATCTAACTGGCTAAGTTCATGACACTTCCATCCCTCACCTCTGTTTCTCTCCCATCTCATTTAAGAAGGTGAACATCCTTGAAAGCAGAAAACTCTTGGAAATTTAAAGAAATTTCAGTGTTCCAGTTAGTATGGCTGTGTAAGAAATCACCCCAAAATTTAGTGGCTTAAAACAATAACAGTCAATTATTTCTTACAGTTTGTATAGTCAGAAGGTCATAATCTACTCAGAGTCTCTCATGAGGCTATAGTCACTGGAATGCTTGACTGGGGCTGGAAGACACAGTAACAGTAGCCCAGTCAATTTGCTATCAAGTCAGTGCTGGCCTTTGGTTGGAGCCTCTCTATGTGAACATCTCCACAGCTGCTTGAGTGTCTTCATGGCATGGACACTGGCTTCCTCCAGAGCAGGTGATCCAAGAGAGCAGGGCTAAAGCTGCCATGCCTGTTATGACCTAGTTCTGGGAGTCACACACCGCCAGCTTCTGCTGTGTTCCATTGGTCATAGCAGGGCATCCCTGATTCAGTGTAAAAGCAAGCTCACAAGTACATGTATAACAGGAGGCTGAGATCAGTAGGGCCATCTTGTTAGCTGGCTACCAACCCTTATGCGTAGGCAGTGTACTGACAAGACACTTGTGGATATAGAAATTATTCTTCAAATCCAAGTTGGCCTGAGCCCCCCAGGAGAGTTGCTCTTTCATCAGGTGTTTTGGCTGTTTTCACACCCAGGCTTTCTTCTCCTTGGTCTTGTGGATACCATGTGTTTCTTCACGTCCTCATTTTCAGGTATGACTTATAAGATTCATGCTGACGATGCTTATTTTTTATAGACACCACAGCATCATTGGTAATTCTAGCCTCCAAAAGATCCTGTTCAACCCCTTTTGAATTCATTCATTTAAGAAACATTTTTCCAATGTCTACTATGTGCAAAGGATACACTGTTGAACAATCTTGTGGAACATAATCTAATGGCAAAAAAAAAATGAAAATGAAAATAAGACAAATAAATAAATGTGACACTTCTAGGCTAAAGCCTTTATTTGTCAATGAAAAACTTGGAATTCTCTTCTTCTTTTGTAGCAACTGAGGTGCCCCGGGTCCCAGGAGGTAAAATGGCGGCACCCCTATTAGACTGCATCTTGTAACTAAGTGATATAGAGCACCCACTTACCCACAATGTCATATGAGGTATAAGAAACAAAAACTTTTGTGTGTGTCTTAAACCACAGAGATTTGGGGGTTGTTTGTTAACAGAACCTAGCTTAGGTAAGTCTGATTAATATGCCCCTGAAATGTTCTTCAGTGAAAACTAAGTTCTAAACTGAATTGTTATCACTCAAGCCAAATCATTCTTTTATAGCCACTGATGGTTGTTCCCTCAATATAAACTAAACCATCATTCTTTCTGCTCTTCAGTTTCTTTGTGCAGTTACTTATCCTCTCCCTACCTGTCCCCACCCTTAGTCATTAGGAGGCACAAGATGGTGCCACCACTTGTTTAAAAATAGTGAAGTTAACATTTATAAAGCCCAAGTTTCCTTGTTCAGAAAAGGGAATTAATCCTTTAAGTGGGGTGAGGAGAGATATTCTGCTCTCACATCTGCTGCCATCCAGATGTTGGGAAGAATTTCAGAAGAGAAAGTAGAGCATCTAAAAGCCAACTCCATTGCTATACTGAGGACAGTACATAGCACCCAAGGGAAGAATTGAGCTGCTTATCTTTCTTATTTTCCCTCTCAAAGCCTTCCATAAAGACACACTCTTTACTCTCCTAAGGTTTTTTACATTCATTGTATATTTTTAGAAAGGCCCTATCAGTAAAGTAAAGCTTCTCCATCTATGTTACTCAGCAGCTTGGTGCTCCTGCCAGGGGCATATTGTAAATGGGAATTCCAAACAACACAAATAAGCTTTAGAAGGACGTAATTCCTTTCAAATGTCCTCTTGGCTCACACCACTTTATACAGGCACAGCGTTCTTTAAGCGATTTCCAATTCCTGTGATCAAACAGGTTGGACTGATATTACCTAGGGATTTTGGCTCCGTCCAAGAGATCAGCTTTTAGCAAACCATCTGTTAAAGCTCCTGGCTTCCTTCTGCTTAGTGAAGCTCACACATCATATGGTATACATTTTTACCCTCTGAACCAGGTCCTAGACATCTCATTGGAGTGATCTGCCTCAATCACACATGATCTTTTCAAAGACATTTTCTTATTTTAAAAACTCAAACACAATCTCCTATTGTGGCACAGCTGTTTAAAAAGTTCTATATCCATGAAGTAGACATAAAACAAGGGTGCCTTTTTCTTCCCCTTCTATTTTGTGTTTCATGTCCTAAGATGAGAGGGTATTTATTGAGAGAATGGTGGATAACCAAAAAACATACCAGTTATTGCATGTTTGGGTAAAGCCAACCTAGAATCACCCAAGAGTCACTCACAAGTATCAAGTGCATGAGGTTATTCTAATGTACCCAGTTAACCATGTCCTTATAGGAAAAAGTCTCAGAACCCTGACGGGCCTCCCCCTCTACCTTAATTAGAACAAACCATCAATCATCTCAGTTTATGAGAGTGCTAAAATGGAGCCAAGACTAAAGTTCTGATTTCTGCTCGAGCCAGCTAACTTTCCTGGGTTGGATGGCCAAAAACAGGAATACTGACCTCTCCTTAACCACATAAAAGGCAACATATTTATTTGTTCAGCACATACTTTCATACAGCATAGGCATTTTGTACACTTAATTTTGGTCCCAAAAGGACTTAAGAGAACAAGTAGGTGAAATAAATATATAATAATAACTGGGTAAATCTTTCAAAACTAGCCTTTTTTTATTGAGAGCATCCTATGTATTTTCATAGGAAGATCACCCATTTAATCCTCGGAATGTTTTGTTGTTTACATTTAGCAGATGAGAAAAACTAAAGCTCAGAATCACAAAATGATATTCTTAGCCTGAGATCATGTAGTTCAAAGTTAGAATCTGAACCCAGATCCTAAGTATCTTCCTTTCATATATGCTACTTCTCAAAGCCTAGAAAGGAGGGGAAGGTAATATTTAATACCTAAAAAAAAATCTTCTTTTATTATCAAAGGCAACAAAGTAAAGTTTTCTTCCCTAGTCATTCACTTTGTGAGTTCTTAGCAAAGTAAACGGTATTAACCCAGTTAAGTTTTGATTGTCAAATTATATCAATAGTAATAAATATAATATTCCTAACAAATATATTTGCTATATTTTTGGAATATATAAATGTATTTTGAAAATGTGAATTATTAAAATACATATAGAATTCTTTTATCCAATGTGATCTGTTAGGGTGGTTGATTAGTTCATTGAAAATCAAGATTTCTGGTAAAGATGGTGGCAAAGGCAGACATGGCTCGCCTCTTCACACAACCACATCAAAATTACAACTAAAATATAGAATAACCATCACACAGACCTGTCAGAAATTGAGTTGAATAGAAGTTTGACAACTACAGAACTAAAGAAACCACATCTATCTAGACTGGTAGGAGGGACACAGACGTGGAACCAGCTGCTCTCTCACCCACGGGTGGTGGATAAAAATTCAGGAGTGATATCTCAGGAGTGAGGGATCCCAGCCCCAAACCAGGCCTGCAAGTCCAGAGTTTCAGTGCCAGGAAGTTAAGCCCACACAAATTCTGGCTGCAAAAACCAGCAGGGATTGAGCCCTAAGTAGTTCCTCTTAAAGACCCCAGACATGGGCTCACCTATTCAGACTCACTGCCTCTGAGCTCCAGCACTGGAGTAGCAGCTTGAAAGGCACCAGAGGTATACAAGGGGAAACTGAAGTGTCTGGCATCAAGATGAGAAGAGGCCATTTCCCCTTTCTAAACCTTCCCCCCACAGAGCTGGCAAGCTAGTGCCATATCTGAGACTAAATCAACTTGGCTAACACCATTTAACCCACTTCAGAGATCCCCAGGGACTGTGCCCACCAAACTTAGGGACCCAACCAAACTGCTTTTCCATATGAATGGCTGGTCTTGGCTCATGCTTCGCAACTTCCTAAATCCTCTCAAACAAGCAACAGGCTGGCCTCAGTGAGCCCCAGGCACAGCACTAGAAGCAGCCAGCCTAGATTCGTAGCTTGGATTTGCCTCAAAATCTCCAAGCCCAGTACAAGTAGCAGCCATCTCAGATTACTTTATAGCTCAGGCAGGATGACCCCAGGAAAAACACAGGTCGGGGTTTACCTTTGCCTGCACCACCCAGGAAACTCCAGGGCCGGCACACCCAGTGGAGAGCTACAGACCACATCAGAGCACCACCACTCTGCCCCTGCATAGCTGATCCTCCACGGAAGGCAGAGGTTGGTGGTAAGTGGTCACAATCAGTCCTTGTAGTTGACTGGCCTGGATAATCACTCTCATTGATCTGCCAGCAACCAAGGCTCAACTACAAGAGGAGGGTGTACTCAGCCTACACAAAGGGTTCACCTTGAATACCCAGCTTAGATGGTAGTGGAAGCTGTGCCACTGAACCCTATAGGACACCTACTATATTAAACCACACTACCAAGGCACAGAGTCAAAGCAGCTTTACCCAATACACAGATACAAATATAGGGAGGCTTCCAAAATGAGGAGACAAAGAAATATAGACTAAATGAAAGAACAGATCAAAATTCCAGAAAAAAAAGCTAAACAAAATGGAGATAAGCAATCTGTCAGATGGAGAATCCAAAACACTGGTTATAAGCATGCTCAGAGAATTTAGTGAGGACCTCAATAGCATAAAAACGATCTAGTCAGAAACAAAGAGTAGACTAATTGAAATAAAAAACAATTTACAGGGAAACAACAATAGAGTAGATAAAACCAAGAATCAAATCAATGATTTGGAACATAAGGAAGCAAAAAACAACCAATCAAAACAACAAGAAGAAAAAGAATCCAAAAAATTGAGGAAGGTATAAGCCGCCTCTGGGACAACTTCAAGAGGTCCAAATTTCACATCATAAGGGTGTCAGAAGGAGAAAAGAAAGAGCAAGAAATTGGAAATCTTTTTGAATAAATAATAAAAGAAAACTTTCTTAATTTGATGAAGGAAATAGACATGCAAGTCCAGGAAGCATAGAGAGGCACAAAGAAGATGGATGCAAAGAGGTCCACTCCAAGACACATCATAATTAAAATGCCAAAGGTTAAAGATAAAGAGAAAATCTTAAGAGTAGCAAGAGAAAAGAAGTTAGTTACCTATAGGGGAGTTCCCACAAGACTGTCAGTTGATTTCTCAAATTTTGCAGGCTAGAAGGGATTGGCAAGAAATAGTCTAAGTAGTGAAAAGCAGGGACCTAAAGCTGGGATTGCTGTACCCAGCAAAGCTATCAAGAGGAAAGAAAGAAAGAGAGAGAGAAAGAAAGAAAGAAAGCTAGCTTCATCAAGGGACACCATATTTCCTAATTAAAACCCTACATAGTTTTCCTGCATATATTATCCTTAATACATCATGTACAATTTCTTGGTTTACCTTCTTTAAAGTGGAAATATGAGTGCAAATTTCTTCTATATTTTTATAGTCTTTTTCAATCTTTTGCAAGTTGTCTTGCCCATATTGATTTAGTAACATTTTTCTTACAAGCTCATCATCATCAGAGTTTTCCAAAGTATTTCACTGAGTAATTCTCTTTTCACCCTCCTAATTATATATTTATAGAACATTTAATGGATAATTTCAATAACATCTACAACCATTCTAAGAAGGCCGCTTGGTAGGCAAAGGCTCAGCCGGTGAGAGGAGCCACATGCATGCCAGAGTGCAGCCGGCCAGTCTGGAGCAGCCACAAGCTATGGCATCAGTCAATGAGCCTTCGCAAGGGAATGGAAGAGGCCGAAGCTCAGGGAGTGAGCCGATATATGGAAGTTGATGAGCAGCATCTACTATGTTTATGTAAACATAAACATGTATCTTTAATTGCTGGTAACTATTTTAAGAAATGTCTACGTTTGACAAATTAAATATCCTTCCAAATCATGGAGGCAGTAGCTTTAGCTGATGTGATTTGACAAATGGCACAACATGACTCAGCATCTATGACATGAGGAGTGTTTGTGGGACTTTGGATAGTTGAGGGATTATGAAGAACCAACAGGATCAGGTTTGGGAAGTTCAAAGACAAATTTCACCTGGGAGAAGAGGCCAATTCCATGGCTCAGTGGCAGAAGGACATACTGTGTAGCTTGAGAGGAGCAGAGGGGATCAGTTTGGTGAGTCAAGTTGCCCAGACTTAGTAGAGAACACTTGGTGCTTAACGGACTGTAGAGGCTGTTTTCTGTGTTATTTAAAAGATGAATTTTCTGTGGTTTAAGAAGCAGAGATCTAAGAAGTCCTTTAGTGGCCTCAGCACTTTCAACTTCAGACATGCCGCACTTGTCCTAAAATATACAGGTTTTCCAGATCTGTCTTCTCTCAAATAGGAATTAGCAAATCTATTCCTCCCTTGTTGTGAGAGGGAAACATTCTCGGGCATTCTCAAAGGTACAAGGGGGGCTGGATAGGGTTATTACTCAGCATTCAAAGTTTCCCCTAAGAAATGTGTTTTTATGTGCATGGCACCATCTATCAGGCCTAGATGTCTGCTAGTGCAATATACTTGACTCAATACTTTATTATAAAATTCATCTTCTCCCACTCCTAGGAACATGTATTAAAGCAAATCTTAGTCGTCTTTTTCTCCTTCAGTTATCTACTACAGAGATAACAAGGCTCAACTTTGAAATATATTCACTCTAGATTCATGCGAGTTTTAATTGTCATGGCCTTAAAGGTCATTCTTTCTCCTCTTATGGATGAGAAAACTGGAAGCTGAAATGTTAAGGATCACACTATACAATGGCAGAGCTAGAGCAAAAGCTAGAACCTGGATTCCTTGCTTTTCTACTACATTATTCTTTTTCTATTCCTAGAGTTTTTATTCACTTCCAAATCAAGAAAAACATCATCGAATTCTAAATGCAAGATCCATGGATGAGCTTGGGGATCCGCAAAGCTCAGAAATTATCAACAAAACGTCACATATTTAGGCACATCGTTTTGAAAACAAAGAGGAAATTTTAACAGACCATGAGCACAGAGGAAGAACCTGTGGGGACACAGTGACGAGGCGGCCATCTGCAAGCCAAGGAGAGAGACAGACATCAGGAGAGGCCAAACCTGCCAGAACTTTGATCTTGGATGCCCAGCTCTAGTCACCCAGCCTGTGAAATTTTATTATGGCAGTCATAGCAAGCTGATACAGTGTCAAAACCCTCTGCTAATACTGTCAGTTACTAATGATATATAAGAAATTACTATTAACAGCTGGGTAGATTTTATCTACCTTTAGAAAATTGTTTCAAGTTATTTTGATCATGTTTTCCCCCCTAACTGATTTTTTTCAACTTCTAAAAAGTATATATATATATACCCTTCTAAAACTTAAAGCCCAGCTAAATATCACCATTGGAAGGTATTTTTTTAATCATTCTATTGTAACCTCTTATTTTACAGAAGAGAAATTGTGTTCCAAATTCACACAATTAGGCATTTCTGTGGAGTAGAGCACTGGAGGATGCCTGAGTGCCTTCACCACAGGGGTATTGTGAAGAAAACATGGGCAATGGCAGAACAGCACTTAGCACAATGCCAAGCAAGTAGCAAGTGCTCAGGCTAAAGTAGCTCCTTATCATTGGTCTAGTCTGGCCACATTGCTAAGTGTCGGTAAATCCACTTTTCAACAAAGCTTTTGGATGCGGAGGCTCTCAGTTTTCCCCCTAATCCAAGCCCAGTAAGTTTTCCCAATAGTGATAAACCTGATCGGATTTGGAGTAAACTTGGTAAGAGCCTGATGAGTTCTTCAGCGGGAACTACAAAGAACTCAGGGAGTCGAAGGGCGCAGGCCTGTTCACAAAGCTTCGCTCAGGCCTTGGGCTCAGTTGAAGCCAGACTACAGTACTGAGCCTGCAAGTTCACAGCCCACCCCTCCAGGGCCCCTTCTCCTGGAATGAAAGCAGAAGCACAAAGGCAGGGCAGTGAAGGCTGGCTGGCCCACCAGCTCATTTCGTGGGGCCGTCACCATGGTAACAATCAGTGTCCTGGATTCAATGTGAACTAATCATCACAGTCCACCATCCCTCCCCCTCCCCCACCCCCTGCTTGATCTACCCCTAATCCTTAGGAAAAATAGGCCCTGGGTTTCCCTTCGACCCTTGGCCTTGTCTATCTACATGGATTCTGTCCAGCTGTGTTGAATCTTTCCTTTCTACCTTTTATCTTTGCTTTCCCAGCGTTTCCTTTGCTAGTAACACAGGCAGATGCCCAGACTCAAAACATTCCCCAATTTGCAGTCTGCACTTCAGTGGGATACTCTTTCATGTTAAGCTTTAAAAGCCATAGTAAAGATTTCACTGGGGGACAGTTACCTGCCAGCTATGAACCGTTGCCTCTGGTCTGACCTGAATTCACAGAGCATATGGTCACCCGACAACTTAATCAATGAGCCCCTTTGGCTTCAGGGCAGCAGGGGCCAAGAGCTCCATCAAAGGAGCTTATGTGCTTTCAGCAACTCAGAAGATTCCAGTTGTTTTCAGCAGGGTAGCCTGAGAGGTTAAAATAAACAAATAGGAAAATGCCAGATTGCCCTCTCATTTCTTCTCAAACCTGGTGCCAGCCAGGGCCAGTGCCGGGACAGGCCGCCCCCAAAAAGACTGCGGTGGTGCCCAAGAGACCCAGCCACGCAACCGGAGCTGTCCCTGCACTAAGTGCCGGCCTTTCTGTCTTCGCCCCGCTCTCCAGTTCTAAAAATGCATGAAATACCCATTGCTGTAAAATTACCAGATAAATAGAGGGCCCTCCAAGCCCTCTCTCCTGGCACAAAGTTCACCCCGTTGGAGGCGGCTGTTGGCAGCCTTTGGGAACACGAACACTTTTAGCAGTGTTGGAACACAAAGCCTGGTGCAGAGAGGCCCGGCAATTGTTTGTGTTTGCAGCTGTCATGGGTTAGGATTTTTCTGTCCCGAAGCAGTTCAGCCTGGATCCTGAGTAAGAACTCCAACGATGGCCTTACAGAGCAAATACACATCCTCTACGCGTGCCCTCGGCCCCACAGTTCTTTTCAAAAGCGCATAAGCATTTGGCTGCCAGAGAGCTCACAGAAGAGAGGCCGCTCACTGAGTGACTGTTCAAACTTTGAGACCTACTCATGGAGCAGCTGCTGTGCGGCAGCAGGCGTCGCTCTCAGGTGCATAGATCTTCTGAATGGGCAGGGAACTAAGACAGTTTTTAAGTGCTTACTAGTTACATTTTTAAATGGCTGCGTTCAGTCTTTATACTTGGAATTCAAGAGCACCGTATCCCTCTTGCCTATAATTAGAGGAAAAATTGTATAAAATTTTTACCGCTATCTGCCCACCTTGGACATTGATGTTGAATTTGCCATGTGTGTGCATTGTGTTTGTTATGTGAATGCAGTTATACGTTCCCATGAGGATGGGAGGTGGTTAAAGTAGGATATCCCTGTACCTTAGGGAAAATATTGCAACTTAGACTCTGCTGATAATCCTCTCAAAAGCCACCAGTGATTTCCTAATTCCCAAAGCCAATGACTACTTACTTCTCAGTCCTCAATCCTTTGCTGTCCTGGTAACATGATGTCATCAGTCACCGTGAAACCCTTTTTGGCAAAAGCATCTAAAACCCTGCACCATCCTGATTCTTCCTGATCTCTCTGAACCCTCTTTCCCTTGTATTTACTCTCATTTGCTCACTAAACAACAGAATTCCCACCCAGGCTGGTCATGTCCTCTTTCTCTAGTCTCCCCTGGGGAACTCCATCCCCTCCCAAGACTGCAAAGATTACCACTGAATGATTCTCAAGTATGCATCTCTAGCCCTGCCTTTGCTCTCAAATCTTATGTTTTTCTTGGCTCAATTAGATACCATGCTGGTACCTCAAACATGTCCACCCAACTCTCCACCGAACCCCGGCTTCCAGACCTGCCCTTGCTCTGGCATATTCTCTATTTGTGTTTGGATCGCAAGGATCTGTCTAACCACCCAAACTAAGACCCCTAGAATCACCTTTGATTCTCTCCCCCATCGTTCCCTCATATGGAACATATCCATCTGGTCCTGAATGTCTTGTGTTATTTTTCTTTCTCCATTCCCTCTGCCACTACACTGGTCAAGCTATTATTATTCTCGCAGAGTATTAGTAATCTCTCTCACAATTTCATGACTCTCTTCCCCCTATCTTCCATTCCATCTCATGCCTTGCACTCAGGTTAATCATCCAACAACAGAGTTTAGGTTATTATTATTCTGCACCTCAAAAATCAATGGCCCCACTTCTGGTACATTCAAGGCCAAGCCTCTTATCCTAAAATTAAGATGACTCCAGGATCTGGCCACTGGCCATCTTGTATTCAGTCAATGTTCCCTATAAATATATCCCATTAACATTTATGTCCCTGTTCACGGTGTCCCCACTGTTTGGAATTCCCCATCCATCTGTTTGTGTTCAAATTTAGAGGCTTTTTGAAACTTGAATAAAAACCATCTTCTTGAATATTATTCAGATAGCCCAGCACAACTCATAGATTACTTACCTGGATTCTCAATAGTTTCTCTGTAGCTTCTTATGGCATGTTCTACTAAACACACCATAAGATTCAAACGCATGCACACACACACACACACATAATCTAATCTTCCTATCAAGACTAAATATCTCTTTAGAGTAGGGTTCATATCCTCCTCATACTATAGACCAAAGGTTTGTGCTCACCCAAAATTCATATTTTAAAGCCCTAAAACCCCCAATGTGATGGTATTTGGAAATGAAAACTTTGGGAGAGAATTAAGATTAGAGGAGGTCATGAGGATGTGACCCTCATAATGGGATTAGTGCCCTTATATCAGAGAGCTAGTGATCTCTCTCCCTTCCCCTGACACCATGAATTTACATAAAATAAGTAGAGGTCATATGAGCACACAGCAAGAAAGCGGCCATCTGTGACCCAGGACAAGAGCCCTTACCAGAACCCAGTCATTCTGGCACCCTGATCTTGGACTTCCAGCCTCCAGACCTATGAAAAAATAAATTTGTTATTCAAACCATCTAGTCTATATATTTTATCACAGCAGCCCGAGAACACTAAGACACTCATTGTACATTCCCATTGTTTCAAGAGTGCCCTGATATATAATAGGAACTCCTAGATATTTGTCAAGTGAAACAATAAATAGAGGTGTAGAATATGTGTCCAAAATTGTCTTTGATCAACTCAAGCTAGTGGGCTTGCTAATGTCCAGCAGGGCTTGCCACTCGAGTTCCTCTACACTCTGACTTCACTCTCCTGATACTGCCCTGGTTTAACCCCAGCCCACATAGTGCAAGTGAATAACTTCTTCTAAGCCGAGCTAATAAACTGGCAGCCCAGAGTCCATATGTTGCCCATGATTACTTTTTTCCCCAACATGATATTATTTTTTTCCCAATTTTGACTTAGTTACCAGTATTTTAAAATTGGGAGATCTCATGTAAAAATATGGATCTGACTCAATGGTGGACCCTCATTGATGGCTAGCTGCCATCTCTAGATGGAGTTTATATTCTTTCAGCTCCAGCCCCAGCCCCAGCTGGTTTATGTTATCTGCTTGGTTCTTGTGTAACTATTTGAGTTTGAGAATGATATTCTACATCTTTGCCCACTCTCCCTCACTTCTGTAACTGAAACACTTACTTTCTTATCTCTAACTTTGCTGTCTTACCCCTGGGAGAATTCACCAACTACCACGGCCTGCAATTGCCTCTTCCTCTTCTCTTTGTATTTCTGTAGTACAGCAGAGTTAGCATAAGTCCCCTGGAAATTAGGGTGTGCCAGCATTGTACTCTCTCACTTTTCTCATTTCTTCAGAGAAGAAAGGTTAAAAGTAAGGCTCCAGAAAAATAGTCAATTGTATTAATTCTCAAAAATAGTGTTTGGCAGTGCTGGCATTCAAACCCAAGTCTTATAACTTCAGGTTTTGTTTTTCATTTCTTAATGATAAGTTCTTCCTTTATGGTTTTTGCTGTCTTCTGCTATTCAATCTGAATTAATTCAGCAAATATTTGTTGAGTACTGAATAGGTTAAAGGAACTCACTGTTCCCTGGCCTGGTGTTATTAAACATTGTCTTCTAATTATTGAGAATTCTCATTCTTTGATTGGATGCCCTGCCCACAGAGAGAAGACAGCCAAAAGAGATAAATTCTCTCCTTCACGTAAAATATGATGAACATCTATTTTATTTAAGCACCATGTTAGAGCCTAGGCATACAGTGATCAGTAAACCAATATTCCCTTGCCCTCATGGGGTTTAAAATATATTTGCCTTTAAATGTATATTCTGTTTTTCTATCAAATTATAAATTCCTATAAGTAAGGAGCTGAGTCTTAATTCTTTTTACGATACAATGGACTGGATTATTCATTAGCTACTTACTTTTTGTTCTTTCTAACAAATGTTCCCTCTCTGGAAAAGCAGGGCTTGTCCCTGCCTTCTCTGCTGCCCTCCAAAAGCTTCCTCTGCCTACGCATAACTGATCTTATAGAACCAGAGTTCTTAATTCTAAAGATAGGTAGAGCCAGCTTCATGGCCATGTAACCTGTGCAGTCACACGGGCCCTTATACTCAAAAGGGCCCTATGCTTGGTTGAATGCTCTGCTGTCACCGTCTTGAAATTCTTAATAATTTTTTAACAAGATCTCACAATGACATAGATTGTCCTAAGAACAGATTGGGGATGACAGCTGATATAAGTTTAACGTGAACATCATCAGTTTGACAATAGGCTCTTCTTCGACATGTCTTTTCCTGCTCAAATGCAGAAAAACAGTAGGGACATAGTTTGAAAGATATCTCCATATTTGAGGTTCTTTATATCCCATGGTGCCAACAGAGTGCTATGTGTTAAAGCCCAATAAAAACAACCATGGTGCTAAGGTGTTAATGTCATATTTGTTCACCTAGAATACTGGCACCTTTAGGTTCAGTATGGCGAAGGTTCTTAAAGTGTGGGCACTGGGTACCAGCAGCATCAGCATCACCTAGGAATGTGATAGAAATGCAAATTCTCTGCCCCTACCCCAGACTTACTGAATAAGAAATTCTAAAGGTGAGCTCCAGTTATCCCTGTTTTAACAAGCCCTTCAGTTTATTCTAGTGTATGTGAAAACTGGTAACCCCTGGGTCAGGGCATTGTCAGCCCCTTGAGAGTACAGTCTGTCTCCAACTACCCTCTACCTTCTACTGGCCGTCAGTAGACTTTTGTGCAGACCCATTGCAAGATAATTGGAAGATATGTGGGTCTAGAGGACTTTGCTTTAATGAACTTATATGAATAGAGGGAGAAACAGCAGAAGTAAATTTTTTTGCTCGGGCAACAGATTTGTTTATCCTGCTCCTTTGAAGCCGTGGCCAATGATGTAGAAGGTTTTGGTGGCAACAAGTTGACAGCTGACTGAAATAGAGAAGCCTCTTTTAATTGCTTCCTCACACATGCACATGAAGAAACACCATAAAGTCATCTTGTTGAGAGTGACCCCACTCCCACATTTTACAAATGAGAAAAAAAAAAAAATCAAGGCCCAGAGAGATGAACTAACTTGCCAAAGGTCACCCAATATTTTCCCTGGCATTCACTAAAAGAGAAAGGTTTGTTATGGTAAAAGTCAGAATCACCTTGCTCATAGTTTGGTGCCCTTCATGGCTAGACACTTAGGAAAGCAGCTACCCTATCCAGAAGCTCAATTAATTACATTGCCATTGAGCATTCAATTCCTCCCTGTCTGCTTTTAGGTGGTTTGATTTCAAAACACATACATATTTTTAAAGAGACAGTCCTCACGGTCACCTTCAGTTTAGAATGTTCCGTTTTTCCTTTGCAGTTGGACATCTCCCCTCAGGCAGACAAGGCAGTGGCCAGGCTGTGTAACTGGTGATGGACTCTCACGCTTTGGGAGGAAGATGAGCCCTGCTTGTAGGTGGCCGAGCTCAGCTCCACTCTGCTTCTCTCCACACCTGGTTCTCGTTTGTAACACCGAAAGTATTTCATGCTTATTAAGCATCATCTGGACCCAATTTTTAAACCACAATTTTGGCTTGGTTTGTTTTTAATAAGCGGTTACAACGGAGTCTACCTTTTCAGTGTGGTGATGTCTCTTAAACCCGGCTATGCATCTTAGACATTTAGATTAATATGACGTTCCAAGAGATTAAAGACATGAAGGAGGCAAATCCTGAAATTTATCCTGCCTAGATACGACACATTTATTTCCAACACATGTATTTGAAGAACAGGGTGATCATATTTAAAGGAAATTGTGTAATGGTCTTTACTTTGATGTGGTAGTCCACATCTCCATTGTTTTACCCCAATTTTGAATTTAAAGAATTCCTAGATTTTATGCAAAATTAGTTGGGATGGGGGATAAAACCAATAGAACTTCATCGTTGCTCAGTTCTTATTTCTCAGTATTTTACAATTGGTATCGCATTGGTTTTTGACAGCCAATGGGTCTTTATGTGGCATTTTGTCACTGCACTTGGCCGATGTAAGGAAGCAGAGTTAAGACATTCATCTTCTTTTAAGAAGAGTGAGTCAGGAGTCTGTTAGTTCCAAGTTAAATATAATTGTAAAGTCACAAGTTTTAAAAAGGATATGTAACTGATAGTTAAATTTTAACAGGATTTTCCAGGTTTCTTTATAATGCATTTTTAAATGCCTGTTGCCTGGTATTAAACACTCATAACCATTCATGTATTGAGCAAGGATATTTTAATTCTAGCATGTGAAATGCCTTGATGTTGGGTTAGTATCACAGGTTTTGACCAAAGTGGCGCAAGTGTGAAGCCATCTCAATTCTTTTTCCTTAAATCAAAAGCCAACCTGGACTGATGAAAATATTTCCATTTAATTATAAAATAACCGTAATGGATATTTCCCAGTTTTCCTACCCTCAGGAGAAACAACCTTCGTATGAATGACCAATAACTGAGTCTAAATCCTCTTCCCGTATGATTTTAAATGTTTAGTCCTCTCCACAAATATTTGCAAGAAGCCCTAAAACAGGCTTGTGTGTTTCACATATCTGTCCTACCATAGCCTTTACTCCACCCTAATGTTCCGATTTAATTGTCCAGGGTCATAAGCTCTAAGCTACAATAGGTCAAAGTTCTTTTTTACCTTTTCACTATTGTATCCTCAATGCCTAGAGCAGTGTCTGGCACATGATAGATAATAGATTAATCACTTGAGAAATGGAGTGAATCAATGACTAGCTGAGTAAGTGAATGCATTGGAAACATAGCTGTTGTGGTGATCTGTATTAAAATTCAAAACTTAGGTTTTCATATAAGAATGAGAAAAAGAGCAAAATCACATAAATAGTAATCTAAATTTCTATATTTTTCCTAGGGACTGTCTCTAAATTAATACTACCTTTCAGTAATGATAAATTAATTGAATGTATTGATTGGATGATATGTTATAATTATCATTGCAATAATTCCTGTATATAGAGGATTTTCTTATTCAACGTTTATGAATTACCATGCATTATTTTGCTCACAGCTTATCTCAATGTATTTTCTAATGGGCAAGATACAAATGGTATTTTCCTTTCCCAATGGATTGTGCCCACTAGTGCAGGGATGTAAGAGCTTTACTAATGTTCAATAGTATGTTTACCTTTTTGTTCCCTTTAAGAGTCTTAGTTAAAAGAGAGCACAAAAAAATTGCTCTTTTTATATCTGTCCATCCTTTTATATTTCACATTTCCAGATTAGTATATCAAAAAAAAATTTTAAGATTATTATTATCTTTCTTTGTGATAGACTCCTCTGTTACTGCTGTCAATAGTTACCCTAAAGTATGAATCAAACTCTTGAATCTTTGAATAAAATACTGTGTTTCTGCTACTCTTTCCTTATACCTTCAGTTATTGACATTTAAAGCATTTCTTATCTCTGGAGTACAGACATATTTTCAAAACTTTTTTCTTTCAGTATTCACTGTAGTTATCAGTGTGATTTTAATCTCAGTAAGAATGGAATTGTTGTCCTTTAGGAAGGATTCAGATTTTAGGTGTTGGCTCTCATAAATTCTGCTCTCTTTTCTATATACTGTATGTCTTTTGGCAAAATCCTAATCTTTATGTACCTAACATGTTAATGTCCAAAATAAAATCATGTTGAGTCAGCTAACAATACCCAAATACCTTTATTTAACCTAGAAAGAATCAGATTTCCAACAAGACACTGGAAAAATATATTAAAATATCTTCTCAAGTATGATGACTTCCTGTATTCCCATCCAAGACTCAGCTTTGTTTTTTTACTGACCCTTCTTGCTATCTTACATTCTTATAAGCACACAATGCTTTTCCATATATTGTCTTATTTGACTGCAGTACAGTTCTGTAAGTTACAAAGACAACATACCATAACGGTTGGGGCACAGGCTTTACGGTGAAACTGTTTAACCTCTGATTAGTTGTGTGAACTTGAGCAAGTTACTTAACCTCTCTGAGCTCAATTTCTTTGTTGTCAATAAGAATAATGCTGTTCATATCATATAATTATTAAGAGAGTGAAGTGGGGGGAAATGCACGGACAACAGAGACTACATCTTTTGAAGCTGAGGTTCAGTCATATCTACATGTAAATTCAGTTGATGTGTACACTGGCTCCAAACAGTATGGCCTTTTCACTCAAACATATTTTAAAACTTTCTGCATATTACAATAGACATTGGCCTCCTGCCTTTTAAAAAGTTGTATAATATTTCAGAGTATAAAAGTACCCCAGTTTGGTTTTGCTTATGTTTGTGTTTTTGCTTTTATTGTTGGCTGTTCCCCTATGGATAGCTATTTAGGATGCTGCTAACATATTTTGTTACTACAGCATAATTCAATGAACCTCTTATATCTATTCCCTTGCACATTTCATAGGGTAAATGCCAACAAGTGAATTTCTGGGACATACACATTTTTATTTTCTATAGATAATACAAAACTGCTCTTGAGAAAAGCTCTTTGGAATGTATTTCACCCCATCTTTGACAACATACCACATGTCATAAAACTATCCAAAGTTTTAGACCGAACACTCAACAAACTGGGGGAAAAAAAAATGTACCTCAACATAATAAAGCCCATTTATGAAAAACCACAGTTAGCATTATATTCAATGGTGAAAGGCTGAAAACTTTCCTCTAAGAGGGCAAGGCAAGCATGCTTTCATTCAATACAGTATTGGAAATCCTAGCCAGAGCAATTAGGATAGAAAACAGTGAAATTATCTCAGTTCACAGACGTAGAAAACTGTAAAGATTTCACACACACACACACACATGCACACACACACAACTAGAAACTGGACAGAAAAATATACACATAAACAAACTTGTCAGTTTCAGGATACAAAATCAACATTTGCATTTCTATACACTAACAATGAATAATGTAAAACTATAAAAAATTCTATTTTTGATATAATCAAAAAGAATAAAATACTTAGACCCTGGTCAGGTGGCTCAGTTGGTTGAGCATTGTCCTATACACTGATAGGCTGTGGGTTTGAGTCCCAGTCAGGGCCCATACCTAGGTTGTGGATTTGATCTTTGGTCAGGGTGAGTATAGGAAGCAACCAGTCAATGTTTCTCTCTCACATCAATGTTTCTCTCTGTCTCTCTCTCTCTCTTTCCTTTCCTTTCTTTCTAAAATCAATAAAGCATATTCTCAGGTGAGGATTAGAAATAAAAATTAAAAAATACTTAGAAATAAACCTGTCGAAGGAGGTGAAAGACATTGAAAAATACAAAATGTTGCTGAAAGAAGTTAAACTAGACAAAAATTAATGGAAAGACATCCTGTGTTCATGAATTGGGAGATGCAATACTGTTAAGAGATCCATACTACCCAAAGAGATTTACAGATTTAATGTAATCCCTATCAAAATTCCAATGATATCTTTTGGATAAATAAAAAAATTGTATCTTAAAATTCATATAGAATCTCAAAGGAACCCAAATAGTCAAAACAATTTTGAAAAAGAAAAGTTAAGTTGGAAGACTCACACTTTCTAATTTCAAAACATATACAATAATCAAAACAATGTGGCACTAGCATTAAAAACAGAAGGTAGATTAATAGAGCAGAATACAGAGCCTAGAAAGAAACCCTCACATACACAGTCAAATAGTCTTCAGCAGGGCTATCAAGACCGCTCAAAGGGGAAAGGACAATCTCTTCAAAAAATGGTATTGAGAAAACTGGGTATCCACAGGCAAAAGGATGAAATTGGATCCTTATCTAAAACTTAAAACCATATTCAAAAATTAACTTAAAACAGTAAAGACCTAATATATGACCTAGAATTATAAGACTCATAGGAAATGTAGAGGGAAGCCTTTATGACATTGGACTTGACAATGATTTTTCAGATATGACAACAAAAGCACAGGCAATAAAAGCAAAAATAGACAATTGGGACTACATCAAACTTAAATACTTTGTGCATCAAAGGACAAAATTAACGAAGTGAAAAGGCAACCCATGGAATGGGAGAAAATGTTTGCAAAGCATACATCTGATAAAGGGTTAAGATCCAGAATACGTGAAGAACTCCTGCAACTCAACAACAAGAGATTTAAAAAAGCCAATTAAAAGTGGTGATATGATTTCATTTATATAAAGTACTTAGTCAACATCCCAGAGACAAAAAGTAGAATGATGGTTGGTTGCCAGGGAACAGGGAGTTATTATTTCATGGGTATCGAGTTTCAGTTTTGCAAAATGAAAAATTCTGAAGATGGAAGGCAGTGACTTCTACCAAGCAATATGAATGTATGCAATACCATTAAAATATATGCTTTAAAATGGCTAAGATAGTAATTTTTATGTTACGTATATATATATTTTTTTATTTTGGTTTTTCAATTACAGTTGTCCCCTTTTCCCCCAATTTCTCTCCCCCACCCAACCCACCCCCTCTCCCGCAATCATATCCGTCCCCGTTGTCCATGTCCATGAGTCCTTCATACAGGCTCTTTAATTAAACCCTTCCCTTACTTATCCCCCTTCTCTCCCTCTCCCCTCCCCCCTATTGACTGCTATTCTGCTCTTTGTTCTATTTAGTTCCTTTGTTTGTGTTGTTCTTTAGTTTCCTGTATTAGGTGATATCATATGGTATTTTTCTTTCTTTGCCTGGCTTATTTCACTAAGCATAATTCTCTCTAGTTCCATCCATGTTGTTGCAAATGGTAGGAGTTCCTTCTTTCTTTCTGCTACATAGTATTCCATTGTGTAAATGTACCACAGTTTTTTGATCCACTCATCTACAGATGGGCACTTAGGTTGTTTCCAGCACTTAGCTATTGTAAACAGTGCTGCTATGAACATAGGAGTGCATAAGTTCTTTTGAATTGGTGTTTCAAGATTCTTCGGGTATAATCCTAGTAGTGGAGTCGCTGGTTCAAAAGGCAGTTCCATTTTTAATCTTTTGAGGTAATTCCATATTTTATCACAATTATAAACACTAGGGGAAATGGTCAAAAGATTTGAATAAAATTTTCTGCCAAAAAGTTATACAGGTGATCAACAAGTACGTGAAAAGATTGAAAAGATACTCAGTTTGTCAAATAGCATAAATATTTTTTAGAGGATTTTGATTGGGATCCCATTGATTTTATTGATTAATTTGAAGAAAACTGACACCTTTACCACATTGAATGGTTCCACCCAAAAACATGGTGTATAGCTCTTTTTATTCAAATCTTCTTTCATGTTGTTCAATAGAGTTTTATGGTTTTTTCTGTAAATTCTTGCACGCTTACTGTTAGACTTCCTCCTAGTCACTTCAGAGTTATTTCCATGATGAATGAGATTATTTTTCTATTATATTTAAATAACTCTTTCTGGTACATATTACTTTTCATATGTTTAATTTGTTTGTTGGCTAACTTGGTGTATTTCCATATTGGTTCTAATAGTTTGTTTATTGATTATTTTCCAGAAGGATGATAATATCAAAGGTTTCACAAGACGGCATTTGAAGTGTCAGCCAGGCTGCATTCTCCTCTGGAGACTTACGTGTAGAAAAATCTGCTTCTAATCTGACTCAGGGTGGCAGAATTCATTTCCTTGTGGCTGTAGGACTGAAGGGTATAGAGAGCAGGACCAATAAAATGACATTGATCTGATCAAGATAGTATAAAGTATATAAAACAAAGTGAAGCCACTCATGTCAACTAAAGTGACTTTCATTAAGCCATGGCACTTTGATTCAAGAGAAAAACTGCTAAAGTGACTCTAAGACATGTCTGGCAAGGGGACACACTTAAGATACCTACTCATGTGGTTCAGAACAGACACATCTGGCGAAGGTACGCAGCTAAGATATCTGCCCATGTGATCAGAATGGCCATGTCTGCAGAGAGGACCATTCCTGGGGAATTTCCACTCTTGCTAGCAAGGGTGTCAAGCAAAACAGCCTTGTAACACCCATAGGTGTTTGGAGAAATTACAAACTTGGCATCAGGGATGCCAAAACATTTATTGAAAGGATCCAAAAGGGTGGAGTACGCCACTTTTCAGGTATAACAGAGGCAGGTTTCAAGCCACTGCTGAGACAGCTGAGCTCCACACACTAGAGTGCTGCACCATGCCACGCTGATCTCCCTGGGCATCGGCTGCCAGAGTCTCTGCCCTGCTTCCCACCTGACTCCGGTGATCCTTCCTCGCAAGACACTGAGAACTCTCTTGCCCACCATGCTGTCTCCTGGACCTGCAGACTGAGACTCTGGGACTCAGGGTTCATTATCCCCCGTTGATTACTGTGTGTATGTGTCACAGTTCTCTTAGATAGTTAAAGTGTGAGTAGGCTATCAATGCATGTTGATGTTCTACTTCGAGTGAAACTGCATTCAGTAAAAGCTGAGTGAATAGCATAGTTACCATGTGTGACTCTTGTCTATTCCTTGGTGCCGGGTTGCTCAGCAGGCAGCTAGCCAAATAGTTGCCCAGCTGACTTATAGGAAAAACTAGATCACAAAGGGACGCTAGTGACAAGGAGCCAGCTTCTTGTTGGCTGGCAGGCAAAGAGCCCTCCACTCCTAAAGCCTGCCTGCGGTTGCTACAGGCCAGTGATTTTCAACTGGTATGCCACAAGAATTCTTAAAACATGTGATACCTGACTGTTTTAGTCCAGAGGTAAGTAACGTGCCCTCTGTCTGCCACACAGGCCGAGGTCCAAATCTAATGAATGCCTATGTGGCTTAACCATATCCCTGCACCAGGGAGCAGCAAACCACAATGCCTATGGGCCTCTAGGTTTTTAAAAATTGAGTGAAACAAGTCCATTTAAGTACGAGGGAGAGGTGAGGACTGGAGCAAATTCAAGAGCCCAGACCCTATCTAAAGGGAACAGCTTTATGGCATGATGGATGGGTTTTCCTCATGAGAATCCAAGAATCTGGACTTTTGCCTCCCGAATTTCAAATGGTAGTAACTAGTTCTAATTAAAAAACTAAAAGACTCTCAAGATGAAACATCTGTAAGCAGGCTATCTGGTTGCAAACTTGAATATACTGCCTCCCCCTCAATAAGTTTTGAGCAGCCAGGGGGCAGCGTGAGGGTGTCAAGTGCCATTGGAGGGTGACATGGACAAATTGAAAGGCAAGTCTAGTCCACTGGCACAGTTTTGCCTGGAGTGCAGATGCAGGGGCAGGGAGGTCCAGCCTTCACGTGGCCGAGCAAGGCCCACAGAGACTGGAGGAGGATGAGGTAAGGCCCCCCTGCTGGGGCACATTCCATCTGCACCCCCTCCGGCATCCCCGAGGGGAGGGCACATTCCTCATGGTCAAGCAGCAAAGCTGTTGATTTTAAAGATTCTTAGAATATTCTGTTCAATGCCCCAGTCGGTTTTTCTCATCTTGAAAATGATACGGCTAGCCACCCTCGGACCTCAGGACCTCCGTCAAAGTGAGGGGGAAGATTGTCATGACTCCAGGACCCCAGGAAGCATTTCCTGGAGCCTGGCAGGTCCCTCGCCCAGGGCTGGCTTTTTTCCTTCCCAGAGAAGAGGGTTGGTCACATGGCCAAGTCACAAGCTACGTCTCCTTTCTTTCCCATACATTTTAACTTCTACAGAAAATTGAAAGGTCAATGACTGTCACATGGTGAATCTGCAGTTTCTTTTTCAATGACGTTTCAAGACAGTTGCAAAGTTACAACTGCCTCTTGAAAATATAAGGAGCTAACCCATAAGTCCGTGCTTCCTTGAATGCAGCTGGCTCCCAGAGATTATTTAGGGAGTTTGGGTTAGAAATTGATGAGAGATGATGCGGATGCAAAGAGAAGGTTCCCAGGTCTGAGCAACGGGCCCCTGATTCAGAGATCTGACTGCAAGTTGTGAAAGGAAACGATGGCCTTGGGTGTGATCAACCATTTCTCTCAGCAGGAGACCAGTTACTGAAACCCACCTGGATGGGCTACTGAGATGTGTATTTGAAAAGGCTCCTCTGCTACTTCTAACATCCTCTCCTCCCCACCTGCAGCCCTAAAGCCTAACTGAGAATCCCTGTGGTAAAAGAAGAGATGAAGAAATCGTCCTGGAATAACAGGGCTGTGGGTTGGCCAAGCTGGACTCAAAGAGGACAGTGAAATAGCCCCCTGGGAAGCTGTGAATGGGTCCTGACTGTTCCCTGCGTCCTCACTGTGACTTGGTTGCACTCTTAACAGTCCCTGGGGAGATGACAGCCAGATACAGTGCTTTACAGAGCAATGCTCCTATTGTCCTCCTAGGATACAAGGCCCTTCAGAGAGGGCCCCCGAAGGGTAACCCTCATTTCTTTTTAACACTCACAACCAACCCAATAGGGCTTGCAGATAAATGTCCTAGAGGCACTGTGTTGCTTTCTCAGTGAGGCCATGCTAAGGTCTACGCCAAACAGAGCACAGTATGCACACGGTCCATTGGTGCATTCATTGCCTCCATGCGGGCATGTGATACAGGAGTGGTCCCCACACACCACACTCTCCTCCTCCATTCCTGAGCCCTCCTCCCATGCTGCCTCCTATCCCACCTTCCAGCTCCAGGGTATTCCAGACATTCATCAACCGATGCTCTGTCCCCACCGTCCCTGTGCACACACTCCAGCACCCCCACCTGCAGCAACACCAGCACCCTGAGTTACAACTCTCATTCATGCGTACCCCTCCTCTCAGTCTCAGCTCCATCTTCGTGTGTGATCCCCACACCAGTCTTCTGAGGCAAGGACTGCTCTCATTTTACAGATGAGGAAATTAAAGCTAAGAAGTTAAGGGAGTAAGTTATCCAGAACCCAGAATGTAAATCCAAGTCACATCAGAGCCCAAAGCATCCCTCTTTCCATCAACATGAGCTGGATTATCCACACACCCCACACACCTCGGCTCACTCAGCGAGCACATTTTCTCTGACCCTTCCTCTTTGCTTCCTCTTGCTCGGTTTCCTGATAAAAAGTCCTCTCATATTTTTCCCATTCATCCTTGTTCAGTTTGTTCAATATGTGAAGAAGTGGTACTAGGCAGGGACCTACCAAAGAAAACAAAAGTTGTGCCTTTATAAGAAAAAAAGAAAAATGGACATCATGAACAACGGCACGCTTCAAAGATGGGGGTACCCAAAATTCCTCTGGAATTTCTACAGGAATGTGCGTTCACTTTCTCCTTCTCGAATGAAATATTCTTTCCTTAACCATCAGCAGTAAGTTGTATTATTTTCAGTGTGGTTTAGTTTGTACTCCAAAATTGTGATATTTCAGCTGGCCTGGGAACCCAACCACCAAACGTGCCATGGGAACTCAGAAAAAGGAATTTTTCAAAAGCCCATTACAGCATAGCCGTGATAGCTTGTATAGTTTGTAGAAATATGTGCTATGGGAATGTACGTGTACAATGTCTCTAGCAGAAGTTTGTGGAGGTCAGTACAGCAGCCTTCCGTTTCCCATAATCGTATATACGCCAGAGGGTCATCACTTCCTTTTTTTCCACCAGAATAATTATCTAAGTGCAGTTATCCTCTTATCTCTCTCAATTGCCTGCCTGCTGGTCAATGACTTCACGGTTCATTCTCCTTCCCTTAGGTCCCTGCTCTTCGTCTCTTACAACATCCCACACCGTCACTGACGAACTTGCCCGCACAGCGTGAAGGGGGTGTGACATTACAGATAACTGAGAAATGAGATGAAATTCGGGCTTTCATTTCTTACACCCTGACTCTTATTTTTAAGTTTGATGTCAGGAAAATATCTTTGGTGTCCTTAGAAACTACATTTTGTCATAAATGTATTTTTATAAAGGGTTCTTTCATTCATGAATCATCATCTAGTTATTGGGCACCTTTTGTTTGTGCCCAGAAATGGTACGTGCTCAAACATGGAGTCCTGGCCTAGGATTTAGGAGGACCAGACCTGATTCTGTTGCAAGACCATCAGTGTGACCTCGAGGAATAAAAAAATTCTATCACCCTCTCTATGACTAATACATAGTTACTTTCCCCAAAAGAAACCTAGCACCGTAGACTTCTATATATTTCAGACTATAATTAAACTCTAGAAAGTGTCAGGTATCTGAACACGCTATTGAAAATCAGAAAATGGATGTCCCTGTGGACTAATATACTTGGCAATGACTTAATGGAGGAGAAGACATGTGAAGTGAATCTAAATGCATTGGTAGGTGTAGTAGTTCGCTAGGGCTGCCATAAATACCAGACACTGGGTGGCTTACACAACAGAAATTTGTTTCCTGTAGATCTGAAAGCTCGGAGGCTAAGATCAAGGCGCCAGCCATTCAGTTCCCAGCGAGGACACTTCCTGGGTTGTGAAGGCCACCTTCTCACTATGTGCTCATGTAGCCTTTCCTCGGTGCATAAGTGAGAACAGAAAAAGCAAGTTCTCTGGTGCCTCTTCCTATAAGGACTAATCCCAGATCAGGGTTCTAACCTCAAATCTCATTTAACCCTAATTACTCCCAAAGAGGCCCCATCTTGAAATATAGCCAACATATGAATCTGGCAGGGAGTGCAAACATTCAGCTCACAGCAGACAATATAGCCAAAGAGTTGAGGGGCAAAGTGGTTCAAACCCAGGGCAGTGTGAGAGAAAATGAGGAGGCAGGCAAAGTGTGTGTGTGTGTGTGCACATTAATTATTTTTAAGTGTATTTTATTGATTATGTTGTTACAGTAGTTCCAATTTTTTTCCCCTTTGTTCCCCTCTGCCCAGCACCCTCCCTTCCCTCCAGCAATCCCACCCCCCTTAGTTCATGTCCATGGGTCATGTATATAAGTCTTGGGCTTCACCCTTTCCTATATTATTCTTAACTTCCCCCTGTCTGTTTTGTACCAATTGATTATACTTCTTAGTCCCTGCACCATTTCCCCATTTTTCTCCCTCCCCTATCCCAGCTGATAACCCTCCAAATGATCCCCATACCTATGATTCTGTTCCTATTCTGGTTTGCTTAGTTGGATTTTGTTTTTATTTTTTAGATTCAGTTGTTGAGAGTTGTGAGTTTGTTGTCATTTTAGTGTTCATAGTTTTACTCTTCTTTTTCTTAAGTAAGTTCCTTTGACATTTCATATAATAATGGCTTGGTGATGATGAACTCCTTTAGCTTCACCTTGTCTGGGAAGCACTTTATCTGCCCTTCTATTCCAAATGATAGCTTTGCTGGATAGAGTAATCTTGGTTGTAGGTTGCTTTTCATCACATTGAATACTGCTTGCCAATTCCTTCCTGCCTGCAAAGTGTCCTCTGAGAAATCAGCTGATAGTCCTATAGGCACCCCCCTGTAGGCAACTTTCCGCCTCTCTCTTGCTGCCCCCCAGGATTCTGTCTTTATCTTTCACCTTTGGCATCTCAATCATGATGCATCCTTGTGTGGTCCCCTCTGGGTCCAGCTCACCTGGGACCCTCCATGCTTCCCAGACCTGTATGTCCATCTCCTTCACAAAATTTGGGAAGTTTTTCTCATTTTTTTTAATTCTTGCTTCCTCGTTCTGCACTGGTTGACTGTTTTTTTCTTCCTTGTGTTCCAAATCATTGATCTGAACCCCTGTTTCCTTCCCTTCACTATTGGTTTTGTGTGGATTTTTCTTCATTTCACTTAGCATAGCCTTCACTTCTTCTCTTATGCATTTGCCATACACAAGCATATCTGTCAAGTCTATGAGCATCTTTATCACCAGTGTTTTGAATTCTTAATCTGTTAGGTTGTCTATCTCCTCATCTGTTAGGTTGGCTATATCCTCATCGCTTAGTTCTCCCACTGGAACCTTGATCCATTTATCCTTTTGGGCCATATTTCTCTGTCTCCTCATTCTGACAGGCTCCTGTGTTTGTTTGCCTCCACATCCCAGGTAGAGCTGATGTTCCTGTTTCATTGTAAGGGGTGGAGCCTTAGGGATTGTCATTACAGGGCGACCTGTTTCACTAGATTGTGGCGCTGTATGTGGGGGAGGGGTCCCAGAGGGAACAATGTCGTCTGCCCAGCACTCACCTCATCTCCAGGCACCTCTCCCACTTCTGCACCAGACTGGCATCCCTCTAGCTTCTACCCTGGCTGTCGTTCCCAGAGTGGCTGGGTCTGTTGACATTCTAGGACTGTGGGGGCCCTTTAAACAAGCAGACTCTGCTAAGACTGGCAGTTTCTGCCTCCACCCCAACCCCCTACACAGTCAGAAGCAATGAGGCTTGATTTTCCCCAATGCTGGGATGATGAGCTGCAGGTTCCAGTGAGGAGCTGGGAACGCTCCCCAGGTGTCCCTCCTAACTTTTTAAAACGTGTGTCTGTGCTTTCTGCCGGCCTGCTGCTGCCGCTGCTATCACCACTGCTGCCGCCATCACACTGCGTCCTCTCCATCCTGGCTCCGCCCCTCCTACCTGTCTGGATGAGTATTTCTTCTTTATATCTTTGGTTGCTGGACTTCCATGCAGTTTTATTTTCTGGAACTTCTGGTTTTTTCTTGTTTTGAGGTAGTTGTATTCCTTCTTGGTTGTGGAGGGAGATGTAGCGTGTCTGTCTATGCCTCCATCTTGGCCGAAAGTCCTCCACATTAATTATTTCTGAACAAATATGCACTGAGTACCTGCTCTGGACCAGGCACTAATTCAGGCATGTGGGCTGCCCTTATGGAGTTATTTTTGGAGGCGAAAACACTCATGCACATAATATGTTAATGATTTAGTTGTATGTTATTATAGGTATCAAAGTGATTAGTACTAGGAAAATAAGAAGAAAGGGGAGCAGGAGGTGGGGCTCAGGGAAGAAATGGGGAGGGGACAGGTTGAGGAGATTAATTAAGGTAGTGAACATAGGCCTCCTTGCAAAGAAGAGAACTGAGCAAAGGCTTGAGGGGTTGGTGAAATGGATTAGTTGGAGGAAGCATTCCAGGCAGAGGGAAGATAAAGCAAAAGCATAAGAGGCAGGAAATTCTTGACATTCAAGAAGGAATGAAGATGCCAGTGTGGCCAGAGGAGAGTGAGTGAGGGTGGGAGCTGTAGGAAAAGGTCAACATGGGCCTCAAAGGCCACTATAAGAACTTTGGAAGTTATTCTGTATAAATTCGGAGCCTGTGCAGGGTTTGAACAAAGAAGTGGCAAGATCTAACCCTTTAAACACTCACTCTAGCTAATGTGTCAAGGGTTAGAAACTGGGAGGCCAGCAGGTGTTTTTTGAGATGAGCCAGATGAGATGTGATGGTGGTTCAGACCAGGTGGTAGCCGGGAAGGTGGGAGCAGTGATCTGAGTGTGGATTTGTGTTGATGGCAGAGCCCAGAGAACTTACTGACAGACTGTGAAAGAAGGGAAGGAATCAAGAATTATTTTGAAACACTAATGTAAAAGAATACATGCACCCCTATGTTTGTCGCAAAGCTATTTGCAATAGCCAGGATATGCAAGCAACCCAAGTGCTCATCAATAAATGAATGGATAAAAAGTTGTGGTACATTTACACAATGGGATATTACTCAGCCATAAAAAAGAATGAAATCTTACCCTTTGCAACAGCATGGATGGACCTAGAGAGAATTATGCTAAGTGAAGTAAGTCAGACAAAGACAACGACCATATGATTATATGATCTCGCTAATATGTGGAATCTAAAGAGCAAAATAAATGAACAAAGTATAAACAAGTTCATAGATCCAGAGAACAGACTGATGGTTGCAGAAGGGAGGGGAGTTTGGGGAGCTGGGTGAAAAATATGAAGGGATTGAGAAGTACAGACTGGTAGTTCAAAATAGTCATGGGATGTAAAGTCCGGCATAGGGAATATAGTCAACAATATTGTGATAACTGTGTATTACGGTGCCAGGTGGGTACTGGAAATATCAGAAGGAACACTTTGTAAAGTGTATGATTGTCTAACCACTTTGCTGTACACCTCAAACTAAGATAAAATAATAAGTGTAAACTGTAATTGAAAAATACAATTTAAATTTTAAAAGGATGATTGTGAGTATTATGTCCACGTATCACACTAGATCATTTCACTACAGTTAGAGCACTTCTACCCTGTCCGCCCCCACTCCATCCCTATTACTTCACAGGTGAGAAATGTGGGACTCGGAGAACCTCGCTGAGTTATCCGAAGTCTCGATGTGAAAGGATTTAGAACCAAAATTGTTTCTGTTTGGAATAGACAGTATAATTTCACTTTACATTGGTTTTAGTGTTGTCTATATTTTTATATACGGACGTGCCTCGGCCACTCTCTGAACAACAGCAGCCCCACTCTTCCCATTTCCCTTTTTTAGTTTATTTTTCTCCCAAGCAGTTGCCAACATCTAACAGACTATACATTCTATTTACATAGCCTGTTTATAGTCTGATTCCCTGCACTAGAACATAAGCAGCAATTATTCTCAGTTGGTTCATTGCTGTGTCTCTACTACCGAGAAGAGTCCTTGTGTATGACAGGTGTTCGCAAATGCGTATTAAATGAATGTACATGTGCGTGCGCAAACGTGTGGAAGCAGGGAGAGAGGCGGAGGATGAGAGAGAGGAAAAGGAAAATGATAAAACTGCATGAGGAGCACACGCTCCACACATCCCTTTGCTAAGGGACAAAGGAAAATCAAACACTCTGGCTTTTTAGGTTTCATATATCCACACACATATACAGAAACCAAAGAATGAAGATTAAAAAGTCATACATGAATTCAATGAAGAATTGTTAGTTCTTACAACTGAATTCCACTTTTATGTATTCATGTTCGACAAATTATATCAAGTCTGAGCACATTTTCTGTACTCGGAAAGATCTGAAATCCTGCCAGTTTCCACTGGGTGGGAGATGAAAGCTATGATAGGAGTTAGAGAAGCTATTATATAGATTTTTTTTTTAATGAGTATTGAACAAATAAATCAAGTGACACTCTTCTTCCAAATAATGCTGAACTATATCAGCAGCATTTAGTGGCTCAGAGTTCTAAAGCCCCTCACAGAACGAACTGTCGTCGTCGTCGGCAGCCGTCGTCTCGAGAGACGATGGTGTAGCTTCTTAAGAGTCCATCTGCACCGCCGAGAATGGCTGTGCAGTCCGACTCGGGAGTGACATGGTAGTATCTGTCTCCTCCCGTGTTGAATCGACATCTTGCGATGACGCTGAAGCTACAGAGCCTGGGCAGGGTAATATGGAGGGTCTGCTGTTGCCCATGCAGCAGACCCCCCCTCTCTTCGCAGCTGAAGGATCCAAGGGAAAGACGGAGTCGATACAGCTTGGGTTCAGGTGCGCCGCAGGAGTTGCCGGTGTTGACTACAACGTCAAACCGCCTTAGGGACTCCGGCTCCGGATTTTCTGTCGGGGTTTACTCCCTTAGCCTTTCCCCTGAAGAGGTATGCCGCAAGGCAGCGGAGGTTTTTTGGAGTCAGAGTTTTCCTTCTCTGATGTACCCTGACTGGAAGATCGAACCAGCGACACTTAGCTCGCAGGCCGACGCTCAATCCACTGAGCTAAACCAGCCAGGGCAGAGAACGAACTGTGCTGTGTGCTTATTATATATGAACCAAAGAATTGAAATTTCAGGGCACAGGGTCAAGACTCAGAAAACTGGCCTTTCCCACCCCCAGTCTCCATCAGTCAAAATGCAGTATAGCCAGCAGGCATGCGTGATTTCCTGCTACAGAATCAGTAACAATGTCTGCTGCAACTCTTCCTAAGTTTGAGAAGGGTTTGAATTAGACCTACCCTTAAAATATTTTCAGTCAAACCATATGTAATACATGTTTTCAGTTTACAAAACATGTTTTATGTATCTTAGCCATCCAGTGGGCAGGTAAAAGGCAAATCACTTAAACTCTTGAATCACCATGGTCTCTGTCTGGGTATATTCCATTGGCCACTCTAGACCATTCTCTTCCTCTGTCCACCCCCTCCTTCTTCTCTGCCCTCTGAGCCTAGAAAACAGTTGGCCTATAGCAAGGACACCCTGCTGGGTTCTCACTGGGCTCAGCCAATGGGAGACACTGGTAGGAGAGAAGAGGGTCCTGGAAGGTAAGCCCTGAGCCTTTATCTCCCTCCTCCCTTCTGACCAGGTCACAGTGAATGACCTGTACCCCTCTAGACCCCTTTAGGCCTAGAGGTGGTATTATGTCAGTTGCCTCAAATGCTGTCATATTTGCTGGTTTTCTTCAACTTAGTCTTTGCTTTGTGCATAGTCACATTACTAAAATTGCTCTCACATCACTTAATTTTAGTGTGTGCTCTGTTTCCTGCCAGAATCCAGCTACACACACGTAATAGGGAAGAGGAAGAGCAGGATTTGCACACAGATCTGTTAACTCCAAGTCCAGGCCTCTTCCCCTCTTTAATAGTTGAGGCTATCAAGTGATAAAACCATATGCCTTCTAGGGGAGACCTGATTGCCCCTTCATCATCTAACTATACAAACGCCTCTCTCATTCTGAGTCTTATTTATTCAATCTGCCCACCAGTATTTATTGAGAGCACACTCTGTGTCAGGCAGTTCGCTAGGAGCTGGAAATACAAAGAGGAACAAGGCACAGGTCCTCAAGTTCCTCAGGTCAGAAGAAGGTAGGTGTGGCACCTTAGACCAAGAAGGCAGCAGGATTAGGGACATTGAGCTGCGACACAGCCTCAGTGGGGAGCCGCAGCTGACCCTGCAGGAAGCTCTGAAGCTCAAGTGAGTGTCAGACTGGAATGCAGCGTGAAGGCTGAGCCTCTGCAGCCCTGTGTTGATCAGTTATTGGAAGCTGACCACCCCCAGAAAAGGGGTGTAACTTGGCTCAGGGGGTTCTTTTCAACAAAGGTGATCCCTGCAGGGTGCTGTCAGCTGAGGGCTGTCTCCGGTGACACTTCCAGAATCTCAGGGAATATGTTCTTCATCCTGAAGCCAGATCCATGTCTTCTGCAGTAGGGAAGGGAGAAGAAACCTGTACTTCTACAAAAATGTCATTAGGTCAGCCACAGAGATATACACAGAGTACTGTGGGTGTCCTGAAATGGAACCTATTTCAGTCTTGGGAGTCTTGAAGAAATTTTTTGAACAAGATGATATCCAACTTGAATTCTAAAGGCTAAAGAAGACATTAGCCAGGCATAGGAGGTATGGCGGGCAAGATCATTGTGGGCGTTATGGACAAAGACGGAGTCTGACTGCAGCATGGTACACCTAGAAGGCTTGTGAGTGCATTAAGTTTGAGGCTGGAAAGGCAAGAAATTAAGCTGGGGAAATAAGCAAGACCATATTAAAGACGCTCTGAACCCTGTGTCAAAGGACTTGGGCTTTAGACTAGAGGCCAAGTGGAGTCACTGTGAAGGGAGAGAAGCACTCCCCAGGACATTGCCTTCCTTCGGAGGGTTTGCAGTGTCTGGGGAGCCCTAGTTAGAATGTGTTTCAAGTTCTCCTTAGCCGGTTCATGTTTATGCCATGGTCACACACAGATTTTTCCCTTTGCCTAGCTTCCTCTTCTGTACTTTGAAGGATGTCCTTATGAAGAAGGTATCTGTGCAATGGAGGCTGTTCACTAAATGTCCCATCTCCAGATGCAGATGTAGCTGTAGCCCTAGTGGAAGCTCGGAGGACTAGATCACTCTGGGGGAACCACCATTCCCTTCTGTTCAATGTCATGTGTGCAAATCAGCCCCCCCTGAGATGCCCAGAGGGAAAGGATTCCTAGTCCTCATGCTTTTGCTCTTCTACCACACTAGCCAAGCCAACAAGTTCCATTCTTCTCTACATGATGCAAAACTCCAGTAGAATGACTGAATGTGCTTCAGAAGGATATTAGGATCCTAGAGTAGCAACTGTCAAACACAGAATGCTCCCTGGGTGAGCCAGGTGTGCAGGCACAGTCCTGCTCTGTGACAGATTCAATCACAGCAAAGGAGGTCTAAAATGTTCCCACCCAACATAAATTTTGTTCCTTGATAAACGTACTTGTCACGTCGGGTTAGCCTGTCTCCTAGATAACCGTGTCTCCTAGACAACCACGTCTTCTCATGATTCTATTGAGACAACAGTTTAGAAATATGTAGGGCAGTTGACCATGGCCTTTAATTCTGACTAACAGGCTTGATTTTTAGTTGAACTGTATGGGATTTATTTGTCAGACATGATTTTTTTCCAAGTTAGACAAAGACTCTAAGTACAGTGTGTTTGATTTAGACTATTAAAGTGTTAAATATATGACACTGTGAACAAGAACAGTCTGCACACCTGGATTCTTCCATTCTCCTGAGACGTGCCCTTGGGCTCTCCTCACTGGCCACAGAACTCTGAAGATAAAATTCCATGCAGAACATTTTGCTCTCTTCCAGAGAGTAAAATGAGAACACCAGAGGGGGAAAGGAAAGCAGCTTGGGCCAGGGAGGAGCCCTGTGAGGGTCAGAGTTGAGAACAACCTCAATTTGTCCAAGCTGTTGCTATAGATTTAAAATATATAGCCACACAGTGTTTTTGGCTGATTTCCCAGGGGCATATATGCTCCAAATTCCTAGCCCATCTATCAAGAGCAGCAAGTTGTTTAATGTTGCTTTAGACACTTTGGGTGTTGCCAATACATTCTTCCCTTCAGGGAGCATTTTTCCCCTTGAATGTTTTCGTCTTGGCTTGTTTGAGGCAAAGGCCTTAAAAACATATCAAGCACTTAACTCTGGGTATCACCACACCCTGACTGCTCCTCCTTCTTCTATACCTCACAACATATAGAAATGAGGTTTTTTGTTCCTTCTTTCATTCACCAAGCCTTTAAGGATTATATTTGTTCCAGATACTAAGCTCAGAGAACTGAGGCAAGTGGAAAAGATCAACAAGTCAGCACAAAGACATAACCTGAGGTTATTATTGCAAGACATTTAGAACAAAGTACTTCGGGAATATTTTTTAAAAGCTTGTCCCCAACTAAATTATGGGTTCATCTCAGTGACTTTGCCTTCTTAGACTCTTCACTGTGCCCCAAATGTAAAAGTCTCTCTTTTAGCTCAGTCCTTTCCAGAAGGGAGCATTATTCTCTAGTCTTTCCAATGAATGGGCCTAGAAAGTCTAAGTATGTTTTATACAAAGCTTTTAATTCTTTATTCTATTATAGTTCTATTATAGTCCCCCTATCATAAAGGTCACTGGGAGATTTTTGACTCTCTTCTCTAAGGTACCATGGCATTCCAAATAATAAATATAGAAGCACATGGGCTTTTGTCCATGGAATGCATGCAAGAGGAAGAGAGGCCTTCCTCTTGAAGGGTTCTATGCAGAATATTGAAGATATGAATTCAGTCAATGGCCTGCCTAAGCAGAGGGTTCTTTCAAAACAGGAAGGAGTGGCAGCTAAATGTTCTTTTAGTTAAATCGTCTGAAAGCATAAACACAGGAATTCCACTTCCTTATCAATTTCTTTATCTCCAGTGCCTCTGATGGATAAAAGAGGCGATCTCACATTGTTCATTTGGAAGGGTGACTTTTTTACTTAACGTCTCTCGCAGCAAGACATTATTTGCAATATGTTCCAGGGGAAAAAAAGTAATGTCAATTTTTAAGAACAATTATGGAGAAACTGCCAATGGAGCTGACATGTCTTTATAAACAGTTGGCTTCGAGTGGATCAGAGATTAATCGACTGGAAGCAGGAATAGCCTCATCAGCTTTCACCTTGACGTCATGAAACTACCATTGCTTGTTCTTCTGTCCCTGAAACAAAGGGACTCCGCTTTTGGTGAGTTTATATACCTATTCCCATCACAGAAAGCCCTCAGGCATTTAAATGTTGATGGCTCTCAAAAGTGCCCAAGGCCCTGATGAACCAGGAAGAGGGAGCGCAAACAGATGCTTATCTGCAGGACCAGAGGAACAAACTGCTCCCTGGTCTGAACCTGAGTCTGCAGCTGAGCCTGGCAGCAGGCCATTGTGCGGCCCTCTGCGGAGACCCAGCGCCCTGAAAGGGTTCATTCACTCCACATGGGTGAGCAATTTCCTCCCAAGTGGCTACTCACCAATGGCAGACCCAATTACAGACAAGATTGATGGGTCTGCCTGGTGTGCTGAGCTACCTTCGTTCTTTTTTCTCTCCTCAGACACAAGAACTGAAACTTGGGAACAAATCTTGGCTCAAATAATGGGATTATTTCTTTAAATGGAAGGAAAGAGGAAAGCCCCCAAGAAATACTGCAGAAAGTGACTCAGGAAGCACTGACTTCCACAGCACACGCACACACATGCACCCCAAAAGGACAACAATTCTCAGGGCCAAGAGTTGAAGCCACTTTCTGACCAGTGTGGGAAAAGCCATCAGCCCTGCCCCCTGGAATGCCCGGGGCTCTCAGAGCGTTCTCTCCCTCCCTGGCTGGACTCCTGCAGCCTGGGCCCAAAGCTAAGGGGCGAGTCTGCCTTTGTCCTGTTTTATCTAGAATGATTTCTTAGTAAAACTGTATTCAGATCCCAAACCCTCTGAATTTCACATACTAGCATTTTTCTCTGCAAAATGCAAACGTGGGTGGGCCCTTCGTCCACAATAGCAGGAAAAGAGGTGTTTTCTTTCTTTTGTCGCCTCTCTTTCAGCCTGTCAAGGTGTTTTCTGTTTGCTGTTTAACGTTGTACTCCCTGGAGTGCTACAGAATACTCGGGGCACACGGAAACCCTCACAGGGGTCCAGTCACCCTGTAATGTGGCCCCCACCCTGCTTCCGCCCATCCCTGTGCCCCCACCAGGGAGAGGACACAGCAGCGGTAACTAGGCCGTCTCAGTGAGTGGGACACAGAGAACACAGAGGAGGTAGTAGACGAGAGCACAAATAATCAAGGCTCCAGACCCTCTGTGCCCGCGTGATTGTCCCATCGGACTTTACTTACAGACCACAGACTCACAGATAAAATTATTAAGGATTTCACGATGATGACCACAGAGCATTAAACTCCACGCATGAATGCTTCTCTCAGCATGGAACGCGATGCATCTGTACGGGATCACCCACCTGTGAAGCCAGCCCTGTTTTCTTCTAGTACAGGAAATATGGATATGAAGGTAAACATTACAAGACTTTCCCCAAACATGTAGATTTAGATAAACAAAGGATATGTGCACATATGCATTTAAATGTGTGTAACCGGCCCTTCCCTGTATTGTTTTCTTAAACTGGTTGCTCAGATGTAGGATTAGAGACAAAGGTATAAACATTGTTGACAGGCACTGACCGATTATTTTGCTGAAGGGTGTGGTGACTTCCAGCAAATCCCAGGATAAACTGACCATGTGTGGTCAGGCACTGGGAGGTAGGGGGAAACTATGTGCTGGTAAAAAGTTTTGTTCATTTAATATAGAAAAAGAAGAGCCTGGTTTCATTTTCACTGCAGTTAAATATTATTTATCTAACTTTCATATGTCTAAAATATTTTGCAATTTTTTAAATCACCAAAAAATTTTAAAACTCATAAAAATGTAAACTTAAGCATTCTGCTTAGTGATGTCATGCAGCTGATGCTATTCTAAAATGTCACCTTTCGTGTTGATCTTAATGGGCAAGTGTCTAGCAAAAATGGAGAGGAGAGGAGGGCAGGAGAGAAAAAGGAAAGGAAAGGGAAAATTAAACCACAACAGAAAAGTAATGTTCCTTAAAGTTATCACTGTCAAATGTGGCAGTTGGATCTATTGCTTGTCATGGTTCTGGACAAAAACATCTGGTCCCATAGCATGCATTATCAGTGTTCATCGTAAGTCCTTTATCACTTGCTGCTTTTAGTGTGGTTACCTTTATGTATGTTTCATGCCTCATCATTCCACCCTCAAACAAATCACAAGCCCCTTGGGTTTTATGCAGCTTTGCATGACCCCAAATGCTTAGCAATGGTAAGTGCTCTACATAGTCATTACCAGACTTTTCGAGAGCATCAGGAAAATCCATGCAGTTTACACATGTTGAGGTCCCTCACCCTATTTCTCACTCTCAGTGCAGCTATTACTAGATTTATGAAGTTCAGCTTAGAATCAGATAAAGAGACAAATCCCAAAGCATTTGTGCTATGCATATAAATGCTACACAAATATATACATGCATATGTATACAGACTAGAACAACATTTTGTGAAACTTCAGTACCTGCATTATTCAGAGCACACACTGGTTGCACTTTTACCTAAATAATTTCCTAATTAATATCTAAGCTCAGTATATTTTGTATGTAATAGAAGAATAGTTCATTTTTAACTCATCAAGTCAAACTATATATATATTAAAAGTTTGCAATACATTATACATTAAAACTTTACAAATATTATGATGAAGCTGACAAATACACATATGTATAGTCAAATACTTCAAAACTCAATATTTTTCTTAAGCCAGAGTTGAAATCAATAATAATAAACATAGACAACTTAATGCAAAACACTTTACAAATGGAGAAAAATATTTTTAAAGGATATCCACCAGACAATGCAGTTACTAGGTACAGGTGTCCTGGCCAGTAAGAAACTCCATATATACATCCACACAGATGTAGATATCGATGATACAGACATGGATATAGTGTATTATGGGTAATTCAAAGGATTAATATCACTATGATGTCTGGGAAGAAGAGGTACTATGTAAAAACACTAATGTAAAAACAAAGTTCATTGAGCAATTGTCATGTGAATGGTATCCTAGATGATTGTATTTAATTCTCACAGTAATCCTAAGGAAATAGAGACTTGTACCTGTTGTTTTGCAGAAGGGGGAACCAAGACTTGGGAAAGTGAAGTAAGCCTGTAAGCAGTGGAACCAGAATATGACCCCAAGCAACGGAGTCCAGCTTTAGCTTCTACATTTGTCTGCCTCTCATGGCGTTATTAGTGAATTCACTATCTGTAAAGCTTGGACCAGGCTACCAGCAGCTTTCTACTAGGAGGCCACCTTGTAGGGTTGCCAGATTTAGCAAATTAAAAATACAAGACATCCTGTTAAAATTGAACATCACATAAACAATGAATATTTTTAACATAAGAATGTCTCAATGTTGCGTGGGACATACTTATATTTAAAAGTGATTTATTGTTTATCAAAAATTCAAATTTAGCCCTTACTGCTGTGGCTCAGTTGGTTGGAGCAACATCCTGTAAGCAAAAAGTTGCAAGTTCAATTTCTAGTCAGAGCACATACCTAAGTTGTGGGGTTTGATCCTTGGTCTGGGAGCATATGATCCCCAGTCCTGGTGCATACAGAAAGGCAACCAACTGTTGCTTCTTTCTCCATCAATATTTCTCTCTCTCCCTTCCTCTCTTTCTAAAAGCAATGAAAAAAAGTCCTTGGGTGAGGATAAAAAGATTAAAAAAATAAAAATAAATTCAAATTTAACAAGGTATCCTATTTTTTATCTGGCAACCCTACTAGCTTGCCATCCCTTATACTTCTGAGTGACTATCACAGCTTCTGAAATGACAACAATGTGACTTTTTGAGAAAGACAGAAGAGTAATTTAAAGCTAAAGTCATCATCAGAGGCAAGGATAGACCCTGTTGCCATAGACAAAATCTCCACTTAATAGCAGCAAAATGAACATCCCTCTTAAGCCTGTAGATTGGTCAAATGGGCCAGTAAACCTTAATCAATATTTGTAGAATGAGGGCCTTCTGACCTTCAGACTTTCCACCTGGTAGATAATGATAATATTTCACTGGGCTGTTTTGAAGGTCAAGTGAGGTTATATATGTAAACATTTACTGTAACTGCTGTTTGGGGACCCGTGTTTTCGGACATATGAAATTCAGAAGTTATGTTATTTTTTTTTTCTATGAACCAAGAATAAATGCTGTTAACTCAAACCACTTTCAGTGGACATTTAAACCAGGAAGCCTAATATTTAAACAAATTAAGATAAAAACTAACATACTTAAAAGTATATACATTTTTTAAGATTTAAATTTTGAAATTAGCTATAAAAAATCACTTAGTGTCTATTCAGGCAATTATATACAAGTAAAAATAGCCTCTTCTACATGATATATGTATTACTTAGTTTTACAATGTCAACTATTTTTAAATGATATGATATCAAAAGCAAGTAATATTATTAAAGATCATCTTTTTTCTCTTTTTAACTGAAAATTATTAAAACTATTACATAGAACAAAGATTACCTAAAAACTGTGAGTAGCCAAAAGTATTAAATGAGAAGAGGAAAAATAAAAATGCATATACATACAGGATGATCATGAAACAATGATTGTTGAGTGAATATTTTAATTTACCAACATTTTCCAAATATTTCATCAAGTTCTTATTTTTTAGAAGTCTTTTTTTCTTTTAGAAACCTCCCCTAATCCTGAAAATGGAAATTTTAGACTCTTTTTAGTTCAGAGGGAAGAATTTTCCTTTAATATAAAGGAAACAACTCTGAAGAAAAGTTCATTGAACAGAAGACTCACATATTCAAGTTGGACTGATTGGGCAATGTAATTTGTTTTCCCAAATTTCTTTGTATACGGGCAGCCCTCAGTCTTATCAGAGTCAAAGTAACTGAACTATAATTCCACTGATAGATCCTTCTGAAAGAGTTTGAAGAAACTCTGAGTTCAAAGAGAAATGATGGAGCTATAGAGCAGAAAGAAATAGTAGAAACTGGTGGACCTGCATATAATCCTGAGGCAGCTGAAGAAGGTTTGTAAGGAACAGAATGTAGACCTTGCAAGGCAGGAAAATCTGAATTCTTATCCTGGCTCCACTACTAACTTGCTGTGTGGCACTGGGCAAATGATTCAACTCCTTCTGAGCCTCTATATCCCCATCTTCAAAATGGAGACAATGATACCTCATAGGATATTGTGAAGAGGAAATGAGATAACATGTCCAAAAGTGCACTTAGTTAAGGTTAATAAGTGGTTGTTATAAACAGTGCTCTTAGAATATTTGTAAGGGAGTAAAACCTAAAGGCTAGATTGATTCAATGAGGGGAGATATCATAGGCAGAATTCAAAAGTTTTATACTTTGGAGTTCATTTAGGTGCAGCAAGAGGAAAAGGGATGGAAAGGTAGACACAGAATCCAGAAAAAGAATTATAGTTCTAGAAATTTCTGATGTTAACTGGGACATAATCCTGGCAATTATTTTAAATACTTTCAGTATCTATACACTCATAGCTAAAGTCATTGTACATATAGCTGATTCTACAAAATCACTTCATACAATGATAACCACCTCATCTGTGCTATGCCTCAGTCCAAGTGGAGACAACCCAGGATGGGAGCAATGATTCTTGAGAGTATAAAAGAAAGATTTTGGGTTTGGAAGGAAAAGTCATGATTGGATGTGATGGAGGGAGGTTTCCCAAGTGTCAACCAAACCAGATGGATGCATTCTGCCTGGATGATTTCACATTTTGCAACAGTTCCAAATTTAAAACAGTTGGCAGACAGTCAGAGAGGAAATCAAGTCAAAGAAAATCAATTTATGAGTTCAGTCTCATCTCTCCCCTCTGCTGCCTTGCAGGTAGGAATATGGAATGAATGTGGTATCAGGCACCACATACTTCAAATTCCTACATGCACATAAGGCCATCTGAGTGACTTTCTTGAAGTCCTCTTCCCCAACTTAGCTTAAAGTAAAGAAGTGTTTCCTGCTCCCATCCTAAAATGGGGGGTTATTCCCACCATGCTGAAAACGTTCTCCAGTGATGTGCTCCCATTAGCCTTGTCCATCTTCTTATTAATTCATAGCCTTTTTAAAATATAATTTCTTATATGAGCGAATAATGCTAAACCTGGATCACTCACTTTGCAAATCCTGCATATTCTGAAAACCTCACTCTAGAATGTAGGTGTTGGCACCTATTGTTTCATTCTCCACTTTATCAACTTCTAGCAAAACTGAGACATCAAGAAAGCCTTCAATTAACACCCCATTCATTAGCATGTTGATAGGAAAATCTAAAGGAATATGCATAAAACTATATACAGTGATTTTCAGGGAAGTGGGGGTGATCACAAGGGACTTTAACTTTCTCCATGGCATAGTCCTACTTATTTCAAATTTTTTGTATGTCTATCGTTTACTTTTGCAACAAGGAAAAGAATCGTTAATATGAATGTTCCCAGGATCCTAAGTTAAGGTACTCACAAAGAATCTTGACTTGAACATGCAATCCAAGGAGAGAGTGGACTCTGGCTTCAAGGTAGGATGAATCTGTAGGTTCAAAAAATGACATCAGCTCCCTGCCCTCTCCCCTGTCAGTACTTAGCTTTGCTTTCCTCTGAGTTGGCTTCATTCCCAGGCAGACAGTCTCCACGGGGAAGAAAATGTGCCTCCAAGAAGTTCCAAGTTCACCTAGTTTCTTGGTACTCACAAGGTCAGGAATAGGGAGAGTCTTCTCATATAGTTCATAGTTATATCCCCAATACCAAAGATTCTCAGTGGCCCTGCTAGAACCACAAGACTGGTCACAGTCTCCAGGGAGTGGGGTACTTTGATTGGTCAGCATAGGTCAAGTGGCTGCCATGTAGCAGGTGAGATAGGATCCACTTGATTGTTGGCCCCATCTAAATACCTGTAAAGAGGAAGAGGATGTTCCCTAAAGAGATGTAGAGCAAACAAAAAAAGAAAGGGAGAAGGAAAGAAGGAAAGAAAGAAAGAAGGAAGGAAAGTAAAAGATGACTACTATCTCAGAAACTCAACATCTATTAGGAGCATCTGTTGACTGCTTACTGCATGCATGCTACTGAATGAAGATCTTTGGAAATCTAGAATTTAACATTGAGAGTTTTAGCTACATGAGACTTCAGAGATCTAAGATATGATGGCATACAACCAATCCTATGGTGATTTCCAAATTTTGATGTGTATCAGAAGCATTTGGAGGACCTGTGGAAACACAGATTGCTGGTTCAGTAAGTCTAGGGTGGGGCCTTAAGATGTTCATGTCTAGCAAGTTCTCAGGTGACGCTGATATAGTCAGGACCATAACTTTGAGAATCACTGCCCTGCATCAAGGGGTTGCATAAAGACAAAAATAAGTAAGGAAGGTCCTATTGATTTGAATCTCTGGTTCAGCAGGAATAGTATCTTCGTTTGATAAACAAGTCAATTCAACTTCTGCATCTCAATTAGTGGTGTTCTTGATTTTAGAAACACCCTAAAGTCTATTGATGTATTCTTCACAATTATTAAGGATTTGGTGGTCAAAGAAGTTTAACCAAGGCTACACCCTGTAGAGCAGAGAGATTTGATGTCAAATGCTGGTTCTCAGACTGAAGCTAAAGCCTGAAGCAAATGCTCCACGCTGACCTATCCCTGCTGTTGCTCCATCCTATAAAAAACAATGCGAGGCATGGCCAAGTCAAGGACACCATCCGAAGGAAGCCAGCAAAACAGGCAGAAAAGACACCAAGAGCTTTAAACTCAAGATGCTTTCATCTCCAAAACAGCATGTTCTTTCTCTTTGGTCCACCCAGTGTTTCTGACGGAAGTTAAATTCTTCTCTGGTGTCCAAGAAAGATTTATGACTAAAAAAGAACAGATTTTACCTGGCAGCGGGTACATGCAAGGTTTGTTCTGTTTCATAGCAGGCCCAATTGCTCTTTATTTTGCAGATGCTAATATTAGACCCGGTTAATCATTGCACATTCCTTTTATTAGGTGAGGAGCTACATTCTTGAAACCACTCTCGGGAAAACAATCCTTTACTTCCAGACCACCCTGAGTTGTAGACTTAGGTTTTCAGCAGCGGTAGCACTGTTGGGCCATGTGGCAGACGTCTGGGCAGCCCAAAGACATCTGCTCTGCAGCCTCAACCCTTTGCAAGTGGTTCAAGAACTTCCTCTTCTCTTGCTCACTTGGCCCAAGGTTGCTCCTTCTATAAACATCCAGAAGGTGTTAGTACCACCAGAGAATCAGACTTTACTGCCTCTTTCCCTGTGGGCAAATCGGCCTATAATGAGGGAAAGGCTGTTGGAATAGGATGCATTCAATATACTTTATGTGTTGGCCCTAATTCAGACAAGTTGGATCCATCTGAGTTTTGTGCAAAATATGAAATGGTTAGAACATATTCAGTTTCATTAGTTCTCAGTGAATATGTCTTGATTTTCATAGTCATTTCTAAGTTGATTATTGGCAAATTAATAGCCAATTTGCCATAGAAACATTGTGGTTAGATTCTGAGCCAGCCCCCAGATGCTTCCTTAACTGGTTTGGTGCCTGAAATATAGTACTACACTAATACTACTGTGAAATCTCATCACTGCCATTAACTCTGCTTTTGAAATTAAAACATCTCAAGTTCCAACTCAGGACTTTAGGAGGTGGTTGCTGGGACTCTCCCTCATTCCCTTCTGCTCCAGTCATGGTCATCTGCAGATCTCCCCACAGTGAGATGGGGATCCCAGAAAGCAGAAGCAGGATGCTAGGGGAAGAAGTCTAAGTCTTCAGTGAACATTGGCAAGCAGTAGCATGGTACACATTTTATATGGTGGTCCCAGTTCCTGTTCAGTGACAGTTGTGGTGGAAATGGGGAGTAAGGAAAGAAGAGGAAAATGTGATCCCTCACTAAAGTAATAATACACACAGGGAGATAAGTTTGGACTACAATTCACAGGAAGAAAATACTTGGGAGTCTTGAGTGAGGAAGTGGCCCATATGCTGACCACAGTAGAACCAAAAACATGTTACCAACAAGAGCCTTAGAAGAATCTTTCAGTTTAATAAACGGCATCATCAAAATGACTTATTATTAAGTTAATACTTCTGGAAATTGTAGGCATAATGTAGTTTACAATTGTTAATATTTTTTAAAAGAATAGCTTTAAAATAGAACACCGAATAAGTGAAAAAATTTCCTATAAGGTGTCCATTGTTGGTCAGAATGCTTTTCTGTCTAATTACATTATGCAACATAAACCTTAGCTGTTATTAGAAAGTGGAGAACCGCCTTTCTAATTTAGGGTTTTTAATGAATTGCTGTAAGTGATAATTTTTAAATATTTGATAAATCTTCATGATTTTCTTTATTTCTGTTAAACTCGGCTAGAGTTAATGCCAGGATATCCTATCACGAGTAAATAGTTGGATTTATTATTTAAATCTAATTTTTAAAAGTTGTATTTCCTCTGAGGGGATGGGGGAGAGATGAGAAGAGTAGATAGACCTTAACTTTTAAGTTATTAAAAATATGTGCAATGTTCTAGATGTCAGCAAATATAAGTTGAGGTAATTTACATGGTTTGGTTATTCGGCTTAAATATCAACTGTGGTTTATTTTACACATGATGTTGATATACATTGTTTCTAATTGTTTTATATGGTTTTAAAAATTCTGCCTTTCAAAGAAATTTAGAAAGTTCATGTGACATACACACATTTTGACCTCCTAAGAAATTTACACTTATATCAACATTGAATTTTGGCCAGTGCTCCAATATAAGGAAGTTACTGTTTTGAAGTAAAGCTAACTTATTTTCCTGGGACTATAAGAAAAAAAAAAAATCCTAGAAAATCTCCTTCACACATACAAAAAAATCTATAATTGACATGTTAATTTGAAACATAAATATACTTCAAAATAATTTATTCCCTTAAAGCTTTTAGCACCTACTTCTCTGCCCACCCCAGTTTCCATTATCAGACTGCCCCCAAGACCAGCCTCATGGATCCACTGTTAGTTTGCACAACCTGCAAAGCATTTGCTGTGTATCTTAAATAAACTTATTTGCTTTCTTCTTTCCCACATGATGACTTCTGAGCCCCTCTTTCTTGCCTCATTTTATTCTTTCTCTGCATCTAAGGTTCTTTAACCTGACCGGGGGCCTCCTGCTCATTCTAGAATCTCATTCCTGGTCATATCCCAAGCCCAAATAGATAAGATCCTGCCCACTCCCAGGACAAGGAAGCAGACATCAGTCCCAGCCACAGGCTAACTGTGAAACAACCCCTATTTCTTCATTCTGTTCTCTACACTCTAGTAAGATTGGCTTCTCTCTCTTTTTTCTTTCTCTCTCTTTCTTTCTTCCTTCCTTTCTTTCTCTCTTTTCCCTTCCTTTCATTTCCCCCTTTATATCCTTTCTTTATCCTTCTCTTCCATTTTTCCTCCCTTCCAACCTTTCTTTGTGACACTCTTGCATTCTGCTAAGAGGTATGAAGGAGCAGGGAAGAAACTGAGCATATAAATGCCTAACTCATACAAGGGAACAGATGCACATGTCAGGCTGCAAGTGATGAAAACGGGAAACCAGAATTCCAATCCTAAAAGAATTCTACTTGGGAAAGACTCCTTACAGGCATTCATGGAGCCCAGCCTCTTAGACTTAGTTTACATTTCACAGCACTTACTGAATTTTCTTCAACGTGTCTCTCCAAACATACTTCTCTGGTCTATAAACCATTTCCAGTGAAACTTGGATCATGCTTGGTATCATTCCTGTAACTTCGTGAGAATCCAAGACAGACCATTCATTCTGAGGCAGACTTCTCTTTGGAAAGATCACGTTTGCCACCTGCCCGTCAGCATTGCCAATAGCCCAGGTCTCCCTCCTTCTGATAATCATGGCGGTCGATATCTCTCTAAAACAGTGGTTACTAGGACCCTGCTTGCCACTTTTAACTCATTGCTTTTTTATGGACGCAGCTCTTTATTCAACTATGAGCAAGTCTGAATGGTTTGGGGCCAAATGTGAGAGAAATGCTAATAACATTTGATACTCCCAGCCTTCTCCCACCTGTTCCTTTTAAGTAAAAATCTTTCCTACTAAAATGTAGAACAGATAAAGCTGAGAGGTGACTTCTTCCAGTGTCTTGTATGTAGTTGGATTCATGTAATGTGGGATTTCTGGAAGGGAGCATCCAGGCTGTATCTTGAAGCTCTTGGTTTATTACATCATTGATGTGACCTCTTACCTCCATGGATCTGAGGATTCTGAGAAGTCAGAGGAATTGCTCACAGGCCCACTGCTTCCCAGAGTTCCACTTTGTAAATGACCTGAATATAATTAGGAGGTAGCCTCACCCATCAAGGCTATGTAAGGCAGGGAGCTTCACCTGTAGGGAAGGCTTAGAGTCCTGCCTTCACCTCTCCTGGGACATGGGGAATGCACAGAGGCCAGTTCCTCTTCAAGCCACGTGGGAGAAAGAAAGTCTCTCTCCTGGGAGAATAGCCAAGAAAAAGTTTTGTTAATCTTTACTCATTATCAATTTGACCAAAGAATTGTGGGTTTAATTTTTTTCCATTGGGGTAGCAGAGACTCTGAGCAAATTTCATCACATAAACAGCTAGTTTACAATTCTGGGTGGTTTCCCTGGGGCAGAAACTCTCAAACTCGTCCTTCTGAATGTCCAGTGGGATCCCTTTCACCTTAAGCCCAATAGCCGGCATTTTCAGCCAGCCTCTTGACTTGGTAAAATGGAACCTCCATGTACTTACAGACTATCATTTTCATTACATTTACTCTAAAATAGAATAATCATTAAAAATACTTCTGTGCAATCTTCTGGTCCCATAATTTGTGCCATAAACCCAAGGGCTCAACTTGCCTTTGGGGACAGGGGAACACTTTGCAGTACTGGTTGTGGGTTTAACTTTTTTCTTCCTCAAGATTAGCTATTCAAACAGTGACCTTATTTGATTTAAACGAGCCATGTTGGTTCTTCTGCCTTCAACAAATGGAAAAATTCAGTAGGAAATTCACGTTTACTCTCATGGATGACAGATACGAATTATTAATGACTCTAATCTTCAAAGGCGATTAGAAACCTGAGTCAATTTTTCATCTCTTATAATGGCCCCTGGGGAAATCTCAGGCAAAAATCATTTGCTTAGGTAGGCAGGAAATAATTGTTAGTATTTCATTTTGTTTCATTTCCTGAGAGGGCTTGGAAAAACAGTAACTTCCGCTCCTCTGATATAGGATATAGAAAAAAATTAAAATAATCTGCTTAGAACCCACCAGAAGGCAACCTGAACCTGCCAAGATTGTCTTCATTCTAAGAAAAAGTCAACTCATTCAGGCAAAATCAAATTACACTTTTCTGGGAGGTTAACTTGAGAGAATTTTTCAAACTTTTGCTTTTACTATAACCCACAGCAGAAATATATTTTACATAATTTGCACACATATATGTATTTATCTGAAATATGTTTTGTGAAACATAATTTGTTCTTTGTGCATCCTATGAACCCTGGTATTTTTATCTCTGCCATTTCATGCTACTCAATTCCATTTCATTCTTTTTTAAATGCTAGCTGTAACCCACAAAATTCATTTCCAAAGCCATGAATGACCCACAGTGTGAGAAAAACCATTAAAGGTGGGGGTAAAGTAGTAAATCCTTGTAAGACTTCTAAATCCTCCCACTTTTATTGGAGATACTCAAAATTCCCCATTGAAGAAGTCATTGCCTTGGCTAAAAATGTTCTCTCTTATTAAAATGTAAATGAACCCTGAATGAGTAAGAGACTATAATTTACACCTTTATGAAACTGAGTATATATTAGGTTACATCACATCATATCCATCACATTATATCACAGGAGAGAAAGGAAGTCAGGTTGGCTAAGGGAGGGAGTGGGAGTGAGAACACAAATGCTCCAAGGAAGGAGTGAATAAAGCGCTTCTTCTGAGGCGGTCAGAGCACCTTAGCGATCCTAGGCCTTTGCCCACTCCCCATACGAAGCGGGTGAGAACCTAGGCTGAAGGCCCCCTCAGTGCACCCAGAATTCCCTGGCTGCCCTGCTCCACTCCTGCACATGCCATGGGAAGTGCAGTGTTGACATGGAAGGGGCAGAACCAGCGCACCCTGAGGCCAGCAGAGGTCTTCCATCCAGCACAGGAGAAACCCAGGAGCAGGAAGCCCCACCCTGTCCTACACTCTTTCTCCCCCTGGGAATGTCACTCCCAATCCTCTCCACCTTGCTCACTTTTCCCATTAAGAGGTTTCCATCCTGCACATATGTCCACCAATGTATGAAATCATCATGAATGTTACTAGGTTATCAGTTCCTTCAGGGTCCTGTGGTCATCTCTAGACCCAACAAAGTGACCACGCCCCCTCACTTACTCATCTATTCTTTCATTCATGTAACAAATATTAATGCAGTGCTAGTACACTGGGCCAGCTGTAGGGAGTGCATTGATGAGTCACATTTGTAGAACTTGTCTATTTGCTAATGTTGTCTATTTGTTAACAAATAAAGATTTGCTGAATAAATGAAGGGGTGAAGGAGTGAGTGACAGAATCCTATACTGCCACATATTTTTATCTCACTGCTTCATCATACATGCCCATCCACCCTGGGACAGTTCTAATCATAAGGAAGTCCTTATATTGAATCAGTCTGCTGCCTTGACATTTCTATGTATTAGTCCATAAAGAAGAGAAACTGCTGACTGCTGCTATGTCCCTGGAGCCTCTCCTCTCCAGATGGAACATCTTCAGGGCTTTCAGGGATCCTCAAGATAGATACATCAGCAACAACATGAAATGGTTTGAGTTGCCCCAGCAGCTTTCTTGCTTCCCTCAAAATGCCCTTCATTTGGTCTATAATCCCCTCTCAGCATGACCCCATGACAAACACCAGCCTCCAGGTGTGCTAACTGCTGCACCCTGAACTCTGCATCCACTGGACTAACCTTCTGCCACACCAGCTTCTCCTGAAAACACGCTCTCTCATCGACTTAACATGAACATCGGTGACCACACAATCATACTTGGGCTCTAAGGGTTATTTATCCAGAAACTCCTTTTCTTGACATTTTTTGCAAGAGCCCTCCTCTCCCCACCTCATAAGCACACTTAAATGGCTATTTTGAGATCTGTCCCTTTTCACATGATTCTGTTTCACTGGCTACGGGAGAGCCCTTACCAGATTTCCTATTAGAATTCTTCCACAGACTTTTTCTGAGCATCTCCCGAGTCTAGTAGCAAAGGTCAGAAGAGGTGAGACTCACGGTGTTTAAGGGACAATAACTCTGACTGGTGCAAGAGAGAATGTCACCCAAAGAAATGTGTGAAGGCTGGAACAGAGAGAACCCCAGGGTTCTGTGTCCCTTGCCCCACTTATCCCTAAAATCCCTCCTTCCCCATCTGGCTGTTCTTGGAATCCAAGAGCCAGTAAATTCCCTTTTTGCCCTTTTGCCTAATTTCCAGTTGTGTTTCTGTAAGTTGCAATCCAAAAATTCCTGAGTGATACATCCCCTAATTTTTTCTTCCTGAATGCTGTTCCTAAATCAAATATTCGCATCCTGTACTTGTGTGTTTTTTAACTCAAAGGCAGGGTCTTACATTTGCCACTGTGCAACATCACCTTGTTTTATTTTATTTCTAATTCTAGTGTAGCGAGGCACAGTTTTGGTAAAAGAGCTAGTCACCCTCATAAGACCCTGCTAAGTAGCAAGAAAAAAATAAATTTTCCAGTAATGGTGTCTCATTCAAAAAAGACTCTTAAGCCGGAAGGAAGTAATTTGGTTTTTTTGAGTAAATTGTGAATCCTTTGGAACATTCCTGCCACTCTTCTCCAAGATGCTGACTGGCTGAAGAAGGGAGTCATGAGACCTCAAGATGATGGAAAAAAGTACCCAAATCCAAGTGAATTCTCTGGTCCTCTTGTCTACACTGTGAAGCAACTTGTCCGGTCTCATCTCTGAGATGCCAACGGCCCATCTGGGCCTTGGGCCATCATAGTGTCACCCACAGTGGGATCAGTGGTTTGGGCCATTTACCTGTGGTCACAAATTCACCGTATGCTGTAGTCAAATAAAAACAAACTCAGACTTTGTAAGGAGAGACTTTATTCAAAATGATTGTTACAAAAGGGAGAAATACTATTGCCATAGCAGGAGGGGCTATTTAATAAGGAAGATTCCTTGACTATAATATCTGCAAGCATCTTGAGGGTTCCTTTAATAGAGAAGCCAACAAGGCCAAAAAGAACTGGATGTGGGCAAGTGGGATGGAAGGGCAGTGTGTTGGAGTAGCAGATCAGAGAATATTTTACCCTGAGGTCAACTATTGTTTTAGGCTTTTTTAAATTCTCACCTGAGGATATGTTTATTGATTTTTAGAGAGAGGGGAAAGGGTGGGGAGAGAGAGAGAAACATTGATGTGAGAAACATCGATCGGTTGCCTACTGTACATGCCCCAACCAGGGATCGAACCTGCAACCTAAGTATGTGCCCTGGGCAGGAATTGAACCTTTCAGTGTATGTGACGACACTCCAATAAACTGAGCCAAGCAGCCAGGGCCAGCCTATTCTTAAGAGAGATTGTATGCTGGCTCCGGCTGAAGGTGAGCCGAAGTTCAGAGACGGGGGGGAAAGAGAGAGTCCTAACTCTAACTCAAGTCTTTCTAACAAGCATCTTCTTTCCATTGATCTGTAGACAAAAGCAGTTCAGCTAGTCATTTATGAGGCAAAAATGGGAATTTAAAGGGTGTGTGTCTAGCTTTGTTGTAGGGAAGGCAGGTGGCATCAAAGTCTTATCGAGGTCATATGGAGAAGGGTAGTTCTGTGCAGTAAGTCCTTTCCTGGAAAACAAAAATGGGGGATTTTTTACCTTTCACTCCCAGACCTCTCAGTAGCTCCTGTGCACTTCTGGGGTACGCGAGAACTTCTGGGCACCTAGAACGGCACAAACAGAAGTGGTGCCTTAGGTCCATCTGTCAAGCTGACCCTCTGTTCCGTAATACACCACACGGAAATTATGGCTGCTCAGTTAATTGTGAGACCAATTCCAGGTTTGGCAGGTTACCTCGAGCTACATCTAATGACAATCAGTCATCCCAATATGACTGGCTATACCTATCTGGATATTCCTGCAGGCCTTGAATTGTTGACCTCGAACAAGGACCCTAAGGGCCCTGCCGTCTGACCTCCATGCTCCACTCTGGCCCTTTTATCCTTCCCACAGCCTCTGAGATTGCCAGGGTAGCTTTCTCTCCTTCCTTAATGTCAGATGCTTCTGTGGCATCATACTTAAGTTCCCTCCGCCCTGTTATTTACATTAAAATTCAGTGATGAAAAAATGTTATTGAAAGCTAAAGAAGTTTAGAAACTCTATTCCCTCTCACCAAAGGCTGTCTTTCAAAACGTTGTTGGTCTTTGAACTCAGAACTTCCATTTTGGAATTTATAAATTCAGCATTGCCTTTGTCCTTACATTCCTGCTGCAAAATCCTGATTTTCCCCAAGGATAATGGATGCATCTGGCAGACTAGGAGGTCACATAGAAGGAAAATCAAACACAAAAAGCATTTTAATATAAATCAAAAGTATTATTCCCCATTACACTAACATGGAAATAATGGAACCTAATGTGTCATCCAAATTATTTGCTAACTCTGATGTCATTCCCTCATAAACTTGAGAAATTTATCTTTTGTATCTTCGTGAGGGCATTGACAAAAAGGATAAAACTATTGAATGAGATAGAGGATAGAGTTTGTAGACACACCACTAGAAACATGTTTGCAAATGACAGTGATCCACAGTGCAAATATTGTTTGCTTGGAATTTATTCCTATGTTAACCCAGGTAAATCATTTGTTTGGTGTTGTGGAGGACAGACCCTAAGGTGACCCCCAGGGATCCTTTTCTTCTGGTATTCATGCCCTTGTTTGGGTGCTACTTGTCAGTTGCTTCTAACAAATAGGCTATGGCAACCATGATGCAGTATGCCTCCATGATCATGTTAAGTTATAGAAGACTATCTTGCTATAGACTTCCTCATGTGCTGGTTTTGAAGAAGTAAATGGCCATGTGAGAAGCCCATATCTCAAGGGCATGAGGATAGTCTCTAGGAGCTGAGGATGGCCTCTAGCCAGCAGCCAGAAGGAAGCTAGAGCCCTCAGTCTCACGGCCACAAGGAAATAAATTCTGCCAACAACCTGAGGGAGCTTGGAAGAGGATACTTGTCCAGTTGGGCCTCCCGATGAGAACACAGCCTAGCTGATGTTTTGATTATTGCAGCCTGAATCCAGAGAATCCAGCTAAGCCTTAATCAAATTCTTAACCCTCAAAAATAACAAGGTATATAGAATAGAATATATATAGTATAATATACATATATTATATAATATAGTATATAATAGTGAAATAGTAAATGTATATTGCTTTAAGACACTATGCTTGTGGCAATTTGTTATATAGCATAGAAAACTACTACAGAGCCATTGGTGTTTGTATATGCGCCTCGGTTCTAATCCTTGTTTCGGATCACGCGGCTTCTTTAAGCAAGTAGCTGAATCACTACTCAGAGGAGCTAAGATCTAAGACAAATCCCATTAAATTGTGACCAGCAATTCCCTTCTCTTCTCTGTGCCTCATTTTTCTCATCTGTAAAATGAGGGCATCCTAGTGGATGAACTCTCAGGGATTTTTCAGCTCAAAGGTCTGATGTCCTATGGCCCAAAAAGAAGATAGATACCCTTGAAATGCATTTGAACTGAGGTGAAGCAGAAAGGAATGAAGTTTAGAAATAACGGAACAGAAAGGAGCAAGTTTTGAAGACTAAAAGGAAATTCGGTTCTAAATAGAAAGTTTAAAAAGACCGTATACTGATAGCCCCATAGAAGCTGGTGAAATGAATGGCCTCAGACCAGTCACAGACATGAAGCTGACATACCCAGCCAGGTGAACAATGGGGCCATTAGTATCGCCCCCACTTGGTCTTACAGATTTCATTCTGAATGCATCTTTTTTTTTTTTAATCTAGCCCAAATCGTTTCCAGTGAAAGAAAAAGAACTTACCCTCAGCCCAACTCTAAGAAACTTAGCGTGGAATTTCTCTTCATGTTCTCCACCCCTAATAAGAGACATTGCTCGGTTATTAGACCGCTGTCATGACTTCTGGTTAGTCGGAAGAGCAGAGCCAATGTTCTTAGAAGTAAACCAGAGCGACAAAATCATGTGAAATAGTTCTGTGGGTCTCCGTTTTCTAATGCTACATAAAGAAAGGCTTTGAATAGTGCTGGGTTCTGGGAAGAACCATGGTGAGTATTTTCTAAGATTTCAAAGTCAATGGGGTATATAACTGGGAACATAAATTCTAAAACCATCTTAAGCTGAATGTTGGAAAAAGAGAAGAAAGTGTTCTTTTCAGTATGAAAAAAAAAAAAACCCTGCTCATTAGAGCCTTAGAATGAATCTACTCTTACAAGTCTAATCTATGAATAAACTAAGAAATAGAACTTTGCTTAAAAATTCCTCATGGATTTACAAGTTGCTATAAGTCCCCACGGAGTGGGGTTGGAGCTGTAAAGTTGCTTGAGATACACAGACCTGTACAGTGCAGTGAAAATCTGAAAACTGATATCTTTCCACAAGAAAGCCACTTCTGATACCCAAAACCAGACCTATCTGGCTTTTTGTCTTCTATGCTAAAGAGTACTTAGTTTGGGTCTAAGAGTAACTTACTGGTTGCTGGCTTAAGAAAGAGGCAATTTTTGAGAGATTGTTAGATATGTGGAAGTAGAAGAGCCCATCTAGATTTCTTAAAACCCTGGGATTTGAAATCATTCAATTTTTATTCTAAATTGGTAATTATGAATGCTCTAATAATATTCAAAATTCTTAATTACTTAAAACATATTGGTAAAACCAAAAAATAATGTACATATACCTTTAATACCTCTTGTTAAGTGAAATAACAATGTTAAAGATTCCAGCAAATATGATAGAAAGTACCAATAAATGTCAGTTTCATTTCCTCTTCCATTCTGTGCTTCATTCAATTTTTTTAGTATATTGTTACAGTTGTCCCAATTTTTTACCCTTTCCTCCCCTCTGCCCAGTAACTCCCTTCCCTCCAGCAATCCTACCCTCCTTAGTTCATGTCCGTAAGTTGTGCGTATAAGTTCTTTGGCTTCACCCTTTCCTATATTATTCTTAACTTCCTCCTGCCTATTTTGTACCAGCCAATTATGCTTCTTAATCCCTGCACCATTTCCCCATTTCTCCCCCTTCCTCCTCCCAGCTGATCACCCTCCAAATGATCCCCAGACCTATGTTTCTGTTCCTGTTCTGGTTTGCTTAGTTGGATTTTGTTTTTATTTTTTAGATTCAGTTGTTGATAGTTGTGGGTTTGTTATTTTACTGTTCATAGTTTTGATCTTCTTTTTCTTAAGTAAGTCCCTTTGACATTTCATATAATAATAGCTTGGTGATGATGAAGTCTTTTAACTTGACCTTATCTGTGAAGCACTTTCTCTGCCCTTCCATTCTAAATGACAGCTTTGCTGGATAGAGTAGTCTTGGTTGTAGGTTCTTGCTTTTCATCACATTGAATATTTCTTGCCAGTCCCTTCTGGCTTGCAAAGTTTCTTTTGAGAAATCAGCTGATAGTCTAATAGGCACCCCTTTGTAGGTAATTCTCTGCTTTTCTCTTGCTGCTTTTAAGATTTTCTCTTTATCTTGAACCTTTAGCATTTTGATTATGATGTGTCTTGATTTGGTTCTCTTTGGGTCTAGCTTGTTTGGGACTCTCTGTGCTTCCTGGACTTGTATGTCTATTTTCTTAACCAAACTTAGAAAGTTTTCCTTTATTATTTTTTCACATAAGATTTCAATTTCTTGCTCTTCTTCTCCTTCTGGTACCCCTATAATTTGGATGTTGGCACATTGAAAGTTGTCCCAGATGTTCCTAAGCCTCTCCTCATTTTTTTCAATTCTTGTTTCCTCATTCTGAACTAGTTGACTGTTTTATTTTCTTTATGTTCCAAATCATTTATTTGAACTCCAGTTTCCTTCCCTTCACCATTGATTTTGTGTGGATTTTCCTTCATTTAATTTAGCATAGTGTTCACATCTTCCCTTATGTGTTTGCCGTACTCAAGCATATCTGTCAAGCCTGTGAGAATCTTTATCACCAGTGTTTTGAACTCTGTGTCTGCTAGGTTGGCTATCTCTTGTCTGTTAGGTTATCTATCTGCTGGTCACTTAGTTCTCCCACTGGAACCTTGATCCGTTCCCTCTTTTCAGCCATACTTCTCTGTCTCCTCATCTTGACAGGCTCCTGTGTTTGTTTGCCTCTGTGTCTTAGGTAGAACTACTGCTCCTGTTACATTGTAAGGGGTGGAGCCTTAGGGATTCGTCAGTACAGGTAACCCGTTTCACCACGTTGTCTGTGGGGGAGGGGTCAGAGAGGGAACAATGCTGCTTGCTTAGCACTCACCCCTTTTCCAGTATGGGCCTAGTGCCTCTCTAACTGTTGCCCTTGCTATCGTTCCCAGACAGAGTGGGTCTGCAGACCTTCTAGGACCATGTGGGCCCTTTAAACAAGTGGACTCTGCTAAGAGACTGGCAGTTTCTTCCACCTCCCAACCCCCACTGGTTTGCAGTCAGAAGCAATGAGGCTTTATTTTCCCTGGTGCTGGGATCGTGAGCTCTAGGGTCTGGTCTGATGCTGGGAACACTCCCCAGGTGTTCCTCCCAACTTTTTAAAACATGTGACTGCGCTTTCCTTCGGCCTAATTCCTGGCCTCTGCAAACAGCTAGTCAAGTGAGAGAAATGAGACATAGTCACAAGCCACCACAATACAAGGTAGGCTGTGTCATAAGAGGAGTACCAAGTACCTAGAATGTACATTCAGAGTTCAAAGGCAGAGGGATTGAGATTTGCAGAATTCAGAAAAATTCAATAGTATTTATCATTGATGACACAATATGGATCAGAATTATCTTAGAATCAAGGATCTCAGAAGTAGTAGAATTCTGAGAAGTCCAATCCTCCATCCTATGGTTTCTTTTAATTTATTTTTAAGTATATTGGGCATACAATTAATCTTAAATGTACAACATAGTGATTCAACATTTATATACCTTAGGGAGTAATCAATATAAGTCTAGAAACCATCTGTCACTGTACATGGTTATTATGATGTTATCGATTATGTTCCCTATGCTGTATATTATACCCCTGTCACTTATTTTATAATTAGAAGTGTGAGCTTCTTCATTCCCTTTCCCTTTTCTACCTATCCCTCTTTCCTCTCCCCTCTGGAAAGCATAAGTTTGTTCTCTGTATCTATGAGTTTGTTTCTGTTTCACTTTATTAGTTTGTTTTGTTTTTTAGATTCCACATATAAGTGAAATCATACACTATTTCTTTTTCTCTGTCTGACTTAGGTCTACCCATGTATTCACAAATGGCAAGATTTCAATCTCTTATGACTGGGTAGTATTCCACTGTATATATAAACTACATCTCCTTTATCCAGTCATCTATCAGTGAACACCTAGGCTGCTTCCATATCTCAGCTATTGTAAACAATGTTGCAACGAACATGGGGGTGCATGTATATTTTCAAATTATTGTTTCATCTTCTTCAGTAAGTAACTAGAAGTGAAATTGCTGAATCACATGGTAGTTCTATTTTTAGTTTTCTGAGGAATCACCCATGGGTTTTTAAGTGAAAATCCATGGACCAAATTTAGGATAGTCACATTGCCTCTCATTCTCTGTCCTTTCCAGGCTCACCCTCTTCTACTCTGTCATTAAATATTAAAGTTCCTCAAGGATTCATCCCAGATCTATCCAATCTATATTCATGACTTCAGTAGCTATATATATCAATGACTCCTAAATTTATCTCTCTGGACAAGATCTCATTTATACATTCCATATATTTCACTGCCCACTTGCCATCTCCACTAGGAAAATTTAAAGGCAGATTGCACTTAATATGTCCAAGATGTACCTCATAATCTTCCACCTCAAACTTGGTCTTCTTTAATACTTTCCCCTCTACATCCATCCTTAAACCCCTACAACCCTGACTCCATGCAATGAAACTAGATTAGACCATCTTTTTTCAACCTACATCTGATCATTGCGCATTCTTGTTAAAACCACTTAGCAGCTTCCCATTGCTCATAAGTTAAAGACCAAAACCTACACATGGCTTCATGGTTTCAGATGATTTGGGCTGCAAGTAACAGAAAATCCTCACTCAACTGGCTTAAATAATAATGATGTCACTTAAGAAAAAGTCCTTAAAACACTAGCTCCTGATGGATCATCAGAATCTTTAAGGAACCAGATTCCTTCCACCTTTTTACTCTATCACTGCATTTTTAGTTAAGATTTCTGGTTTATGATCACCATACTTGAAGGAAAATTTTTCTTTACATGTTAATCCTTCCCTGAACTGTTATTTAAAGTGCCTTCATTTTGTCCCTTAATTATAATAAGAGCACTTTTCCAAGGTATTTTCAAGTGTGAGTAGGTAGGGGGCACCTACTGTTGCCTCACCAGGGTGCACGATTTTGAGAACTACCACCTTCATCACATGACCAAAAAGTACCATGGTCGCAAACCAACTTCTTTGTAAAAAAGCAGCAGTCATGAGTTTCCAAAGGTCAAATGCATTCAGTTGTATTGAATGAAAATTTTTAATATCGTTTGATCAAGCCTAGACTGGCACACTGCGTTGCCTTCCAGCTTTCTCCCAATAAGATAAAATATTCATCAATTGTGGGTTGTAAATTCTCCCCTTGCCATGTACTTTGCTGTGTTGAATGGTTGCAGGGCTGTAACTCAACACATAATAAGAAAATAAAAAGAAAAGCAAGAAATAGGATTTTTTATTTCGGCACCATGAATTAGAGGAGAGGCATACCAGGCAGAAAGACACCATAAGATACCCTCTTTGGGAATGGCGTGATGCTGACAGGAACACAGGCTGCCAAGCTAAATACACCAGGTTCTGATCCAATGTGAGCTGCAAATAAAATCTGATAAACAGGAAAGTCGTTTGCAGTGAAAATGCTATGTTGGGGGTGGTCATTACTTAAAGCCACAGTAACCTTTCTGACCTCCAAAAGAAGCCAACCACCCCAGCTTCAGAAGAGACCAAGACTTTGAATCAGAACGGAATGGACTCCTGTAGTTCCAGTCTAGTCCAAGCATATAAAAGATGTAGCACAACCACCCTAGCATGAGCTCACAGAAGAAAAGCAGGGGCCAAGATAAAATGGTCTTTCCATGATTAGGAAAACACACCAAAGGCTTGTAAGGAGAGCTCTATAAAATTTATGTAATGAAGCCAGGTGGCATTTGGTGGTGAACATTAATTGAGTGATAATTTTGGATGGAAAGCAAACATGAATGTTCTGGATGTTTTCCACTATTGATCAGAAAACTCTTAATTTGTTACAGCTTCTTTGAATTTTGAAGATCATTTGAATCCCCATCCACCACTGAAAGTTGAACTCAGCATCCAAGGGTTGACTGATTAGGTATTTTCAAAACAGTCATAATTCCAAGGATCTTATGAAGAAGTATAGGAAAGACATTGCCACCTCATACCCATTAAGATGGATACTATAAAGAAAAACAGAAAATAACAAGTGTTGGCGAGGATGTGGAAAACCTGAAACCCTTGTCCTGTGTTGGTTGGAAGGTAAAATTGTGCAAATGCTATGTAAAAGAGTATGGAAGTTCCTCAAAAAATTAAAAATAGAACTACCATATGATCCAGCAATCCCACTTCTGGGTACATATCCAAAACAATTGAAAGCAGAGTCTCAAGGAGATATTTGCACACCCATGTTCACAGCAGCACTATTAACAATAGCCAAAAGCAACCCAAATGTTCATTGACAGATGAATGTAAAAACAAAATGTGGTACAGTAGTCCCTCACTATATTGCGGTTCACTTATCGCGGCCTCACTGTATCGCAGGATTTTTTTTAATATTATATTTAATTATTTATCGTGGATTTTTTGCTATGTCACAGGATTTTGTGATACTGTATACATATGTTGTTAAAGTCATGTAGGTTTAAGAGTAGAATAAATGTAAGGTTCCTATTTCACGGGGGGTCTGTAACGTAATACCCACAATAAGTGAGGGAATACTGTATATACATACAGTAGAATATTATTAAAAAGGAAGGAAATCTTGCCACATGCTGCAACACAGATGAACCTTGACAATATTATGCTAAGCGAAATTAGTCACAAAGAAACACAAATACTGTATGAGTTCACCTCTATGAGGTATCTAGTACTCAAATTCATAGAAATAGAAAGAAAAATGTTGGTTTACCAGGGGCTAGGAGAAGGGGAAAAGAGAGTTGTTGTTTAGTGAGTATAAAGTTTCAAATTTGCAAGATAAAATACTTCCAGAGGTCTAATCAACTTAACACTACTGAACCATACATTTAAAAATAGCTAAGATGGTCAATTTCATGTTATGTTGCTTTTACCACAATAAAAAAAAACAGATATTGACACTTCCCCCATTGGCCATTCAACTTCAGGAGAGAATGGCTGAGAGACAGATAACTAGAAGATGGGTAGGGAAAAGAACACAGGGAGTGTTAAGGAGTCTGGACTTGATGTCCTTCCCAGTAACTTGGAAACTATTGAGTTTGTGAAGTGTAAATGAAGACAGAGCTGAGATGACTTCAGAATTAAAAAGGGATTGAGGAGGTTCATGCATGCCCTCCCTCCCACTAACTTCAGGTCTCCTCAATTCTGAATGTCTTGATAGATCCACATCTTTTGCTAACACAGGTCCACCCCTCTCAACTCCTTGGAATCTATACTACTTGAACTGTCAAAGCAGTCTTCACAATGATTTGCCTCTATCCATGCTAGGGAGAAGGTTAAGAGAAAGTACTACATCCCAGGAACTAAAACACAAGAGTAGATTGGCCCTAGGGGACAACTGGGGATCAGGTGAGCCATCAAAGGGTAGATATTCATGATTCTTTAGGTTGAAGACCTCTAAGAAACCACAGGATAACAAAGTACTAAAAACAAGGCCAGCCAGTGGGTCATAACCCAAGGAACAGAGACTGGAATGGACTGCAGGCATGAGTAGAGGCCTCCATGCCCCAAATGGGAATCATGACCGACAGAGGTTTAGGAAGTCAGTCAGGTGGTCCAGGCAGCAGACCCAAGAGTCCTGCAGCAAAATGTAGCTAATACCCCTTGGGGAAGCTCTCTCCAGGAGTAATACAGATCATCCCCTACAGACACTCACCTCACACCTCCAAGACCCTGTGATTTAGGGCTTCACTAATGCCTGACCCTTCCCACTCGGGGTAAGAAAAGCCATCCGTTGTTACTCTCTCTCAATCACCTTTACATCAGAGCACAAACACTTCCTTTCTGACAGTATGGAAGATATGATTACCTGGAAACTGCCTACTACAAAACAGCTAGACATAGTGGATATATGTAACAAGCATTAGAAGATATATATAACAATGCATAGCTGAGCTCATCAAAAATTAAGGGGAAGCTTCAGGAGCCCTAAATGCAGAAGAAACTGGAGGAACACCAGAGGAGTAGGAGCCGGAGCCGAAGGGCACTGAGTGGGTGGGGAGTTTGCCAGTTTATGATAAACCAGGACTTGGATTTTAACAGCCATGCAGGAAGAGAGAATGAGTATTTCAGAGGAAATTTACTATAATTATGCATCTCTCTTGGGCTACCTTGGGCGACTTTGTGCCTTCTGGTCAGATCCAGCCCCCAGGTCTTTCTTCACATTAGATGATCCTGAAGATGAACACAATGATCTTTCCTCAGTGCTTCTTCCAGATATTTGTTTCAGGAAGAGGATACTGAAGCCTCTTAAGTACTATAACAAAGCCTGAAGATCCTCAGAGTCCTCTAGTTTGGCAGCATTTAGTCACTCGTGGGCTCAGTTTCTTGCCTTCTAACCCAGGTTTACAAAGATGAGGATGCACCTCTCTGATCTGCCCCATTACAAGGCTTCTAGATTCCAGAATCTACAGCCTAGATGCTCCTGAACCTACTTTTCCTTAAAATGACCACTCAAGCCTAGAATGATCTTTCAGAAAAATTAAACACTATACCTTTCAGAAGGAGAGAGCCTGCCTGTTTTTAAAGCCAAGTATGATGTCTTCCTTCTTACAAATCATAGTGACAGCTTTCCTCATGGCCACCTTACATCTGAAATCAGCATCCAGGAGAAGAATTGGATGTCTCCGGATATGGCATCAAACTGTCCTGTGAGGAAACCAGACACCTGGACGGAAAAAAAACAACACAAGAAGTTACAGTAAAAAACAGAGTTTCTTATCAGTGAGGTTCACTCTCCTCCAACAAGGAATTCCATGCTTTCCTGAGAAGATAAATGTAAGAAGGTCATTAGCCCTGAGATGACTCACTGAAATGCATGCACAGTAACTGTATGTTCACTGGGAGACCCCCATTGGCATTGTGGGCTGTAAATTATGGTCATTCCTAAGAGGTAACAAGAGAGGTTCTGTCAGCTGTGCAATTACTTTGTTTTGGCAGGACACTTTGGAGTCAAGAAAACATTGGCTGGAGTTCAAGGCCAAGATTTTGGATCAGCTGCCACCATAATTTTTCAGAAATGTGATGACTGTTCCTCAAGAAATAGTTTCCTAAGTAGGCTGCAGGAATGTCTCCTGTACATGTTCGAAAGGGAATTAAGGAATGAAGCCCTTCGGGACCTCCCAGTTCAGCCGAGTTAGCGTGGGCTCCTCAGGCAAAGGGCGAGCAGTCCGAGTTGCGTCAGGAATCCTCCTCACCGAGTGTAGGGAAGGAATTAGAGAGTGGATTTAATTGAGGTAGGGAATGCCTGGACTCTCTGTCTTCTACCCAACATATGAGGACAGCAATGGAAAAATCTACCAGGGTCACTCAGCTAGACCTTCTCTCTGCTACATTGGAAGTTCTGTGTTCAACTAAGCAGTGTAAGCTTCCTACACTCGATCCTATGTTTGGATGGATGTAATAGTGAAAAGAAGAATCATGTGAACATCTAATGACAGGCCCCCCCACCAACCCTCCACAATGGCACTGTCTCCATTTCTTGCCTAGTCACAGACCTTCATTTATAAATCTATCAGAAAGCATCATTCATTGTTTTAAAAATTCAGGGGATCATTGCAATTTGAATACCCAAGTCTATGGCGTGGCATGGAGAGCATCCCCTGTCCATTTTTATTAAAGATTTTATTTATTTATTTTTAGAGAGAGGGGAAGGGAGCGAGAAAGAGAGGGGGAGAAATATCAATGTGCGCTTGCCTTTCACACACCCCCAGCTGGGGACCTGGCCTGCAACCCAGGCATGCGCCCTGACTGGGAATCGAATCAGCAACCATTTGGTTCACAGGCTGGCACTCAATCCACTGAGCCACACCAGCCAGGGCCCCTGCCCATTTTTAAGTAGCATAACATTGCATCTAGACACACGCTGTTATTCACACCATATATTGTGGTTGTCAAGGGAAATATTTATAATGTACTTGAGTTCCTAAGATGGGGGAAAAAATATGATAAAGTTGAGGTGATGGGATGCTGGGAGTGAAGTTAAGAGTCAAATATTGAGTCAGAAATGCCACCACGGAAGTACAGATGTGACACCTGTGGACCCAAACAAGCTTGGTCAGTGAGGGCTGAGAGAGAAAACTCCAGTAGCTGGCCAGATGAGTAACATCCTGAAAAGATGAGGCAAGCCATTAATTCGTTGTCAGTGACTACATTTATTTTATTAATTTAATGGAATAAAATTAAGTCAATTAAAAGCACTGTTTGCGCCATAAGAGATTTTAGAAAGGCAGTGGTGGCTCTCTGAGGGTTTATAGTCAGCAGAAATGGTTTCCAAAATGGAGGCCAATGCTGGATTCTTCATCCTATTTAAGAAATTTCATTCCTAACTCTTGAAGAAGCCTGTAAAATTTCTGTGCGTTACTATGAATGTGCTTGGTTCTACATTCTGCATATAATATTAATGTCACAAGAGACAGTATTATGCAAACAGATACAGACTGAGGTCTTACTTGGAAGGCCTAATATATATCAATTGTTTCTAATTGAATTTTTATTTCTATACTTTTTATCATGTTTCCAACTTTCCCATGTGTGCCATGTATGACTGTGTGGCTTGTGGATGGGGACTGTAAATTTAGGAGGAGGTAGAGGTCTAAAAGCTTCAACAGTGAAGCTTCCAATTGTCAGATTGTTGGTGATTCTCATCTTTTCGTGACCTCCTCCCCCTTCCCATCACCCAACTTCAATGCAAACCTCACCAAAATACTGAGGGTTTCTTCTGAAATAATTCAGGAATACTAGCTGAAGCCATAAAAGCTTATTTGTGTTTTAAGGATCTCTGTTACAGGAATCAGAACCTTGGATCTCTGGGAAGATTCTCAGGGGGAAACTCTCCAGGGCCATTATTAAGCTGAGAAGTTCATCCTAACATTCAGGATACTTTTTAGGGTCTGAGGTGCCCTTCTTGCCATAGCATAAAAAGAGCACTAAGCCTGGAGCTCTAGTCCTGGTTATCAGCTCTGAGATTCTGAACACATCATTTAACCTCTCAGAGCACCGATTTCCTTATCAGTGAAAAAGAAGGTCATTGATAGATTAAGTTCTGGGTTCATTTGGTAGAAAAGAGCAGTAGACAGCGGTGTGTTGGTAAGCATTTAAAAGCCAGATCTCTAATGGGAACGTGCCATGGACTGTAGCATTTATTGATTTCTTGGGTGTAAATACTTGTACAATGGTCGATTTCAAGCTACCATTGTGATGTCACTGAATGTGGAGCCAGGCACAGATATATGGTAGCACACTATTATTTGGTACTTCTGTGTGGATGCCTTACAGATAGAGTAGATAGAAATAACTTCAAATGCATATGTAATAGTAAAATGCAGCGAAATAATTAGAAAATTATGTTTTGAGTGTTTATTACCTTTGCTTTTAATGGGACTTATTTAATTGTAAGTTTATATAATTTAGTTTTCAAGAATGGCTTTGTTTACCAACCAGCTGACAAAGTTTCTGAAATTTTAATAAATTGTTCTCACAAGCTAGTACAAGCCAGCTCCAGCACACCCCCAGTGGGCTTGGTTTCTTTTACATGACAGAAATGAACCAGAGAACGGCAATTAATTCTTCCATGAAATATAAGAAATACCTTGGGCCAAGCCTTCCTTGAATGAGAAGATATAGCATTTTGGATGGGTGGAAATCGGAATGAAATACAAGAAAAGTATCCACACTGATATTCAGGGCTTTGGCATCAGGGGCCTTTTCTTCTCCTCAGTCAAAGCAGCTACATTTTTAAAAGATTTAAAGTAAATTTAAATTAAAATGTTTTAATGGTTTCTTTTTGAAGGATGCACTAAGTAGAAATCTCTGCTATGTTGTGGCATTATTATCCCTGTCCTTATTGTTGTTATTATAAGTTGATAGGTAGCGATCTTTTTCACTGTAGAAGCCGTTTGCAAACATAGGTTCAGCACCACAGGATGGTTTGCACGAACAGCTATGAAGGCATCCGAAGGGAAGAGGAATGGCCTGAGTTGTTTGCTTTGCCAACGGTTTGGGTTTGAAACTGACTTGCTCATCACTTGACAAGTCAGAGTGTGAGGGATCTCTCAAAGGAGGACAAAGGGAAACTATTGGGAATCTGGGCTGGGACCCAGGTTTTGCGTGGCCCTTCAAAGGATCGGCCAGCAGATATCTCTAACTCGGTGGGATACGAAAATGGCGGAAGGCTGGCCCAGAAGACACAATGCGCTCTCACGTTACAGTGAACACAGAAGCAAAGTCACGTCCGCTTCATCAGACAACAAACTAACACAATGTTTCTAGACTGAAAGATAAAGGATGTCTCGAATTTCAACCATTTTTGCCAACTTTTTTTTATTTTGTCAAGTAAAGACTTAACAGAAAAAATCCACTAAATAGTACTACTACCGTTTAGTAATAAAAAATGTATTTTCTCAATCCAGACACAAAAATCACAAAATTAATCTCAGAAAAAAAAAGACAGTGCTTTAAACATTGAATCAATTTGTATTCATGACCTCTGCCTATGATTATCTTAATTTTTCTTGTTTCAGCACAAACTGATAAAACTTCCCAGTTGACACCAGCCTGCAGCTGGTATTTGGGAAACTGAGCTACCTCCATCCTTGCATCCTCACATGGCTGTGTGATGACAGGGCAAAGGTGACAGAGGATTAAAGGCAGGAGGGTCTCTGAGGCTCCACTAGGCACTGAGTGAGTGTGCTGCTGCCCTATGTCAGCGTGGGGGAGCGTTCCGGCTCCTTCACACCCCAACTGTCATATCCTTCCTTGCGGCCAAGGCAAGGTGCCTCAGCACTCAGTGTCTCAGAGGTGACCTCAATGCCTGCCTCAGAGGGCTGTGGTGAGGACATGAGACAAGTACCTGGTGGAAGGTCCCTGCCCCAGATATGAGGTATTGTCCTTGCTCTGTGCCCCAGTTATGCATATGCCCCAGTGTCCTCATCTACAAAACAAGGATAAGGATTAAAAAGGTGCGTGTTTCCCACAAGAGCCTCAGGTAGGGCCAGGCTTGACGCCAGGACCCTAAGAACTTGAGGCGCTCAGGAAGGCTGCCTCCTGAAAGCAGTGCTAGCACTCATTGACTGAGCTTCTGCTGCATAGCAGACCCTGCTTGAAATGAGTAATTATTTTCCTGATTGTACATAGGAGGAAACCAAGGCTCAGAATGGCTTGGGGTTTGCTGAGATCCCTCAGCTAGTGAATAGAAAAACAGGGATTTAAGTTCAAGAGTCCTTTTTATTAGAGGCCATTTAAGACAACCCAGTTTTAAGAAAATTTCAAAGCAGAAGCATTACAGAAACTATACAGAGTTTTGGGCAATATTCCCCCTGGTGCATTTTTAGAATCACTTAATATTTGACAAGCTAAAGGGACAGAGACAAATCTGAACTGTCAGGGAATTCAAGAGGACATACAGATGACCAACAGACACGTAAAAAGACACTCAATGTCAGTAATCATTAGAGAAATAAAATAAAACCACAATGAGATACCACCTCACACTTCTCAGAATGCGGGGGTGTGTGTGTGTGTGTGTGTGTGTGTGTGTTGGCAAGGATTTGAAGAAAAAGGAACCCTCGTGCACTGTTGGTGGGAATGCAGATTGGTGCAGCCACTGTAGAAAACAGTGTAGAGTTTCCTCAGAAAATTAAAGATGGAACTGCCTTATGACCCAGCAATTCCACTTCTTAGTACATATCTGAGGTAACCCCAAACACTAATTCCAAAGAATATATACACCCTTATATTTGTTGCAGTGTTACTTATGATAGCCAAGATATGGAAACAACCCAGTACCCATTAGTTGGAATAAAGAAATGGTGGTACATATATACAATGGAATTATTAATGGGCCATAAAAAATGAAATATTACCATTTGTGACAGCATGGATGGACCTAGAGGATATTATGCTAAGTGAATAAGACAGACAGAGAAAGACAAATAACAAATGATTTCACTTACATGTGGAATCTAAAGAACAAAATGAACAAACAAAACAGAAACAGACTCATAGATTCCGTGAACAAGCTGAGGGTTGCCAGAGGGAATGGTTAGGGGGCTGGGTGAAAAAAGGTGAAGGGGAGGGAGTAAGAAGGTACAAAATAGTCACAGGAATGTGGAGCCCAACATAGGAACTACAGTCAATCGTCGTCGTCGGCAGCCGTCCGTCTCGAAAGACGATGGTGTAGCTTCTTAAGAGTCTATCTGCACCGCCGAGAATGGCTGTGCAGTCCGACTCGGGAGTGACACGGTATCTGTCTCCTCCCGTGTTGAATCGACATCTTGCGATGACGCTGGAGTGTCCTCTCCAGTGAAGCTGAAGCTACAGAGCCTGGGCAGGGTGATATGGAGGGTCTGCTGTTGCCCATGCAGCAGACCCCCCCTCTCTTCGCAGCTGAAGGGTCCAAGGGAAAGACGGAGTCAATACAGCTTGGCTTCAGGTGCGCCGCAGGAGTTGCCGGTGTTGACTACAACGTCAAACCGCCTTAGGGACTCCGGCTCCGGATTTTCTGTCGGGGTTTACTCCCTTAGCCTTTCCCCTGAAGAGGTATGCCGCAAGGCAGCGGAGGTTTTTTGGAGTCAGAGTTTTCCTTCTCTGATGTGCCCTGACTGGAAGATCGAACCAGCGACACTTAGCTCGCAGGCCGACGCTCAATCCACTGAGCCAAACCAGCCAGGGAACTACAGTCAATAATACTGTAATAACTGAGGATCCAAGATGGCTGCAGAGTACCTGGAAGGTCTGCCCACTTGCTCCCAGACCCAGACCGGTCTTGCAGCTAACCCACAGAGCAACCAACTCCGACAATCCAGCAGAGACTGAGTGAGAGTGTGTGTGAGTGGTTGCATCTGCACACAAGAGTGCAGGGAGTGTGCGTGAGTGGGAAAAGGTCTGCCTACCTGAAAGGCACTAAGGAGTGGGAGGCCTGGGCTCTCTTAGTGGAGCAACTGCCTCCGCTGCCCAACCCAACACTTCTGGCTGCGCAGACTCTGGGAGGCTGTGGATCATCAGCTCAGCAGCCACGAGCCCTGGGGGCAGAGAGAGATGGCCAAGGAGGTGCTGGCTGCAGAAACATCATGGCGGACTCGGGTCCGCCCAAGGCTGGGAATCACTGGAGGGAGCAGCAAGAGCACCCTGTGCCATGGTATCGCTGCAGGACTCTTCCCAGCGCCATCCCGGAGAGTTCCAGGAAGAAACTTTATCTAAGACTGTGGGGGGCTCTGATAGATTATGGCCAGCCCTGACCAAGAGACTGAGTGATTTCGGGGAGGAGGGAGCACGTGGAAAACAGGGGCCCCAGGGCTTGGTGCTGCAACGTGGGGGCTCTCAGAAACTCTTTGAAAGAGACGCTGAGACGAGACTCCAGACTCAGCAGGGACCCGGTGCTCGCGTGTGCGAGCACACATGCGCAGCAGCTTTGCCAACAACTCAGAGGGATAGAGCCACGCTGAAGGGACTGTGGGACCCAACCCAGCACGCTGAACCCCTGAGACTTGCTGCAGCCAGGCAGGTCCCTCACGGACAGGTGAACCCAACCCCCACCTGCAGAATTCCAGGCTTCGCAGATCAGAGCGGCCAGGCTCAGGAGCCCCCTGCTGGGCGCATTTCCGCAGGGGAAGAAGAAAAAGCCCTGCAAGGGCCCTTTACCAGAACCCCAGTGCACAGCTGGTGGGAATGGAGACTGGTGCAGCCACTGTGGAAAACGGTATGGAATTTCCTCAGAAAACTAAAAATGGAACTGCCTTTTGATCCAGCAATTTCACTGCTGGGAATATTTCCTAAGAATCCCGAAACGCCAATTCAAAAGAACCTATGCACCCCTGTGTTCATAGCAGCATTACTTACAATATCCAAGTGCTGGAAATGGCCTAAGTGCCCGTCAGTAAAGGAGTGGATCATAAAACTATTACATTTACACAATGGAATACTATGCAGCAGAAAGAAAGATGGCATTCCTACCTTCCACAACAGCATGGGTGGAACTGGAGAGTATTAGCTAAGTGATATAAGCCAGGCGGCAAAAAACAAATACCATATGATCTTGCCTATAAGAGGAACCTAATGGGAAAAACAAACAAGGGAAACAGAACCAGAGGCATGGAAACCTGACATGGAAACTCTGACAGTGACCAGAGGGCAGGGGTGATGGGAAGAAGGGGGAAAGGAAGGGGAAGTGTCTGGTCAAGGAACATGTATGAATAACACATGGACGTGGACAACGGTGTGGGGACTGACTGTGGGAGTGGGGACGGGGCAGTGGAGAGCAACAGGGGAAAAACTGGGACAACTGTAATAGAACAATAATAAAAAATGAAATAAAATATAATTAAAAAATAAATAAATTGTAATAACTACATATGAGGCCAGATCAGGAGGATCACTTTGTGAGTTGTATAGTTGTCTAACCATTATGCTGTACACATGAAACAAATATAAAATAAAAATAAATAAAGTGTCATGGAATTCTCTGAAGACCAGCAGCTTGGAGATTATGATGTTAAGAAGATAAATAGTGAGATGCCACCATCAAGCTCTACTTGATTTCGCATTAACTGTACAAGCAGAGTTTGCAAACCGAAAGCCCTCATAGGAGCTAGTGAAGAAAACTGGATGTAAGAACACTGGAATCTGGCAAATTGGACCACATTTGCTCCATCCAAAGGCATTCAAGTTCCTTTTATTTTTTTTTTTCAAAACACTGGCTGAACAAACAAAATGCACCTGCAGACCACCCACTCACAACCCCCGAGACAATAAACACCACAAAATAAGGTAGGACTCACCTGGGGCTAGGGTGGACAGGGACATTGACACAGAAGCCAAGATGTGAGCTACAGATAAAGAATGGACCCATCTGAGAGCGAGGGTTTCCAGGAACAATGGGGCAAAGGAGTTGCAGACAGAGAAGTACAGGGAATGCTGAGTGGTGGCAAGTAAGCGGCTGGGAGTCCATCAAATTCAGCACAACTTAACGGAACCAAAGAACGGTGAATAATGAATGAACAAAGCAGGAGTGAGGGTGGAGGGCTGTGAACACCAGGCATAAAATATGTAATCTGACCTGTGAGGACTGGGAGTCATTAAAGGTCAGTGAGCACAAGAGTGACACTATCAAAGCCATGTTTCAGGGAGATGGATGTGGCAGTGGTGAGTACAATGAGTAAAGGAGGAGCATTCAGAAATAAGAAGTTAGGAGGCTGCTCTCTGCCGTTTTGGGGGCAAGGCGATAAAGACCTTGTTTAGTGGCAGTGAAAAGGGAGGAGATGAACAGAATCTGATTGGTGTGGAAGCCAGGTCTACCTAGAGAAGACTGAAAGTCTACCAGGTTAGGCGGTTTGGCACAGTCATTTTCTAGAACCAACAGCCTCACTTCAAAACCCAGCTCTACCACTTACGTGCTGGGAGCCTTTGGGCAAGTTACTTAACCTCTCTGTGCCTCCGATTACACACCTCTAAAATGAAGAGAATGATCATGGTCCCACTTCATAGGGCCTACAGATGGATAACCACATAGTTTAAATCAATGAACGCACTTAAGGTGCTTAGCCTAACTTTGGCACGTAGAGCGCTCTCAGGAAATGGCTGCCATTATTAAATGGAGAAAGCGTGTACTCTTGCTTCTTCTTCACTTTCCTTCTGAATGAGATGCTGAGAAAAGTCATAAAGGGATATTCACTTAAAATAAGAGATGGCAAGTTCTATTTAGATACACTCTCTTGCTGGACTTTTGCCTGAAAATATAAAATGCCCTTGACACCACTCAGTATGCTCCTGCCCGGAGAACCTGGGTCTTTCACACACAGCTGGTTTTTCTCAAGCATTCCAGAGAGACAGTCCACCCCAGTCAGCAGTACCAGCACTGGCTACTGTCCTATCAGACATGGGGGGGTGGGGGTAACAGGGCCTGGCATCCCGCCTCTCAGATCTGCTAACCTGACCCTCATTCTGACTGTCAGAGGCCATTTTGGAAGAGTGGTTTTGTCTCTGTCTGGTCACTGGGACCTCTAGGCCTGGGAGAAGCTCCTGTAAGTATCTGGAACTTGGTGGCTTTGCTGCAGTCACTCTCCACCACCTTGCATGACCCCTGGCCTCTCTTGGCCCATGGGAGCAGCAGTGGAATAAGCACCCCCTTTTGTCTACACTGGGAAATGCCCCCATCCTCTAACACCCTTTTGAGATGCTGCTGTTGCACTGGGACAAATCCCAGCATTCCCAAGGGAGACCTGAAGTGAGGGCAACTCGTGGGGAGACACGTGAGGGTCCTTTGCATTGTGGGGAGCGAACACTGCTCTGACCATCACAGCTGCTAGGTCGTTTTCACAGGGGGGTGAAGTTCAGGGAGCGGCTCCCAGGTCCCTCTCAGCCAGGGAGGTGTGTGCGGCAGGTGTGACACACTGGTCCAGCTGTGCCACCTCCGTTCCATGGAGAAAGCAGATTTGAATGAAACTGCTGTCCCCCTGAGCTTCAGAGGCAACGAGGCCATCCCTGTCCCCTACTTGCCTCTTGTTGGGACACTTTGCATTGGGGACAGTATACAGAAAAGGGACTTCTTCCTCCTCATTGCTGTTCATTGTCCAATTTATCCTGGGGCCAAATTGCCTTGAAAGGCCTCCAAAAAGGCCAACTGAGGGTTATGCCTCCTTCTCCAAGGAAACAGGAGAGTATAACAATTATTCTATTGAATGCTGCCCTGGGTGTTAAGTTTGAAGTCCTCACGGCAGTCCAGTGAGGTTGGGACTATGACTATCCCCATTTTCACCCAGTCTGCACAGCCGCAAGTATCAGAGCCAGGCTATAAACCCAGGAGTCTGGCTCCAGTGTGTCCTCCTCCATGAAATGGGAATGATAGAGCTTCAGCAGCCAAAGATGGTCAGGGATGCACAAAGCCTACAAAAGAAATTATTTTTCTTGGTTCTAGTTTGGTGCTAATAGATGGTTCGTTAAATTGCTATTTTTTTTAAGACACACAGACTCTGGTACCTCTCCCAATCCAATAATAGTTGCTATTTAAGTCAATCCCAGAAGCCCATGATTTAGGGTTAGGGTGGGGCTCTAAATCAATGGTGTCTGGAGCTCCCTAGGGCTCCTCCAAGGGACACACTCCCCCACTAGCCACAGTCATGAGGCATCTTGGCCCATCGTGGGATGTTGAGTGCACGTGAAGTTCAGGAGGGATCGGGAGGTAAGACATGGGGTGGAAAGATTCAAGGAAGCCCTAGTCCCCAAGGCAGTATGGAAAAGTAGGGGGAATACTCTGTGTTATAGACTGACTGTTTGTATTCCCCTAAAATTCCCCTGTTGAAGCCTAAGCCTCCAATGTGGCTGTATTTGGAGATGGGACTTCTAAGGAAGTAATTAAGGTTACATGAGGTCCTAAAGGTTGGGTCCTGATGTGATAGGATTAGTGTTCTTATAAGAAGAGACACAAGAGATCTCCCCTCCTTCTCCACACATCTTACACACACACACACACACACACACACATGCATGCACACACATGCGCACGCGCATGCACGCAGACACAGACACAGAGGAAAGGCCATGAGAAGATACGACAAGAAGGCAGCGGCTACAAGTCAGGAAGAAAGCCCTCACCGAGAACCACATCCTCCAGAACTGTGAGGAATAAATGTGTGTGCTTTCAGCGCCCTATTCAGTGGTATTTTGTGCTGGCAGTCCAAGTGGACTGCTTGTGTTTCCTGGAGGTTTCCTGGCCCTGCCTTCATCCCTGCAGTGCCCCCCACAGCCTGTCCCCCACTTCCACTCACATCCCCCCAGTCAGCATCCTGCACAGAACCTTCTCACACATCCACACCCAGTGCGAGTGGCTGTTGTCCTCTCAGGAGACCTCAATGGCCATGGTGGCAGCAGCAAGACCAGGGAGCATTGCCCCCACCGTGAGACTTGCCATGTGTTTCTGGGGCTTAAAATAAAACATGAGTAACTTCCCAGATGGTGAAGCAACTGTTACAACCCAGAGGCAACAGGGGATGCTTGAAGCTGGTTAATCTACTTAGCACGGTGCTCTTTAGAGTGACAAAACTAACTTCGGATTTCTTCAGAGTAAGGGACATCTTGAGTCAATGATGCCAACTGTGGAACAATGTGATGCTCTCAAGAGGCAGAGACTCAAGATACTATTATTCATGAAGATTTCACCCTTACCTGCCAATTCAAGGTTGACCCTTCATTTTAATAAAATGTCTTTCTTATTTCTGCAAATTTCTCTTTGCTGGGCAGAAATTCTTGAGTTCTTTCCATAGGTACCATTTAAACAATAGAGTTCATCACACCCACTAATTGATCTTTTCCTTAAACTCCTCCTAGGGCAACAAAGTCCTCAGAGACTATGGCTATGGACCATGTATGGTGGTTAAATTATAAACAGGAAAACTTTCTGTGGGATGTATTTTTTAATGAGAACACATCATTATACTGCGAGCATGGGGCATTCTTGCTTAATAGAAACATTTACAAGAACACATACACATTTATATCCAAACACCAAGTGAAGTAGATACTTTAAATGACCAGAAATAAAATATATTATACAAAACAGGGGTTATATCCACAGTCATTAATTCTCATTTTCTACACAACAATAAATTAAATCACATTATATGCAGATAGTTCTACTTACATTAGAATAATAAATTGTATGTAGCCTGTGCAGCTCTTACTTCTTTTCTACCAGACTCATGGTAGGTTTGTATTTAAATTAACAATGAATAATACGGCCCAGAAGACAAGGGCAGCAGAAGGACTCCTCCACAGTGTCTACACCGAGGCTTCTCGGTTCCATCTATCCACTACCCATGGGGAACAAATCTCAGATTCCCAGGACCCAGCAGAAAGGTCTGCCCACTCACAGCCTCTCCAGGCTATCTAGGGCACGCCATTGCTACTTTGTAAGTCAGACACAACCCATTGGACATGTTCAGATTTGGTATTGAATAATACATGGGACATCCTGCTTCAAAATCCAAAATGTCCTTTCTCAACCTTCTCTGCCCAATTACTATGTGCTACAACAGCTTTGTTCTCCTAGCAAATAAAAGACAATTTGCTGGCCTATGTTATGACTTACCCTTGGTGAATGGGCCCTTTATTCCATGTCGCATAGAAATGTAGGTCTCTAAACACGTGAATCAGAGCAATACAGCATTTTTTTGCCAAGACTTAATTCTGCTTGTTCAAATCTCTCCTGTAGGAACCATCCTGCACCGGACACATCAAAGAGCTAGTGCAACATATGGATTTTTACTTCAGAGACTCGGCTCCCATTGCAACACTTCCTCTGTGTTTGAAGTAGCTTAAAACATGAACATAAACAGCATCAGCTTGTTTAGAAGTGCTTTGCCTTTGGTATGAATTAACATTAGTGGTTAATAAGAAATTTGAACAAACTCCAATTCAACACCTTTGGAAAGTCATTTGAACCCTCGGGTCCACCCGTGGGGTATGCCTGCGGGAGGTATTTGGGAGATCAACATGCTGACCATGCTGAAAACCAAAGCCAGGTTTGTTAGAGTCTATGCACATCACGGGCTTGAACTGCCCCGAGAGCATGCATGGTCAAGTTCATGTCAGGGTTCTGATCGCATTCCTACAGCCAGCGAGCACTGTGTTGTCTTCTTTCCCTCTGCAGAAGTGTGGAGGTCCCGCTGCATGTTTCTGCCTGTGTGGACAAGATGCTGATGCATCTCTGGAGCCATGTGGTTGGTGAGTAGGGGTGGGGAAGAACGGGTGGGGAAGACGTAGCAGCTTGCCATTGAATTATACCCTCTTCTGTTTCATTTGGAGAATCAAGCTCCTGATTCTTCTCTCTGGGTGTGGCCTAAGCTTCTTGCTGGGTCTGGCTGTTGAACAGGGACTAAATTATTGGTTATTCCGTACTTCTAAAGAGCAACCGGAAAAGAAACAGATCCCCTAAGCAGCACCATCTCATTCTCTCGGCTGCCACACTGTCCCTAACACATATGCCGTATTTTTAGACAATTTCAGTTTTTTTCCACTGAAGAAGTTCAGTTCATTACCAGCTTCCTCACAAAGCACTCAGCCACAGGGCATAACTAAACAAACCCATGAAACATAGACCAAGGGACCTAATTTTGGTTGTCCTTTGGCTTACTGACTGCATGTACTCAGCATCTGAGTTCTTTGTGTCCCAAGCAACACAGGTATGCATGCCTTTCAGTTAATAAACTCTCTCTTAACACCGGTGGCATACCATTCTATTTGGTCTCCTAAGGACCCTTCCACAAAGAGCCACTGTACACCCACTCACACAAGGTGAGGCCACTAGAACCTACTTCCTGAATTCCTGTCCCTGTCTGTATGAGATCTTCACAATGGCCTTCATGTCACTGCCAGCGGCCTATCAGACACTCCCAGGAGGAAAGTGGTAAATTAGGGGCCAAGAGGGCACAGGTGCCTTGAAGAAGTTTATGACCCTGGAAGCCTGTGAATAGGGAACAGTGTCTGGACACAACGTCTTTGAGTTCCAGGAATTCGTTCCCATACATTTCTCCCCTCCCTCCATTAACTATCACTTCTGAAATGTAAAGAACTATTTTAAAGCCTGTGGAACCACGTCTGTGGTTCAGGAAAGGACAAGCTAATGGTTCTTCTGAGAAATATAATGTTTACAGGGGCTTCCTCATAGAACCAACCTGTGGTCAGTCTGGGGGAAGATATGCACTCAAAACAGAAAGTGTTTTCTGAGTCCAGGGGAAAAAAATCTGAGAAGGTGACAGTGATGATCATAAAACCTACCCTTATTCCCAACACCATTAAGTATACACAAAAAGTATATACTTTGACCTGTATCCATGTCAGCTGATGTTTGGCCAGATGAGAAAATGCTGATGAAGTATCTCTTTTTTAAACCTGAACACCCTGGACTTCAGGGTAAAAATTTATAGAATGATTTAAGAACTAACACCCTATTTATTTTTCTGTATGATATGTGGCTACTGGCGGAGCATAAATGACTAGTTGTCAAAGATGTTGCTTAGCAGTTGGGACCTTAACTCTGAAATTATAATCTCCACAGGTCTGAACCCAGGTTAACCTAGGGCCAAACACCTACACTTTTAGCAAAGATTTCCAACTGAGTGGAGTTTTCAAAATGTAAGAGAGACTTGGTAACTTGTATGATGATTTCAAGGAAGAAATAATGGCAGACATAAACAATCAATCTTAAGAAGCCTAGAATTGCTTTAAGATTGAAAGAGAATGGCATCCACATATGAGAAAACCTCATGATTTGTTCTGCCGTTTTTAAGACTAAATTCTCACTTATTTTTACAATTTTATCTGGAGATAATAGTATTAAGTTTAAAACTATTCCTCTTCCTAAAGTAGAAATAAAAAATATTTGCTCTAAAAATGTTAGCATTAATGGACCTTATAATAGATTATAGAAAGGTTAGAAATGTTTATATCCAAAGAGAGCAGCCAGGTAGTTTTCCCCCCTGAAATAAGCACATAGGCTCAAACTTTACATTTTTTTTTTACAAAGACAACATAAAAGAAAATGAATATCTCTAACATATATGAAAAACATCACTGAAAAATAAAACTTAAAGAGAAATAAGTTCTCAATTTATACAAATAAAATGGATGCAAACCTCCCGTTCTGTTTTCACTTTGAGGATCCTGAACTGTTCAATGCTTTGTTTTCCTGAATATTGCTTCCCACATTCTCTTCTTATATTGGAGTTTCTGCAGCTTGCCTTTCTTGCCTCCTTTTTCCATCTTTTTTTTTTTGAACTCAGTACTTTTTCCTTTGCCTCCAACATGGACACCTACAACCTAGTTTTTTCCGTTGATCACCACTAATTCTTTTATTATGTACTCCAGCTGCCTGAATAACATTTTTAAACCATAAAGGGGGCGTGCCTCATCCAGAAATAATTCATTCACTGGACGAAGTAGGACTGACAAAGGCTGACTCCTCCAGGAAGCGAGCTGGGACCAACTTCCAAGACATGTGGTTTTTACTCATCAGCCTCCGCCGTCACCTGTGGAAACTACAACCTCCACCACTAGAGGAATTGTTCAAACTGCCCTATTTACACATGGTCTTTTATAGGCATCAAGATAACGTTTAAAACTATTTTTCAGATGCTCAAAATCTTATCGAGGACCAAGTGACATAATGCCAAGGTGGTATGCTAATGTAGCAATGACTCATTCTTCCCTCACCATCGATTTTCTCCATAAATCATAAATCAAGTAGCAACCTGAATTTAAACCTATGTGCAGCACACTGGGTGCAACGTAGATATTCAGTAAATACTAAACTTTGTCCCAATTTCTTATATCCACACCCACAGCCACTGTTATACGGATTATTAGTGGGTGATTACAAAACTCTATGGAGTTAACTGAAAGGGAATATAGTAGCTATTTAGATTCCCTCTTTTAACTAAAATCATCACTGTAAATTTTGGTAAAAAGTTATGCATCAGTTTTTTTAATTTATCATCTCTGTGCCAACTGTCAAGTTCTAACCCTATATAAAGTTTTTCTTGAGGAAAAAGGGCTGCCTCCCCTTATAAAATCCTACTTAATTCTGGTAAAGTTCACCCTTGATCCTGAAACTCATTTGGCCAAAATTGGAAGAGGTCTATCCCTAACACAATTTGCATTTAATACAGGTAAATTGATGTACTCATGTAGAGTCTGTAATCTGAATACATTTCTAGGTCTCTGTAGGTAAAACAGCAATTTGCATTGGGGACGGCCAAAGGAATAGGGCGACAGGGTGAAAAAGAGAAGTCTCTTTCATCATTGCTGGTTTGTTGTACATTTTACCCATGTTTTTCAAATATAAGTGAAATTCAACCTTCAAAGTGAAAAAATAGACACATTTTCTAATAGCAAAATAAAAGATTAAAATACTTAAACTAAAATGTTAATGTGAAATAGGATTTTTTACATTTAAAAAAAATGAAACATTTTAGATTTGCTTTTCTTGTATAAATCTTCTTATCTCAGTAATAGTTGCAACTGTCCTGAGCAGCTTTTATGAGACACTGAATAAGACAGATAGGAAATCTTTTTTCAAGATATGAAGTCAGGACCTGAATGTATACATTGGACAGAGCAATCCTCAACTCAAATCGGCCGGCCAGCACTAGAGAAAGGAACTCTGTATTCCTAACCGTGAGATTTTTCATTACATTTTTCCTCTTGTTGGATGTTAAATTCTTTCTAAGAATGTTCTACTTGTAAAAATGCTTTTATTCTAGCTATAAAACATTTCATTTAAAGAACCACATTTTATAGCCTTGTGTGACATGCCCCCAAAAGCCATCAAGATATGGAGACATCAGATTCTCAAAAAATAAATCCAATCACATGCCCTTGAAACCAGATGAATGTTTAACAGAATGACGTGATATTCTTATATTTGTTTGTCATGAGATGAAAGGCTGGGAGGCATATGATGATTAATAATCATTCCTGAGCTTCTAAAGAAATTTTACAATGAAATCACTAAATGCTTAAAAGAATGAGTTCTTCAGGAGCCCCCCCTTCCTGTCCCATTGATATCTTTCATCTCATCAATCTCCTCAAAGAATCTCAGGCCGGAAAAAAAAGGGGGGCTTCCTTTTAAGCCACCGAAAAATGGGATCTGATAGAATCTTCCCTTAATTCGCGATGTTTTCCAACGTTACTTTCTTCTTGCTGGTTTCTCCTCTCAATGGTTATTCTGTATTTCTTCCTGGGTAAAGAGAAAGTGAATGTAGTAATAAAACCTCACTTGGCTACAAAATACTATGGGTTCTCTTACAAAGAATGCCCTCAAGGGACATCTGGGCTTGAGTTGATAAATGAGAAGTGACAGAATATGAAACCCTGGTCAGAGATTAAAGTAGTGTGCCCCAAGGCATTATGCCCTTATTCAAGGAGGAAAATTGGCCTGCTTTCCAGAATGCCATAGAACAAGCCTTCCCCTTCTTCCCTGGGTGCCTGGTGGGTTAAGTCTCGTCTATTCTGCCACAGAAGCTCCCCCGACTCCCAGGATATGCCCTAGATAAAGATCAGATTACATGTACTGTGACCAAAGGAACAGGAATACAATTGTTCCCACAAAGAGTCACATATACCCAGAATTACATTTCCATGCAGAAATGAAGAAATCATGGCCTTATGCCTTAAGAAGAAGCCACAAACCCAACTACCAAAGATTACAAAGGAATGGACCGCCCTCATGGTATGGAACTGTCAGTATCTTGGACACACAGAAATATTACAATTTTACAAGCCTTGGGGCTTAGTCACAGTGGCAACGAAGTGCGTGGGTTCTCCAAACACTGAGCAGAGACCAGCCTGAGAGCGTCGACTGCTTGGAGCTACCTTCTTCTCTTCAGAAGGTGAACCAGGCACCCATTTCTGACCTGGACAAAGCCTGAGAAGCGGGTAATCTACTTCTCCTTTGTCCAAGTTCCCTCTCCACTTACACATTCAGTGGGCAGTAGGAATGCAGGTCAGAATATTTGTCATCAAAGGAGAACAGCAGCTCCGTGGCCCACCGGGGGGCGAAATGTGAACCCCTGCACCTCTCCCTAGCATGCTAGCCCACTGACCACCAAACCAAGGGTCACACCAAAAGATGGGTTTGTTCTTCTAACCGCCATGCTTTTGGGGTAAAAGTAAGATATGGGCAAGCCACAGAAGGATCATGCAAAGGCAAGTGGCAATGGCAGTAACAGAGTGAATTTTAAAACCTATAATAAGGTCCTAACCTGAAAAAGTAGAAAGCCATTAGCAAACCAGCTCCTAGTAAGGCCCCCACAACAATTCCTGTCACCGCTGATTCTTCTAGGCCACCTGCTTAAAAAAGAAACATAGATAATCAGAGTTCATTTTGAGAAACAGTTAGAAATGCCTTTCTGAGTTTTCATTCACTGAGAAGTTTCATTCATTGGAAGGTGTTTCTCAATTTCCCACTTGAGGCAAATTGTCCTTTCTTTTTAAGAGATATTTCTGGGGCAGTCCTGCATTTTTTTCCAAGTGCAAAGCTTAAGAAGCACTTAAGAAAGTAGTAGATGAACAAACACTGCTATAAAGGCACTGAGCTCAATGGGACTAAAACCAGTTCAAGAAGGATTTGAGGAAAACTGGACACTGAAGTTTTCAGATCTTGGTGTTTATAGTCAGAGGACAACTGGACAGACTGCGGCACTAACCCAGCACTTCTTACTTTCGCAGATGGATGGGGACACTTCAGAGTGCTGGAAGATTTTGTGAAAAATTCATTGGGTTAATGTTCTCTTTTTAGAAGTTCTCTCACCAAAGCCAGAGTTTCATGTCAAAATGTCCTACATAGCTTTGTGAAAATGTGAATAACCATTTGAAACAGTCAAGTTCAGTGGTGTCCCAGTTATTATATAAAAATGATAAATAGCTAGCTTGTCTATAAGGAGTTCAGGGTACAGCCTTCAATGCATCATCTTATTTAATTCTCAAAATGGTCTGAAGAGTTGGGTATATTTCCTTCATTTTACATATGGGAAAACAGAGACTTGAAGAGTGAAGGAAAACTGCTAGGGTCACAAAACCAGGTCCAATAACTCCAGAGACTCTGTTCTTTGCACTTACTCTGCCTTACCGCTTCCCACAGTTTGAAGGCTGTTCCCAAAACACAATGTGGACACATACATTAACATAAAGTGACCAATTGGCCTAAAAGGTCCATATTAGCTTTATCCTTCCTCACTGGCTTATAAAAGGGTCTTTCTAAAGCAATGATTTCCAACAATTTTTCTATTTGTAATGACCTTATAAGAACATCCATTTATTTCTATATCTACGACAAGGCTGCTCCTAACAGATTTAACACTTATTTGCCAATTTGTAAATTTGTAGGTGTTTAAGAGGCATCATCTGTTTGGTTCTGAAGGGTCGGAGGATAACTACCAGCTTTGAAAATCAGAAGGAGACTTGCTGCCAGAGATGAATAAGGGCATCTAGTATTTGATGTTCTAATTTTCTCTGAAAGGGCAAACTTAAATACTGAACGTCCTTCACTTACTCACCTCTCCTTGCAAGTCTCATTCTGATCTTTAGTTTCCTTATAGTAAGAGATATAAAAATAGGGAGAACCCTTTTACCAATCTGGAAAAGGATGGAAGAGAAGAAAGACCTAGAAGCTTCTGGTGAATTTGGGACGTCAGTGAGAACTGTTCCCATGGGTTTTCCCACATCAGAAAAAGAAATCTGAACTTCCAGAACGTGAGCTTGTGGACCAACACATGTTTGAAACTGGCATTGCACTGATATTCTAGGTGCTGGAACCCAGCGCAAATTACAGAATTACATCTCTGAACTTACACGATTTGCAGGGAGAGCTGCTTGTGTGCTCCACAATCCTGGCTTCATCTATTCTCAGTTTTAATGGTCCCCAAGGGTATTTGATGTTGGGCCGCATTTCAAAATGACCTTCTTTTCCAAAGTAATCACCGATAACCTATATAAAGGCAAAAAACAACAACAACAATCTGAGAGGTCAAAGTTATCTCTTTCCAAAGCAGGCACAGGGTGGGCTCCCCTATGCTTCACTCTGACCTTAATGGCGTGTTTCTGAGGACTCTGTAGGTCAAGATTTACAGTCGCCCTGTGCTCTTAAGGTGGGCCTAACTTAGGGAGAATGTGGTTTCCTCAAGGCAAGGAAAGTGGTAACTGATACGGGAAAACAAGCATCTGGGAATTCAGGGCTCCTCCCCTAATGATCAGAGAGGCTGCTGCTCCGCCCATTGCCACAGAGCAGTCCACGGGGTCAGCAGCCCAGTCCGCCAATCAGAAAGCCCAGGTTCTCGTTCTCCTGTGGCTGTGAGAGAAGTCAGCTCCGCATACAACTAAAGCGTTCAAGAAAGAGTACTTTTTAAGAACTTCCTGCTGCGCCTCCTCTGGCGGGAAGGCTCTTCCCCATCCTGACTGCAGGGATTACATTCTCCTCACTGATGAATGTACCCTATTTGCACCCCATTTCCAGGCTGAACTCTATTTCACTTGGTTCCTCTGGTTCCTGCAAAAGCAGTACTCTTTCATGCGCAGTTCAAGGTTCTCTTTGGGTTTCTGGTTTAAATGAGGTTTCATCCCATCAGGTTCTCAGGGCCTGCTTCTCTTTTGTCTGGGCACTAGCACAGTGCTGGGGGGAGGTGGGGGGTCCTGCAGCACGTCCACCCCTCTCCCTGGACCAGGCGCAGCTCCTGCTCACAGGCCATTCTGAGTCCCGGTAAAAGGAATTCTAGATAACCCCCCAAGTACAACAGCCAGTGGCATATGCTGAGAACTTCCCAAGGATTTGACACACATGCCCTCCTGGATCCTCATAATGCCCTAGAATAGACCATTAGACGGGAAGACTAGGATATACATGAGATCCAGACCAGTCCTCGTAACGTTATTTCACCTGAACCACTGCATAGTTGTATAATCTTTATTTATATATTTACCATTTAAGGTGACATAGTAGTTTTCTAGGTTTCATATCATCTCGTGCTCAAAATAGTCATGGGAGATCAAGGAAGATATTATGATTTCCACGTAACAGCCAAGGAAACTGAGGCAGAGAGCTCAAACCCCAGTAAGTATCAGGGACTCATCTTTGTGTCCAGGACATTCTTTTCTCTTTGCGACGCTGCCCTGGAACTCCACCATCTTTTGAAATATTAACACATGTCCAGCGTGTAACTTCCCACCAAAAAAAAATTTTTTTCCAATTTTAAAGGAGAAAATAGGCAGTTTCACTTGACCTCTCTCATCCGACGATCCGTCCTGCATCTTAGGAGTGAGGTGGGCTTCGTGGCCGCTTGAAATGTAGGATTTCCCCGCTTGAGATAAACAGGGACCCATTTCCTGAAGTCATGCCTGATACCCTCAACAGGAAGTGAGCCCTCCCTACTTGGAGGCGGCCTCAGGGACAGCTATGTGGATACCAGGACAAACACATTCCTTGGAATCTGAACAGGCAGAAGCCTGGTCCTTACCTCCTGGGTGCCCGCTTCTGTGTCGGTCATGGCAATCACGGAAAAGTCCCCATACCGGTCTCCGTTGGTGTCTATGGACACCTGCCCAGCAATACCTGGAGGACGAGATGAGAGGAGCGCCCAGTTAGTTATTTAAAATACCGCCCACTGCCAACAAAAACAAGAAAATGAGTTGACAGGATTTTTTAAACAGAGTCATGCCACAGGGACGCTCGTCAGACGCCCAGCATTTTTGTTGGCATTTGGAAAGACATTGTAATTTCATCTGTGTCTGCATTCCTAAATTCTTAACATTTCTCCATTTAAAAATGAAAAGAAAAAGAAATAAATGACCTTCTTTAAGAAATTTTTTTTTTTAAAAAAAAGGAGATTAAGGCTAATCCTGAAAGCAGCATGTTTACCCCAGAGATTTCTATTAATTTAAAACAAAACAAACTGCCAAGACAGAGAAGTGGAGGTGTGGCTCATTTCTACACTTGTCAGGGGTTCGCGTTATGACTAGACAAACACCGTAAAAGGAAACCGATTCCGGGCCCAGGACTCAGTGAATGTGTTTTGCTCTGGGTTCCTTTGATGCACAGGAGAGTACAGGGCCTGCCTCAGGGGTCATGGGAGCCCAGAGCTCAGGAAGAGCTCGTCTTTATCCCACTTATGTTCATTCATTGCTTTGTTTTTGTTTGGAGGGAGTTTTTTCCAGTTTTATCAAGATGTAATTGACATACATCACTGTTTGCGTCTCAGGCATACAGCATAAAGTTTTGACTTACATATATTGTGAAATGATTACCACCATAAGTTTAGTTAATATTCATGATCTCATATAGATACAATAAATCATCCAGTGTTTATCCAAACCTTTGCTAGGTGATTACTAAGTGCTGACTACAATGCTGCTGCTGAGGCAAAGATGAATCTGACGTATCCCTCACTCAAGAGCGGGGCAGCCAACAGTAGGGCTTCAGCTCGTTGGCAGAGGGATACCAAGGTTTGCGTCTGGATCCCAGCTTTCTCAGTTACAAGCTGTGTAATCTTGAACAAGGACTCCAGGATATAAGAATCACAATAGTACCTCCCTGCCCTGTGGCTACTGAGGAGATGAAACAGATAAGGCCCTTTCAACACAGGTTTAAGAGAAGTTAACTGTTTTCTCCTATTGTAATCACTGCTGTTGCTATGCTTGGAGTCTAGGAGGGGACATCTGACAGTGCTCACCCCACTCAGAGGAGGAGGACTCAGTGACAAAACTGGTGAAGTCTGTGACCTGGACAAGCAGCCATCAGAGAGTGGGAGTATTTGAGGCAGAAAGGCTAGCCTTGTTAGTATTTACAAATGGACAGAAGCTGGAAGGAAGTGGAGTGGCCCTGAGGTTTTTAGGAGATGTCCTGTGTGCGTGGAAGGGAACCGTGAAATATAGGGCTGGAACAGAGTGGAGCAACCTGCGTGCCCACACGGAGGACCTGTATTTGCTTTGGCTAGCAATGGTGGCTTACAATAGCTAATCCATAAAAGCAAGTAGGTATCATTGGTTGATATTAAATCTCTGTATCATAATTTTATTAACTAATTAATAGAGTTCAAATATCAGCTACATTCTAAGTAACAAAGGCTATTTGTTTTCTGTGATTTCAAACTGTGGTAGAGCTCAGTGTAATTCTTAATTGGTGTTTCCATTGATCTGGTTCTCTCCGGAAGTAAAATGAATGTCTGGGAAAAGCAATCCCAAGGGAAAGTTCCATCCTCAAGTGTGGTTTGGAGAGGGCAAGTATTTGGGTTTACTGTCCTTGGGTTGTGGTTTGAAGGCCCGCCGATTTTTCCAGACTTTGGTCTACTTTGCCAGAAACAGAATGGAGCTACCATTCATCTGAATGTTTTGTCTTCTTAATATAGACTGGTTACAAAGAACACACCTATCTCAAACTTGTTTATCCTTGACAGCCTACACAACTTTTAAGTAATGTCCTTGTTAAAAATATATATTTATCTCCAAACATTTCGCTTATCCAAAATCTTTTTTAATTCTGTTCAGAGGCATTTATGATGGTGTGTTCTGTGTTTTTGCAGAGTATTTTATAAGACAAGGTGGCCCTAGTACTCCAAGACCTCATTACATTTTAAGCTATGACAATTCTGTCGAGAAATGAGGTGCGATCCCTTAGGGTGGCCAATTAGCAAGTGAGACGTCACCGGAGAGTATTGTACATAAGGTACGATTGTCAGGCCGACAGCAAAATTTTCCTATACGTAAGTAATGAGACTTTCCTCTCTCATTTCTATGGGCCTGTAGTGGAGCTCAAGATTTGAGCCACAGATCTATTTACCTTGTCACTCTGACCTCTCACACACAGAGGAAATTTAGCTTCTTCCTTGGCCATGGTTGAGCATTGGTCATAGGTTTCTTGGTAATAAAATCTAAATTTGTCAAACAACATCCCGGGTATTTTTCCCTTGAGAACTTAATGGTCACTTATGGTGACCATTAAAATTAAAATTGTTTTTAATTTTAGAAAGAAAGATTAAATTTTTTTGTAGAGTTCTTTTGTGGGCTACCCTCAGCCTGATTTCTATTTAGCAAATAAAATGAAAACTTACCTTGGCTTCAGTTACCTTTACATTTGGTCAAAGGAGATTCTAAGTTTAAGCTGAACTATACAGTTGATTGTTTTAGAACTCATTTCATATTGCCTGTGTAGACCTGGCCCTAGAATGGAAGATCAAGATGGCCTATGGGCAAATTTAGTCCATGCCCTCTACACAAAAGTAAATTCTAGCCATTGTGGGCACCTGCCCTTCCCTAACAACCTCCCTCAGGTGACCAAGAACAAATGACCACCCCAAATTGTGAGGAACAGTTAAGAACGGGATGTGGCCTACCAAGACTGTGTCCACACACACACCAGCTTCTTGGTATATTGGGCTCGACTTCTGGGAAATTTGACTCTGTCCTAATATGCCCCCTGAATTATCCTACTTGATTTCAGCACTTCAGCTGAAACAGTCAGAGGTCGAGCAAGACAATCCTGGAGGCTTATTTGTTCACATCCGACAATCTGTCTAATGTTAAGCAGATGTCACTCTAGTTCTAAGTAATGTGTGGCATCCACTAAAACCACCAAGGAGAAATGAAATCTACCAATGGTCATCATAGCTATGGCCCGGACAATTCTAAACGGAATGTGACCCCTTTGCACCCCTGTTCATAACTGAGAACAGGATGAGACAATGGACTGGATAGGAGTCCCAACTGAAAAAAAAAAAATGTGTGCCTCAAATCTAGACTTGGTAGTACTTGTTTCCATTTCTGAAAACATCATTGGTTGGATTGCAAATAAATATAGGCCTAACCCAATGCATTAAAGGTTTCAGAGGAAGAGTTAGCATGATGTAGAACTGAAAGGACCCCCGTCAGTCATCAACTAGTCCAACCCCCTCGTGATAGGTGGTGAGAGAAGCCGGAAGGACTGAGGGTGGAGCCAGCGGCTAGAATACAGGTTTTCTGGTGCCGTGATGTGTATTCTATGTCAGTGGTTTTCACATGATACCCATTAGCATACTACAGTTTACTTTCCACATGGCCCCCATAAGGACTGCTTTTAAAAACTCAAGACAGATCATGTCCTTCAAAACCCTCTGTTGGCTTTCCCAAAATCCTTGGCGCAGCTTCCAGGTCCCTGTGATCCAGCCCCCACTACCGCTCTGACCTTGGCTCCTACTACCCTGCCTCTCACATGCTCTACACTCAGGCTTCTCCCACCAGACACACTCAGGGTTTCTGCATCAGCTGCTCCCTCTGGAATGCTCTCTCACAAACATAATTTCTTTCACTTCCTTCAGGTCTCTTCTCAACTGCCACTTATCAGAGAGACCTTCCTTGATCACTCTAATTAAATTAGTAGTCCCACCTGACACTTTCTATCTCCCTACCATGTTTTATTTTATAGCCCCTGAAATGGCATATTTATCAATATTTGTTTATCATCAGTTCCCCCCACTACTATGGAAGTTCATATAATTGCAGAGAATGTCTTTAGTTCACTACTAAATCCTTGGCACCTTGAACAGTGCCTGGGCACACAGTAGGTCCTCAGGAATATTTGGTGGATGAATGAATGAATGAATGAACAAATAGGAAGTTGATACCTGCAGGGCTCCAGCAGCTGGATCATTCTCATGTTGAGTCTCATGTTAATTTTCCTGGAGAGCAGGTGAGGTCAGAGGAAGCCAGCATTCTATACACTGTTAGCAAGAATGTAGGCTGACAGACCTTTCTGGGAGACATCTGGCAATATCTAATGTACTTTGAAAGCCATCGACATACTTCTGGACCCAGATATCACATAACAAGAAAGGTTCCCTGTTAGATATACTCACAAAAATTCATCAACATGTGTAAGATGCTAGTGATAGCATTTTGCCTAATAGCAAAAACTGTAAACAATGAGGTGTCCATCAGTTAGAGATTGGTTAAAGAAATTCTTGCATAGCCATATTATGGTGGAAAAATATGGAACTATCATCAAAAAATGTGCTGAATCTATGAGTGCTCATATGGAAAATTCTTGGCATACAAGTAAAAAAGCTATAATGAAGCATGGCATTCATGGTATGATCCCTTAAACATTTTAGATAAGATATAATAAAAATACATTTGTGCTGGCAGAAGACACAAAATATTTTTAGTCTAAATCATAGGGAATTGTTAATAGTGATCACATTGGGAAGAGGGGACAAGGGCGGGGAGGAAAACTTTCACTTTTCATTTCATACATTCTTATATTGTTTAAATTTTCCAGCCAAGAATAGTCTCATTCTTGTACAATTTTTTAACGTCAACATGGGTTGCTTGAGTAATGAGATGATGGGCCATTTTTGGTGGTGGTTGTTACACTTTGTGTTCTTAAGTAAACCACAGCGAATAGTCATCCTTTTATCTCAGACCACTCGGGTTTAAACAGAGAAATGTATACCTGGGATTTTTCCTGTTAAAACTGATTACAGAACTCTTCACAAACTGATTATTTGCTGTGAATGAGGCTTGTGATGAATTTAATTTTAAGAAGCATGGAGTTGTTGCCCAAAAATCAGGAGACAGGCCACTTCCTATTTCAGAGAGACTCTTTCAAAGCACTTGCACATGCTTTATCTCATTAAATTTGCACAGCAAGCCTGCAGGGTGGGTTGATCTTGACTTATTATCCTGACTTTAGAGCTGAGAGGAGCAAAGTCCCAGAGTTGTAACAGAAACAGAATCAGCAAGAAGCAGTTCACTGGGCTGCAGAGTGTTGTCACCTAATAGACTGAATCCTCACCTTCAAATGTTCTGTTCCAAGTCTGCTGGATAATTTTCCCTCCATCCTTCTTGCTGTAACCAGCTCTGAGTACTTCATGTAAAGCCAGGACGTAGAGGAGAATGGCATCATGGAATCCTTCAACAAACATGTTAACCTGGAAAGGAAACCCCAGTTGGGTGAGACCAAACAGCAAATGACTCATGTTGAGGAATAATATGAGTGAATCAAAATGATTATCAAGTTAGACCCCAGGCCCATAAGCATGGCACAGGTGGACAGGAGAGCCGCTAACAAGAATTATGACATGATTTTCCTGGCTCTGGCTTAGTGAGAAAAATCCTTCCCTGATCTTGGAATTTGGAAAACAGACAAGATTGTACAGAAGTCAAAAAAACTGCACCTGTTGACTAGGTTAAGTATTCCCGGTACATCAGCCTTTGCCCATAGTTCCTTCTGCACATGTGCTTTCCTCCTTCCCCACACTGCTCTCTACCTCAAGCCAACTTGAGTCCAGCCTCCCCCTTGAGGTTTCTCCATCTTCAACAGCCTTTCTGATCTCTCCATGCTCTGAATGTGGAATATGACTAAAAGAAGAGTGAGGATCCATTCATTCATATGCAAATACAATTGAATGCCTACTAGAATGCTAAGGATGCAGAGTGGAGTCCGAGTCACAGGCCATTCCTGCTTGCCCAGCATTCAGGTTCTCTATCCTGTCAACAATAACATCTCAGTTTCTCTTTCTAATTTGTGTTCTGAGTAGCTTCAGTGCACTGAGCACTTCCTAGCTCCACTTCTTGCCATGCTCTGAAGACAGAAATGGAAACATGTCTAAACCAATATTTTTTCCCAGTTGAGTCCTGGATCAAGTAAGGTAGCCCTTGCCCTCAAGAAACTACAGCTTCATGTGAACTTGGGGAAGTCACTTAAATCTCTTTGAGCCTTATTTCCTTTTATAAGAAACATTTGGTAAGTTCTAATATTTAAATCCAGTGTAATGTCCATTGAGTTCCTGGCTGGTTTGGCTCAGTGAATTGAGCGTCGGCCTGCGAGCTAAGTGTCGCTGGTTCTATCTTCCAGTCAGGGCACATCAGAGAAGGAAAACTCTGACTCCAAAAAACCTCCGCTGCCTTGCGGCATACCTCTTCAGGGGAAAGGCTAAGGGAGTAAACCCGACAGAAAATCCGGAGCCGGAGTCCCTAAGGCGGTTCGACGTTGTAGTCAACACCGGCAACTCCTGCGGCGCACCTGAAGCCAAGCTGTATTGACTCCGTCTTTCCCTTGGACCCTTCAGCTGTGAAGAGAGGGGGGGTCTGCTGCATGGGCAACAGCAGACCCTCCATATCACCCTGCCCAGGCTCTGTAGCTTCAGCTTCACTGGAGAGGACACTCCAGCGTCATCGCAAGATGTCGATTCAACACGGGAGGAGACAGATACCGTGTCACTCCCGAGTCGGACTGCACAGCCATTCTCGGCGGTGCAGATAGACTCTTAAGAAGCTACACCATCATCTCTCGAGACGGACGGCTGCCGACGCCAACGACGACGACGAATGTCCATTGAACATGAAATAAGCAAATAGAATCCTGAAACACTGCATAGCTTACATGTTCTGTACAAAAGTACAAAAAAAAAATAAATAAAAAGCCTTCTTATTTCAGGAGAAAGGGCCAAGAATGGAATACCATGCAAGAGAACATACTGGGGGGACCCATGGACAACCACGGTGAGGTTTAGTGAGGGCTTTTCCCTGCCCCACCCCTGGTTCAAATACAAAAACATTCATGGAAGACACAGCTCAATGTCCAGTTGTACTTGGCCTTATCCCACTCACCCCAAAGGATGTTAGTCTTGTTTGTGTCTCAGAAGGAAATATTTCAGGTTTGTCAAAGCCTACTGCTGAGAGGCAGGCTAGAATAATGGTTCTACTCACTACCCAGCTTTGCCACTTTCTAGCTGTGTTTCTGGACGTCTCTGGGTCTCAGCTTTCCCCATCCGGAAAATGAGGGAAATAGTAATACCTATCTTATGGTGTTGCTGTTAGGTTTAAACAAACCAATAGTTATAAAAGATGCCTGACAGAGTCAGTGCTCACTGTCAGTTTTTACTGTTGTTATTGTCTGAAGAGAGAGAATGATAAACCTAGCGATCCTGGGTAGCTTGTATTAATCAACTTACTGGTATAACATGTCTTACACTTAATGGAAACTAAGAATCCTCATTCGTGCTTTGACACCCCAGGTAGTTCTCTTACTTCCACAATGCCCAGCCCTTAATTCCACCCAAGTATGGGTGCAGCCCAGGCTGGCCAATGGCACTGACCCTCTGGGACAAACTGGGGGTAGAAGAGAGTGCTGGTTCACAGGAGAGCTCTGGGTTGGCTACTGGACCCAAAATCTAATCCCAGCCCTCACGTGTTACTTAACCTCTCTAATCTTCCATTTCCTCATTGGTGTAATGGGGGGTTAGTACCTACTCATCTCATAGAGCTCTCCTGGGGATTAAATAAACGAGTGCATGTAAAACATCTAAAACAATTCCTGGGACCATGAAAGCAAATCCTAGGCAATTGCCCTCACTCTTAGCTGTCAAACTTACGTCTCAGTCATTATTTTCTTAGGCAAAGCAGAGTGTGTAGAAATAACATCTACTAGTCAAAGATAATTTTCTGCTGATTCGGCTATGCTAATTCAATTCTCCAAAGGTATATGAAGTTTTCACTTACACCATGAAGTCATCATGGCTTGAGAAAGCATGCATGCTGATGAGTTAATGAGTTTTAATGAGTGAACTTTAGCTGTGTAACTTAATTCTCAGGCAACTAAAAAAATTTTCCAGAACTCTTTCTTCTCTTTGAGAATTGTATAAAAACCATCCTACTACAGAGGAAAGTCACAGAATCACAGAGTCGTGCAATGTGGAAGATTTAAGGTGCTTTAGAAAAGCTCCGGTCTGACCCTCTCCTTATTTTGAAGACCAAAGGAGCACTGCTCGCCCTCAATCTCCCTGTACTCTCTAACGGAGGGCTGTCCCTTTATACTCCTTGTTCCTGGGGAGTCTAAGTTAGCCCCTGCTTCAGTTGCAAAGTACCAGCCGCTGGGCATCAGCTGTCCACCTCTCTTCCTCCTCCTCTTGACTCCTTCTCAGAATCCTCACCCAAGGCCACGATGCTACTGTAGTCTCCCTGAAGCCCTGGACATTTCCCCACCACCAGCCCTCACCTGGCTCTCCCCCTTCCTTCCTTCTTGATGTGCCCTCTGAGCTGCCCCCTCTACAACCCAGGATGGGAAGAATGATGATCTGGCTGAGAAGCACGAACTTGGATTACTTTTGTCCTACCAGATTTATGGTAGAAGAGAATAGATTGCTTCTGAACACATGCCCAGGTCTGAAAACTCATTTTACCTTAATTTGCAAATGGATTGCAGAATTTACTTTCTTTCCTTTTAAAGTAACTAAGTGTCTCCCTCTCCTGCCAAAATTAGCAGGACAGCTGCTGACCCCGACCGAGGTTTGCTGGCACCCCAGTCTGCTGCGGAGGAGGCTTCATAACACCTACCTCATAGGACCTCAAGCCAGAAGCAAAACCCTAGAGACTTCCTTTCTTGAGGAGAACATTCCCACATCCACACGTGTTTTTAAAATGGGAAGAAAGCCCGTTAGCACATTACAGACACTGAAAATTGCAAGTGCAAATTTAAAAGTAAATAAATAAATAAGGGAGAACAAAATCCAGAGTATTATGTTGCCTTTGTAACACTTTCCACTAGACGTCCAGGCGAAAAGGAGCCAGGTTGTCCGGTCCGTCCCTCTGATTTCAGTCCTGGATAACAGATTGTACTGTTGTTACTGAGGACAGGAAGTAGGATTCCCTGTTCTGACCGACGTGTTCTAGTATTTAGCATCATTTCCAGCCAGGAAGCTCTTCCTCACTGTCGGTAGCCATAGTCTTCATTAAATCCCTCAGTACAGCCATGCCCCTGCTACATGCTGACCAAGCAGTTAAAGAGGACAATAAATTCATGAGCCCTGGGAGTTTACAGTCTCAACCAAAGAGAGTTACGGCTCCATAAGGACACACAGATGGACTCTAGGCAAGGCGTGTGCGGTGTGGACCCCCATGAGGGGCAGCCCCAGGGAATCACTGTCCGTGCTGTGTACCACTTAAACAAGAAGGAAGTCATGCGCCATCTTCCACTCATCCTGGAAACTTTGCCAGAACGAGGCAGCACGCTGCCATTGACTCTCCCATCAGTTCATCTCCCTTCTCTTGATTTTTCCTCTGTAGTTGGCCAGAGGCAGACATGTCAAATGAAAGAAAGCCATTTTTGCCTTCAGCCCTTTCTCTCTGGTAGTACTTGTCAGTCACACCTATTTATTCATGTTTTTCTTTAATCTGTGATGGGGAAAGCTAAAGAGAAGTCTTGCATATTTTAACTGAGCACAAAGAGCAGTCATTCACGACATGGCTCCTGTCTGCGACAGGAGTGGAGTCTTTCTCATTTCTCTTTGGGGAGGCAAATTTGTAGAGGAATCCCTCAATGCTTGTGTTCCAAAGAAATAAGCAGGAATGTTGCCTGGCCCGGCTGTTCTGTAGAGTGAAAGTGAACCACACACCAGTCATCTACCTCCCAGGGGGTTGGGGTGTCTGAGAAGGCCTTCAAAGCTCTCACACAGAGGCCGTGGGGAGAAAGCTGCCAAAGGTAAATGCAAGACTAGGCTGCCCCAGGGTCTTGCTTGCAGTATTTACATGAACTCAAGCGTATCACCAGGTGGCTCTATCTTCCTTCCCATACACCATGACTCCCAGTACAAATAAGGAAAAAGGAGAGTGATGTGCAGCACATCTCAAGAGTGTTTTGAAAGCACATGACTCTTAACCTCCCATTGAATTGAAGACAAGATGGAAGGGAGGGAAATTTTGATGGCAGGACGGTAAGAGCAGAGATGGGTTCAGGACCTGCCCTTCCCCGTCACAGCAGAAACAATGGCAACAGCAGCATCTTGTCTAATTAGTGGCAAGACCCTGAAAATGAACCTTGTCCTCTCCTCCTAAGCCACTGGAGATGGTGGCCAACAGAAGAAGGTGGCCCAGACATGCAGCATGGGTAGGCCAAAAGTTAAAGAATATTATGCATTTGATGAACACTGGTGCACGTGACATCCATACAATAAAAGTATAGATACTATCTGTTTTCATTCCATTTTCTTTTGAATCATAAAATTTTATATCTGCAATTTAGAGTAACAGCAGGAACTCCATAAATCAAGTGACATCACAACCTCAACATCAAAAAAGGGGGTTCTTACTCTTGCTGACAGACACTGTAATGTTAGTTCTTCTATACTGGGCCTGCCTTCATGCAATTCCCCCCTTGTTCGCTTACTGATTTCTTTTAACCTTGAAGAGAATGAAGTTGAAAGTCTTCCTCCTTATCCTGGTTGAACTCTGAGGAAATACAAAGGGGAAGTGTCTTACTAAGAGTTAGACAGCAGGTCAGGGAGAGAGCCAGGGTCCAGCTCTGTGCGTGACCAACGCATCTCCATTCCATCTAGCAGACATCTTTCTCCCTTACTTGGAATGGGGGCTTGCCCTAACTTGCCCAAATAACTGTCTCCCCCCTGAGCTCAGCTCTAGCCCTGTAGCAATGTCCTAGACTGACAAATTAACTCAGATCCTATAAGTTGAAGTGTGGCCACCAGTGGATAGAGGCAGATTTTTTCTCTCTCTCATCATCTGAAATAAAATGGATCATTAAACAGATGCAGTCCTAGAAAGATCATTCATTCAAGTATGGCCTCTCATTCATCCTCTCTACTACAGCAAGAGGCTGCCCCTTTAATGGATGGAACAGCAGTGCTGAGCACAGGGGCCGCATATGGCATCCATTTACGCTAGCAAACCAGCAAGGAAAGCTGCAGGGCCTGCCTCTGAGGACAAACGAGGTAGAGCACAACTCCATGCAACTAGACTCTTGGAATTGGTGGGTGTGGCGCACATGCAAATGAGAATGACTTTCTCCCGATGCTCACACAGGAAATTCTGTTACATGCAGTCATCTGATATATTTGTCTCCTAATGCGTCACATACACACATTAGATACAGATACTTTCCATCACCATCACTCTTGAAGGGTTAGCTGAGAAATGCACATACTTAATGACATAATCACCCCAGCTTTCAGGTGATCAAGTGAGCAGTGTCTGTCCTTGGCACTGATGCCCAACCAGGTGTGCCCTTGGAAAGCTTAGTGACCGAGTAGTCTGCACACACACCAGCCTCCCCCGCAAGGGTCTTCATTCCTGTCAGTCATGATGTTGAGGCGAGTGAACACCTGACTCAAGAACCAATGGGAGAGGGGCAGAGGCAGACCAGGAAGCTTGTGCTCTGCAGCACTCCCTGCTGGGCGGTGAGGCAGACCCAGGACAGGAAGAGGGGTGAGCCAGTCAAGGGGAGACGGAGACAGGGAAGCACAGGAGGACAACTTCTGGACTCGGGGTTTCTAAAAGGCAAAAATCAGAAGGAGCATGTAAATTCTAGCTCATCCCTTTAATCCAGTCCTGAGAACTTCCCATAGTAACCCCTGAATTTCTTGAGTCACCAGGAGAGGTGATAACAAGGAAGAAATGAATGAATATTCAGACACGGGATAAGGGTGACCTTTTACCATTTTCGTTTTACATCTTAAAATGAAACCTCTCCCTTTCTATTTAAGGAATTTAAAGGTGTGGTAAAGACTGAGCTAAGACCCAGAACCCCAACTCCTAGTTCAAGCATTATTGATTTATCCACTCCCCGTGAACAGTCAGCAGCCCAATTTCTCTCAATTCATAAGTCAGAGTTCCCCAAGTTGTATTCCATAGAGCAAAAGCATTCCTTAAAATGTTAACAGATGTTCTAGAAATACCAGCATTCTGATTAAACAGGTTTACAAACCGCTAGGTTGCATAAAGTCAAGCAGTTCTCTTTACTTCCAGGTAATAATTGTGATAGCTAACTTTTCCTGAGAAGCTCCTATATTCCAGGAGCTTAACTAAATAAAATTTAAGTTCCATTGCATTTAGTGCTTGCAAAACTTTCACAGGTGGGTACTGTTACCATCCTATGAGAGGGACTGACTAACATCTTAACAGAAAGCAGAGAGCTTGGTCAGTGGATGGAGTCAAAACTCCAGAAAATGTTGGATGGGCAAGTTCTTAAGTAGGGCTTCAAACCAGGCTTGCCTACTAATGTCCTTTATCATGCCGACACATATGTTCTGCCAGCTAATGTGGGAAAGCAGCTTTGTGCTCTGTCTTCTGTTTTTAATTGGTCAATACTTGGGTAGCTCTACAAGTTGAATGTGTGGGCTGGAAAGGCCACTGAGAGCCTATAAAAGAATATGAAGATTGACAATGTCCTTCAGGTGGGGGGGGAGGGACAGAACCCACACCTGGAGAGGGAATGAGAGGGCAGAAGAAGAGAGGAGGGGAGGGGACATGAGGGAACAAGCTAATTGTAACTCATCTCTGAAGCAAATCTGGAAGCCCGCGGCTAACACAGCATGGCTCAGATCAAGTGCATCGGGATTTCTGAAAAGTCATGGGCTCAGCTAAAGTTGACCCTGCTTCAGCTGTGAATAAAAAGGCCTACTATGCCAAAGGAGCACCCAAACAAGCTGCATGTGGAAGATGAGGGTCCTACTTCAAAGACCAGCCTGCTCCAAGCATATCAGCAACCAGGCCAGATAATAAAAACCTACTGATCTAATGTTTTCTGACTAGCACTCAATATGAAATATAATGAGCTTGGTTTTGGAGGGTCTTTATTCTATATGGTCTTGATTCTTGATAATAATAATAACCTTGACAAATAATAATAAATGTAGCAAAGCTTCATTTACCCTGTCTCATTGGAGGGGTAGGCGGGAGGATGTTTCATATAAGCAAATATTCCAGATTTTTTTAGGTTTTTTTCTCCAAGTACCAAAACTCTTTGAATATAAACAGCTTTGATGAAAACACTTCGAAAATCGACCACATACTTCCCTGCCTCGGTAACAGAAATATGCTGAATGTGATACTAACTTCCCTTAGCAGAAAATCCGGAGCCGGAGTCCCTAAGGCGGTTTGACGTTGTAGTCAACACCGGCAACTCCTGCGGCGCACCTGAACCCAAGCTGTATCGACTCCGTCTTTCCCTTGGACCCTTCAGCTGCGAAGAGAGGGGGGGTCTGCTGCATGGGCAACAGCAGACCCTCCATATCACCCTGCCCAGGCTCTGTAGCTTCAGCTTCACTGGAGAGGACACTCCAGCGTCATCGCAAGATGTCGATTCAACACGGGAGGAGACAGATGCTACCATGTCACTCCCGAGTCGGACTGCACAGCTATTCTCGGCGGTGCAGATGGACTCTTAAGAAGCTACACCATCGTCTCTTGAGACGGACGGCTGCCGACGACGACGACGATACTAACTTATCGTGACCCTCTCTATGTAGGCTATGACAATGAACAGTCCGGTAGCCTCTACCACAGCTGGAGCGGACTGTGCTATTTGCACAATGCTGACACCAGGCTTGTGTGTTTCTGGATACTCTCTCTTCTTCCATGCTGACGGAACATGGGCTGGGGCCCACCTTCCCTCCTGAAATGCTTCTCTCCCTTGGAGGCTGATTTTTCTGCATCTCTTCATCCAGCCTTCTCCACTGGTGACCTCCAGGGTTCTCAACAGCTAAAAAATTAAGTCTAAATACTTACTTCCGGATGGTGAAGAACACTCTTCAATACTAGCCAGCAATGAACTCTATGCCTTACTCCTTACGGAAGCTCTTGGATTCTCCTAATGTGGGAGGAGGTACCTTGACACATTTGCCCCTGGGCTTGGAACGCTCTCCCCAGGGGAGGCCCTGTCTCATCCCAAGCAAACTCCTGCCCAACTTTGCTGGATATTCATTCTCAGGTCACCCCCTCCAGATCCACCTTTCACCCTTCTCCAGTCAGCTCTGTGCCCTGGAAGATTGACCCATGTGGACACATCACCTGGGCGCCCTTGTCCTCTGGCTTCTGGTTGGATTCAGCAGGAGATAGAGGTCAGGATGTCAGGGGCTGCCCTCCTCCACCAGATGCCACAGGTGGCTCTCCCCACTGCCACAGGCCCTGCCGGTCCTAGTAACGCCCCCTCCTTCTTGCCCCTTCTGAGCTAGGGGTGGTAACAGCTTCCCACTTCTGAAGGCCCTGGGGTCCTTTGCCACCTTTCGGTGATTTTCCTTAACTGTGCACACGTCTTTGTAATAGTACCTTTATTCGGTTCTCTTTCCTTTCCTCTCCATGTGTCTTCTGTTTTCTCCCCGGGCCCAAACGGATACATCCACCTTCTGTGAGCCACTCTGACTTGCTCCTGCTGGAGCCTCCCCTGAGCCACCTCACCCCTCCTGTCTTCCGTGTTACACTTTGTGCAAACGAGTACGTTTTCCCTCACAGGTCTATTTGACCTGCATATTTTGACGCCCCCCACCAAGCTCCTTGATGTGCAAGCCACATGGTAGGTGTGTTAGTTTCCTCAGGACCTAGCCCTGCCTCTAATTTGGTGACTGCACTCACTCAAGTTGACTACTGTCACCTGTCACTACCTGCTACTCCCACTGTGCCTGCCTCTAGTATGTCATCTTCCTCTCTTGTCTTGCCACTACTAGTGTTCTGCAAACTGGGGAAGAAATAGCAACACAGCTGTCCTTAAAATGGGTAAATAGATTCTGAGTGAGGATCTGAGAGATTCCCCTGTGACAAAATTGATAGGTTATATGTCCATTTTAACTGCTCAAAGGCCTTTTTCACATTCTTCCTTACTCTTAACTGGGTCTCACAAAGTTGAGATTACCATAAAAATTGGTTCAGCAGCTACAGCTAAGGGAAAGACTTCTAAGGTTCAACACCCATACGGATGCTCATAATGAACCTAACAGTATAATTCACAACCAGTGAATGGGTGAACTTATTTTTTTTAATCTTTACCCAGGTTTGCTACAAAAAAAAACAAATAAAACTAAATATCTTCTCCCTCACAAGAAACTTAATTCCTTACATTCTGAATGCTGTTTATTGATGAAATTAAGAAATTATTAGAAACTTTCAGGTGTGATAAAAGTATTATAATTATTTTTTAAAGAAAGTTCTAGTAAGTAATGGAGGAGTTTATATCAGTTTACCTTTCTTCAAAAATTGTATACTCTGGACAAAATATTTTTAAAAGAACTAACTGAAGTCACTGGAAAGTGACCAAAAGCAGGCAGAAACTGGAAGAGATCTGGTCCTTGAAAGAAGGGTCCATATTCCCTGAGAACTAAATGTAAATGGCCTTTCTTTGGATGGCACTCCTAATCCAGGAGGCATGGGGGCAGCTAGAACTGAAGCAGAAAGTCACAGGCTTCTGGGCTTTAGAGCGCAGAGCCGATCCTGAGGCCGCACAAAGAGGAAGCAAGTCCTGGGGAGAGGAGAGCCACAAAGGCGGGCATGCCTAGCCTGTCCATAAACCTCTTCTGTCCTTGGTTGGCTCCTGATTTGCACGGGCACAGGGCTGACCCCAAGGCACCCAGTAGAAAGCAGCCCTGGAAGGCTGAAGAAGCTGAGGAGCATGTGGACCACCGCCTTTGCTCCGGAGAGAGTCTGGAGCCTGAATACCACCCAGCTAGAGAAACTTGGGAAATACCTCAGCCTTCCCAGTAAAACTCTATATAGGCCACACCTTAGGGGTAAAGACTATGTCCAAAGATGAAAGCGTCATCCTAAGACTAAAAGCAAATCAAAGTAGAGTCACTTTCTTTCTTCTTAAAAATAAAATAAAATAAAAGCATACTTCCAAAAATTCAAAATGGCTAGTCAATAAAACTGCCCACTAGAATAAAATTTACTCTTCAGAGGAACATAAGTGAAAACAATCACTATAAAATATCACCCACAGCATCCAGAACAAAATCAAAATTTACAAAAACTAGACACATAGGAGCAGGGGAGGTGATCTATAGTCAATAAAGAATAGTAAATAGAAAGTTCTCCTGATATTATCCAAATATTGGGATTAACAGATAAGGACTTTAAAGCAGCTAATGGAAATATGTTCAAGAACTTAAAAGAAAAGATGGCCAAAGAGAAGGATTAAGTGGGGAATCTTAGCAGAGAAATGGAAGTTATAAAGAAAAATAGCAGAGATATTCCAGGACTGGAAATTATAATATTGAAAAAAGAAATATTCACTAGATGGGTTTAAAAGCAGATGGAGCCCATGATCTTAAAGACATATCAATATCCCTCTCTAAAGAACAAAATTAATATAGACAAACCAATTGTATTTTTGTATACTACTAACAAACCACTGGGAAATGAATTTTTATTCTGCTTACAAAAGTATCAAAAAGATATAAAATTATTATCAATAAATTTAATCAAAGATATATAGGACTGCCACATAGAAAACTAAAAACATTACTGAGAAAAATTAAAGAAGACTCAAATATATGGAGACGTTTCCTGTATTCATGAATTGAATAGTTTTAAGATGTCCATTTTTCCCCTAATTAGTTTATGGTTCCATATAATCCATATCAAAAATCCCAGGAGTTTTTTTTTTTTTTTTTTTAGAAATTGACAAGTTGATTCTAAAATTTATATCAAAAAAGAAGAACTCAAAATAGGCAAAACTTTCTTAAAAGAGAAGAACAAATTATGGGACTCATCTTACCAGATTTCAAGATTTACTGTAAAGCTACATTATTCAAAACACTATGAAATGAGTATAAGGATAGACAGACAGATCAGTGAAACAGTAAAGAGTCCAAAATCCATACTTACATAGTCATCTGAGTTTGAAAAGGCATTTGATCAATTCAATGGGAAAACAAAGTACTTTCCACATATGATAGGACAAATTGATTAAAATATAAGAAAAACTTAAACTTCGATTCCTACCTCTCAGCACATGCAAAAATTAATTTGAGATGGATCACAGATCTAAATATACAGCTATCTATAAATCTGTGAAAGAAAACAGGAGAATATTTGTGTCTTTGAAGTTGGCAAATTTTTCCTAAAGAGAATACAAAAAAAAAAACAAAAAAAAACATTAAAGATGCTTAAAAAGATTTTATCAACATTTAAAACTTGCTTATCAGAAAACACCATTAAAAATATAAAAAAGCAAATGAAAGACTGAAAGTATTTATTTTACATATGTATGACATAACTAGAATATTTTTAAAGAATTCCTTAAATCAATAACAAAAAAAAGATAAATAACCCAGTTTTAAAATGGCAAAATATTTTAGCAGTGAAACCATAAAAGTGAAGTAGCCAACAAACACATAAACAGGGGGTTAAAGGTCACTAGTCCCTGGGAGAATGCAATTTAAAAGCATAATGCAATACCATTTTACATTCATCAGAATCACTAATATTAAAAATCTGATGACACCAAATGCAGATGAGATGGTAGAACTGTAACCCTCATACATTGCTGGTAGGAATGTAAAACAAGACTACTCCGGCAGTTTCTTACAAAGTTAAACATACATCTGCGCTACAGCCCAGCAATTCCATTCCTAAGTCTTCATGCGAACAATAGAAATGAAAACATATGCCCAGTCTAAGACTTACACCAGAATGCTTACTGTGCCTTTAGTCATAATAGTCCCAAACTGAGGTGGCGGTGGAGCGGGCAGGGGGAGGAGTCCATCAACAGAAAAATAAATAAGCAAATTATGGTATATTTATACAACCTGCTATTACTCAATAATTTAAAAGGAGAGGAAAACAACTATTAATACATGCAATACCATGCAAAATCTCAAAAGCAGTAGATGGGATGAAAGAAACCAGACACAAGAGTATATACTGCATGATTCCACTCATACAGTATGTGGTGTATGAATTCAAGAATGGACAAAACAAATATGGTGATAGAAATCAGAAGAGTAATTATATCAAAAACAATAAAGTACTTAGAAATAAATTCAACAAAAGTGAAAAGATCTGTCTACTGCAAACTATAAGACATTGATTAAAGAAACTGAAGGCACTAATGAAAACGATAACCCACGTTCTTGGATTAGAAGAATTGATATCGTTAAGACACCCATACTACCCCCAAACAATCCACAGATTCAATACAATCCCTATCAAAATTTCAGTGGTATTTTTTACATTAATAAAACAAAAAAAACCTTAAAAATTTGTATGGAACCACAAAAGACCTTGAATAACTAAAGCAGTATGGAGAAAGAAGAACAAAGTTAGAGGCATCGCACTTCCCAATTTCAAACTATATAACAAAGCTATAATAATCAAAACAGTATGATGCTAGCACAAAAACAGTAGACCAACAGAACAGAATCAAGACCCCAGAAATAAACCCACACAGATATGATCAACTAATCTTTGACAAGGAAACCAAAAATATACAATGTAGAAAAGGTAGTCTTTTCAAGAATGGTACTAGGAAAACTGGGTAGCCACATGCAAAAGAATGAAATTGAACACCTATCTTATACCACTCACAAAATTAACTCAAAGTGGATTAAAGATTTAAATAAATGTTAGACCTAAAACCATAAAACTATTTAAAGAAAACATAGGGAGAAAATTCCTTGACATTGGTCTTGACAATGACATTTTGGACATCGCATCAAAAGCACAAGCAACCAAAGCAAAATCAAACAAGTGGGACTACATTAAACTAAAAAGTTTCAGCACAGCAAAGGAACCATCAATAGAATGAAAAGGCAACCCATGCAATGAAAGAAAATATTTGCAAACTGTATATCTGATAAAGAAATAATACCCAAAATATATAAGAAACTCACACAGCTCAATAGCAAAAATAAAAACAATCTGATTAACAAAATGAGTGAAGGACCTGAATAGACATTTTTTTTTCCAAAGAGGACATAGAGATGGCCAAGAGGTACAGGAAAAGGTGCTCAACATCACTAATTATCAAGGAAATGTAACTCAAAACCAAAATGAGATATCATTTCACACCTGCTAGAATGGCTATTATAAAAAGAGAGAGAGCAAGTAGTGAAGATGTGGGGGAAAGGAAAACATGTGCCCTGTTGGCGGGAATGTAAATTGGTACAGCTATTATAGAAAACAGTATAAAACTTCCTCCAAAATTTAAAAATATACCTACCATATGATCCCAGCAATCCCACTTTGGGGAATATATGTGAAGAAAATGAAATTAGTTTCTCAAAGACATAGAAATGTCTATGTTCATTGCAGCATTACTCACAGTAGCCAAAACATGGAAACACCCTGTGTCCATCAACAGATAAATGGATAAAGAAAATGTACACATATATGTCACATGTAACATATACTACACATATACATAATACGTATATACACACAGTGGAATATTACCCAGCCATAAAAATGAAAGAAATCCTGCCAGTTGTGACAGCATGGATGAATCTGGTGGGCATTAAGCTAAGTGAAATAAATCAGAGAAAAACAAATACTGTATAACTTCACATGTGGAATCTAAAAGTCAAATACATAGAAACAGCATTGAATGGTGGTTGCCAGCGGCCAGACAGTGAGGGAAATGGGGAAATGTTGGTAAAAGGGTGTAACCCTTCAGTAATGAGTGGAGTAAGTGCTGGGGATCTAACGTACAGTCTGGTGACTCTAGTTTACGGTGCTGTATTGTATACTTGTAATTTGCTAAGAGAGTACATCTTAAACATTCTCACCACCACCACCAAAAATAGTAACTAACTGTATGAGGTGATGGATGTGTTAACCAATTTAACTAACTTTATTGTGGTAACCATGTCACAACATATATATGTATATCAAATCACTAGATTGTGCTCTTCAAATTTACACCATTTTATTTGTTTATACCTCAATAATTTGCATCGTTTGGCTTACTGGGGTGAGGATGGACTGGAAAAGGACATGAGGGAACTCTGATCATGCAATCTCACAGATCTTGATTGCAGTGGTAGCTGCACAGACATACACATGTATTAAAGCTGATCAAGTTGTACAGTTATGAACTGTGGATTTCACAGTACATAAATTGTATTTTAATAAAATAATTAAGAGCCTTAGCTTTTAGATACATACTGAAATATTTACAGATGAAATGAGAAAGCCTTGGATTTGCTTCAAAATTATCAGGGAGTGGGGTAATGGTAGGGAAAGATTATAGATAAAATTAGACTGAGTTGAAAATTGTTGAAGCTGAGTGATACATAGAGTTACACTATACTACACTCCCTACTTTTGTATATATTTACATTTTCCATAATAAAATGTTTTCTTTATTAATCAATTCTCTAAATGAATAACCAAAGCCTGTATAATTGTGGAAACCCTTCCATAGTCAGTGCTATTGGAACATATGAAAATGCATAATAATAAGGTCAACATTCACGTTTTGTCCAGTTTTGTGTTTTCTATCACTTAACCATTTTTTTATTTTAAACCAATAATTATTTTTAAAAGACATTTAAAAAAAGACATTAGAAGACCTCAAATATCAACCTAAAAGAATAGGACAACACACCAAGTGATCAACACTCTTCTCAATCCCATTTGGGATCCATCATAATGAACTGATCTAAATCATTCTGGAACCCATTTAAGACAGCTTTCGGAAACTATGCAAGTAATGAGTTTCATATGCTTACTAACCACCAGGAAAAATAGGCATTCCTTGTAATTATCATGAAAGTATCCCTTCAGGTCTATGGTTCGAGAATTCAGTTAAGTCTTCAAATTTCAAGAAATGCCCCATAGTCTTCACAGATTGGATCCTACTACATCTTACACATTTTGAAGACTGATCTTTTTGAGTCTATTCCATAACAAAATTGTTCCCCTCCCTTAGGGAATTAAAAGATACTATATTTCTTTTCTTTTTTTTTTAACATTTAGAGCTAACATACTCTACTAATGTAAGGAGACTGGTTTCTCTTAAGAGAGTTACCAAAACTACGCAGAGTATTCTAGATGCAGATGTATCAGGACTATCATGAAGGTAGTCCCAATATTTTGAGACATAGAATGACAGTGAGCTTAATAAGTATATTAGCCACAAAACAAGAGAGACCACTGGGTACATTTCTTACGTAGATGCATTATTTTAACGTCATAGGCATTTCATAATAGCCCAAAAGAATTACCGAATCACAAAAGTTGACAACTTGAAGGGAATTTAGAACTCATATAGTCCAAGCAGCTTATTGTGTAAATGGGCAAGCGAAGCCCACAACAGTTGCCTGGTTCACTCAACGTTGCCCGGAGAGTAAGGACAGAACTGCAAATGGGACTCAAGTCATCTGTCTCCAAAGCAGCACCTTTACCCTCAGTATTAATTTGTTTATCAAGCCTGGCAACTACCTAAAAATCCAACTCACACCCAGCAATAGTGCACCAAGATTAGCAGCCTCTTCTTTTGAAGACTTAATATGACTTCTCTAACATATGTAAGAATTCCAAGATGTTATCTGCATTATCAGAAGGCAGGAAAAAAAGAGAGAAAGAAAGTTTGCCCTAGCAAAACAGAATCAAAGGAAGGAAAATAGATTGTCAGGGAAATAGAATCAAAGGAAAGGAAAAGGTAGTATCAGATACAAGATTGTTAAAGTCAGTTCTAGGGTTGCTTTAAAAAAAAAGATTTATAAATTGACATAAAGGGGCAGGGGGCAAAGCTTAATCTCTTTGATCCTACTGCTCATGATGTTAATCATCATTATTTAAGGACCTGCTATGGTTTTTTTAGAGCTGAGATATGGAAAAATCCTAATCAGAGACTCTTATCTTAAGAAACTGAGATGTCAAAAATCTTGTGTCAAATATCACTGCCATCTGATACAAGGACCCTCCCTCACTCCCAGGGCCTAGTGAATGCATTACAGAGGCTGGCAGTCAGCTCACATTCTTCCTCTCCACCCACATTATTGCATTCATACTGGCCTGTTTCAATGTCCCTGTGCATGATCCATTCATTCAACACCACAGTCTCTTGGTTCCCTGACCACCATTATTTGATGAATTTCATCTCCACTCAGTTTCATCAGCTCACTCTCTCACACACATATCCGAGACTATACAGGTCACCCAGGAATCTTATTCAAATGCAGATTCTGATGCAGCAGGTCTGAGGTTCCTTATTTCTATAATTTCCCTGGTGATGCTAATGCGGCTGGTCCATAGACAACCTTTTGAGCAGCAAGACCCTAGACCTCATCATCACCTGGAACTGCTCTACCGTCACAATCCTTGAAAATCTCTTTTTGACACTAATCTCCTACTTGCTGCTTCCTTCTGCGTGCAGACAAGTTCTTTGAACTCACGTCCATCCTCCTTGACTCCTTGCTATGTGTGGTCCAGCAGAACTTGGAATGGAGCAGGTCACAAGGTAGGGAGGAAGCAGGGTAGACACACTGTTGCTCAGGCGGAGAGGCCAGGGGAAAATTGGAAGCAGGGACTGCCACTCAGGAGGTTGGGCTTGGCGATATAAATTCAGGTGTTATCCACACAGAGATGAAAATCCCAGCCAGGTGAGTAGATGTGCTGCCCAGAAACAGTGTTTGAAGAGAAGAAGGCCAAGGGAAGAACCTTGGGAAACACTAATAATTTGCTGGGCAAGTGGAAAAGAGGAGTCATGAGAGAAGACTAGCAATGTAGGCAGAGAGCTTGGAGGCGGTGGTGTCTTAGCAGCCAAGAGGGGCAGATTTCAAAAAGGAGGGGATCTCTCCAAACAACTCCTCTACAAAATCTCTCCATTCCAGCCAGGCTGTTCTGCTATTCCCTGGATGTGTCTAATGCAGTCCTACTTCTAAGCTCAGATTCCCTATTTGCCTCATTTGGGAGGCTCATCTGTACCCGTCTCTTCTTACCCATCCTTCAAGAGACACCGCACAGAATGTGAACTCTCCTCACAGGAGCTGGCACAACACCTGGACCAAAGGAGGGGCTTGGTAAGAGCACAATGATAGGCATGCAGGTTTGATCAATAACCATCTGCAGGCTTTACTCTCTGCATGGCAATACACAGGGCCAAAGGGTCAACAAAAATACATGTGCACCCAGAGGGCATACGAACTATGTCTAATATCCGTTCTACCCAAGAAATTCTTGGGCATATGATTACTGTACGTATGTCCCTGCTGAGTACAGAAAATAAAAAAAAATGGCCTAAAATTGAAATGAATGTAATTTTTTGGGCAACAGTGGGCAAATTGGGTTGCCAAGCTGACACAGGACCAGTTACTAATAAATTACATCTCTTTAAGGTCTGTAGGACAAGGCAGAAAAACAGCTATCTGACTTCAATGATTTAGTAGTTATCCTACATAGAGATAACTGAGTAAAGGAAATAGTTCAAACAGGTCCCCAAATTTAGGTCAATTGTCAAATTGTTTACTATAGAAAAAAAAAAAATCCTGTGCTCACCTCCTCCCTCCCTTTAAACCACAGCCTGTGGGAATGAGATTTTTTAGAACTTCACAAAATGAAGCAACTTTCACTCCGGGGAGGGAGAAAAATCAGAAGATAAAGACTAATCCAAAATAATTTCCTACAGCTTGAGCTATTTTCAAATTTCCTAACTGGGAAGTGGGTTGAGTCCCCAGCAATATATTATTCTAGTTCCTCTATTTTTGCAATTGGCTGGAGCCCAGAGAGGATGTCATTTAAAAGGGCTGCTGTACACGGCTTGCAGGCTCCAGGGATGCTCTGTCCCAGCAGCCTGGCCCGTTTCCTTTGGACACTGCCACTTGAAGGGCTTAAGCCTATAAACCCTTTACAATCATTTCTCATAACTCCCAAGAGCAGCTCAGTGTGGTTTTCTCCATTTCACAGATGAAAGTGTCTGGCATACAAGGTGACATGCCCCGGGGTCATCGATTGTTTTAATAACCATCAATTAATATTTATTGAACCACGACCTGGGGCTCCTCTGCCACATCCAGCCACACAGACAGCAGCATCAATGACCAGGCCTTATGAACCAGAACTCTGCCCAAAGACTTCAAAAACCTGTGGCTCCTGTCAGCATCAAACACCAGAGTTCTCTCTTAGTGCAGTGGCCAGCGAAGCTGGCAGGGCCCTGCGGGCCTCCCCTCTTCCAAGGTGGAAGGCTGAACACACCAGCATTCCCTTCTGGTGCCTGTCAAGTGATGTGAAATGCAGAGTCCTTTTGTTGCAGCCCTGTTAGTAAAACGCAAAGCTTCGTGTCAGAGTTCAGGTTCTGAAAGCACCATATGCTGCTCCAGCCATGGGCTTGCAGGACTACAGCGCTGTTTCCAGTGCAGAGGTCTCTCGTAGAAAGAATCAATCCTGGCTGCTCTATCCAACTGACAGCAAAATAGCACCTTGAAATTTGTTTACTTTAAGCCTTCCTTTTCCAGGTTCTTCCTTTAAATGCAATATCCTGCTGAAGCTAACCTGCTAAACCCCCAATACCTTTGCGTAAGTGAGTTCCTTGCCAAGGAGAAAGAGGGATGCTGAGACGCTGAGGCCCCGGGAGCACAGAGGCCTGGGAATGGGGGGAAAGGCAAGGGGAAAAAAAGAAATCTGAGCTTTCAGTCCTCTATAATTTTACCCCGAGCTTCTTCACTTACACTAATGGGTATAATGGTTTGAACCAATGGGTGTTCCTTCTGCAGGCTGAACTGGTAATGGGTCTGCAGTCCATATTTTAAGTGACCTGACTATTCTAAAAAGAAATTGATTTGTGTTTCCATGGTAAAGAGTTTGACCGAGTATGTTGAAATGCCTTTCTACTCAAGCAGTGACAGTACGGGGTGGGGAGTGTAACAACTTAGCCTTTCAATTGTGAAATGTATTTCCACACTGCATTGCTATTTCGGTCGTGCATATTTGAGCATATTATTGCAAAATATTTTTCTAACTGAAATTACATTACCATACATAATGGGGGAAAAACCCACAGTGATGGTCTATTGAAAGGTCAAAGGGAAACCTATTGTTTGAAAAAGTCATTTGTCATAGGTACGGGGGTTCTTCCTTGAACATTTTCAGATTACACCAGTTCAATATGTTTTTGCAATTAATAAATTCACATTTGCTTAAATGTGGAAATCACAGCAAATGGATACTTATTTATAATAAAAAATAAATAAAAATCTATAATCAGGAGGTTCCCAAGTTTTCTGAATATCCTAATTTAGTACAAATAAAACTGTTTAAAAGATAAAGAAAGAAATAACGTCAAAGCAATTTTCCCTTTTATTTCAAGAAAATGAGGGTGATTTTTCTTTTTTTTTTTTTTTTAAGATTTCAGTACACCTTTATTTCAACATATTTTGAAAGGTAACTCCTATTTCTTTGGCTTGACAAAAAGAATGGCTTTTAATAAGTCATTCCTCCAGCAGTGCCTGGCTTGCCTGATTACATTTTCCTAATAAAACTAATCTTATTAATATGTTGGCATGTGAACTCATTCTTTTTCTGTTGTTAAACGCCAACTTGTGGTTTGCTTTTATTCTTTCAAATACAATTAGCAAAGCTCTCCCGCTCCTGAAAGGGCCTTTTCATTTGGACAAATTATTCTCTGGCTGGTTTTAAAGAAAGGGGGTGAGGGCAGTGGGGGGGGGGGGGGGGGTGACATTGGAGGGGGAATCGCCTTCTATTCTGATGACGCTCTGGCAGACACAAAAGCCTGCCTGTGCAGTCTCACCAGAAAAGGGGCAAATAGGCCTTTATCTGCTGCATTTTTCTCTTTCAGTAGTTTTACTGAATAGCTAACTTTTTAAAACTTCAGTAAGAGTATACAGTACCAATTAAATGATACTACGTAAGACAAGAAGGGGTGAAGTGTCTGGCGAAGATCTTATTGATGAGCTGATAATTTTTCAACTAATGTCCCCGCCCACACTGCTTCTGTGGAAAACCAGGGACAAAATACAAGCTGGTTTAGACAGCTTGACTGCTGGGCCTTCTCCTCATTGAAGGAAATGAGACCGTTGTTTTTCAACATTTTGGACTTTCTAAAATGTAATGCCTGGCCTATCTAAACAATGATTTATTAAACCCTGTCCCTGTTCCAATACCTTGGCTAGATAAATCCCCTGTTCCCCAGCTCCCATTTCACACGTAGTATCAGAGGGAGACCTGGGGGAGAGGGAAAGCCCAGCTAGAAGCCACAACCCTGATAATGCCGCCTGCTTCCAACGCTGCCGGAATATTTGTATAATTAGTTAAATTTTCAACTTTTAAATAACAAGAAAAAACAAGCTATGGGTGGCCCGCTAACCTCAAACGAGCAAATATCCAAGGTTATAAAATCACCCCTGCTCAGAATACCTGGTTAGAAATAAAAACAGCATTTACCAAATTCTACCCCACGACAAGAACAGAGGTCGCATTAAGAAGTACGAAACTGAATTTGAAAGCTAAAGTACTCAGGATGCGCATTATTTCATAAAACATGGACTCTACACACTGTTTATAACTAAAATACCTTTCTCTAACAGCAATAACAACAAAAAGTCGTCTCTGAGATGAATTAGAGAAATACTAAATTAACATTTTGATCTTAAAAACTAGGCTCTAATTTTGTGTCTGCAAAACTACACTTGCAGCTGTATCCTTGCAAATGCAAATTGGACAGAAAACATTGTGATGACTTACTTTGTGTACACAAGCTGAGTTCTGCACATACAAGCAGTTACACACCATAGAATGCTGACCAGTTTGAAGCTGAAGAAAAGCCGGTCCTTTGGATTTTAAAGTTGGAGTAATGAAAATTTCCAAGAGAGCTCTCTGCTGTCATGTCACAAGCTGCAGAATACCCTATTGTGATAAAATTCTTCTAAAATGGTGGGGTGGGGGTTAGGTGAGGGTGGTCTTTCCATAAAGGATAAGTAATTCCATACCCAGACAATGGCAATGGAATACAGCCTCTGAATTAAGACTAAAGTTAGAAAAACACTTTCAACTCATAACAGAAACCTGAGGATGGGAAAGCCCAGATCCTGGGTTTGCAACAGAGGAAACCCTAAGAATAAAGGGACCCAGCCAAGGGCATTCTTGGCCCAAGTCCACTGTGCTAGTCTAGGGTCAGGAGCTCTGCCTTCTCTCCATCTTCTCTCCTACAACTACTTTCAGCTGGATTGCCTTGGGCTCTGTCTGCAGGGATGCTGTCTGGAGGTTACTAGGAGGTGGGTCCTCTTCAGAAGATGGCTTCTGCTATGGAAGGTTGCATCAGAAGGGAACCGAGTCCCACACGGGAACTCTCTTAACATTTATGTCTGCAAATGTGTTTCAATTTTTTTCCTGAAGTATTTTGTTTTATAGTAAAAGAGTCCTAAGAGATTTTAGAAAGGGTGTAAATTTTCTGCTGCTGCATTGTTGTTAAATTACAAACAACCTGCAAGGACACAGACAGGTCCAGTTGTTTTTATGTAAGTTTCTCATTTTTTTAACTTTAAAATGAGTCAACTTGGCTATTTAAAAATCCACTTTAAAACCTATACTTCTCCTTACACGGGCAACAGGATTGCTAGATGATGCTCCTATAAGTGTTCTTTTATTCAATGAAATTGGCATAAAAGCTGTGTTGGAGGAAACCATTTAGCCCTTGACATAAAGTAAAGTGTTCATACACCAGTATGACAAACCTGTAAAAGAACAACCCTTTTCTTAGTGAGAACCTATTATTGTTACTATATGTTGCTTTTGTACAATTGCTTTTAAAGAATCATAGAAGTCAGGCATGTCTGTGAGGACAAGAAAGTAAATCCTGAGCTAGCAGTAAGTCAAGAAAAAGCAGCCACTAGAAGGGAACTTGTAACCAAATGGGAATTTCTAGAGGAGCTAGACTATTCTGGACTAAACAAAACATGCCGGCTCCCTCTTTCAAACACACACTCTCTTTGCCTCTCTGGAAGTTGGAAAGGGGTAACTGACTCAATAGACCTGAGAAACTAAAACCAGAGCATCCGCATGCCGGAGAACTCCAACAAGAAGCGAGGACCTCCAGTCCAGAGGCTCTAGAAATGGAGACACTGGTCACCTCTGGAGGTGGGGATGCCGGGGGAGGGGGAATTGAAAACAGCAAGATTCGTTGAAAATCTGTATAAGCGGCACTTAAATGCCCCTTCACTCCCAAACCTTACAGAGGACAAACGGCCCCTTCCCCCCAGGCAGAAGACAAACAAATGTATTGTCTGAAGAGGTTGACATTAAGATCGGAATGGGTGGGTATCGGGCACAGCTGGAGAACCTATGAAGCATAAAACGAAAATCGAGGTTTGAGTGAAAATCTGCCATCTTAAGGCGAGACTGCCTGACTGTAGGGCAACTCCCGGAATGTCTGACTCTCAAGAAAAGATTTGGATGATAATTCTTTAGTGAAACTTACCAGCCTTAGAGAAATAACCTCTGAATTATCATATCTGGAATTACCCCTTGAAAAAGCTAGCTTGAGCCCTTATTACCCTACAATAAAGTTCACCACTAGGTCGGTTCCCTTGCACACATACATTCTGAAGAGCTCTTTAACGGCTCATCCTTAAACATAAGCAGACAGCTATAGATTACCAACAGTTTAAGAAAATCTTGTAATATGAAAGAGAAAGAAATCAAAAATACAATTTTAAAAAGGAACTTGAAAGAAATAAGCAAAGCAAGAAATAAAAGAAAACATTTTTAAAAACCTTACCAACAAATGTAAGGTACCCACAATTATAAGAAGCCCCTTTGTTTCACATGTCCTTAGGAAGAAAACTTATGGCAGCCCACCCATTATAAAATGAATCCCAATTTTAAAATGTGAAAGACGTGCAGTCTAGAACTAATGAAAGGGTCAACTCAGAAAAATAAAATACTGCATCCAGGAAACAAGGTAATTTTTTTTTAAAGAGAGGCACTCAGAGAATCAAAGAGAACTCTTGGGATTTAAAACTATGATAGCAGAAGTTAAAAATTCAATAGACATTTTGGAGGATAAAATTGAGGCAATCTCTCAGAAAGTAAAAGGCAGAGTTGGAAAACAGGAGAGAAAATTTAAGAGTTAACTGAGGAGAGCCTACATCCAACCTTTAAATTTCCAGAAAGCGCCAACAAAGTGTTCAGCAGAAAGATTTTTAAAAGATCCATATCCACACACATCATTGTTACATTTCAGAACACCGGTGAGCCAACTGTCTGCCTATTTGAGCTCCCATTCATTCATTGCCCCTCCCTACCTCTGCTTCCCTCTGTTCTGAGAGGAGACCTTGCCAGGCTGCACTTCCCGACCAGCTGACCTCTCGTTGGTTCGGACAATAGGAGCACTGGTGGAAAAGCCAGAGAAAGGGGAAGCCAGGCTATCTCTCCCGAGCTCTCTCTTTGCCTTAGGTAGCATCTCTGGCAGAGGCTGTTTCTTCCATGCTTCTGGCTCCCATGAGAACCCTAACTCTTGGATCCTGGTAAAACTGTCTCTTCCCTGGTCCCTCTAGCTCTAGAGGCAGTCATAACTATTTGCTGTTGCTAATCTCTGGCTTGCCTTACTCTTCTGTTGGGCATGTCAGCGCTTCTTACACCTTAATTTCTCTCATTAAATTTCTTCTGTTGAATTACTTGGTGTAGACTCTCTTTTCCTGACTAGACCCTGACTGATACAATCAACAATACAGGCCCTGACTGGTGTAGTTCAGTGGACTGAGCACTGGCCTGGGAACCAAAGGGTCACCGGTTCAATTCCCAGTCAGGGCACATACTTGGGCTATGGGCCAGGTCCCCAGTTGGGTGCACAAGAGACAGCCACACATTGATGTTTCTCTCCCTTTCTTTTTCCCTCCCTTCTCCTCTCTAAATATAAATGCATAAAAGCTTTAAAAAAAAGCAATACAGAGAAAATGTTAAAAGCTTCTAGAGATAACTAAAAAGAAAGTAGCATGAAAAAGATGAATAATCAAAATGGTAACACCAAAGACTGCAAAACAGTACAGCAATAACATCAAAATTTTGAAGGAAAATCATCTTCAAACTAAAACTTTAATACCCAACTAAACAACCACAAAAAGAAAAATGTTTTAGATATGCACAGTCGCAAAACATTTTTCATTTATACCCTCCTTTTCCTTCAAAATTAAGGTGACATTTCAACAAAGGAGATTGATATCCAAGAAAAAGAGGGTCCAAAACAGGAGAGAACCAAGGTTGATATTGAAGGAAGAAGCAATTACCCTTAACTAGGGCAGGAAGACAAAGGGCTGAGAAAAAGAAAAAGAAAAAAAAAATCATTATCTAAAATTTTTGATTAAGGGACTGAGAATGAATTAGTAAAGGCTACATGAAAGCAAATTAAAAAACAAGAAAATTATTAACTCCAGAGAAAACAAAAAGCTATGTAGAAAATAAAATCTAATCATAGAACACTACATGATTCTGTTTTAAATATAAGTATATATAGCATAATAATACTAAAAAATCTGAATATGGGGGGCATGTTTTCCTTCAGATTTTATTTTGTGAATATACCTTTAATGAAAAACTATCTTATAAAATATTGAGAGGAGGGGAGGAAAATGAAAAGTATTGGTAGAGAAGTGTATAAGGTAATCAAGGGATAATATCAAAACTTTTAATATCAAAAGCAGCAATATAAATCGGCTATTTTAGAAATACGGAGAGAAGTCAATGAAAACTTTAAGAATTATTGCCTCTAAGAAATGGGAGTAAGAAGTGAAGAACAAGAGACATGTTTGTGTTAACTCTTATAGTACTATGAATTTATTTTTAATTCAGTGTGGTTTTTTAAATTCATTATTCTGTCTGGAAAATCATGTATTATTTAAACAACAACAACATCAGGGAAGGAAGGTGAACTTCACCCAAGGGCAGAGCCAACTGTTAAAGGGCCAGCCAGTAAATGGGCTCAGAAGTGCCAACCACAATAGGGAGAATGGGGCAAGGCCAAGAGTGGGATTAGCAGGACCAAGAAGTCAGAGAGACTGCCAGAGGGGAAAAGATGTCTCCAACATTGGCTCATTCTAAACTGAGATTTATCAAGGACCGTGTATAAGTGACCCATGGACACGGACAACAGGGTGGGGATTGACTGTGGGAGTGGGGGAGGGGCAAGGCTGGGGCGAGCAATGGGAGGAAGATTGGGCCAACTGTAAAAGAACAACAATAAAAAAAGGCAAAAAATAAAATAAACTGAGAATTAGTAGCAGGGACAAATTTAAGTCTACCTTAAAGACATAATGTGAAAACACTGAAAATTGGAAAGACTGAACTGACTCCCTAGTCCAGAAGGAAGAAATGAAGAAATGAATTTGCATCTCTTTCATCTCCCAAATAAAATGAATGGTTTTACAATGTCAGGTTAGGAAATAACAGGGCATTTAGGTGTTCTTCATTTTATGCCAGGGGAGTGACTCTTCTCTTCAAGACCGCCCCGCATGCACAATGTTGCACCCTAACCATGTGAATACACCAGGCTTGCGACAATACAGTACCTGGGAAAATGGCATGTTGGCCAGCCATGGCCTTGTTCAATGATTTCTATCTCTTTGCAACACTGACTTCGCTCAGAATCACATGAGGGGTGTTGGCTCCTCTCTCCAGGAATATACGCATGTGCACTTTACACACAAAATTTTGTACGTAATTATGAAGAATTAACACAACTGTTATCAAGAAACCATCACCCACTTAAAGAGGTCATGGAACCTTGGATAAATTTGGAAGTAGCTTCCTATTTAAATGAACCCACTCTACCTTGTTTCATTTCATTTCTCAGGGAACGTGAAAATTTTCACACTTGCACCATGACTGGTCTGCTACAAGATAAACTGTCTCAACCTCTGTGAGTGGCAGTTTGTCAGAGTGCTTTACACCGAGGTGCATGACTTTTATGTCCATGCTAGCACAGGAGTGGAGTTCCTGTGGGCTCCACCCAGAATTCACGGCCATGGATCTTTATATACCTGCTTAAGTATTTTTAGGCGATGAGGACCCCACCCCAGATGGGACCACTGCATGGTATAGGATCAAGCTCCAAGCCATGCTCCCAAGAGCATCAGTAAGCAGCATCTGATGAGCTAGGAAATGTGGTTTACACTTCAGAAGAAAACAGGTCGCTGCAGATGACGAGGAGGCAGAATTCTCACCAGACTTTGTCAAGTGTGTGAAAGAGTCAAGAGAAACTGACATCTAAGAAGTGTGTACTTGGGCAGGCAGGGTGCAACGAAAGGAAGGACATACTTCAGCCTGTGCTGCCTGCCAGACTCACTTGTAGGGCCTGAGACATTTAATCTTCGGCCCATATTGGGCACATTGTTTTTAAAGGGGTCAGACTGATGTAGTGGAAAAACAAAGGCAGTGAACCAAGAGTCAGGGATGCAACTAATCTTGGCCTGGCCACCACACAGCGCATTCTAAAACCAAACACCGGTGCTAGAAGTGGAGCCACTGCGTGGCAGAGGTCAAACACCTCCATTAAGAGACGCTGGAGTGAAAGTCACTGCACATGTGGGCCACCAAATAAGAACCACCAGAGAAGCCCAGGCAGACGCTTGGCAAACACTGTCCGAACCCCACTGAGCACCCCACCAACAGCTGAGGGCTTCTCCAATGGGCTTAATTCTAACTTGAGAGCCCCCATTATGAAAACTCATTACTACCCCAAACACCATCTTCCACAGTGTACGTGAAACTGAACTCCTGGCTTTATGGGCCTGACAAGGTCTAGGCACAAGACTCTGTCACCCCGAAAGTTGTTGTACTGATTGCAGTGTACTGGTTACATTTGAAAAGGCCACCTCACCTCCCTGGGCCTCAGTTTCCACCACTATACAAGGAAGGTGTTGGAGTCTATGTTCTCTGGTTCAATAATAACTAAAATAATGTGCATAGCATTTTATTGGCGGCTTCCTATGTGCCAAGCACACAGGAAGGGAATGCAAGAATGAGCAGAAATAGACACGTTTCTACTCCACAGAGTTTACAGTCTGGTAGAAGAAGCCCACGTTAATTAGAAAACCCCACACCTACAGTGAGGGATTACAACCTGAGACATGTGCCATGATGGAAAGGATGGAGGGCCATGAGACAGTCTGGAGAGCTGGGAAAGACTATCTTGAGAAGGTGGTGTCTAACTTAGGATCTGAAGGGTGAGTAGGAGTTCTGGCTACATTAGGCACGCAAGAACATCATATCCATTGGTCCAGAGTACAAGAAACAAAAATAAAAGAAATAACAGCTGCCATCCCTTAAATATTTACTACGGGCCTGGCATTGTGTTAAATATTATCTGCATATATAATTCTCAAGTTCTTTCAACAGCCTTCTCAGTTAATAAAGCATTATCCCCATTTTATAGTCAGTAAACTAAGGCACAGAATTTCAGAAATGTGCCCAAGTTAAGAATAGTAAGAGGCAAGAAAGAAGCCAGGAGGAAGCCCTGTGGCTGGAGGGGACCCGCCGCAGTCTCAGGTCTCTTTACCTCTCTAGGGTTCACCAGAAAAAGCTAATGCCCAGGTCCTATAATCCTTATGGGGGACCAACCTTGTACTTGTACTTCCAGGAGATCCACACTCCCACCTAGAAACATGTGGGAAACCAAGCCTCCAAAAGAGCACTGCCTTCTAGCTCCACAGTGGGATTATCTGGAAGGGACCCCCAACAGAGGTAGTATCTCTCTCCCCTCTGCACCTTCTCCTGCATCACCCGGCCTGAAGTCGTACCCTCCTCCTCCAGAGTAGAATATACTTCTTCCACCCTAAATTAGTCTTTGGGGGATTGCAGTATGACTCCGTTTTCTTGGTGCATTCGTAAAATAGTTTATTCAGTGAAGACAACAAAGCTTACTCACGATGCTACCCTGCTTTTCCTGTTGTCCTGCACTGGGAAGTTGTGATTTTCAAGGTTTATGATATAATCAGCATAGTGCCATCATCTGACTTGGATGAATTCTGAGACATGACCAAGATCAAGCTGTAGACCTCTAAGATTGAAGACCATGGCCTGGGTCATCATGAAGTCACCAAAGCAAACAATGCCTATGAGATGGCCTTGCCGCAGCCTGTCAGTGCTCTCTTGGTGACATCCAGACTGTACTCTGTAACTTTGAATTTCTATAAATACATTACAGTCACAATAAATTTTGTCTCTCATTGCTGCATTAGTTTTGTACGACTCGTCGGCAGCCGTCCGTCTGGAGAGACGATGGTGTAGCTTCTTAAGAGTCTATCTGCACCGCCGAGAATGGCTGTGCAGTCCGACTCGGGAGTGACACGGTATCTGTCTCCTCCCGTGTTGAATCGACATCTTGAGATGACGCTGGAGTGTCCTCTCTAGTGAAGCTGAAGCTACAGAGCCTCGGCAGGGTGATATGGAGGGTCTGCTGTTGCCCATGCAGCAGACTCCCCCTCTCTTCGCAGCTGAAGGGTCCAAGGGAAAGACGGAGTCAATACAGCTTGGCTTCAGGTGCGCCGCAGGAGTTGCCGGTGTTGACTACAATGTCAAACCGCCTTAGGGACTCCGGCTCCGGATTTTCTGTCGGGGTTTACTCCCTTAGCCTTTCCCCTGAAGAGGTATGCCGCAAGGCAGCGGAGGTTTTTTTGGAGTCAGAGTTTTCCTTCTATCTAGTAAATTGTGAATTTTCAGTAAATGTTTCATAATAACTCCAAATATAAAATATTACTAAAAAAAAATAGTAAGAGGCAGAGCCACGTTTATGAATTCTCAAGCCTGCACATTTAACCATGAGGCTATACTGTCTCCAGTGGTGGCCATGGGGCCCCAATAAAATATAATGTATTAGAATGGAATTGGTTTCCACCTGGTTCACCAGTAGGAGGATAAAGGTACATTTTAAAATATTACCATTTTGCCCATAGAAATGGTGGAGAAACTGTCATAAGATACATGTACTAGTAACTAGACCACTACAGTACATGCAACACCCACAGCCCCCATGATAGCCCAGCCCTAAGCAATCTTATTTTCTGTCACACCACACACATGCACCCACCCAACCACCCACCAGGGATGAACGAAGCAAGAGTAGGTATCTGACCCAGAGACGCTAATCTACAGGCTGCAATCGCCTTTGGGATGACCAAGCCTGGAAGCTCCACCAAGGCAAACTTGTGTAGAGTCAGCCAACCATGATTATATTCTCCAAAATATGGTCTGGGAAATAGAGACGCTCAGGTACAGAGAGGCCAGAGTTATTCCAGGAGTGCGGATATTATTAAAATTAGAAAAATCTAGTAATGTATATGATCAAAGGTACAAACTTACATGTATAAGATAAATAAGTTCTGGGGATCTAATGTACAGCATGATGACTATAGTTAACAATACTGTATTGTATATTTGAACGTTGCTAAGAGAAAAAATATGTTGTGATTATGCAGATGATGGATGTTAACTAAAGTTATTGTGGCAATCACTGCAATATATGCATATATCAAATCATTACATTGTACACCTTAAACTTATACAATGTTATATAGATTTTTTCTCAATAAAACTGGAAGAGAAAATATCTAGGAATACAGCAAACTATTATGACAGAATAAAGAAAAATCTGATTATCTCAATAGATATAGAAAAGGTATTTGATAACTGCAAACTCCCCAACTACATGGGTGATAAAATTGCATAGAACTTAATACACAAAGACATACATGCGTACAAATAAAACTGAGGAAAGCTGAGTAAGATCAGCACATTGTATCAGTGTCAATATCCACTTGTGATCTCATGGATAGTTTTCCAAAATGTTACCATTGGGGCAAACTGGACATGCATACAAACGATCTCTCTGTATGACATCTTAAAACTGCATGTAAATCTGCAATTATCTCAGTTAAAAAGTCAACATTTAAAAGGGTAAGAGGTGGAGACGGAGGAAGGAGAGAAAGTGAGAAAAGAAGAGGGGGGTGGAAGGGAGAGGAAATCAACTTTATGGAAACAAAATTTCATGAATTCACCAAAATCTGGTAAGTTAAAAATATAGAATAATAATTTTATTTTAAAAAGCATGGCCACTCCATCCTTCCAGCATTTCAATATAGCCTTGTAAAAATTTTAAAGTTTCAGAGTTTTACATTTTGAGAAGATCACATGCTGCCAGTATGCTAATATGATGAATGTGATACTAACAAATATGACAAAGAGCTAGGGATATAATACAATTTATAATGCCTGCAATAAAATCCTGTGCCCAAAGCTTTCCATTAACTTACTTTACATAAACTGTGATGTTTGCTATGTTTTGTTTTTGTTACCCTAATAGAATGTGTAATTTTGCCAAACAAGACATCACCAACGAGGAATGAAATGGAACTTCCATAGTTCATAAAGCCTCTCCAAAAACCCCGCAGTAAATGTCATGCTGACTCGATATGAAATCTATTGTATGTTCTTCATATTAAAGTTAAGAACAAGACAAGGATGCCCACCATCGCTGCTCATAATCAATCCTGTATTGGGATCCCAGCCAGGTCCATCAATTAATTATACTTTATTTCATTGAACATACTCAATTAAGTATACTTTTAATTAAGCATAGTCAGCAGAATTGAAAAGAAACAAATTTGTCCCTATGTGATGGTTTAGAAAATTTAGAACTTAATCAGGCAGCCCATCACTTTCTGGATGTGAGATCCAGAGTGGGGGCTGAAGAGCCCACGATGGGTATCACGAACTTAAGTTCTGGGTAAGCAGATAAGTACAAGGTAGAGGAGCAGAAAGACCCGGAAAAGAACTGAGCCCTAGAATGAAGACTACCGAGGCTTGCTAGTCTTGTTAAGCCTCTCCTGCTACCTGATCAAGGTGTGGTGCATAGGAGTCCCTGCCACACTAGCTCCTGGTTCTTGGGCACCCACATCTCCCTCTTCCATGATGGTCACCACAACAACCTGTCTACACTGACCTGATGTGTGTCTGCAGCAGGTGCACAAGAGCCCGAGGAACACATCATGGCTGTGAAAGACACACACATCTTCAGAACTGTGGTAAGTTATTATAATGAGCTCTAATTTCTACATAAATTATCTTTATTTACTTATAAAGTCTGTTTTAGATGATCCCACCATCAGAGAAAAACAGTATTGTAATCTACAATAAAAATACTCTCTAAAGCACTCAGTTTGGAGTGTGTTATGGATCTCTGTAGTAAGCATACCTTCGCAATAAGATTTTTCTTAGACTACCCTTAAAATAAGATTTAATATTCCGAGTACAGAAAAACTGATAACCGAAAAGAATTACCCAGGAGTTTGTTGGAAGGCCAACTTTTGCCCAACGAGTATCATTATGTCGAACAACCTGCACCAAAATACTTGAACTTCAACAACCTCTGGAAGGGTGCCAGACAAAAATGACAACATTGTTGGGCTTTTAAGCCATCAAATTAATATAAAACCTGGTAAAGTAAAATAATTCTAGGACATATATAAAAGACAGATGTTTTCAATTTGGCCCAGGCCACCTTAGCACTACTAAAGTGTCCTTTGTGTTCTTCCATATTCCTGGGATAAAGGGTCTGGATGATGACAACACGACCACAGGTCTCCTTGAGCCTGGGCTCTATTACAGCAGGCCTGTTTCTGTCATAACTCTGATCACACTCTCCAATACGGTGGCCTCTAGTCACATATGGCTGTTGAGCCCTTGGCTGAAGATATGCTATAAGGGTAAAATTCACATTGGATTTCAAAGACTTTGTACAATAAAAAGGCTATACAATCTCATTAATAATTTTTACATTTATTAAATGTTGAAATAATATTTTTATATGTGACTTAAATAAAATGTCTCATTGAAATTAATTTCACCTGGCCCTGGATGGTGTGGCTCAGTTGGGGAGCACTGTCCCATGCACAGAAAGGTTGCAGGTTTGATTTCCCATCAGGGCACATACCTGGGTTGAGGGTTCAACTCCCAGTTGAGGAGCCTACAAGACGCAACCAATTGATGTTTCCCTCTCACATCAGTGTTTCTCTCTCTCTCTCTCCCCCCCTCCCACTTTCTTTCTCTCTCAAAGCAATTTTAAAATGTCCTCTGGCGAGAATTAAAATAATAATAATAATTAATAAATTTAGAGAATTAATTTTATCTCATTATTTTAACTTTTTAAAATGTGGCTACCAGAACATTTTAAATTACATATGTGGCTCATTTGTGACTTACACTGCCTATATCCTGGACAGTGCTGACTTAGAAAGGCAAGAGGGAATTTAAATGATGTATGCATACTGTGTAATATCTAAGACAGTAGTAGATATGCTTATAAGACCCTTTGTATGTCATTTGATAGAAAATTTTTTATAAAGACAGGTATCATAACAATACTATAAAAGAAACATCACTTACTGAGTTCCAACTTTTTGACAGGGATAATGCTAAATGCTTCAGAGAGATTTATCTGTAATCCTCCCAACAGGGAAAAATAATTTGGATCAGAGAGACTAAGTCATTTGCCCCAGATCACATAGGTAGAAAGTGCTAGATCCCAGCTCTGGATGGAAGTCTGTCTGAGGCTAATGCAGGGACCATCCAAGCCATATATCTGTCATTAAAAAGGTGCTCCCACTGAGACCAGACTGGTGGCTGCCAGAGGGAAGGGGACTTTGGGGACTGGGTGGCAAAGGTGAAGAAATTAAAAAGTACGAATTGGTAGTTACAGAACAGTCACAGGGAATATTACGCTAAATGAAATAAGCCAGTCAGAGAAAGACAAATAAATACCATATGATTTCACTTACATGTGGAATCTAATGAACAAAATAAACAAACAAACAGAAACAGACTCCAAGATACAGAAAACAGACTGACAGCTGTCAGAGGGGAGGGGTTTGGGGGCTGGGTATAAAAGGCGACAGGATTAAAAAGTACAAATTGGTAATTACAAAATAGTCACAGGGATATAAAGGACAGCAGAGGGAACATAATAATACTGTGACAACTATGCACGATGCCAGGTGGTACTGGAAATATCGGGGGCAGGGGGACACTTTTTAAAGAATATGGTTGTCTAACCACTATGCTTTACACCTGAAACCAATACAAAATAATACCGAAAGTAAATTGTAATTGAAAATTTAAATAAATAAGTAAATTTTGAAAAAATAATAAGAAGATGCTCCTATTCCGGTCCAAACGCTGTGGAGTGAGCCGTTCTGGAGCGGCCCGGAGGGGTGAGGGGCCCCACAGCGAAGTGCAGCGGAGGCAGTGAAACCATGGCACCCAGTGAGGTGTGGCCAGCTGTCTCCGGGCGCCACCAATGCGCGCCACCAATGCGATGAGTCCCTCTGTTAATCCATAGCCCGGCCTAACCTTCTGACTCTGGCCCACTCCCGGAAAGCGCCTCAGTAACAACAGCACTAATTGAGTGGGAAGCTCTGGAATAGCTGGGGAGGAAACAGCTTGCAGCCAAGGGGCAGCGACGCAGCCACAGGAGAGAAGCAGCCTCGCCGTGAAGCTGAGACCGGCTGCCAAAGGAAAGAGTCTCCTAAAACCCAAAACGTCTTCTGCCACCAAGCTTTGGAAAAATTAGGTATGCAAACCTTTGGCCCTCTTTCATCCATCTTCTCCCCCAACACGCTCCGGGCTGACTAAGTGATGGAAGTCTACAGACATCTGCTCAGCATTACCGCAAGTGCCCACAAAAAGCAATTTTCCTTCCTGCAGCAGTTGGAAAAGCGTAAGTGCAGGGTGGGGGTGATGGGTGGGGGGGGTGGGGGAGGGAGGGAGGAAAGCTGGCCAGAAAAAAAACACACAGAAGGCACAGTGGCGTTCAGACATGAACCTAGGAATTTCTGAATGGTTCAGAATGGGACACTTTGTCACCTCTGATTTAATTAGAAGACTGTTTTCAGAATGCTGAAGGTCTCGGCCCGTAATCAAGCACTTACGTAATCCTCCTCATTGAGCCCTTGTTTCTCAACAGAACTTTTCACCTCCATGGAAAACTTCTCAAACTCAGGTTTCACTGTCCTCAGTAGAGTGATTGTTTGGAGGGATGAGTACGCCTGCTTCGCTTCAAAGTCCTGTTTGTCTCCTCTCTTCCACGAGCCATCTCCTACGGGAGAAATAAAAATATTTATAATTCCAAGCCGGTCACCAGAAAGGGCCCATTCTCCCTTTCCAACTGCGATGTGTCTCTACATGTCACTCTTGGCAGCCACGGCAAGAGGTATTGTCAGAGTTTTGCACTTGGGTATGATGTGACAATGTCACAATCCTCAGAGGAGAAGAAGGCCCTTTGGACATGCGTGCCTTTGAGATGTGAGAGAAAGGAAAGCATTGTGGAGTTAACTCTCTTATAATAACCACGTGGCTATAATATTCAGCCCCCAAGAACGGCAGCATTGCAGGAGCAGGAAGGAAGTTTTACCTCTCCTCATTCGCACTAGGGTTTTAATGCCTACAGACATCTGTGGAGGTCAACAAAGGGCAATAAACTGATGTCATGGAGATGTGGTGGCAGTAATGGCCTGTGTGACAATGGGTATGCACTAGTATGATAAAGTCGGCGCTGTTAAAACAAAGACATTTGAGATTATGGATAGTTCTTAAAATAGTGCTGGAATCTCTCCAGAGTGAGAAGTAGTTTAGATGAATGTGAGGATTTGTATCTCTAGCTCCGGCAACATCATCCAATTATTTATTGGACAGTGTTTACCAGTGCATCAATAGTAATAATGTGAAAATTGCTAACAAGTATTGAGCATATATATAATGACACAATAATCTCTATTGAGCATTTTATGTTTAGAAACTCACTTAATCCTCATAAGACCCCATGATGTGGTACAATTATCATCTCTATCTTACAGATGAGGAAACTGAGGCATGAGAATCTGGGTACCCTGCTGCTTCACAGCTCTCCCTTTGCAAAACCAAAGGCAAATCACATGAATAAAAATTATTATTCTTCTCTTTATGATTTCATTTTTTAGATGTATGTGGCCGTTGGGGCCCCAAAAAGAAATGGTGGATCTCTACCTTTTGACAATAAGCTGTTGTTTCTATGAATTATCATTATGATCCCTGGAGATCTAGAAATAAAACAAGGACTTCAACTCTGGAGCCCAACACCAAAGTCATTGGTCAGCGCTGAGCCCCCAGTCTGTGGCAGGTGCCCGGGGCCCAGTGACCAAGCAGCGAGGATGGCTCTGAAGTGTGAGGCCAGGGCTCTGGCTCTACTCTTAACAGAAAAAGAGCTGGTGGCCTTGGAATTTCTATCACAGCTCAAGTCAGACAAACATGGACTAACTGAACTATGTTCAAAGGTCTGTGGTAGCCACCACAGTGGACAGCGTAAGTGTCTCAAAAAGTCTCCACTACCTTCAAGAGAAGGATTTAAAGACAGGTATGTAACAACTGAAGTTATTACAGGGTCACAGCTTACTGGGTGTGGAAGGGAAGTCCGGGATACAAGGAAACAATGAGGAGGACAGAGGAGGACAGCCAGCTCCGAGGAAAGAAGGCTCCGTGGCAGGAGGAGGAGGCATCAGCTGGTCCTAACTGTGTGAATAGGAGGGGAGGGTGGAAAGGCAGGCTTGACAGGGCCTAAGACACAGGCTAAGGAGCAAGTGTGCGTGACACCCAGTAGCCAGCAAGCTATTAAAAGCTAAATAAGACAGAGCTAAGGACAAAATTCATTAAGGGCTAGATCAGGGAGCACAAGATTCAATTTCAAGCCACCAAAAAGAACCTGACAAAGTCCTGCTCCTCCCACACAAAACCTCCCAGATGCGGAGGAGGCCTCAGCGCGAAAGCCAGCAGAGAGTGAGTGATGTGCCCGTCTCTGCCATCGGCCAGGGTGAGCCCAGCAGGGCGCTCCAGACACAGACATCGTGGCCTTCGTGAAGGGGCCAAATTCACTCATCAGGAAGACCACAGAGTCTCAAAATGTCCAGAACATCTTCATCCCATGGAGGAACCTGTTTCTCATAAGCATGCAATTGATATTTACTGATTCACTTTTAATTGATTTGAGGTATCGAGACTCAGCAGGAGTAATATTTCTTAGGCAAAGCAGGTCAGAGTTTCTCAGCTCTGGGAAAAGTTCTCTCCTGGGAATAGTTAACCTGATCGACCCCACTAAATGCTCTGCTGTGTAATTAGAAAGTACAACCGGAACTGGAAACAGCAACTATCTCAGTTACTAAAATGGGAAAAACATTTTTTTTTATTTTGAAAGAAATGAAATCCAGCACAATAAATTTGTCAGCCATACCCTAAGAGGTAATAACTTGGAATTTTTGTTTTCTAGAAAAAAACAAAAACAAAGAATGGAAACAATAGTGCTTAACAAACGTAAGCCAAAATAAATAGCTATCTAGTCCCAGACAGAACCGATACTATGACTTCCTGCTTTTGTGGCTGTTTTCATTGGAATGTGCCAGTAACATCTTCCCCACGGGGCAGAGGTTGGCTTGGTGTTGACGCCCTGTGAGTGGGACAAATTTAGTTCCATAGACAACTGGGTGCCTCTGGAGATTTACGAGTGGAACAGAAGAATGACAACGACACGGCAGAGCCATGCCTTGGGAACTAGCAGTGGATTAGAGTGGGGAGACACTGAGGGTTCACAGTCACAGTAATCAGGCAAGAGGTTACGAGACTTTAAATGTCGTCACACACACCCCAAATTAAACACAGTTCTTTGGGGGGTTAGTTTCCTTTTCTTTTGTTTCTTTTTCTTTTCTATTTTTGTGTTTTTTTGAATCTAGGAAATTTTCAACAATAAATATTTACTGCTTTTTTAATCAAAAAGAGGGAGAGCCTTGGAGAAGAAAACAGAGGTCTGTGTGAGAGGAATCTGAAGACGCCACAAGAGTTAGGGAGTGAGGGATAACAGAGGGAGGGGGCGCACCACCCATGATGCAAAGAGGAGAGGAAAGTGGGCTGTCATTAGAGGAAAGAGCAGAGTCAGGAGGAGGAGGTGGATGTGGAAATTATAATGATGTCAATGAGGGTCATGGTCAATCCAAGGTGACTGGCTACAGAATGCCCACGTGACAATACCAGGCCGGGGTGGGAAATAATGTCTAAACAGAAAGAGGAGTGAAGGCTCAAGAGAGTGTTGGACGTCATTTGCATATGGCTTAGAGTTAGAACCAGGGACAGGCTGCACTGTGTAAGGGAGTGCTGAGGAGGAGGGGGAGGTGGAGCGCAGGCATGTCAGGGATGCTGTTTTTCGTGGGCAGAAGGAGTAGGAGGAGATGGAGCAGCTAACAGAGAACCAGAAGAATGTTGTGCCCCCAAAGCTAGGAAAAACAGTGTTTCCAGAAATGGGGGGAAACGATGTTGGATGTTCTAAAGCTGTGCTAACAGAGTAGTCACTAGCCACATGTGTGACTAATTAAACTCTAATTAAAATTAACTAAAACTGAAACTTGAGTGTCTCAGCTGCACTTGCTACATTTCAACACAGACTAGAACACAGCTGGCATCAGCAGGTTCCCACAGGACAGCACTGCTTCCCGGGCGTGAGGCATGGCCTGGGGAAGGCTAGTGGCTTTGGCAATGGGGCAGTCACTGGTGACCTTCGGGACAGCACTGTCAGAGAGGTGGTGGGTACTAATGTCATATTCCCACAATGGCCCCGAATGAGGGACTAAGCAGAGGAGAAAGAAATCTTCTCATGAAAAGTAGGGCGGAGAAGGTGATTCTTAACAATTGGTTCAGGAATAAAGGAAAACGAATTCGCCTGGCTTGGCTTGGCTTGGCTTTTTCTGTTCGGTTTTAAACATTTCAGGTGAGAAGAGTACAGAATATTTGTGAAAGAGGAGATGGCCTGCCCAGCACCGAGCCCTGTGCTCAGCGACCCTGTGGCCTGAGAGCTGGCCTGGCAACGGGCGGTCCCCACATTGGGATAACCGTGTCATCCTGTAGCTCTCGCCCCTCGCCCCGGCCCCGGCACACAGTAGGCCTTTGATCAATGCAGGCTGAATGGCCAGCTGTAACATCACAGAACACGTCCAGGAAATGAATGCCTGGAGTTCAGCCAGGCTGGCTGCAGAGCACTGCGTCTCCTGGCCTCAGCCTACCCCGTCCGGGTGTCCGGGTGTTACATGCTCCGCATGAGCCAGGCTGGTCTGGTCACTCCCACCCCTTACTGGGTGGCGCCATTATGGACGGCTTTGCCTGTACCATTTCATTCTGTGATCCACATACAAACTCTGTGAGGTGTATTTAAGTATGAGCCCTATCTCACAGATGAGGAAACTGAGGCTCAAGGAGATTAACGTGCCCATGGTCACTTAGCTAGCAAACAACAGAAGCAGGATTCAGGCACACGTCAGATTCCAAATGCCGGTGCCGTGCCGGCGCCACATACAGTTCATCAGAGTCTGGGGCCTTCCAAGATTTAAAACTGCAAATGTAGTGGGATGACAAAAAAAGAAAAGAACTGTTAAAAACAAAAGTAACAGGAAGAAAGATAAAAAGGAGAAGTGCCTAAATGTGCCTTAACAGCTGTTGAAATATTGTATCAGAATTCTCTTTCCTTTCTCATTGTCCCAAACTGGCTTTAAATGTGCATATATCACTTTGATAGCAAAATGTAATAAATTCAGTCCCTCCCTTTTTCTGCCATTTTCCCATTTCTACTGAGTCAAATGATTCACATGCATCACCTAGGGGTACTGCACTTCCATCCTCACCTTAATTAGTGCCCTCTGAGTTCTCAAGAGGTCAGCAAAGTTCTTAACAGTCTCAGGCAGGATTGATTGCTCAAATAACTTTGCATGTAACTTACATCCAAATAAGGTAAAGTCAATGAATGAGAATGTCAATAGGTTCTATTAAAAACTCTCCAGGACAATATAAACCATCTTCTCTCTAGATTTTTTAAACCTATTTTTTTTATCTTATTTTCCATCCTTTGCTTTCCCCCAGAATATATTCTGAACTCCTGTAACAATATGATTTGGACAGATATGAGAATATTTTTGAGTGCTCATCAAGACCCAAGAATCTAGTAATCAGGAAATAGGAATACACTGTCAGTGTGTCTTTTTTTTTTAAAAACTCAGTATCAAATAAGTATTAATAAAATATAATCTTTTTCTAGAATGGGTACAGAGTTTGGTGTGAGGAAGCACATGGAGAAGAGAATGTTAAAGAACTTTTCATGAACATATATCTGATTCTTAGGGCACAAGGTCTCAGAGAAGGCCCTTCCCTGATGGACACCTGACCCTTGCTCTAGGTCACTCTGCCAGCCATAAGGTTCTGATTATCGCCTCTACTCTGATGGGGGTAGGGGGGTGCTTCAGGGTATGTGGCCAACATGGACAGTGGCCTCTCTACGTCCATCCTCCCTTCTTCCTGAGTAACAGACTCCTAAAATGATATGGGGTAACAGTGAGTTCAGCTAAAAGCACACATTCCCTGGGTCCCCTCACACTGGGGGTAGGCAAGGGTATATAAGCAGAAGTTAGTGAGTGGGGCTTGCAAGGAGCTCTCCCAACAGAATTCAGTCACCTGAGAGGATCTCTTTTTGCCTCTCATCTTCCCCTCTTTGTCTTGACTAGAATTAAGACACGATCCCTGGAGCCCTAGCAATCACCTTGTGTCCTTGAGGATGGAAGCCATTCACTGAGACTGAGTGAGTGGAACAGCAGATGTTTGGATCCCTGGTGACATGATGGAACCACCATGCCTGCCCAGGATTTCTTACAGGTGAGAGAATAGACCTCTACATTTGTTTAAATCACTATTGTTGGGCGTCTTGGTTATTTGCCTGCAGATATAATTCCCAATGCCTCCCGGTCTTTAGGATGTATTAGATAAAAGTCAGTTAATTTGATAACAATGTATTACCTAAATCAATCTCTGAAACTATACCACAGAAAAGGGTGCAAACTTAACTTATTTTGAAAGTTCCATGTGTAATAGTCGAAGTAAACTAAGACTAATAATAAATATAGCTAATATTAATTAAATACTCAAGAAGCTTGAGTATTGAGTGTCGGCCTGCGAGCTAAGTGTCGCTGGTTCGATCTTCCAGTCAGGGCACATCAGAGAAGGAAAACTCTGACTCCAAAAAACCTCCGCTGCCTTGCGGCATACCTCTTCAGGGGAAAGGCTAAGGGAGTAAACCCCGACAGAAAATCCGGAGCCGGAGTCCCTAAGGCGGTTTGACGTTGTAGTCAACACCGGCAACTCCTGCGGCGCACCTGAAGCCAAGCTGTATTGACTCCGTCTTTCCCTTGGACCCTTCAGCTGCGAAGAGAGGGGGGGGTCTGCTGCATGGGCAACAGCAGACCCTCCATATCACCCTGCCCAGGCTCTGTAGCTTCAGCTTCACTGGAGAGGACACTCCAGTGTCATCGCAAGATGTCGATTCAACACGGGAGGAGACAGATACCGTGTCACTCCCGAGTCAGACTGCACAGCCATTCTCGGCGGTGCAGATAGACTCTTAAGAAGCTACACCATCATCTCTCGAGACGGACGGCTGCCGCCGACGACAACGACTCAAGAAGCTTGCTAAGTATTTCACATACATCATCTCATTTATTACTCAGCCTGACACCATGTGGTAAATACTATTATTATTACCATTAGAGAAAACTAGGGCTTGCATGAGAGGGCAAGGTCACAACCATGTGCCAAGAGCTAGTGCATGGCACATACTCTCAAGCAGACTGATGCCTGAGCTCAAAACCTGAGCAATGAGGCTTAAAAAGGAAAAAAAAGGAAATCTAATCCCGAAACACTGAGGATACTTTATAGGTTGTAGAAAAGCACACTGTGCACTGTATAACTACGTAATTTTCCAAGAAGCAGAAAAAGTGAACTCAGAAAAATAAGCTTTAAATGTCGGCCCAAACCTGGCTCAGTAGATTGAGTGCCAGCCTGTGAACCAAAGGGTCCCCAGTTCAATTCCCAGTCAGGGCACATGCCTGGGTTGCAGGCCAGGTCCCCAGTTGGGGGTACATGAGAGACAACCACACATTGATGTTTCTCTTCCTCTCTTCCTCTATCCCTTCTCCTCTCTCTAAAATAAATAAATAAATAAAATCTTTTTTAAAAAATTGGCTCAAAATCACCAACAATAAGTCATATACATGTATGTGTACTTAAAGACAAAAAGTCAGAAATTAAAGTATCACCATTGCTATATAATATTATTCTGGAAATTGTCAATGCAATCAGAAAAGAAAAAAATAAAATGTTAACTATCAGAATAAAGGGAAAATTTGTTACTTAAAAATGACATAAAAACTATTGAAACATGGGTTTAATATGTGGAATTCTTGCAAAAAAATAAGCAAAACTCATAGATTTCTATATAACAACTACAGTTACAAAAGGCAGTTGGAAAAGACCATGTTCATAATAATAACTGGAAAACATAAAATACCTAAGAATGAACTCAACAAGAGTGTTGCAGAATTCAAATGAAGAAAAATGCAAATCATTGCTTATGGACATAAAAATAAATTAAAATTAATAAAATAATTTAAAAGTTAGGTGATACAAGGTTGACAGGGATGTAGGAAAACAGACAATCTCATACATCATTGCAAAAGTATACGTTGATAAACCTCTCTAAAAGACAACTTGGCAATATCTATCAAAAATTAAATGTATATAACTTTTGACCTAGAAAATATACCTTTAGAAATTTATCTGACAGAATAAATATGCGTGTGTGCATGTACACTCAGGGCAACTCAATATAGCCACGTTCTTAGAGCAAAAAGCTGGGAACAGCACAAACATTTAAAAACAGGAGACTGAAAAAGTAAAGATGGCATGTCAACATTATAAAAGATTGTGTATCCATACTATAAATAGAGCAATTTTATTTTAAAATACTTTGTGTGTGTATATATATACATATATATACACAAAATATTTTTGTGTATATATATATATATACACAAAATATATATATATACAAAATATTTTGTGTCTATATATACACACACACAAAATATATATACACAAAATATTTTTGTGTGTATATACACACACATACACACACACATGGGTGATGAACATACTTTGAAATATTATCAGTGTACTTTTATCTGGGTAACAGAATTATGGTAACTTATTTTCTTCCCTGTGCTTTTCTATGTTTCCCAAATTTTCTATAATACTCATGTATTGAAATGACCAGGGAAAAGTAAGACAAGCTTTAACTGTAGAAGAAAGGAATGCCAGCACCTAATATTTGTATTGCATTTGCCCGTTTATAATGTGCATTCACATGCATTGCCTCCAGACCCTATGTTTGCAGCTGCCAACTTGCAAAATTCAGAATAAATGTTTTCTTCATTTTTCACCAGTCTCTGTCACTATCTCAATGAATTCAATATCACCAACAATAATGCAATTACATTCTGATCTTTTGTGAAGACGTGAAACTGCCACTCTGCTTGTGAAAAAACTAGGGGGAAGACAATCATGCAAGGAGGAAAACACCAGGTATTTATCCTGAAAGCCTCAATTCTCCAATTTTATCCACTATAAGGAAGCAGTGGCAACTTTTGTTTCACCAACTTTTCTCGATTCCCCATGAGACATGTGTTTTACTGTCTATTTATGCACAATTATCTATTGCTTAACTAAACCAGGATATCAAAGCAGGAAACTGAGGTGTGTGTTGTAAGGTTCAGATCCTGTCTAACTCTATCTCAACAGCCAGAGCTGGGAAGAGGAGCTCTGCATGAGTAGGCCATTTGTGACACACAGTTCCAGTGCTCCTCAACTGCCAAAGAATAGCATCTGAGAAAATGGACCATGGCCTGACAGTGTCTACTTCAGACAGAGCCTTAACCATGTTTGGGGGAAATGTTTTGTACCTGTGAACTCAATGAACTTCTTAAACACCCTCCATCACAGGTACCCTGAAAACTTCCCCAGATCCATTTTAAGAAATTAAATGCTTTCAATCCTATATGTTGATGGCTCCTGAACATCTATATGGGAGAAGCATAAGGAGCAATCATCAGAAATGATGGGGCTCTGAGAGCAGTGACTTTCAAAGTGTTGTACTTCAGTTTACAGTAATTGTGGCCCATTACAAACATATGGGTAACATGCATAAAAATATACATACAAACACATAATCATATCACTAAAATAAATGTTTTCTGAAACAATATATATGCTCCATGTGACACACTTTAACATATTCTATTCTATTATATTGATATATTCTAGTCTATTCCATTCTATTAAAAATGCTGCCCAGGGATCCAAGATCGTGGAGGGGTAAGTGGGAGCTACACTAGCCTCCTCCCAGGACCAAGCTGGAATTACAACTAAATTGTAGAGAAAGCATCCTGAATAACCAACTGAACACTGCCTTATGACCATGAATAGACAAAAGAAACCACTTCACCACAATGTGACTAGTAGGGAGTACAAAGGAGGTGCAATAGGGCTGGCTGGGCTCCCATGGGTGGTAGCTGAAGTGCCAGAGGGATATTTCTTAGTGGCCAGAAGGTTCCCCCTGAGACGTGTGGGGTCTAAAACCTAAGATGGGTTCCTCAGCCTGTAGCACCAGAGCTGGAAAGGAACCCGGATAACATCCAGCTGTGAAAAGCAGCAGGGTTTCTGCCAAGGACAGATGGCTGGAGTCACAGAGAGTCTCTGTAAGGGACAAAACACAAAAAAATTTTTTTCCAGCCACTTACCCTGGTCACCGACAAAGGGAGGGCAGAGTGGACTAGAGATGCTTGAGGTAAGTCTGGGAAAGGTGGCTTTGGGGACAGAACTGGGGGAGCAGTCACCAGGATCCCTGTGCTGAGTCAGTCCCCATACGGCAGGAGCCATTGGTCTCAGGCAGAGCACTTCTCTCTGAATGGTATCAGCTTGAGGGGAAGCAATACCCGCTTCTGCAGGAATTACTCTGCCTCCCCCCCCTGTTGTTCAGAAGCAAGGCTGCTTTTGGCTTGATTATATTAACAACTGATCAGTTTAGTGGCTGATTGGTTGAACAACTAAGGTGGAAAATACAAAGCAGCCAAAATGGGAAGACAAAGAAACAGACCCCAAATAAAAGAACAAGTGAATTTTCCAGAAGAACTAGATGAAATGGAGGCAATCAATTTATCAGATGAAGTTTAGAGTAATGACTATAAGGATATTCAAGAGCATGAAAAAAAGACATAGAAACCATAAAAAAGGACCACTCAGAAATAAAGAATGCAACATTTGAAATAAATGATACACTGAAGGAATAAACAGTAGGTTAGATGAAGCAGAGAATAGAATCAGTGGTTTAGCAGACAAGGCAGAAAAAAATACCCACGCAGAGCAGCAAAAGGAAAAAAAAATTTTTTTAATGAGGTGAGTTTAAGAAACATTTTGGACAACATGAAGCGTAACAACATCTGCATCATGGGAAGGAGAAGAGAGCAAGCAAGGGATCAAGAATGTATTTGAAGAAATAATGACCAAAAACTTCCCTAATCTGGTGAAGGAAAAAGTGATACAAGTCCAAGAAGCTCAGAGAGTCTCAAATAAATTGGACCCAAAAAGGCTTACAGACCAGGAGAGAATCATAAAAGCTGCAAAAGAAAAGCAGGGAGTTACCTACAAGGGAGCACCAATTAGACTGGCATCTGATTATTCAACAGAAACATTTCAGGCCAGAAGGGAGTGATGTGAAATAGTCAAGGTGATGAAAATGAAGGACCTACAACCAAGGCTACTTTACCCAGCAAGTCTATAATTTAAAATTGAAGGAGAAATAAGGAGCTTCCTGGACAAGAAAAAATGAAAGGTGTTTGTTAACATCAAACCAGTACTGCAACAAATGTTAAAGGGATGGCTTTAAGAAGAAAAAGAGAAAGGAAAAAAAAAAAGGAAGACAGTCTAACAATAAAATGGCACTACATATGCATCTATCAATAATCAACTTAAATGTGAATGGATTAAATGCTCCAACCAAAAGACAGAGGATAGATGAATGGATAAGAAACCAATATATATACTGCCTCCAAGAGACCAATCTCAGATTGAAAGATACACACGGACTAAAAGTAAAGGGTTGGAAAAAGATATTTCATGCAAATGAAAAAGAAAAAGAGCTGGGGTAGCAGTACTTATATCTGACAAAATAGACTTTAAAACCAAGGCTGTAGTAAGAGACAAAGAAGGTCACTACATAATGATAAAGGGAATAATTCAACAAGATGATATAACCCTAGCAAACATTTATGCACTCAACATAGGATCACCTTATATATAAAGCAAAGGCCCTGGCTGCTGTGGCTCAGTGGATTGAGCGTCGGCCTGCGAACCAACTGTTGTTGGTTCAATTCCCAGTCAGGGCACATGACTAGGTTGCATGTCAGGTCCCCAGTCGGGGGCGCGAGTGAGAGACAACCACACAGTGATATTTCTCTCCCTCTCTTTCTCCTTTCCCCTCTCTCTAAAACTAAAATAAACAAACAAATAAATAAATTATTTTTTAAAAATATGTAAAGCAAATCTTGATGAACATAAAGGGAGAGACAGACAGAAATATGATCATAGTTGGGGATTTTAACACCCCATTGACTTAAATGAATAGATCTTACAGGCAGAAAATCAACAAGGAGACAGCAACCTTAAATGACACATTAAATCAAATGGATTTAATTGATATCTTCAGAGCATTTCACCCCAAAGCAGCAGAATATACATACTTTTCAAGTGCACATGGAATGTTTTCTAGGATAGACCACATGTTAGGACACAAAACAAGTCTCAATAAATTTAAGGAGATTGAAATTGTATCAAGCATCTTCTCTGACCACAATGCTATGAAACTAGAAATCAATCACAAGAATACTGAAAAACATGCAAAGACATGGAAGCTAATTAACATGTTATTAACCAATGAATGGGTTAACAATGAGGTCACAGAAGAAATTAAAAGATACTTTGAGACAAATGAAAATGAGGACACAACAATCCAAAATCTGTGGGACACTGGGAAAGCCATCCTAAGAGGGAAATTCACAGGCCTATCTTAAAAAAAAAAAAAAAACCTCAAGTGAACTATCTAACTTCACACTTAAAGGAACGTGAAAGAGAACAACAAACAAAGCCTGAAGTGAGTAGAAGGAAAAAATAATGAAGATTAGACCAGAAATAAACAAAATAAGGTCTAAAAAAATGATACAAAAGATCAACAAATCCCAGAGCTGGCTCTTTGAAAAGGTAAACAAGATTGACAAACCTTTAATCAGACTCATCAAGAAAAAAAGAGAAAGGACCCAAATAAATAAAATCAGAAATAAAAGAAGAGAAATAACAACTGACACCAAAGAAATACAAAAGATTCTAAGAAAATATTGCAAACAATTATATGCCAACAAACTGGACAACCTGGACTAACTAAATGGATAAATTCATTAAAGATACAATTTTCTAAAAATAAATCAGGAAGAAACAGAGAATCTGAATAGACAGATTACACCTACTGAAATTGAAGCAGTAATCAAAAATTTTCCAACAAACAAAAGCTATCTTATTTGCAGATGACATGATACTGTACATAGAGAACCCCAAAGATTCCACCAAGAAACTACTAAATCTAATAAATGAATTCAGCAAAGTAGCAGAAAACAAAATCAATACCCAAAAATCAATTGCATTTTTATGTGCCAATAGTGAAATAACAGAAAGGGAAATTAAGAAAACAATCCCATTCACAATTCCTACAGAAAGAATAAGATACCTAGGAATAAACCTAACCAAGGAGGTAAAAGACCTGTACTTGGAAAATTATAAGACACTGAAGAAATAAATAGAAGAAGATGCAAATAAGTGGAAGCACATATCATGTTCATGGATAGGAAGAATTAACATCATTAAAATGTCCATACTACCCACAGCAATCTATAGATTCAATGCAATTCCTATAAAGATTCCAATGACCTATTTATAGAACTAGAACAAATATTTTAAAACTTTATATGGAACCACAAAAGGCCCTGCATAGTAACAGCAATCCTGAGAAAGAAGAACAAAGTTGGAGGAATCATTCTACCTAATAGCAAACTATACTACAAGGCCATAGTAATCAAAACAGCCTGGTACTGGCATAAAAACAGACACATAGATCAATGGAACAGAATAGAGAACCCAGAAATAAACCCCCACCTTTATAGTCAATTAATGTTCAACAGAGGAAGCAAGCACATACAACGGGCTAAAGATAGTTTATTCAATACATGGTGTTGAGAAAATTGGACAGATACATGAGGAAAATGAAACTAGACCACCTTCTTATACCACACACAAGAATAAATTCAAAATGGATCAAAGACTTAAATGTTAGGCCAGAAACCATAAAAACTCTAGAAGGAAACACAGGAAACAAGATCTCAGACACTGCTCATAGATATTTTTTATCCAATACATCTCCCCAGGCAAGGGAAACAAAAGAAAAAATAAACAAATGGGACTACATCAAACTGAAAAGGTTTTGTACAGCAAAGGAGACCATCAACAAAATAAAAAGACAACCCACAGAATGGGAGAACATATTTGCCAATACATCTGATAAGGGGTTAATATTCAAAATATATAAAATACTTACAAAACTTAACACCAAAAAAACAAAGAGCCCAATTAAAAAGTAGGCAAAGGACCTGAGTAGACACTTCTCCAAAGAGGACATACAGATGACGAATAGACATATGAAAGTTACTCAATGTCACTAACCATCAGAGAAATGCAAATTAAAACCACAATGGGATACCATCTCGCACCTGTCAGGATGGCCATCATCAATAAATCAACAAGCAACAAGTGCTGGTGCGGATATGGAGAAAGGGGAACCCTCCTGCACTGTTGGTGGGAATGCAGACTGGTGCAGCGACTATGGAAAGCAGTGTGGAGTTACCTCAAAAAATTAAAAATGTGTCTGCCTTTTGACCCAGCAATCCTACTTCTGGGAATATATCCAAAGGAACCCAGAACACTATTTTGAAAGAACATAAGCACCCCTATGTTCATTGCAACGTATTTATAATCACCAAGATATGAAAGCAGGCCAAGTGTCCACCAATAGATGAGTGGATAAAACAACTATGGGACACTTACACATTGGAATACTACTCAGTCGTAAAATAGAAGAAAATTTTACTCTTTGCACAGTATGGACGGACCTGGAGAACATCATGCTAAGTGAAATAAGCCAGTCAGAAAAAGACAAATACCATATTATTTCACTCATATGCGGAATGAACAAACTGAACTAACAAGAAAAATAGACCCATAGATGCAGAGCAGGATGATAGCTAGTAGGAGGGGAGCTTAGGGGGTGGAGGGACTGAGCAAAAGAGAAAAAGGACTCATGGACCTGGACAACAGTGTGTTGATTGCTAGGGGGGAGGGGGGCATAAAGGGACTAAATGGTAATGGAAAAAATCCAATAAAGATTAAATCAAAAATAAAAATATAAACAACAACAAAAAATGCTGCCCAAATCTCACTAAAATTATTCCAATAGTCAATCACAGAGGCAACCCACAGCTGGAAACACACTAGGGAGGGGCCTTTAGGGCCTGGATTTATGACCATTTGGAGACAAATCCCTTGGCATCACAGGAGCACAGGAGGTGGTTTGGGTTTGGGTTTGGTTTGGGTTGGTTTTCCTCTATCTGGGTTCTCAGAGAAGAAAAACTTGGGAACTTAGGAGAAGTCGTGACCATGTTCCGAATCACAGATTTCCAAAATCCTAGCTACGGAAATCGAATCTGTGTTCGTAACTCACACTGCTGGCTCTTTGTGACCCCTCCTGACCCCCCAGCCGCGGGAGGGGAGCGCGGCTGGACGCTGAGTTACCGTAGGAGGAACTGTTGAAGAGCTCGATGTTGAAGAAGGCGTAGTCTCCGCTGGTCATCCCGTGTCTGTGCGCCGCCAGCATGATGCCCCGGACCGTGTCGCCACTCGCACACATGATGACCACTGGGGAGGGAGGAGCAAACGACATGCGTGAGATGCTGAAACCAGTGGGGGGCGGCTGACAAGGAACAGGGTACTTAAACCATCCTAAAGCATCCTCACAAATTACATGTTACAATAGCTACGCAGAGGCCGAAGAGTAACTTTACAGTGGAGAAAGCTAGTGGATGTCACCATAAGCAAGGGACGGGAGCCAGTGTTACCAACCAGGGGAACAGATTCCTGAGTCTCCTGATGTCACACACCCAGGACCAAAACCGTCAAAATGGGCAACCCAAAGCTAATCAGGAGGATGCAACTGCAAATCCAGCTTGGGAACAGTCTGTAGAAGAGTTGGCCTGTGCTTTTTGAAATGGTCTATTTCATGAAAAACAAAGACAGGCTAAGGAAATGTTCTAGACTAAAAGACACTTAAAGGGACAGAAAACTCGGTGCCATATGTGATCCTGGGTTGGATCCCGGACCTTAAAAAAATAATAATAAAAGAATGGCTATCAATTATTGAGACAACTGGAGAGATTTGAATAAGGTCTGTAAATTAGATAATAGTATTACATTTGTGTTAATATTTTTGCTTTTCATAATTCTACTGTGGATATATAAGTGAATATCCTTTTTCTTAGGAGACACACAAGTATTTAGAGGTCAGGGAGCATGATGGCTGTGCTTGCTTTCAAGAAGTTCATAAAAAAGATAGTAATATTTGTGTGTGATATATATGTGCATATATTTGGAGAGGGATGGGGAGGGGCGGGAAGGAGAAGGGAAGAGAAGGGAGGGGAAAAGAGAGGAGGGGAGAGGGAAGGGAGAGGTTTAGAATGATAAAGCAGAATGTTAACAATTGATAAAAATCTGGGTGACGTCTATACAGAGGTTTTTTCCATATAATTTCTTACATCTTTTCCAAAAGTCTAAAACAGTTTTCAAAAATACTTTGTAAGAATCACCAGATTTGCCCAAAATAAGACAGTGAGGAGTGTCAACTGCTTTTTTACTTAATCGCAGGGTAAATACATTTTCCTGAAAAAGCAAACTGAATGGTTTTAGGGAGACCTTTCATTTAGCAAATCAGAAGACGCAGTGAGTGGCACAGGCTTTCTCCTGTCTTAATTCTGAAAATTTCTCTCAAGCTGTCTCAGCACACATAGGGAAAGAGTAATGAAATTCCGGGTCCCTGCCCATGTTCTCTCAGTTTATAGCCACACTGTCGGGTTTGACAGGCTTTAAGCAGCCCCAGAATATTGTTGCCTGCCTCATAAGAGCTTCAACAGGCTGGAGTGAAGTGGGGACCTGGCCGTTAACCCAATTAATCTGATCATTGTTTATGACCCTTGTCCCCATGCCGGGGACCATGGTGTTTTGCTGCAGACACGGAGGAGAGACCTGGAGAGGCCTGGGTGCTGTACCCATGTTATCAGAGTGCATGCCAGCTCTCGGAGATGTGTATGCTCTTTGTAAAAGCATGGGTGCTGAAAGACATAAAGCAAACTTCACGTGGTGCCAAAGCTGTCTTGGCAACCCACGCGGAGGGTTAGGGCTTGTTGATGTTTCATTTACTGCAACCTTCGTTTAGTGTTAGATCATGACTCTGACATTCCTTAGTGCAAAGGAGCTCCATGTACAGGCCAAAAGCTCTGGAGAAATTTGTTTTCAAACAATACAAAACTCATAAAGAGCTATCACTGCTGGAGTAGGTGTTGTTTGTGGCCGGAAATATAGTTATGTATTTAGGTTACATAATGAAATTCCAAGATAGCTCAGTAGGAAGCTTTCCAAGAAATGCCTTGTTACTCATTAGGACTTAGACCCTTGTTTTCGCACTGTTTTAATTCTAGTCCCTTAAACTAAAAAGAGCCAAGGTGTCCCACAAAATAGCCAATAAGGGGCAGAAGCTGGACAAGTTTGAAGAGTGTGGATTCCAAGAGGGGGCATCTCCAGGAGGGTCCAGTAGACTCGGGCAGATGGTCTGCCAGGCAGCCGTCATCATTTTTTGATCAATTAATCATAGTCCAAAGTCTGCCTCTAAATCCCCAGACACAGAACCTCATTCTGTCAGCACATAAATAGTAGAGTCATTGCTTGAAAACAAAGTCCCAATAACATAACTCAAATATTTTTAGAAAATCTAAAATGCAGATTGCTGAAATTCAATGAGGACCAAAATTTCTCGAGTTTTATTTGTGTCAGCATGTACCTAGGATTGGGGTGTTAGTGAGAATGAAATCAGAATCAGGAAAGTCAGCTGAATGATTCAGGCATCTAAAAGCATCAGGGCTTGACAATCCTAAGCGTCCATCTAAGAGATATATATCCGGCCCAGGACCAAACAGGCTGAGTCCTCAGGCCAGAGCACAAGCTGCCTTAAGTCCTGGCTGGGCTCTGTCCAACACTAGCCTCTCTGTCACTTCTTTTTTTAATTTTTCAGTCCTGGTTCACCTCCATCTCTCTATCCCTATCACTATCAAGACCAAGTCCTCTGATTGACACATTCTTTCTTTAAGTCCAGTACCTATTTGGACTGAGCAAGAGTGACCCAAGTGGCATTGTGTCTATCTGAGCAGACTTTGATTATTTTAGACCTTATCCATTGTGTTTTGACCATGAGGTTTAACTCTCAAAAGGAGTCTTTAACTTCCAAGTTCATGGATAGGGTATTGTTTTCCTTGCATAAAACAAACCCATAATGCACATTATGGTTCAGTTTAAGTTGGAGCAAGTACTTAAAGATGCTGACGATGCAATCAGAGTGTAGAATCCTTCTGGATTTGTAGGATAATCCCTAGTCTCACGGTTGTTTCATTCAAGCCTAATTCAACAGCAAGTATTTTTAGCTACTTGCCTTGATATAGTCTATCAGAAGATTAAAATAGTTTTCATTAAAATAGCATTCTCTTCCTACTCATGTTTCATCAGTTTACATAACTCATTAAACTGCATACTTAAAATAAGCACAACTGGCATAAACAGATTTGGGGACAGCTCTTGGAAAGTATGTGGACAAGTGTGAAAGGTCTGCAGTCATACTCAGGAGAAGTGAACTACCTGCCAGAACTCACCAAGAGTCAATAAGGGTTCTAGAGGAGAAAAGAGCACCAGCTAATCCTAGAAACTGCTTAAGTGGATGTCGACGAAGACAGTTTCATTTGTATTTAAGTGTATTTAAACATATAAATACTAATTGGGGGCTCAATTTGCTAAAATTCTAAAAGGGAGTGGTCTGATTCTAGGTTTCTGAATAGACTTTGTCCTTCTGCTCTATTTTCTCCAACTTGTCAAAGAACTTGCAATATTCCCTGTCATCCTCCACTACCTGATTCCCCCAGTGTCTTCTGTAAGAGGCTTCTCACTCCTGCAGCACGTTCTTGCCATCACTCTAAGAACTGCAGAGAAAAGTGCAGAGGTGGCTATAAAAGTAAATTCAGAAACCCAAAATCATTCCAGGAAGCATACCCGAGCTGGGGGTATGCATACCTTTCCCCAGTCTCAGGTTTCCATTTGGAGCAACCTCTAAAAAGGTGACACTCATCTCTCAATGTGCCTTCATTTACCCCTCCCTACCCCCACTCCCCAGAGGAAAATGAGTGAACTGTCTGATTGGTGAGTCTGAAAGAAAAAACTGGGCACACTGGCCTCAGCCCTTCTTCCTTTCTCTTTGAGATGTGTCTGCTTTCAGAAAGCATACAGTATGGGTGATTTGTGTCATATGGTAAGGGGCCTGTCCTGGAGGGGGATCTGCAGCTGAACAGCTGATCTGTAATTTGGTGAATGAACCTGCCTAATTCTGAGAGAAAGTAACAAGCAGCCCCTTTGGCAGCAGATCTAATTCCATGTTCTCTTAATAGGTTTTATCAAGAGTAAAAACAGTATTTTCATATTGTCTGTATGACTCCTACATCCATCTTCCATTTAAATCTAAACCTGGAAGAGAAAGGGGATGTGACTATACAGGAGCAAAGCAAGATGTGCCATGTTCTGCAAATTGAAACTATGATAGCAGAAATGAAAAACCAAATCTCAATAGTCACTTTGGGAACAGTCAAATATCTAAGTAGGAGAAAAAAAATCTTTTAAGACAGGGAGTAAATAGGAGAAAAGGGATAAGAAAAGTAGGGTGTCAATCCAGGAGATCTAACATTCAAATAAACCAAATTCTAGAAAGAGAAAATGAAGGGGATAAGATTAAAAAAGAAATAATTTAAGAAATCTTCCCAGAACTAAAAGACATCCGTTTCTGGATTGAAGAGGCCTACCCTTCAATATCTTCAAGTGTGTAAAATAAAATACTGGCATAAAAATATATCACAATGGAATGTAAAAACATTGGAAACACCAAACATAGTCTTAAAATTTCCAGGAAAAAAAATACAATAAACAATAGGTAAAGAAGCTGAATCAATTCTAGCTTCCTAATAGCAACATTAGAATTTAAAAGATAATCCTTCAAATTTTGAGAGAAAATAATTTCATACCTAGAATTCTATAATTGCATATAATGGTCAGATAAAGAAATTTTCAGTCATTGATAGTCTGAAACTTTAGCTCTCATTTATCCTTTCTGGGAAAGCTCCTGGAGGATGTGCTCCATCAAAACAAGAGTATGAACCAATAAACAACACAGAAGAATCTAGTTGGAGAGAGGGGGGTGGAAGTTGTAGGAGGATGTTGAAGAAAGAGCCCAGAATTACAACTGTGCAGCCATGTTTAGAAAACAACTAAACTGGAGCAGCTCAGGAGACTTAAAATATAACATTGGTAGATGATTTAGTTATATGTCCATAAGAAACTAAGCAAACAAACAAAAATAGACTTTTTTAACCCCAAGGAAAACAAGTAGGGCAAGAAAGGAAATGTCATCGTAGTAGCCTATATGGCTCAACTACAAATAGCATTTAGAAAGTAATAATAATGTAGACACTAAATAGTGCTGAGCTAACCAAAAGTTATAATACAATCATATTGGAAGGATGACTAGAAGGAAAGCTTGAGTGTGTGGTTAACAGGGAGTAGAAGGGAACTAAATCAGCATCTTCCACTGGGATGGCAAGAGATAAAACCTAAAACTGAAAAAATCAAAACTAACATGTGATTTAGAGGTATGAGGTCAAATGCCTACAGAAACAGCTACAAAAGTGAAAAATAGTTGTCTCTGGGAAGTGAGAAATGGGGAGTAGGAGACGGGAAATTCTTGTTCCTAATGACACATGTAATTTTCTTTTTAAACTACATAGCTGTATAACTTTCATAAAAATAAAATCTGTTTTTAAGAAAAACCATTTCTCTGGCTGTTTCTACACTACATAGCAAGGGGTTTTCTTTGCAGAATAGAGGTTGCACCTTTATTTTTGTTGTTCATAAAGTTCTGTCTACTCCAAAGATTTTTAGAATTTCCACAGGGCAGCCTACAGTGCTGCTTTTTTCTCCTCTGTGTGTTAATTATTTCACTTAATCATGGGTTCTTTGCTTTAAAATTCTGCTGATCAACCACTGGGTCATTTCCCCCAGCCTAATTCTAAAAATAAGTGACTCTATACTCATATCTCTACAATTGTTATGCAGGCCCATATTGATGACATTATTAATAAATAATAAGGTAACTCTACAGTTCTTCACATAAAATGTTATATGTAAAACACTTCTAGTTCTGTATCATATATAGACAAAGCAACTGCTGACTTTTGTTGCTTGAAAAAATATTTTTAAACTTGCCTTTTTACAAATAAATTTATCACTGAGTGTAGAATATTTAGGGCAGTAGTTAGTTGACTGCATAATTGAATTGATTTTAAAAAAAAAGATCTTTTTTCTTTAAATAACATGTTCAGATGTGGGTATTTCAGTGATATTATATGTTGGCTAAAGACATGAGAGAAAAAATTTTTTAATTATTGACTTCAATGGTAAACCCCTAAAATGAAAGAATAGTTAATATCCCTTAGTTTTTCTTTCTGCAGTACAACACAAAGCCAAATGAATTTTTAGTCATATTACTATTTGAGACAGTGTCATTCTCAGTTTTTCCCCTTTCAGCGATTCAAAAATGTGTGATCTGGCTCTGGCTGGTGTGGCTCAGTTGGTTGGGCATGCAAACCAAAAGGTCACTGGTTTGATTCCTGGTCAGGGCACATGCTTGGGTCACAAGTTTGGTCCCTTGTTGGGCAACACATCCATCAGTATTTCTCTCCCTCTGTTTCTCCTTCCCTTCCCTTCTAACTAAAAATAAATAAATAAAATTTTTCTAAAAAATTGTGATCTGATTTCAAACACAAACTTAAGTCTCAAGAAAGTGCTGAAAATGTTATCTCCAAAAGGGGAGGTAGAGACTCTCTATGATGTTTAATATAGAATTTTAAAATACAAAAACCCAGTCAATTACATTTTTACACTTGAGTGAGCACAGATCAGAACCATTGAACATCAGTCTGAAGGGGTCTGATTCTCATGCAAACTCACTGTTTATCAGAGGAGGAAATTGAGCCTCAGAAGAGGTAAGTGACTTGCTCAGGCCACGCAGCTGCTGAATGGAGGTGCCAAATCTAGAACGTCTGCTTCTCTCCCCAGGGTTCTTTCCCCAGGACAGGGCCTCACCTTCTAGTACAGGTGATTTTCATATCTATAAACTAATAACCACTCTAATAAAACCACACGTTTCCTGAGCACTGGTGCGCCTGGCACTGTTTCAGCGCATTCCATGTGTTAGCTCCTTTAATCCTCCCAGCATCCCTAAGATGGGGATGTCCCCACTACCCCCCACTTTATCTGAGGATCCTGGAGAAATGCGATTTAGTAGCAGCCCAAGCTCCCTCTCCAGTGAATGCCTGAGCCAGAACAAAGACAATGGAAATCAAACTCCACTGAACCCCAATCTAACCCATTAACTGCTTATAGTAAAGTATCAGTGATTAGCAAAAGGTAAAAGATCCCCACAGAGAACTGTGTTATTAAGCAACTTCTTCTCCTGAGGCTAGGTAATTTCAGGGAGGAAAGGAGGACTTAGGGGAGAAACTATTTTGTATTTCTGAATGTCTGCCCAGTCACTGTTGGAAATATTCTTTAGAGTAGGAATGGTAATCTTCGTCACCTGTAAAATATACAGGTCAGCCAAGAAAACTTTTGCCACTAAATTCAAACTTGGAAGAAAAAAAAAAAAAATCAAAGAGACTGGGAACATCTAAGAGGCTTTTGGAATTTAAAAACTAATCTGCAGCAGCAGACTATCGTCCCAGCCCTCTGAAGCCCCAGGCTCCCTGGGGCAACGTTGCCCTCCCTGCTCCCTCCCCTCAACCGCCTCTGTGAGGCTGAGGGGCCCCGTGGCCGTGGCCATGATCTGCCCTCATCTGAAATGACAGAGCCCCTCGGCCCTGATCCCAGCCCTTCCGAGCAGCAGCAGCACAGACGCGTTGGCAGACCTCGGATCTCGCGGGTAGGGGGACACACCCCCATCCCCAGTTAGCCCTGGGAAGTCTCCAACTCCTAGCCCAGGGCCCTGGAAAGCCCAGAGCCGAAACCTCGGGTTCCGGGAGCCAGAGCAACCCGAGGTCTGCAAGGGTCTGCAGTAACCTGGGGACTAGGGGATAAGAAGTACATGAGGGTTTCTCAGTGGGGCGGGGCGGGGCGAATCCGCAGCCGTTGGATACAAGTACCCTTTTTCATAATCAGCGAAGCCCGCGCGCCCCGCCTGCTTAGCTGGCAGGAATTCGGCGCAGACAGCCTAGAGTTCGAAAGCTCAAAACTTGGCCACTCATCTCCACTGTCAACACCTCCCGCCTCCTCGCTCGGCAAAGTGCGTTCACTACGAGTCCGAGGTGGCCGCAGTGCCAGCCTCCAGGGCTCCCCTGCCCACTCTCACCTGTTCCTGATACCTTCAGCCTCCGGTTGCGTTCTCTCTCGCAGCCAGCGCCCAGCTCCCCTGCCTTGCCAAGTCGTGGGCTAGCCCCGCACCTGGCTCAGCCCCTCTCCACTTCGGTCTCCACTCCCGGCGTGGGGTTGTGGGGAGTTCTGCTGCGATTGCATTATTCACAATCCAGGCGCCAGCCGGAGCAAAGGCGGATTCCTCCAGCTCTGTGCACCCCAAACCTGACACCGGGAGGGAGGGAACTGCATTTTGCTGTGATCTCATCCCGCCATTCTCGCAATCTATTCTGCAGTGAAATGAACCACATTGGGGGCTTTCGTGATTATGTATCCACCACTGCCCGCTTCTCCTCCCACTCCCCGTAGCCATGGCCACCACCCTCAACCTTGAGCTCTTCGTCCAGTCTGGTGCTTAGTCAAACCCTTACAGACCCGCAGAGAAAACTTGGGGAGCACGTGGAAAGGAGGTTCAGCACCCGCTTCTCCAGAGCGAGCTCCCGCAGAGCCTCCTTCCCCACGCTTTAGAGACCGCGATGCCCAACACACCCGGGGAAGTGAGTGTCGCCTAAGTCCAGACACAGCAAGGCATTTTTAGTGGAAACCACAGAAGCTCGTTCATAAGAGGCTGGAGGGGCCGTGGAAGGAATGAGAAGGGCGGTAAATGAGCCTTTAAAAGAAAGTTGGAATCTGTGGAAGGAGTAGCTGGGGAAACCCGGAGACCCAAGCTAGCCGTTCGGTTGCGCACGGGCTGTAGTGAGTCCGCACACACGCTTCCGCGCTAGGAGGGGGCGCACATCTGGAAAGGACAGGGCAACAAGTTCTTTCGGCCTCCGCATGCTTTCAGATCCTAGTCGGAGCAGGGCACCGGGATTGCGCCCCTAATTGGGAGTGCGCCCCTAATCGCTAGCCAGGTGCAGGCAAGGGGGAGCGAGGAAGAAAAAACGCAGGCGGTTTGACAGCACCTGTCGAAGCTGCAAGTAAGACGCCCCTCCCCCAGGCTCCATCACGTCCCCGGGACCTTCTACGTACACCCCGGGGCAGCGATGGATGATGATTAAAGGTCGTGGCAGCCTGACAGAGCACACGCGGGCGAGTCCCCACACACCCGCCCTCCCAGTCCTTGGTGCCGCAGAGGGGAAGTGGGGTCCACACAGGAGCGATGGGTGTGTAGGGGGAGCCACAGAGAGTGGTTGGATTACCACCCGCAGGGGCCCAGAGTCCCCTCCCGCTCACCTCGCTCACTGGCCTGGATGTAGCGCACGATGTCGTCCAGGTCCAAGTCTTTGGTCTCATCGAAACTGTAGGAGGATGTGTGCAAACCTTCCTCCTGGAAGACCTCGTGGACCCCCTCGAGGGTGAAATAGCAGTTCCGCTCCAGCTTGTCATCGCTGTACAACAGCGCGGCGCGGCTCCACTGGTGGTGGCGGAATAGGGCGAGCATCATCTCGCCCATCTTGGCGTAAGCGGGCGACACGCGCGTGAGATGCGAGTATTCCGTGTCCTTGTGCTGGAAGCCGGCGGCCAGTGCCCCGGCCGACAGCATGGGCAGGTCCCAGTGCGACGCAAGCCGGGCCACCGGCGCCGCCGCGTATTCGCACACCGGCCCGAGGATGAGGTCGGGCTTGGCGCCCCGCGCCGCTGCCACGCGGTCCACCAGGCTGAAGAGCGCGCGGTTGCCGCAATCTGAGTCTTCATAGGCCACCTGGAAGCGAGTGCCGGGTGGCAGAAGACGCTGCCCAGTCCCGTTGCCCTCCACGCTGCGCAGCGCGTATTCGATGGCCGGCCGCACTCGGGCCAAGGAGAACAGGTACGAGTCGTCTTGGGGCAACAGCACCAGCACCTCGATCTTCTGCGGGGGTAGCGCCTCTCTCTCCCGGCGCCCGCTGCCCGGGCCCTCGCCCCTGCCGCCACCCGCGCTGCCGGCTAGCAACGCCCAGCCAAGCAGGACGCACGAGGAGAAAGTCAGCACCAGCAGGGACGGCATCGTGCCGCAGCAAAGTGCCTGCCCTCACTGCCGACTCGTCCTCTGCCCCCCACCCACCCTTCCTTTTTCCTCCCCACTCTTCTCTCCGAGGTCCCTGCGCCCCCTTGGACGCTCTAAGAAAATAAAATACCCCCTTCTCTAACTCGCCAAAACATAGAGAAGAGTCCTTCTTTACAATGTCACTCGTTTAAAAAAAAAAAAAAAAAAAAAAAGGAAAGAAAGACCAGAAAAAGAAGAAAAAGTTCACGGGGTGTAAACCTGTACTCCTGTAAATATTTATATATACTTATTATAAATATATATATTCGCCCTCCCTTTATATATACTATTTTGCTTAGAGGTTGCTTCTATTTGGGCGTTGCTAAGGTAGCTTTTGAAAGCATATTTGTAAAAGAAAAAAAGTTAGACTTGTCCAAGTGCTTGTAATTGACGGTGCATCTCCCTCGCGTTTGATCTCATTGATTCGCGCCGGTTCCTGGATCCATAACCAGCGTTTAAATAGCGTGGCAGCGGCGGAGCATGTTACCACACATGGCGCGCCAAGGACGGGCCTGTATTTCCAGCGGGTGGGGAGGTGGGGGTGGGGAGTGGTGGGGGCTGGGCTGGGGGAGCCTCTCATTAACATTCTTACATCAGGGCTCCTCCCCGCACCCCTTCCCTTCCCATCCCACCCCTGTCCCTAATCCCTACTCCTCGCTAGCCCTCGGCCTTTTCCTTAAAGCCACAGTAGCCCATGTCTGCACCCACAGGAGAGCCCACCACACTGCACCGCACCGCCTCCGGGGTCCCCGCCTATCCCTGGCCCAACACAGGAACGCTCTCTCCAGCATTGGGCTTTTAAAAAGGAAATGCTTTCGAAAGTACAGAAATGCGCGCAGGCACGTTCACATCATGCAAAAATAAACAACAGGATTAGAGAAAGGGGTGGTCCTAAAAACTGGTAGTTTCGGTGCAAAAATCCGTAGGTCCGGTTCGCTCTCACCTCTTTCTCAGTCAGGCCACGTTCTTTCCGGACGCGCAAACTCGGGGCAGGCACGCGACCTTCCCTGTCCCCTGGCGCAAGGTAAGGGAACACGGACCATGGACCCTGTGCGGGAAGCTAGATCGCAGACCTCGAACGCCCTGCTTGCTGGGGCGTTAGTCGCACCCCTTCTTCCCCAGCCCAGCGTTGGCCCCCTCCCTCTGCGGAGCAAGGGTTAGTGCTAGAGTCACTGCGCTGCGGGGATCCCCGTGTCCCGGCGCACAGACCCTCTGCAGGCGTACTGCGAGCAGAAAAGCGAAACTTGTTGCTCCCAAAGGCGAGTGAAAAGTTCGGCTTCTGGAGGTGACAAAAAGCCTGAGAAGCATCTCCAAGAGGTCCGCCGAGCTTTGTTTGCTAAACCAGGTAACTAAATAAAGAGACCTCCCCAAATTGTTACCCCGAGAGTCCCCTGCGTGCAGGCGCATGCTCCGCTCCAACCCGAACGCTCGGAAATCCAACAGCGTCTCCTCGGGAGCGCGCGAGACTGTGCTCTGGATTCTGCAGTGCCCGGGAAGGTCCTTCCTCCGAGACCCAGTCCTGCCACTGGTCACAGCCACAGCCGCAGTGGAGACGAGGGTGGAAACGGCCGCCGAGAGGTCCGTAGCCAGAGGAGTCCGCCGCGTTGCAGGGCAGGTCCGAATGGAACTTGACCCTCTCAATGTGGTAACTAACACACGGCCATTTGCGATGTGAACGTGCTACATTGGACAGAATTCTGAAACTTAAGCCCCACAAATTAAAATAAATTGAAAATGTTTTAAAATGTCTTTCATTTGACTGCTGGGCGTTGTGTCAACAAGTATGTATTAGTCTTAGACTAACGCCCTCTTTCGGCAGAAACTTGAACCCAACTGTTATCCCTGGTGCCCCAGTCCCAGGCATTTTCTTGTTTGTTTGTTTGTTTGTTTGTTTGTTTGTTTGTTTGTTTGCTTAAACGCCGAGGCCCGAAAGAGCAGTCGCCCTGGCTCTCGTTCATGGCCGTGAATAGGCAAATTGGGGTCTCCAGAGATGTGGCAATTTCAGGCATCAGCACCCACCGCCGTTACTAGAACCTTCCTTAGAGGTCTTTCTGGAACCGAAAATGTAATTATGGCTAACTTTTTATCCTCTGGATCATTTACACTTCAGATTTTGCACTGTGACTCCTGATGTAGGAACCTCTGACTCGTAAGAGAACTTTCATTTATTTCGTTAGGGCTGCTAACCAGGAGCAAAAGAGGCATCTATCTGTACAAAATTTAAATCCAGGGACAAGGTAATAAGCACACCGTGGAAACTGAAATTTAGAGCTTCACAGCAATTAAATCCTCCCTGAACTCCTAGGAAGAGAGGAAGAGAGGAGGGAGGGAGAGGAGGAAGGAAAGAGAGAACGAGGAAAAGAAAGAAGGAAGGAAGGAAGAGAGAGAGAGAGAACAATGGCTAAATCCAAGGGTTTTAGTGGATTTGCAAACTGGTTGCCAGGAAACGTCAAGGAACCAGGGTTTCCTATTACTGCGGGCTCTGCCATGTGTCCGAGGAGCACCGGCCAATGGCGATACGATTCTGCACGCTGGGGAGCATGGGCTTATTCCGGAGTCTGGGATTTCGGTGGCACTGGGCTGGAATGCCTCTCCCCCTCGCAGGCGCTGCCCGGGGAGTCGAGGGTCACACGCAGGGCAGTGAGTTGACGTTTGGGTATCGGCCTCTCGGTGGCCTTTGGATTAGAGTTCTTCCAGCTTGTCACTCTAGAGCACCGACAAACCAGGCTGCGGACAGAAAGAGCCCCTGCACCACTGCACAGCAGAACCAGAAACGCCAGGTTACTGCTCTTGCTGGTGCTCAGATCACCCTTTAAAATCTTCCAAAAAGCAAAAATTAGGATTTTCTCCCGAAGTTTTTTCAATGAAAATGGGCAACGGAGTATAAGACGACCCACCAAGTAATCTAAATATACAGGTTTTAATATTATGAGTTCACTTCTCACCAATTTAGATTTTTTTCCCAAGCAGCTGGAAGTTTGTGTAAATATTATGAATGTCAGGAGTTCTGCGATCTTAAAGCTGGAAAAGACTTTAGGAGTCACCCAGCCTGACACCCAGCACTCTCTAGTTAAAGAATTGAGGCCCAAAGAATATAAATGGTATTTTAATCATTCTTCATCTCCTGAGAATATTGTCATGTGGAATTGGATTCGAAATAAAGCCTGTCCCACCGATTACACCATGTAAAAGAGGGAACAAAGCTAATTTTCTCTTTAAGTAATAACATTCTTTATATCAAAATTTTATTTTTGTGTGAAGTTTTCAGAATGTACAACACAGTAAGATTGCTAATATTTTATAATAGAATTTTTAAACATTATAATCATGAAAATGAGTAAAACCCAGAAAGGAAAAAAGGGAAAAAAGAAAGTAACTCATCCTTTAGACTCAATTTTAAAATACTGTTCCTTTCCAATCTGTAAAATACTGAAATGGAAAAAAAAGGAGGGGACACTTTTTTTAACACTCAACGAATTGCTAACCCGTTCACTAAGTGCATTCTTTCAGGCTACGATTGCTGAATGAAAACAAAAGAATTACAGAGTAATGCTGCAAGATAAAATAGCCAAATGAAAGCCTAAAGACAATGTTAGCCCTAAACATGATGTGACAGAAACTAATACTTTTTATAAGACTTAGAAATGTTTTCATCCATATCCACAAACCATATTTTTTAAACTTTAAGTTCCTAAAATAAGGTGGCACATTTTCTATGAAGTATTCAATTATTAGTTTTTTAGCTCTATAAAATGGAACCAGTGTATATTTATCCCTCTGCTACCAGGAAAAACATCATTATATAGGGAATCTCAACATGTGATTCTTTGAAATGTGTTAGAAATGCTGTCATAGTTTTCTCCACCAACTGTGACTGTATGACTTTCTCCCTCAGAATCCTGGTGGCCACTCTCAAGCAAAAGCCCTTGCAGGTTTTCAAAGAGAATCTCTTCTCCCTGTAAAATCATCCCTGAAGTCACACTGGAGAATGTCCCTGTGAAGCCTGTAGCCTACAAAGAAAATACCTTCTGGGGACCAAATTGTTGAAAACACACTTCCCCCTAGAGGCAGAAAAGATGAAAGAATATTACACATAACTCAAGAGCATTTCTATAATGTAATGAGTGTTGAGATTTTATTTTAAATATACAGTTGGCATCTTAGAGGGACCATTCAAGACATGGGAGAAAAATCAATGAACGCCAATAATCTGAATTAAAATTTCACACACACCAAAATTGACTGTATTTAATCGGCTTATTTGGTTGTACACTGCATTATTCCAGAAAGGATTTGAGAAGGTACATTTAAAAAATGGGATTTTAGAACATTTTCCTCAGGGCAAAATGCAACCATTGGGTCCTGGTCTCTTGGATCCTACTTTATTCCTCAAGCCTTTCCTAATGGTTCCAAGCTGGGCAACATTTTCCTCCCCAATCTGAGTTTCCACAGAGTTACCAATCACGCTCAATCTTCTTTCCATTTACAGGGAGGTACATCTGGGTGGAGATGCAGTCTTCGGAGAAGTATCCCATGGCAACAGCACACATTTGGAAGCCTCACCAACATCACCTCGCCTCTTTAACCTTCAGTTTACTCACTAGGCCCTGGCTGGTTTAGCTCAGTGGATTGAGCGTCGGCCTGCGAGCTAAGTGTCGCTGGTTCGATCTTCCAGTCAGGGTACATCAGAGAAGGAAAACTCTGACTCCAAAAAACCTCCGCTGCCTTGCGGCATACCTCTTCAGGGGAAAGGCTAAGGGAGTAAACCCTGACAGAAAATCCGGAGCCGGAGTCCCTAAGGCGGTTTGACGTTGTAGTCAACACCGGCAACTCCTGCGGCGCACCTGAAGCCAAGCTGTATTGACTCCGTCTTTCCCTTGGACCCTTCAGCTGCGAAGAGAGGGGGGGTCTGCTGCATGGGCAACAGCAGACCCTCCATATCACCCTGCCCAGGCTCTGTAGCTTCAGCGTCATCGCAAGATGTCGATTCAACACGGGAGGAGACAGATACGATGTCACTCCCGAGTCGGTCTGCACAGCCATTCTCGGCGGTGCAGATAGACTCTTAAGAAGCTACACCATCGTCTCTCGAGACGGACGGCTGCCGACGACGACGACTCACTTGCCTCAATTTTCTTCCTTCTAACATGGAGATAATAATATCCTCCTGCTCTTGCAGAAGTAAGGATCAGAAATGATGGGTGCGAAGTGCTTCAAATAGAGTAGGAAATGACTACATGGCAGTTCTTGATATTATAGTTTCTTTAATGCCTGGTAAAGAGTATTATATATCAAGTAACTGTTCAATAAATGCTTATGAAATAAAGGAATCCTTGAAAACCCAAAATGGTATGGCTATGTATGTGTTGTTTGGAATTGGCTGTTGCCTAATCACAATAGGCCTTATTGAATAATGTTGGTTTGGTGACATTGGCTTTCCTGGGGGAACCGCTTTGGCAATTACTCTGATATTGGCCCTGCATTCCCATACTTGGATATTTCCTGGTAAGTTGGAGACAAGAGCTGGTTCAATATTCTTTCCTCTTACTATGTAGTTCCACAAAAATAACAGGAGCTTGGCTCGCTGCCTCAAAGCTCCCATCAGAGCTATAAGGCTTCAAAAACTCAGGCTGCCTCCAGCCTTAGGGAACTTAAAGGAGCAAGGGGAGACAGGGATATGATTTTTTTTTTTAAAGGAAAAATTAGAAGTGGCTGTGCAAAGGAGCAGAACTTTGAAGCTGAGGGGAGGAATATGTAGATTGTATGGCAGCAAAAGAGGATTGTACAGGAAAAAATGTATTTAATTTCTAGATCAAGGGTATTATTAATAATGATTAAAAAATAAAATGTATCCTAATGTATTAAATACACAGGTTATAAAGATGTAAGGCCCACGGCTTAATGCTCTTGTTTAATTCAACCTTTTAAACATCTACAGTGTGTCAAGAACTATGGTGTTCTAGCTTAAACCTATTGTACCAGACATTCATTTGTTTTGCTTGAGGATATGATTTGACCTGCTATACTTGAATTTTTGAGATAATCAATCATGTTATAACAGACAATTGAGCAGGACAAAAAGATATTTAATTTCAAAAACATCTTATAAAAATCATTTTCCTGGTGTTACTACATCACAATATTGAACATTTCATGCTCTAAATTAACCAGCACTAATCCATTAGAATATAACTCCATGAGGGAGAGGGTTATTTCTCCTTTAATCCTACATTCTCTCCTTGAATGATATAGGTGGTAGGCACTTAAACTTTTATTTCAACAGTGACAAATCCAAAAGAGAAATTAGCATATATACATTACTTCATATATGTAAACTTTTAAAATAATTTTCAGAATATTCAATTATTACCATCTTGTGATTATACAAACAATATAAAAAGCCAAAGATCCTAAATATCAACTTTGAGGTCTTAACATATTGATATACCAGCACTCATCACTCATACTTAATATACTTGATTATTTCTTGGCTAGTGGGTAAATGTCATGTAAAAAAAAATAAGTATATTATTTTTTGTAATGCTATAAGCAGAAATTAAAGGTGATGAGAAAAAATTTTGTTACCACCATGTGCAATGTTGGAAGATTCATTTTTTTAATTCCCAGCAAGTATATTCCACTAGGTATTAAATCTTGGATAGCTGATACATGAGACTAAAATAGAATAGAATGCCATGAGGAAAACATCAGAAAAATTCTTAACATTTGCCCTCTCATATTTTTGGTGATCATGTTGTTAACATCAAATTTCATCCTGACGGTAGTGGAGAAAATTGTTTCATCAAGCTGACATTGTTCCCTTTTTCTTTCTTTCTTTCTTTCTTTCTTTCTTTCTTTCTTTCTTTCTTTCTTTCTTTCTGTATGTGATTCTTTTTTAAATATATTTTATTGATTATGCTATTATAGTTGTCACAGTTTTCCCCTTTGCCCCCCCTTGGTCCAGTACCCCTATCCCCTCCAGCAATCCTCCTCCCCTTAGTTTATGTCCATGGGTCATGCATATACGTTCTTTGGCTTCTCCATTTCCTGTATCGCTCTTAACTTCCCCTGTTTATTTTGTACCTATCAGTTATACTTCTTGTTCCCTATACTTTTTCCCCCAATCTCCCCCTTCACCCTCCCAGCTGATAACTCTCCAAATGATCTCCTTCTCTATGATTCTGTTCCTGTTCTGCTTGTTTGTTTTTTAGATTCAGTTGTTGATAGTTGTGAAGTTGTTGCCATTTTAACATTCATAGCTTTGATCTTCCTCTCTTTCTTAAATAAGTCCCTTTAACATTTCATGTAATAATGGCTTGGTGATGATGAACTCCTTTAGCTTTACCTTATCTGGGAAGCACTTTATCTGCTCTTCCATTCTACATGATAGCTTTGCTCGATAGAGTAATCTAGGTTATATAGGTCCTTGCTTTTCATCACTTTGACTACTTCTTGTCAGTTTCTTCTTGCCTGAAAAGTTTCTTTTAAGAAATCAGCTGACAGTCTTATGGGAACTCTTTTGTAGGTAACTCTCTGCTTTTCTCTTGCTGCTTTTAAGATTCTCTATCTTTAACTTTTGGCATTTTAATTATGATGTGTCTTGGGGTGGTCCTCTTTGGTCCAACCTGTTTGGGACTCCCTGTGCTTCCTGGATTTGTATGTCTATTTCCTTCCCCAAATTAGGGAAGTTTTCTTTCATTGCTTTTTCAAATAAGTTTTCAATTTCTTGCTCTTCCTTTTATCCTTCTGGCACCCCTATGATTCAGATGTTCATACGTTTGGCGATGTCCCAGAGGCTCTATTTTCTATTGCTGTTTTGATTGAATTCTTTTTTCTTCCCTATGTTCCAGATCATTGATTTGATTCTTGGTTTCATTCTCTCCACTGTTGGTTCCTTGTAGATTTTTCTTTATTTTACTTAACCTAACCTTTATTTCTGCCTGGGTCTTTTTTATGGTGTTGCAGTACCCAATGAGTTCTTTAAGCATTCTGATAACCAGTCTTTTGAACTCTACATCTGATAGGTTACTTATCTCCATTTCATTTAGTTCTTTTTCTGGAGTTTTGTTCTGGGCCATATTTCTTTGTCTCCTCAATTTGGCAGCATCTCTATGTTTGTTTTGATGTATTAGGTAGAGCTGCTCTGATTCCCTATCTTAGTATCATGGCCTATTGTAGAAAAGTGCGCCTATAAGTTTATGTGGCACAGCCTTAGGTAATTGCCAGGGCACAGCTATTACCCATTTCACCTCTTTGTGGCTCTGTGTGGGGGAAGGCTTAGAGACAGGACAATGAAGCTGCCTGGCCTCTGGAGTTTTGCGGGGAGGAAGCTGTCTCCTGGCACTTGCCCTGTTGCCAGCCACTTCACTTTCTCCCTCTAGTCCACTTGTGCCCTTCCAGCTGTAACCCCTGTGCTGAATCCCAGAACGAGTGGGTCTGTGTAAGTCCTGAGACTTTTGTCAGCCCTTTAAGAGGAGTCTCCTGAGAATCCTGCAGTTTCTTCCACCACCCCAACCCCCACTGGTTTTTGCAGCCAGAAGTTATGGGGACTTACTTCCTGGTGCTGGACCCCTAGGCTGGGTGGTCTGGGCTGGGGCTGGGATTACTCACTCCTGAGGTATCCCTCCTGAGTTTTACCCACCACACATGAGTGTGGGACTGCCCACTCCACCATCTCTCTACACCACTCACCATCTCAGTGCCTCTTCTCCTCTCTGTGCCTCTCCATGTCTCTACTCCTCCTTCCCATCTGGATGAGTGTGGCTTCTTTAAATCCTTGGTTGTCACACTTGCACATAGCTCAGTTTTCTGATGAATCTGGGTGATACTTGTTTTGTAATCTCGTTGTAATTTTTGCTGTAGTTGTGCAAGGAGGTATAGCTTGTTTACCTAGGCCTCTCCATCTTGGCTGTAACTCTTTTTTGATAGCTATGTATTTATTGCCATTTTATTATTCATTTTTTTTTCTTCTTCTTAAAGAAGACCTATGAACATTTCTTTTTTAATTATTTTTTTTTATTTTTTGAATTTATTGGGGTAACATTGGTTAATAAAATTATATAGGTTTTGGAAGTACAATTCTATAATAGATTATCTGTATGTTGTATTGTGTGTTCATCACCCCAAGTCAAGTCTCTTTCCGTCACCATTTATCCCCCATTTACCCTCTTCTTTCCCTCTGTCAATCACCACACTGTTGGCTGTTGTATGAGTTTTTTTTCTTTGCTTAATGCCCTCACCTTTTTCATCCAGACCCTCACCCCCATCATTGTTATTTTTCAATTGTTGGTAACTCCTTTGGCATTAAATGTTCTTTGCTCTTCCTCCGTCCTACAAAAATATTCTTTTTGGCCTTTGTTTCTTTTTCACTGTACTAACTACCTGGGCCGGGGCGGGGGGGTGGTAAGAGTTATTTTAACTCAAATCTGTTGTTTTACAGACTCTTAGAAGTCTTGAGATATGACATGGAAATGACTTTCTACTTGGGCAGTTTCTTATATTCAAGTGTACAAATTATCTCAATATCTAAATCATTTGTGTTCTCATGAATTGCTTTGGGATTTTTTTAATCTCAGGTACAAATTTTTTAATTAATCATATCCTTAGTTCTTGGCACTTTTAGTGTCAATCTGCAAGGTTCTTGTCTTACCTTAATTTCTTGCCTTCATTTGTCTCTTCACATTTCTTTTACTCCATAAGACTCTCTTGTTGTTTTTAATATATGCCATAGATGGGCCTAAATTACCAAAAAATAGTATTTCTTGTGCATGCATGTTATTTCAATATAGAAGTTGTATTACACTATTTCTTATTTTCACAGAGAATGACATGGATAGATCTTAATTATTATGTGAAAATTCTACATTATTACATTGGTTTTGTTTAATTTTTTGAACTGGTAGTCTTTTTTTCAAACTTCATTGAAGAATAATTGACAAATATAATTGTACATACTTAAAGTGCAGAACTTATGTGATATCATTGTGGAGTATTTACCAAGATCAAGATAACTGGCGTACACATCACTTCATATAGTTAGCTAGCTCTTGGTGTGTATGTAGTGAGAAGGCTTAAAATCTGCTCTCAGCAACTTTCAAGTATACAAGGTCATATTATTAACTATAGTCACCATGCTGCACAACTGACCCTCAGAACTTCTTATAACTTAAAGTTTATACCCTTGGCTTACATCTCCCTGTTTCTTCTTCCCTCAGTGCCTGGCAATCACCATTTTATTCTCTGTTTCTGTAAGATCAGCTTCTCTTTATTCCACATCTGTGATCCATACAGTATTTGCCTTTCTCTGACATAATTCACTTTGTACAATACCCTCCAGTTTCTCCCATGTTGTCCCAAATGCCAACATTTCCTTCTCTTTGTGGCTGAATAATATTTCATTGTATATTCATTGTAATATTATATTGAGTGTGTGTCACATTTTCATTATCTGTTCATCCACTGAAGAACATTTATGTTGTTTCCATATCTTTACTATCGTGAATAATGCTGTAATGTGCCTGGGTGGGCAGATATCTCTTTGGAATACTGATCGATTTCCTTTGGATATATACCCAGAAGTGGGATTGCTGGATCATATGTGTGCTCTATTTTTAAATTTTTGAGGAACTACCACACTGTTTTCCATAATAGCTGTACCAATTTACATTCCCACCAACAATGTGTTACCTTTTATCTTTTTGATAGGAGCACCCACAGCATACTGTACTAAAATGATTAAGTTCTGAGTCACCTAGAGAAGAGGTATGATTCTCCGGCCAAAACTGAAACCAAGCGCTACAAGTCCAGAGAAATATTTGGCTCTTCTGGCTTGAGCAAGCCCAAGAGATGGAGCACCAAGGTAATGGGCTCTACAATGACATTTCCACGTGAAAACTGGAGAGACAACACAGAGGTACAGAGAAAACACAGGCAGTGTGGCTTTGAGCTTTTGTCGGCTTTTTGGAGCTGGAGGGCAACTACTGGATGGGGCTTCTGAGTCATGGAAGCAGTCTGTGACGAAGAGGGCTAGCGACCTATCCAGTACCCATTCTCCCCTTTGACCTTACCAACAGAACCCATTTTACCCAAGGCAACAATCTTCTCTATTAAAAGCACTATATTCATTAGCCTCCCTTGACCCTAAGTATGGCCATGTGAAACTAAGGGTGGCTAATCAAATGGAAGTGTAATTTGTTGGTTAAAAATATTTTAGGAGTCTCTTTAAAGGGAGTCCCTTGGCCCTTTCTTTCTACCTTCCTGGAAATTGTACATGATGGCTGGAGCTATAGCAGTAATATTAGACCATGAAAGGTACTTGGGGACAGAGTCCTCAGGCTAAGAAAAACTGGGGTCTGAGTCCCTAATGATAGAACTGCAGGCTTCTTTTACAAAAGTGAATAAACTCATATATTTTTACACCATCCTTTTGAGTTTTTGTTCAATACATCCAAAGCTAATTCTATCACATCAAGGTAGGTTGAGTAACTTGTAATATGTAATTTAGGCTGTTTGTGGCTTCTTAAAACTTGGTATGTATTTTCCTTTTGTTGTTCCTGTTACAGAGAAAGGTATTTTAAAGACTTTTCTTACTGGGGCGTCTAAAAACCCTGCAGACCGACTATGGACCAGAGTCAGGACTCCATTTATTACCCGGTCTCCCATTTGCCCCCAGGATAAATGTGGTCCACAAAAACACTTTGGGTCCCCAGAGAGCAGCTGAAATGTTTGATTGGTTATGTTAGTAAATGGCCATAAATCTCTCTGGGAAAGGACAGGGGAATTGTCACCATATACATTTGCCATGGTATTCCAGGGTTCTTCCTCCTGGAGACAGAGCCTCTCCTTAATTCAGAAGTCCTGGGTCCTAAAACAGTTTGGGTCTACAAACTGAGCAAGGGATCAGGACTTTTGGGCTGCGCTCAGCCTTTTCATCATCTACCTTTGATTTCTCTTGATTGCATAAAGTAGGCAATACCCATAGTGCCTGCCATCTGTCTTGCTTCTAGACATTTTCTATTAACCAATTGGGTAGCCTTCTTAGAGATCAGATCCACTCACCCTCATGTCACTCCAATTTTGTAGCCTCATTGCTTCTGATGATTAAAGACCAGCTGATCTTCATTATCTTTGAATCCTATTATCTCCTTGTTATCAGGAAGCCCAGTTCGATGTCAGCACCTCCTCTCATCGGCCCTGTTCTACAGGGACAAATACCAATGAGAATCTTAGTGACTCTGACCAGAACATTTGTTAATATATTGATGAATGTCTGTCCACTGGGCCCTCCCCAGAATATAATTAGCCTGTGGACTTTCTAGCCTTAGAGTGCATGTCCGCTCTAGCATGTCCTCTTCTCTTAGCCTTCTATTTTTCCGCTGTCTGCCACAACAGTTCTGTAATTTCTGTTTCTGTAAATAAAATTTTATTGGAACACAGAGATATCCACTCTTGATGGACTGTCTACGGCTGCTTTCATGCTATGATGGCAGAGTTAAGTACTTGAGACAGATACTGCACAGCCTGAAAAGTCTAAAATATTTCCTATCTGGAGAAATAACTTGATAGTCAATAATTGCATGACAGCTTCCAGGGGCTGTTTGGTTTGCCAGCATCTGTTTAGACAATTACAAATGCTATCTCCACCCGATTAAACATCAAATAATTCATTGTTATTTCTCCAAGATTAGTTTCTTTTCCTTTCAGCTAAATTAGACATAAAAATGAACATGTGATAGAAATCATCCTCTTTCCCACATATAAAAAATATTTCCTTCCACATGGGGTCAGACCACATTGAATGAGGGTTGAACTTGCCCATGTCAACTGTTGCTCCCAGACTGGAGAGCAATTCTGAGCCTCAACCTGCCAGCCCAGAGGGTGGCCCCTGGCTCTGTAACTGTGCTGAACACAAGCCGCCCTCCTTGCATGGAGAAACCATTGTCAGAGAGATTTCCTTTTAGCCATTAATTGTTTTTTCATTTCTCTATTATAAAATGTAAGAACATGTGTCTATATTTTGACACATTAAAAATATTAGGTACTGCCCTGGTTAGTGTGGCTCAGTGAATTGACTGCTGACCTATGAACCAAAGGATTGCTGGTTTGATTCCCAGTCAGGCCACATGTCTGAGTTGTGGGCCAGGTCCTCAGTTGGGACCATGTGAGAGGCAACCACACGTTGATGTTTCTCTCCCACTCTTTCTCCCTCCCTTCCCCTCTCTCTAAAAATAAATAAATAAAATCTTTTTTAAAATATTAAGTAGTGTTAATAAATTAAGAGGAAAGGTCTGTATGGGGGTGTCTATTTGAAGACCTAAAGATGGGCTTTGAATAGTCATAGAAAGAATACCAAGTACATTGTTAACATGTTAGATTTTTAGAACTAGAAGAATCTGACCAGTCCAATTCTTTCATTTCATGGATGAAGGGCCTGCAAAGTTAAATGAATGCCCATTGCCATCAAATGAAGTGAAGCCAAGAACCAAGGCATCATGATTCTGTCATTCCTCAGTATGATATATGTTATTGTGTTATAATACATTATGTTAAGAACTTTCTGGAATTTTGTTCTGAGCCTGAAGTGTGTAGAAGGGCTACTCAACGATCATTTAATGTTTGACGTAATTTTCTAAATTTTCTAAATTCAGCATTTTATTAAGTCATTTCTTTAAAAAAATCAACCACACTTATTTTGCAGGAAAAAAAAATGTTTTTACTATGTACTTAATCCCTTGGGTTCTATTTCTATTTGATTTATCCTCTCCTGGTGAATCACTCATTTTCCTAGAAGTCCCTGTGTGTCCCGGTCTCGTTGTGAGCAGGCACTCTTCTGTTTCTCAACAGCAGTTATTTTTAAGCTGCCAGAGCTATGCAGATCAACAGATGCTTTGGTTGACACATCTGTCACATGTCCAGTTACTGGACTTTGGGGAAAGAGTCACAGTGGGTAAAATTTACATTTGGGTAGCGTAGACATATTTTCATCATATAAAATCCAGGAACCTCTTATTTCTATTCAAAGAGATAAAGTAAAATAATGGATTGGTTTCTTCTTTTTTTAAATATTTTATTTATTTTTAGAGAGCAGGAAAGGAATGGAGAAAGAGAAGAAGAGCAACAGCGATGTGAGAAGGAGACATCGATCAGTTGCCTCTCATACGTGCTTGGCCCGGGACTGAACCTGCAACCCAGGTATGTGCCCTGATGGGGAATGAAACCTATGGCCTTTTCCTTTGCAGGACACTGCCCAAACCACTGAACCACACCAGTCATGTAACTTCTTCTTTTATGTGGAGGTTGGTGGTAAGTGGTCACAGACAATTCTTGTAGCTGACTGGCCTGGGTAAATCCCCCCCATTGATCTGCTAAACTACAATTATTACACTGGGGAACACAATTTTCATTGAGTTAGATCTGACACTTGTTTTTGACTAACTTCTGGCATCTGAATCCAAAAATGACCCCAGTTTTTCTCTTATCACATCAACTTTTTAAGGTACAGGATACCCTCCCTTTCTCCCAAAAATCATACAAAATATACATACAGAAGAAAATAAAGAAAAAAATTACCTGAATATACTGTTTATTTAGAGTTATTTTAATCATATAAAGGCTATATATTGTTACTGTGAGTCAAATTGTGTACAAGTAGTAAAGTTCTGCTACCAAACAAACATGTTAAGGTATTTTATCTTTTCAGACAGGCTAGGAAATGCCAAAATGAGATACTTGAAACAGTCTCCTTCAGTTGGCAAAGCTTTAACAAATTGCTTCATGAGACCCAGTTTTATTTGCAGAGGTGGGAATATAATGTTCTTTCTGTCAACAAATGGCTCATGTAGAATGTTTGGATCACCAGGTTTAAGGTCAGATCTCGGAGGCCAATTCGACTCCACCCAATGCTTCTCACGAGCTCCACTGTCCCACATACACAGAAAACAGGGATACTTGGTGTATCCACATTGCTGACCAAGAAGGAAGCAGACCATTTGAAGGTCAACACAGATGATCCAATTGTGCTTGTGATATTGCAACAGATCGATGACTCTCTTTATGTCTCATATTCTTCATGAAAACAAACTGAATGGCCAACTGGGACTGCCCCAACTAAATTGCCCTTGTGGAGGAGGACACACTTCAAGCTCTGCTTTGAGCTATCGATGAACAGTTGCCATTCAGTTGTGTTCTAGATCAGAATTCCCAATTCCTCCATTAAACCATGTATGTTACGCAATACACAAAGCCACTGTCACTTCGAAAGTACTGCAGAAATGCACTTTCTCTTGATCGAAAGTAGGATGCCTTCGCTCCTTTTTCAAGCAAGTTTTTCTCATGCAGTCTTGATGGTAGGAGTTCTGAAGCCTTTTTGGATAGTCCCAAATCTTGTGCCAAATCATTGAACTCATGCTGATCAAATCCCTTACAAACTGAGTCATCTTCTATTTCAAAATCTTCATTGTTGCTGTCACTTAGTTCTTCACCATACTCCTGTTTTTTGAAAGAGAGTAGTTCAATGAAAACTGGCACTGGGATTTCAGCTGAATGAGGCACTGGGCATATAGCTGATGGTAAACTAAGATACTCTATTTTACATTTATTTTTCTTGTTCTATCCTGATATTTTCACTATGCAAAAGTAACAGTCACTTGAATGATCTCTGGGCCCTTGCCAAACCATAGGTATACCAAATGGCAATTTATCACATGTTCCCTTTGTCCACATCCATAAACTATCGACACACTGCTTGCACACCTTGTGAGGGGCCCAAGACTTATCTTGATCCCCAAGTTTTACTTTAAAATATGCAAAATAGGCTTGCCTGACAAATGCACTGATGTTTGCCCTTTGACTGGGAATGGTAAAACTGCCACAGATAGAACAAAATGAATCAGGGTTGTTTAGGCACTTATGATGAGAAATAGCAGAGGCAGATATAATCTGAAGAAAAGAAAATAAGTGTGTATGTAAATAAAAGAATAAATTCTGCTAACTCCTTGTATACAGACAAGAACTTGGACTACACTTTGGAATATGATTCACTATATAGAGTGGCACGCAACCTCTACGACACTGTCTCATGTGGAACTGAGTAGCCTAGGCAAGTATGAACCTGTCGCTGGTGTCCAAGGTCATCCCCAACCCCTCCCCACTTGAGGGAGGTTTGCTCTCATCCAGTAGGAGAACACTAGTGCTTCCCTTGATTCAGGCTTGATCCAGCCTAGAGTGGTCGCATTAAGATAAGCTGTACAGAAAAGACTTGATGTGATAGAGGAAAACTAACTGCAGTTTTGAAATCAGCATGCCCATTTAAGTCTAAAGCAGCTAAAAAAATTGAAATCAACAGGAATCATGTTTAAAATTGTTCCCCTGTGTTATTACTATTATTATTCCCAATTTATCTGTGAGGAAGCTTGAGGCTTCGAGTTTAAGTAATATGCTCTCTACTGGTAAGTAGAGAACCATCTCTGACTCTAAAGACACTAGTCCCCATGGCTCTTTTCAATAAGTGTTTACAAAATGAATAGCCAGACGAGGAGTCCCAATAAATCCTACAAATATGACTTGATTTATACATTATTTTGTTGACCCCAAACAAAATTTCCTGACCTTGTCACTAACAGGGCTGCACTCTCATGACTCCATCAATGGTTGCACGTAACAGAATTGACTCTGGCTAAATTAATGAAAGTTAAAGGGATCTGTTGAAAGATAAGGATTAGCCTACAGAATTAAAGCAATAGTGGATCAGCCTTTGAGAAAGACAGGATCCAGGTAAAACGAAGTACTAACATAGGAGGAAGGAGACAGCCTCTTTGGGCCTCTACCATGGGGATGAATCAGCTTCAACTATTTTCAGTCCTTGTGTCACTTTGCTTCAAGCCTCAAATTCCAGTGAGAGTCTGACTGACATCATCTGGATCCCCACACTGTCCAGCCCTAGGCCGGGGGATGAAGCGAAAGCAGGGATGGGGCACAACGATACACAGTTTCCTCAGGCATACATTCAAGAAAGAAAAACAGAGGAATAGTAACCAAAAGAAGGCTTCATGGGTGCTAGGCAGGCAAAAACAAAACACCTGCTATGATAACTTTAACACATTTGTAACCAGAGGAGAAAGGTTTCTATTATGGGAAGTATTCAAGGAAATGCACCATAAGGCAGTTCTTAAAGGAAAGGTCCAAAGCATTTAGAAAACAGTTGTTGTTGTTTTTCTTTTTAAAGAACAAATATAAATTTTTATTGACATCATTCAGGAAACTTTTGTCTAAAAATAGAACAAAGTTAAATAGAGTCTATCCATTATATATTAGCTAACATTGCTATGCATTGGGACACCTTTTCCTGTTATGTGTTATAATTTACATGTACATTGACATTTAGTTTCTAAGTTCTTACTGATGGAAAAAAATAACTATGTGGCTTTTCCTTTAGGGAGCTCTATTGCCATCTCGTTTTTTTCTCATGTAAAGAAAAAAAATTTTTTAATAAAAGATTTTGATTTAGAAATTGTCAGTCAAGATGGAGGAATAGGTAAACACACTTTGTCTCCTCGTGCAACCACAAAAACAATCATAACTAACCTCAAAACAAGAAACACCCAAAACTGCCAGAAAATCAAATTACATGGAAGTCTGACAACCAAGGCTTTAAAGAAGCCACATTCATCCAGATGGGTAAGAGGGGCAGTGACACAGAATGGGGGTGGAGAGGCAAGGAGTCGTGGTATTGGGGGGAGAGGCAGATGCGACAGCAGAATGGGCAATCTCACTTTCACATGTGATTGATAAAAATCAGGAGGGATACCTTGGGAGCAGGAAATCCCAGCCGCAGGCCTGACCACACAGCCCGGGGTTCCAGTGCCAGGAAGATAAAGTCCCATAACTTCTGGCTGTAGAAACCAGCGGGGGTTGGGGCAGTGAGAGAAACTGCTGGCTTCTCAGGAGAATCCATTTAAAGGGCCCACGTGGACTAAGAATGTACACAAACCTACCCATTCTGGCATTCAGCATCAGGGCAACAGTGGGAAGGGTGCCAGTTGCATATGGGAAGGCAGTGAAATGACTAGAAGTGGAAGAGTGTGAGACAAACCTCCAGTAGCCAGGCAGCAGCATTGTCCCCTCTCTGAGCCCTCCCCACACACAAAGCCATAAAGAGGTAAAACAGGTTGCCCTATACTGGCAAATCCATAAGGCTCTGCTCCATACAACTTAATAGGTGTGCTAAGACAGGGAGTCAACACAGCTCTACCTAATACACAGAAACACACACAGGGAGGCTGCCAAATTGAGAAGACAAAGAAATATGGCCCAAATGAAAGAACAGAATAAAACTCCAGAAAAAGAACGAAATGAAATAGAGATAGCCAACCTATCAGATGCAGAATTCAAAACACCGGTGATCAGGATGCTCAGAGAACTCATTGAGTATGGCAACAACATAAGGGAAGAAGTGAAGGTTACACTAAGTGAAATTTTAAAAAATCCACAGGGAACCAACAGTGAAGGGAAGGAAGCCGAGATTCAAATCAATGACTCAAAACATAAGGAAGAAATAAACATTCAACCAGAACAGAAAGAAGAAACAAGGGGTGGCCCCTTGTACGGAACTCCACAAATCACTTGGCTCATACCTCTCCCTCCCAGAAGGCAGTCTTTGCTCCACTTTTCATTACTGAAGGCCTGTCCTGACTAGTTCCCCCAGAACAAAGGAACAACCTACTCAATAACTTAAAAACCAGCAGACTGAAATGACAGTTTTTCTAGTCACAGATCTTCAAGTGTTCAAATGTTGAGGAGTATAATAGCCATCAGCACCACTTGCTACAATCCCACAAACATACACTGATTTGGCTGTTTTGTGCCAGGTACGATGCCAAGTCATACAACCAAAAATAATTATGGAAAAGAGTTCCAGACTCAGGAATAAACATGTATAGACATTCAGCCATAAGTTCTTGGTAAACAAATTCTAGCAACCAACCTAGACTGCTATACATCTTTTTGGCAAGCCTGAGAATTTTTATTCCGGTAAGCCTATGTTATTCCTGACACGCATATTTAGAAAAAGAAGACCGGGGTGGAAGTGGGATTGTTGAAAATAGAAAATGAAGGTAAATCATAGTACATTGCTACAATGAAGACTGAGGAAGATAAAGGAAGCTGAGAGAAGCCTACTTCCTTGAGATTGTACTCTGGACTGCCCAGAAGGAAGGAACTAGGACATACATAAGAGGACTTGACAGCCAGGGCGAAGCAGAGACACAGGGATTCCAGAGAAGACCAACAATGTAGCATGTTTTCAAAAAGCTATTTTTAAAAACGGCTCAACATTTATTTAATGGGGTTAAGGTTAGGGGCTTTTTATTATTAAAAAGTACATATAATTCCTCCTACTCCTACCCCTCCTCCTCTTTCTCCACCTTCTTTCTCCCCCTCCTCTTCCACCTTCTCTTCCTCATCTACCTCCTTCTCCTCCACCTCCTCTACCTCTTCTTTCTCCTCCTCTTTCTCTTCCACCTCCTCCTCTTCCTCCTCCACCTTCTTCTTCACTTCCTCCTCCTTCTCCTCATTTACCTCCCTTTCTTCTTCCTCTTCTTCCTCCTCCACATCCTCCTGCTCCTTTGTCCTCCTCCTTCCACTGCCCTTCTCTTTTCTTCTTGAACAATTCAGTCCTAAAGCAATCAGGTGGGGCAGAACAAGGTAGACTTCGGCACCACAAGAGGGAAGAGTCATTATGGCCAGAGCTGGGTGTCAGAGCTCAGCAAGGAAGACACAGTGTTCACACATGGGGACAGCCCAGTGGGGGGGGGGGGGGTGTCAGCGTGCTACCATGCAGAGGAGGGTGTCCCCACAGGGGGCACACTAGGTGGGAGGTTGGGGCAGAGGTGAGAAGCATCTCTCTGAGGGAAGGCAGCCCAGCAAATAGTGACAGCACCATAGGAGTAAGGACATCTGGGCAGGGGAAGGGAGGGCAACAAAAATGGTAGATTGGTTACATACAGAGGGGTGAGCAGAGGAGTAAATAAAGTAGAGACAATAGACCCAGATTTCCGATGCAGATGAAGAGCCTGGAGAAAGGACAAGGTGATACTTAAGAGTAAAGACTGCACAAAGTACTAGGTGACCAGAAAAAAATGGGCAGGAGGATTGAATTAAATTCCTAAATGACAGTAACTTTTAAACTTGCCTATAAGATTACATATAACGCAGAAATGTAGGCCTGGTGAAGTTGGATTCTCATATCATTATTTGGATATTCGATACTAATGTAGTGAAACGGTAACTCTGTATTCATTATAAGAATTTCACCTAGCACGGGTTTCCATCTAGTTCCACAGAGAAAATTAATGTCTGTTGCATAAATCCCTGGGGGGGGGGGGGGTTGCGGAATTTTGGAACATTGACTTTACCCTGCAAGTTCATGCTGAAATTATCCAACTAGAGAGGTTTTCAGTAAGAATTAATGTTAGTATAAAACCCCATTCTCCCCTTTTTTAGTGACATTTGTATAAAAGGAAAACAAGAGAATACATTCTCACTGAGCGTGCTGTTTAGAAAGACAAGGAGGCAAATTACTAATTCCATAACAATTGCAGAGCTTGACGTTTGAGCGCTAAGTCAATGTTTAGTTAAGGCACAGTATGGAAAAGCTATAACTCATGCAGTATGTCCTTTGACTCCATAATGGGACGACTTCCAACTTATTTTTAACATTAAATTATAGAAAACAATTGCTTTTTTAAACAATCCAAATAACTACACTATATCTTATGCTTATAATTTTAAATTAATTACTACTTTATTATTAAATATTTCAAAATATACAGGAGAGTACAGAGAATGATATAATAAACACTTAGTCCCTACCACTTAGCTTTAATAAATATCTTCATTTTGCCATATTCACCTCAACATTTTTTTTCTAAAAGTGAAATTTACCGAAGTGGCTGCTGTTCTCTCTGTGGCCTTACCTTATGCCATTCCCCATCCCTCCAGTCCAGGGACAGAACCAACTCATCTGAAGCTGGAGCATCCATCCCAAGCACATTGTTACACTTTTACATCCTGTATATATAAACAATATAATTCTATTTTTTCACGTAATACTACATTTCAAATATTTCTCCATATCAATATACATACTTCTAATTCATCCATGTTGTTTTCTATAGGATCTATCAATAGTTTACTTATCCATTCTACTCATGAAGAAAATTTTAGTTGTTGGCAGTTTTGCACCATTACAAACAAGATGGTAATGAATATTCTGCATTTTTCCTGGAGCACAGGTATGAGAGTTTTTCCAGAGAGACATACCATCCCATTTGTATAGGGGGTTTATTCGGCTGTAACCAGGGACTCGAGGTTGCTGAGCAGCTCTTCCCCTCATGGAGAAAAATGCAACGGTTGGTAGGGCTCTCTGGATGACTGAGGCCTCCAGCATCTGCGACAACCCTTATAGAAGCCCACCTTGTGGGGGCAACAGCCCTGTCATCCTTCATGAGGAGAGCTGATACATCCAAGGCGTGCAGCTATCACCCTGGAGGTACCCAGGCAGGTGCTTATAACATCTGGAACAGACCGAAGGAAACATCATGGAAATAATCTGTGCACGTGACAAGCAGCTAAAGCTGTTTGGAGGTTCAAAGGTGAACATGGCAGCTGGGTAGGCTGATGAAAAGCCCCCGAAAGATTTCCCAATCTAATCCTTGAAACCCATGAATATGTTTCCTCACAAGGCAGAGGGAATGGTGCAGGTGTGATTAAATTAAGGGCCTTCTGAAGAGGTAGTTGTCCTGGATTATCTGGAAGGCGAATGGGGCCCACTGAAGTGACAACGGTCCTGATGAAACAAATAGCAGGAGGATCAGTTAGAGAGATGCTGGAAGATGCTAGGCTGCCACCTGCAAAGATGGAGGAGGGGGCCATGAACCAAGGAATGTAGGTGGTCTCTAGAAGCAGAAAAGGGGAAGGAAAGGGATCCTCTCCAAAGCTTCCAGGAAGATTGCAGGTGTCCCAACACCTTGGTTTTAGCTCAACAAGACCCATTTTTTAAATTTTGACCTCCAGAACTGTGAGATAATACATATATGTCTTAAGTCACTGGGTTTCTGGTAATTTATTACAGTAGCAGTATGAAAGCAACAACAACAAAGGTAATGAGGATCCCCCTTATGGGTCATCACAAAAGAGGAGGCTCACCACGCCTCCCTGACCCTGAGAATAAGCCAGCTGGCATGCAGAATGACCCGAAGAAGACTGCCCATCAGAACCAAAGCCAATGACATCAGTGTGGTGTCGTTTGGGATATGACAACGACAACCTGTTTCTACAAACAGTCAGAGATGACCTTAGAATGTGTAGGCATAACTGGTTAAGTAAATCAGTGTGCTGTTTGTGTTGATTTTCCCTTCTAGGAACTGGAGGAAATTCTCTCTGGCATCACTTGGCTCCGTAGTCAGTCCCTGAGTTTGGAATCCAAGGCATTGTTTACTGTCTCCGGTTCTACATCTCAGGACTTCTCCCTGACCTCACCAGCTGGGCTCCCGCTCTCCAGCCCCAGTGGGTCCATGCAGACCTCGCTTCAGGCTGGACCTCCTGCCTGTTTGGACTCCTGCCTATGTCCTCTCACTTAGACTGGCCCTCTGGATCAGAGCATGTCTGTGCTTTATGACAATTTTAGATCTTGCTGCCCTATTCCCTGGACTTCTGACCTGGTTTTGTTTGCATCCAGCTTGGCCTGGCCACTGAGACTTAGACCTTGCCCTAATAGTCACATCTTGTTCTAACTGTGATTTTATACAAAGCCCACTTCCTAGCTAGTTCTTCCACCTGCTTAGCTTTGCACTCCTGTTAAAAGGAAGTTCTTTCACTTCTGCAGCCTGAAGAAGAGAGTAGCCACGATGGATCCACAACCTACTCCTGGGCCAGGCACCCAACTGACAGCTCTCCATACACATCCTATTCAATCCTAAAAGACTTCAGGCTGCGTCAGAGTTTGGAATACCAGTGCCCAAGGCCCCTTCTGGAAAACATGTCTTCTTTCTTTCAGAGAACTGCTCCCCATGACCCCATTAAGACCATGGCGATATAGTAGATGCAGCTAATCCTTAGTCTCTACTCCCCAGCCACTGTAGTGATATGTGAACTGAGCTGATTAGAATGCCCATCTGTGCACCAAGATTGGGCAGGTGACCTCCAGTCAAGGGCTAATCATAGCCTTTCTCAAAAATGTTTTAAATAGAACATTAAGTGGGAGGAGCCCTTCCCAGGAAGGAGGGAGGGGGCAAACTAAGAGGTGGGAGCCAGGCTTCAAATCTCATGGGGAAAGTTGATTGAAGAGAATGCAATAGACCTGAAGAGACAAGAGTTACACAGAAAAAATAAACTTTGACAGCATTTAAGTCCCTGGAGACACACAATGCATAGTGGTTCCAAGTGTGGGCTTAGAGTCAGACTGCTTGGGTAACCTTGGGAAACAACCCCTCTGAACCTGAGTTTCCACTTTTGTAAAAAGAAGATAATAATAGTACTTAACTCATGGGGCTCTTGTGATGATTGAACGAATCAATGCATGTGAAGCATGTTGAACGGTGCCTGTCATGTGGTCATTGCACAATAAATACTATTATAAGCTACTCCAGTTGTCCAAGGCTATCCTCATCCTTGTCCTGCCTTTGACTTGATTACCTGAGCAAATGGTTTCTTCTTTTTGCCATAAATACTGTTTGGTCTCTATTACTTGCAATCTGAAGAGTCCTGAGGAATATAGTCATTATTTCTCTAAATTCCTGAATTCCATGAGATGCTCTAGGAGAAAAATTTTATATAGATAAGTTTGGGCAACTCTTTGATATTCAGTGTTTTAATTTTTATATGGCTTCCCTCTTTGATAGCATCATTAGACTTTAATATATTCAAGTCTCTGAGTGACCTTACAACTAAAAAGCCAGTTGAACTTTATTCAGCCTAGCACTTCCCATACTGTTTAATCTCAGTTCCCATTTTCTTTCTCGGGACCTTTTTTTCCTAGCATACAAAACTAGTGTTCCACAGAATACACTTTGTTGTGATGAACAGAACATAAAGATGAGAAGACCGAAGGATCTGCTGAGTGACAAGTTGGGAACGTATGCTCTTCCCACAATTCTATACACATATCCGCAAATATAATACAGGTATTATTAACCATTTGGAAAGCAAGTATTAGGCATACTGATTTTGAGTTTGCTTATCTGTTTTTAAGTGTTACTTTCCCAGAGAACAACCTTTCAAGGGCTTGCTCTTAAAGATTCACATACACCACACAAAATTAAAGGCAATTTGAATACAAATTATCTGAGGCATGCAATGGTCTCTTCTTTGAAAAATTACAAGAAATGTGGCTTTTCTGGTTGCCAGAGCCAACTGGGGAAGAAACACAAGGCTGGGAGATGTTTTCATTCACATTCACACTGTCAAATGCCTTCGTCTTCATTTGCAGGTTGGCCAAACTGTTGCACAAGTACTCACATGTCCCTCTGGGCCCAATTCTAGCTTCTGATTGTCCAAGGCTGTATTTCTTGAACTGTAAGTCAAATCTAGGCAATGGATATTATTATTATCCCCATCATCATTATTATTATGGATGGATATTGATTACTGGGCCCTAAGTTTTTCAGAGGGGACTTTGGGACCAAGGGAGAGACTTGGTTCACTCTGGCAGCCTTACAATCTAAATTAGACTGAGTTGTATAATAGTTTTCGGCATCTGATATGGGACTTGCCAAATTTTATGGCTTCAGGCATACGGAATGCACATCCCTGTTCCAGGGAGGCTAAATATTTTTCCAAATCAGTAGATAAAACAAACTCCCTGACCTCAACTTACTTCCTGGCGCCTGGAGTCCTGAGTAGCTGATGAAGAGTGTCTGTCTGCTATCAAGTGACAGGACACTTTCAGACTGTCTCCTACGCTCAGGACCATGCGGTACCTGATCCTGTCTCCATCCTCACAGCTAAGATTTTGGCTACAACTTAAAGATCTAAGTCCAGAGGGCGATGGGCCAGGGGCAGATACCATTAAATGCCATTGAGTCAGCCCTGAAGGGCAGCTGTGGCTTCTTGGTGCGTGAGGCAATGCGCTGCCTCCAGCGCTGGAGAAAGCTGGCGAGCACAGACTCCACACAAACCTGTCTCTAGCATCACATCTGAAATGGAAAGGTGGCCACAGCACTGTCTGAAGTAAACACTATGCACAGATTTCAGACTTTGCAGAGCCCACCAAGTAGGGAGCAAATCCATCAGAGGGAACCTGAAGCTTCCCACCCAAGAGCTTGGTTTGGGTGGACACCTTAACTATTCGACAGTGACATCTACTGACTGTGTTAGACACTGCCACCTTACAGATCAAAGAAGAATGAGCTGAGCTTGGAAAACTCAAAAGCAGGTTAAATGAGGGGAGGAAATTCCCATGGATGGTCTGGGGAGAGATTAATAGCAGAAGTGAGAATGCAGAGATTTAAAAGTGCTATAGAGCATTATACATGATAAAAATCAACTTCATAATCTCATGAAGTCTTTTGAGTCATTTCCAGGGGAAATGCTCTAAATCTATCAGGCACTGTGCCAGAGACTCTCTGTCCTCACCGGTGCACTTACCTTGAGATTTCCATTTCACATCAATTCCATTGGTCCATTAGAGTGTCCTGCACTTGTACTGATGTTCCTACATTTGCTTTTCTACCCACTTCTCCTCTCCCTGCCCCATCCTCCTGCAAATGAGCCATGTTTGATCAAGAAGCTTGGGTTCCCAGCTCTTCTTTTCACTGAGTCACTTAAGCAATTTGCTGGCATCTCCTTCTGAACGTGGGGAGCCCACAGGTGTAAACCAGCCATCAGATCGGGTCCTAAGAGGCACACAGCCCAACTCATTCCAAACTACTCTAAACCTCACAGTCCCCCTTCTCCTCACCAAGGCCACCAAGCTGGCTGCACTACTGAATTGGGCTCCTTGCAGAAACTGTTCAACCCACTGGGGGTCCTGACTGTTCACCCTCTGGAGGTGAGGAGCGCGTCACTTCCCACCTCCGCATCCCTCAGGACTACCTGATTCACTGCTGTGCATACAGGGGGACCTTGAAAAATGCCTATTCTATGGTGGATGATTGA